>NC_068914.1:132791868-133425618 GCF_023091745.1 Budorcas taxicolor | reverse complement strand
GGGGAATGTCAATCTGCTACAGTTCAGATCTGCTTTTGTAGAAAAAAAAGATGTACAACTTTTACCAGATTCCCAAATTCTTTCATGATGCAAACATGTTTAACAATCAATGTCTTGTGTGTAATTTAAAAACTGAATTCAGTTTTCAATAAATGTTATACAAATGTTCATTTTTCATGATACCTATTGAATTTTATAACTGTCAGTGGTAATATACCTAAGTTCATATTATGTATGCAAGTACTCTATGAACGTTATAAAATAGAGTTTCAAAAAACTGAAGGCTGGGAGGTAAACAAAGATCTTTAAAGTGGGGAAGAATATGTGGAGATGATTCACACACTTCCTATCAACTGCTATGACAGTCTGTGTGCTTTTTTGTCTCTTACAATTTATAACCTAGCATGGTCTTTAGCTCAATATTTTTAGTAATCAAGTAAAAGCAAATTAAAAGAGTACAGTATTATTTATTCACCCTTAAAGTCAACAAGATAATGAAAACAGCAACACTGATATTTTGTGGCAGAATATAACTGGTATGATCATTTTGGAAGATAATTTGGCAATATATAAAATATAGACACATGCTTTGATTAATAAGATTTGTCCTATGGAAATGATACAAAGGATTTAAAAATATAAAAAAACATAGTTATTATTGCATTTAAAAATAGCAGCCCCAAATTGGAAACCTCTCAAATATCCAACTGTAAGAAAATAGTTTTGCAAAGTCAACAAATAAAACTTATGTTAACTGTGCAGAGTGATAATTTTGAAGCTTTTGTAGAAATATAGCATCAAAATTATAATGGTATATTAAATTAAAAAACATAGAATCTATATAAACAGCTGTATGGTAATATACAAAAGAAAAATTGCATTAAATATGTTTTTCTACATTTTAACTTATTATTGATGTAAATTACCTTTATAATTGGGTTGGATGCATATGTACTTTAAAAATCA
Organism: Budorcas taxicolor; assembly: GCF_023091745.1. Lineage (NCBI taxonomy): Eukaryota > Metazoa > Chordata > Mammalia > Artiodactyla > Bovidae > Budorcas > Budorcas taxicolor. Next base: position 133,424,652 of record NC_068914.1, on the reverse strand, counting down.
TCGATAGAAGGTCACTGAAGTACCAGATATGCATCAGGGACTGTTATACAATTTTATGTAATATCTGTTGTTATTCAGTCACCAAACTGTGTCTGGCTCTTCTGTGACTCCATGGACAGTAGTCTTCCAGGCTCTTCTGTCCATGGGATATCCCAGGCAAGAGTACTGGACTGGGTAATAATCTGTACAACTAATGAAAATACAAAAGGGAGCATTTGAGCATTCAAAAAACTAGTTGAGCCAGCTTGGCATAATGCCATTAGGTAAATTCACTTCATTGGTTTGCTCTGTTGTAAAAGTTTTAATCCTGTGATAGTCTAGGCAGGTGTTCTAGAATTCACCCATGTGTAGAATTATCAGTTTGTACTCTGACCCTCTCCAACCTTCCTATGTGATACTGCACAAATCAAAAAGTTCATAATAAGTACTCTTAGTCTTACACTTTTTAAGACTTTAAATTTAAATTTATTAAACCAGAGAAAACAAGAAAAACAAAAATACAACAGGAAAAAACCTTTTATCTTAGGTGTATAATAACAGTTATCCCTTCCATATTCCACATTTCACCTTCCTATATACACTTTCACCCCCACGTTTTTATTGTAGTAAAATATATAACATGAAACTTTCCAATTTTCAAGGCACAATGGTGATTGAAATGTGAAGGAAAGAGGGAACATATGTATATATATAGCGGATTCATTTTTCTGTACAGCAGAAGCTAACACAGAATTGTAAAGCAACTACACTCCAATAAAAATTAATTAAAATAAAAGAAATTGACAATTATAACCATTTTAGGTATACAGTCAAGTGATATGAAATACATTCATTCCTACACACACTTTTAAAGATTTTCTATGCCCTCAGTATGTACTTTGTTAATTCACTGGGCAGTTGGTAAGAGCTAAGTGTCACAAGGTTTGAATCTGTAAGTTCCCAAATGTTGAAGTGGCATTTATGTCTTTTAATGTTGAAGACTTGCCAACTGTTCAGAAAGATTTCTCTGATTCCTTATCAAAACTACTAGGCACTTCCTCCAAGAGCATCTCATTCTGCTTCTACTAACTCTTTCTAGAAGAGCAGTTTTCAATCAAGTTATTAAGTGCCTTCTCGGTGCCAAACATTGTGTAGAAGTGTTTGCATGCAAAACCCTTCTGATAGCAACAGTCCTCTGATGTAGGTGGTATCACTCACATGGTACAGATGAGGAAACTGAAGCTCTGCAATTTTAAGAGGCGTGGCCAGGATGTGGAGGACTAGGATTCCAATCCACACCCTTGGTCGTCACGCCCAGTGCAGGCTCTACCCAGCACAGCTGCCCTCTCAAATGCTTGCCGTGTCTCCCAAACAAATCCACATGCAGAGACCACATAGGCTGACTCCCAAAATGCTGGACAGAGGAGCCCATTCCAACTTTTTAAATTTTTTCACCACTTTTAACTCTTTAATTAGTCACTTAAAAATGACAGTTCCTGAAGGTGGAGGTGGGTTGCCTTGTAATTATTATATTCTAGAAATAGTTCCTTTCTGGGTCACTCTCTGGGCTCGAGTAGATTTTCCCCTTGATTGACTGTATCTGCTAAATGAGTACATGAGGAGCAAGTCTGCAGGAATAGGCGATAGGTGTAGTAATAGATCGTGGATGTTTATACCTGTTTATATCAGTATGGATATAGAGAGGGAGGTTATAAAGAGTATACAGAGGTCTATTACTGACATGAGGGCTGAGGTCCCCACACTATAGATTACGTGAAGGTCGCTCAGTTGCGTCCGACTCTCTGCATCCCCATGACAGGGACTGAATTCTCCAGGTCAGAAAACTGCAGTGGACAGCCTTTCCCTTCTCTGGGGGATCTTCTCAGCCCAGGGATCAAACCAAGATCTCTCATATTGCAGGTGGATTCTTTACCAGTTGAGCCATAAGGGAAGCCCGAGAATACAGGAGTGGGTAGCCTATGCCTTTTCCAGGAGATCTTCCCCACCCAGGAGTTGAACTGGGGTCTCCTGCATTGCAGGCAGATTCTGTGCCAACTGAGCTATGACAGAAGTCTTTTTAGACTATAGTTCCTCAAATTCTAAAAAGACCAGAGTCTTGGGACTATAATGGCTTATGTAAATTAAAGAAAGTTTAGACTTTGAAACTGCTTTGTGTGTGTGTGTGTACAAATATATACATATACAATTGACCCTGGAGCAACAGAAGTTTAAACTGTGCAGGCCCGCTTATATGCAGATACTTTCCAATAGGAAATACTACAGTATTACAGCAGTATGAGTTCTGAATGCAGATGCAGAGATGTAGAGCCTGAAATACAGAGGAACCTTGTATGCAGAGGGTTGACTACAAACTATAAGTGGATTTTCAACTTGGCAATGGGTGGGGACCCCAATGTCTGCATTATTCAAGGGTCAACTGTATACAGCTATGCTGTTGGGAACAGTAGTATATGAACTATTTCAAATAACTGACTTCCTATTAGCTAAGGGTTGCATTTCTTGCCTGGAGAATCCCAGGGATGGGGTAGCTTGGTGGGCTGCCATCTATGGGGTCACACAGAGTCGGACACAACTGAAGTGACTTAGCAGCAGCAGCAGCAGCAGCAGCAGCATTCCTTTTTAAAAACAACTTGTCCTCTTTTATAAAATAACTGTTTTGGAGAAAAATCTAAAACATACCACAGATTTCCTGGTGTTACTTGAAGTTAACATTTTTTAGCGATGGTGATTTGTCTGTCACTGAGTTAATGATCACACCACCTGTACTGTCATTTAATCCCCACTCCCAACATATGCGGTAGGTACTATCACCACTATTTTATCATAGAGTCTGAGGTTTGAAGAAGTTGAGAACTTGGTCAAGTTCTCCTAACTAGTAGGAAGGAGTGAATCAAGAATTTAAACCAGTCCTCTGACCACGCTTCCCCCAAACTTGTTTAATAACCTCACTATATTGTCTGTATGAATGATTTAAGACTCTGTGGTAAGTCTACCTTTTATAATTAAATATCAGGCTGATCTGCATCCTGATAGAGTGGGGCCATCTGGGCTCAAGAGTATGATGATGTGTCACACACCACACACACACACACATATATATGAATATATGTATACATAAATATGTGCTGGGTTAGTCACCCAATCATGTTCGACTGTTTGCAACCCCATGTAGCCCATCAGGCTCCTCTGTCCATGGAATTCCCCAGGCAAGAATACTTGAGTGGGTTGCCATTTCCTTCTCCAGAGGATCTTCCTAACCCAGGAATTAAACCTGGTCCCTTGCATTGTAGACAGATTCTTTACCATTTGAGCTCCCAGGGAAGTCCTGTAAATAAATATATGTATATACATATATATGTAATATATACATTGTAATACTGTACAGTTTTCCTTTTTTGTTGAAGTATAGTTTATTTACAGTGTCGTATGATTTTCTGGTATCCAGCAAAGTGATTCAGTTATACATACATATATATATCTTTTTCATATTCTTTTCCATTATGATTTGTTACAGGCTATTGAATATACTTCTATGTGCTATACAGTAGCACTTTGTTATTTATCTATTTTATGTATAATAGTTTGCATCTGCCAATCCCAAGGTAACATTGTACTCTTGAGACAGTGAATATAGGTAAAAATAATCACTATTAGTATCAGATTCATTGGCTGAAGACTACAGTGCTTTTGGGGTTCATGCCACTAAGGCTTTGCTTTTCTATGCCCTCTTTTGTTGAGTATATAGCCTTTTGTGGTCAAAAGCATGTGGTGTGCAGAGTTAAAAAGATGTATTTGGTTCTAGCTCTGATACACAGTAGCAGTGTGGTCTCACTTTCTTCATCTGTAGAATGGGTATAGTATTGCCTGCTCTCAAGAGGATAAAAAGAGACAATGTAGCTAACTGTGTGACGTACATAAGTTCTCCACCAACGGCACACTATTATTGTAGCCTATCACTGCTGTCAGGTGGCTAACCATCATTTCTCACCGCTATCAGTGTTCCTGTTATATCTGGCTCTTTCACTAATTTGTAGAGTCTAATCTGTTGGGGCTTAGAAAACAGTTCTTGTATTGGTAACAGCAGAATAGACTTGTGCAAGATATTGGCACTGAGCTGAGGGTGCAAAGTCAAGCCAGGAACAAAACAAGGGTGGAAAGGCTGAGAAAACATGAACAACATTCCAAAGCACAGTCCATGCAGTTGAAACAGAATCAGGGACGTGACTGGGGCCAGAGACTGGGGTAGCACAGATACCAGTGGGAGAGCCAAAGTCCATGGCTCAGCCTGGGGTCACAGGCTGACAGGAGCCAAGCAGAAGATAAAGCACAGAGGCGTGGGGCAGGCAGGCCTGACTTGGAGGACTTCTTGTAGCCAGCAGCTTGTGCTACAGCTCCTCTTAAAGGCTTGGAGCTTCTCCACAAGTAAACTTTGATCCTTTTTATAGGTGAAACTCTCCAAGACAAGCATCTCTTAATCAGAATATGAACTTTTTAAATCTGAAGTTAAGATGCATAGACACTGACTCAAAATTGAGGCACTATTTCTTTACATAAAATAAATAAAAAGAAATTTTAATGTGCCTATTTTGTTTGATTGATTTTAATCTCTTATGGATCAATGGGTTTTTTAAATTGAAATATAGTTGATTAACAGTGTTGTGTTAGTTTCAGGTGTACAGCAAAGTGATTCAGTTATATACGTGTGTGTATATATTCTTTTTCAGATTATTTTCCCTTATATATTATTAAAAAATATTGAATATTATTCCCTGTGCTATATAGTAGGTCCATGTTGGTTATCTATGTTATATATACTACTGTGTCTATGTTAATTCCAAATTTATAATTTATCCCTTCCCCCAGCTTTCCCCTTTGGTAACTGTAAGTTTGTCTTCCACATCTGTGGGTTTATTTCTGTCTTGTATAGACATTCATTTGTATCATTTTTTTAGATTCCACATATAAATGATATCATGTGATATTTGTCTTTCTCTGGCATACTTCATTTAGTGTGATCATCTCTAGGTCCCTCTATGTTGCTGCAAATGGCATTATATTATTCTTTTTTATGACTGAGTAATATTTCTCTCTGTGTGTGTGTGTGTGTGTGTGTGTGTGTGTGTGTGTATACACACCATATCTTCTGTATCCATTCATCCACTGATAAACATTTAGGTTGCTTCCATGTCTTGGCTATTGGAAGTATTGCTGCAATGAAGGTAGATGTGTCTTTTCGAATTATGGTTCTTTCTGGATATATGCCTAGGATTTTAACTAAGTCACAGATAAATAAACTTTCTTGCTCACATGATGTATAAACAGGGCTGTCAGTAAAATAAGGATGCCTAGATAAATTGTAATTTCAGAAAAATAATAGATAACTTTTTAAGAATAAGTTTGTTCCAAATATTGCATGGAACATATTTCTGGTAAGAAATTATCCATTATGTAAAATTCAAACAAATTAAAATTTAACTGGGTATCTTGGTTTTTTGGCTTTTACTCTCTCTGGAAACCATATATATGACTGACTACAATAACATGAATAGTAGTTAAAAATTATTAAGCACTTCCAGGAGCAGTGATATATTTTAATGGTCATTATTTTACTTTTTATAGCTGACAAACTAGGTACAATTATTATTCTCATTTTATCAGTCATGACACTGGGACTTGAAAGATTTTTTTCTAATAGTTTGCAAATGGCAGGACTAGAATTTGAACTCAGATCTGTCTGATCCCAGAGCTTTAAGTAACACACACACGCATATGCACACACACAAACACATACACACAATCATCCATTTAATTCCACACACATTATGTAAATCTGTGACAGAGAAGGTAAATATATGTATGTTGGCTTTCTGTGATATTTGTATTGTGGTTACAATCATCATTCATTATATCTGATGCCACACTCACAAAATGCCATCATTTTATTTCTCAGTATGTTTTATTTGACCAAAAAGATAACACCCATTTCTCATTGCTCAAATTCAAACAGGTGTGTTACTAGGTTTTCTTAGCAGGGGCTCATTTTCCTGTGTAGTTTGAGGCTGTGTCCAGGTAACTCAAAGAAAGCTCTGCATTGATGGGTCCCTACAATACTTCATAGCGACAATCTTACTTTCTTACTCCTTTTTGTTAAAAATCTAGCCTGGGGGACTCTGCTGGGCAAGCATCAGTTTAATGTGGGTAGATTGGCCACTTTCCAGGAGCTAATCGTTGGCAATTCTCCCTTGCTATTAAATATTAAGTATTGCAAGTAGTTGAAGCTAATAAAACCACTTAAGAATATGGATGTCATGTTATAACACCTAGTGATGGAGGTATAAAGCTGTGTTGGTGTCCAGGCTTCTGTATCTTTTGGGAGTTGGGGATTTTGGCTTATTTACCACAACTGACCTCTTTTAAATAGTTACTTAATCATTGGAAACCAAACTGCTACCATGAAAGAGATGGGAATACCAGACCACCTGACCTGCCTCTTGAGAAACCTCTATGCAAGTCAGGAAGCAATAGCAATAGTTAGAACTGGACATGGAACGACAGACTGGTTCCAAATAGGAAAAGGAGTACGTCAAGGCTGTATACTGTCACCCTGCTTATTTAACTTATATGCAGAGTACATCATGAGAAATGCTGGGCTGGAAGAAGCATAAGCTGGAATCAAGATTGCCAGGACAAATATCAACAACCTCAGATATGCAGATGACACCACGCTTATGGCAGAAAGTGAAGAGGAACTAAAAAGCCTCTTGATGAAAGTGAAAGAGGGGAGTGAAAAGGTTGGCTTAAAGCTCAACATTCAGAAAACGAAGATCATGGCATTTGGTCCCATCACTTCATGGGAAATGGATGGGGAAACAGTGGAAACAGTGTCAGACTTTATTTTTTTGGGCTCCAAAATCACTGCAGATGGTGATTGCAGCCATGAAATTAAAATACGCTTACTTCTTGGAAGAAAAGTTATGACCAACCTAGATAGTATATTCAAAAGCAGAGACATTACTTTGCCAACAAAGGTCCATCTAGTCAAGGCTATGGCTTTTCCAGTGGTCATGTATGGATGTGGGAGTTGGACTGTGAAGAAAGCTGAGCACCGAAGAATTGATGCTTTTGAAATGTGGTGTTGGAGAACACTCTCTTTTTTTTAATATAAATTTATTTATTTTACTTGGAGGTTAATTACTTTACAATATTGTATTGGTTTTGCCATACATCAACATGAATCCGCCACAGGTATACACATGTTCCCCTTCCTGAACTCCCCCCACCTCCCTCCCTGTACCATCCCTCTGGGTTGTCTCAGTGCAAGAAGACTCTTGAGAGTCCCTTGGAGTGAAGGAGATCCAACCAGTCCATTCTAAAGGAGATTAGTCCTGGGTGTTCTTTGGAAGGAATGATGCTAAAGCTGAAAAACTCCAGTACTTTGGCCACCTCGTGCAAAGAGTTGACTCATTGGGAAAGACTCTGATGCTGGGAGGAATTGGGGGCAGGAGGAGAAGGGGACGACAGAGGATGAGATGGCTGGATGGCATCACCGACTCGATGGACAAGAGTTTGGGTGAACTCCGGGAGTTGGTGATGGACAAGGAGGCCTGGCGTGCTGCGATTCATGGGGTCACAAAAAGTCAGACATGACTGAGTGACTGAACTGAACTGAACTGAAGTTGGGAAACTCCATTGATTTTTAGAGGATATATTAGCAAGGCCCAAAATGGAAAAACTAATTTACATTCACTGTCATCTCTTCAGTTGTTATTAACTTCTATTGGCAAAACAGGCTGGAGTCATTTCCTATTAAAGTGACTAAGGCAATCATATAAAAGCCTGTCAAATAATACCCAGCAACTGTATTCTTTATTGCATTTAACAGTAAGGATTAAGGCAATTCAGAAGCTCATTATCATTAAATAAGGGGTCGTTATCCCAGGAGATACTATAGAGAAATGTTAGTTTTGAAATAATTTTAAAAATTAAATATTTTAAAAAAGAAATTGTGTTAGCTAATTCCTCTAAAAACAAAAGCAGTGGAAAATCTTTATCATTAAAAAAGAGATTCAGTCTTTTTTTGTCTACATGATATATCCATATTCATTTGTGCCCATTTATACAAAAGCCAATCAGTATTCCAGTCGTCATTTTATTTCTATTTGCCTTTTTAAATTTCATCTCTTGAGCTCTGGTTTCATATTTGGAAATATAGGCAATTGAAATAATTTTCAGCTAATTAAGTCTTATTGTATAGAAACATTAAAATGGTTCTTTGGATATTTCACTCTTCATTTGGATATTTGGGTTTTATGTCAGCATAGTCTCAGCTTGAATATACTGTGATAAACTTTGGCAGGATGCAGCGATCTATCATTTGACATTCAAATGTTTGAAGGGAAATTAGTGTGTCACTTTCTTTGATGCAAAAATCTGACTGGGATCTGAGATAGCTATGTGAAATCTTCAAAATAAATCATCAAAGTATATAATTTAGGAAGTCATGATAAAAGAAAAGTAATTTCTTATATTCTCTAGGTATTATGTAAGCCAAAGTGTCTTGAAACTTGTAAGCTTGATTGTCAGGGGGTTAGGAAGATGTGTGGCCCTATGACTCACAAGCTGGATGCAAGATGCTGGGAGAAATATCAATAATCTCAGATATGCAGATGAAACCACACTTATGGCAGAAAGTGAAGAACTAAAGAGTCTCTTGATGAAAGTGAAAGAGGAGAGTGAAAAAGTTGGCTTAAAGCTCAACATTCAGAAAACTAAGATCATGGCATCTGGTCCCATCACTTCATGGCAAATAGATGGGGAAACAGTGGAAACAGTGGCTGATTCAGCAACTAATACATGCTTATTCTTGGTTTCTAGTCAAGAATGCTTTTTTACTTAAAGTCTCTAAAAATTTATACTAACTAGCTACACCATCTTTATTTTGGTTACTGTTTGATTGCACATCTTTTTCTGGCCTTTTGCTTTCAACCATCAGCATCCCATATTTCATTAGAACATGTGCTTGTGTTGTTCTTTGTTTTTACTTTTCATAATCTGGGAATATTGCATTAATATTTATTTAATTGCTGTATATTTGAGTTTATATTTACCATCTTTGTGTTTTTAAAATTAGTTCTACCTATTTTAAGTTCTCTTTTCCTTTCTTTTATTTTTCTTTTTTCAGATGAATCCATTTAAAAAATTATTCCTCTATTACCTCTGGTAATTTGGTAGTTATATATTGTTTTTCTATCTTTTTACTATTTACTTTGAGATTACAAGATGCATACCTTTCTTAATATAGTGAAGCTATAAGATATAACCTGACTATTCCCCAATGTTGCTTGGAATTTAGACCATGTAAATTCCATTTATTTGTTTTGTGTGTTATTGCCATAATTTTAATTCTGTGTATATACTTAAACCTAAAAGAAATTATTATTATTTTGCTCAGTCAATATTGTTAAACTTGCTTATACTTGGTTATCATTTCCACTGTTCTTTATTTCACACTGAATATGGGGTCATCTTTTTTTGCCAAGATATCTTTTCAGTGTTTCTTTTAGTGCAAATCTCTGGATTTTTACCCCTATTGTGTATAGAGTTTTAGGCGGGCAGATATGGATTTGAGTACCTTCAAGATGTCATATCATTGTTTTGGAGCTCTGATCCTTTGTGTTGAAAATCACTTGTTAGTCTTATTGTTTCTGGTTTTAGTAATGTATATCCCCCATGCCCCCAAACCCTCTACATCTCTTGGTACTTTCAGATTTTCCCTTTGTGTTTGATTTTCAGTAGTTTGATCATGATGTGTGGAGATTTCACCTTCCTCAATTTTATCCTGATGGTGTGCGGAGAGCTTAAGGCTTCTGTAACTTGATGACTTCCCTCAATCTTTTTCTCTTTAAGCATTGCTTTGCTTGATTCTCTCTCTTTTCCTTCTGTTCTCTGATAATATAAGTTGGACATTTTAATTGCTTTTCTTACATATATTTCTTTATTTTAAATCTTTTTTATTCTTCTGTATTTCAGTTTACCAGTTAACTATTAATCTCTGTCTAGCCTGCTGTTCTGTCCTCTTATCAAGTTTGTGATTTTCATTATTGCATTTTGCATTTCTATAACTTCCATTTGACTTTTTTCGAGATTTAAATAGTCTGGTGAAATTTTCCCTTTCTTCATCTATTTTCATCTTTTAATTTTCTTGAACATAATGGTCAGGATACTTGGGATGTCCTAATTTGACAGTTTCAATATCTGGATAACCTGTGGATCTCTTTTGATTAACTATTTTTCTCTTGGTGTGAGGTCAGAGAGATATGGACCAACCGGTTTTTTGTTTTTGTGTTTTGCCATACAGAGTACTTTTTAATTCAATGTCTGATGTTCTATATGAAAAGCGTAAAGACTTGCTTATGTTCATCTTCCTCCAAGAGCAGAAAGAGTGGATTCCTTCAATTCAGTCAGAAGTTAAAAGTCAAGGCTGTATTACAGTTTTTCTAAGGCTGTATCTGGGTCTCTCTGTTCACTGGGTATAGCTCCTAGCGAATTCCAATTGCAGGCCAGTATCTTCAGTTCAGTTCAGTTCAATTCAATCGCTCAGTCATGTCTGACTCTTTGGGACCCCATGAATTACAGCATGCTAGGCCTTCCTGTCCATCACCAACTCAAGCTCATGTCCATTGAGTTGGTGATGCCATCCAGCCATCTCATCCTCTGTCATCCCCTTCTCCTCCTGCCTCCAATCCCTCCCAGCATCAGTCTTTTCCAATGAGTCAACTCTTCACATGAGGTGGCTAAAGTACTAGAGTTTCAGCTTTAGCATCAGTCGTTCCAAAGAACACCCAGGACTGATCTCCTTTAGGATGGACTGGTTGGATCTCCTTGCAGTCCAAGGGACTCTCAAGAGTCTTCTCCAACACCACAGTTCAAAGGCATCAATTCTTCAGCACTCAGCTTTCTTCACAGTCCCACTCTCACATCCATACATGACCACTGGAAAAGCCATAGCCTTGACTAGATGGACCTTTATTGACAAAGAAATGTCTCTGCTTTTGAATATGCTATCTAGTTTGGTCATAACTTTTCTTCCAAGGAGTAACCATCTTTTAATTTCATGGCTGCCATCACCATCTGCAGTGATTTTGGAGCCCAAAAAATAAAGCCTGACACGATTTCCACTGTTTCCCCATCTATTTCCCATGGAGTGATGGGACCGGATGCCAGGATCTTTGTTTTCTGAATGTTGAGCTTTAACCAACTTTATCACTCTCCTATTTCACATTCATCAAGAGGCTTTTTAGTTCCTCTTCACTTTCTGCCATAAGGGTGGTGTCATCTGCATATCTGAGATTATTGATATTTCTTCCAGCGATCTTGATTCCAGCTTGTGCTTCTTCCAGCCCAGCATTTCTCATGATGTACTCTGCATAGAAGTTGAATGAGCAGGGTGACAATATACAGCTTTGACGTACTCCTTTTCCTATTTGGAACCAGTCTGTTATTCCATGTCCAGTTCTAACTGTTGCTTCCTGACCTGCATATAGGTTTCTCAAGAGACAGGTCAGGTAGTCTGGTATTCCCATCTTCTTCAGAATTTTCCACAGTTTATTGTGATCCACACAGTCAAAGGATTTGGCATAGTCAATAAAGCAGAAATAGATGTTTTTTTTTTTTTTCCGGAACTCTCTTGCTTTTTCAATGATCCAGTGGATGTTGGCAATTTGATCTCTGGTTCCTCTGCCTTTTCTAAAACCAGCTTCAACATCTGGAAGTTCACGGTTCATGTATTCCTAAAGCCTGGCTTGGAGAATCTTGAGCATTACTTTACTAGCATGCGAGATGAGTGCAATTGTGCAGTAGTTTGAGCATTCTTTGGCATTGTCTTTCTTTGGGATTAGAATGAAAACTGACCTTTTCCAGTCCTGTGGCCACAGCTGAGTTTTCCAAATTTGCTGGCATATTGAGTGCAGCACTTTCACAGCATCATCTTTCAGGATTTGAAATAGCTCCACTGGAATTCCATCACCTCCACTAGCTTTGTTCATAGTGATGCTTTCTAAGCCCCACTTGACTTGACATTCCAGGATATCTGGCTCTAAATGAGTGATCACACCATCGTGACTATCTTGGTTGTGAAGATCTTTTTTGTCCAGTTCTTCTGTGTATTCTTGCCACCTCTTCTTAATATCTTCTGCTGCTGTTAGGTCCATACCATTTCTGTCCTTTATCAAGCCCATCTTTGCATGAAATGTTCCCTTGGTATCTCTAATTTTCTTGAAGAGATCTCTAGTCTTTTCCATTCTGTTATTTTCCTCTATTTCTTTGCACTGATCACTGAGGAAGGCTTTCATATCTCTCCTTGCTATTTTTTGGAACTCTACATTCAGATGCTTATATCTTTCCTTTTCTCCTTTGCTTTTTGCTTCTCTTCTTTTTGGGCTTCCCTGATGGCTCAGAGGTTAAAGCGTCTGCATCCAATGTGGGAGACCTGGCTTCGATCCCTGGGTTGGGAAGATCCCCTGGAGAAGGAAATGGTAACTCACTTCAGTATTCTTGCCTGTAGAATCCCATTGACAGAGGAGCCTGGAGGGCTACAGTCCACGGGGTTGCAAAGAGTTGGATACCACTGAACGACTTCACTTCACTTCTCTTTTTTTCACAGCTATTTGTAAGGCCTCTCCAGACAGCCATTTTGCTTTTTTGCATTTCTTTTCTATGGGGATGGTCTTGATCCCTGTCTCCTGTACAATGTCATGAACCTCATTCCACAGTTCATCATGCACTCTATCGATCAGATCTAGTCCCTTAAATCTATTTCTCACTTCCTCTGTATAATCATAAGGGATTTGATTTAGGTCATACCTGAATGGTCTAGTGGTTTTCTCTACTTTCTTCAATTTAACTCTGAAATTGGCAATAAGAAGTTCGTGATCTCAGCCACAGTCACCTCCCGGTCTTGTTTTTGCTGACTGTATAGAGCTTCTCCACCTTTGGCTGCAAAGAATATAATCAATCTGATTTTGGTGTTGACCATCTGGTGATGTCCATGTGTAGAGTCTTCTCTTGTGTTGTTGGAAAAGGGTATTTGCTATGATCAATGAGTTCTCTTGACAAAACTCTATTAGCCTTTGCCCTGCTTCATTCCGTATTCCAAGGCCAAATTTGCCTGTTACTCCAGGTGTTTCTTGACTTTCTACCTTTGCATTCCAGTCCCCTAGAATGAAAAGGACATCTTTTTTGGATGTTAGTTCTAAAAGGTCTTTGAGGTCTTCATAGGACGATTCTACTTCAGCTTCTTCAGCATTACTGGTTGGGGCATAGGCTTGGATTACTATGATATTGAATGGTTTGCCTTGGAAACGAACAGAGATCATTCTGTCGTTTTTGAGATTGCATCCAAGTACTGCATTTCAGACTCTTTTGTTGACCATGATGGCCACTCCATTTCTTCTAAGGGATTCCTGCCCGCAGTAGTAGATATAATGGTCATCTGAGTTAAATTCACCCATTCCAGTCCATTTTAGTTCGCTGATTCCTAGAATGTCAATGTTCACTCTTGCCATCTCTTGTTTGACCACTTCCAATTTGCCTTGACTCATGGACCTGACATTCCAGGTTCCTATGCAATATTGCTCTTTACAGCATTGGACCTTGCTTCTATCACCAGTCACATCCACAACTGGGTATTGTTTTTGCTTTGGCTCCATCCCTTCATTCTTTCTGAAGTTATTTCTCCACTGATCTCCAGTAGCATATTGGGCATCTACTGACCTGGGGAGTTCCTGTTTCAGTATCCTATCATTTTGCCTTTTCATACTGTTCATGGGGTTCTCAAGGCAAGAATACTGAAGTTGTTTGCTATTCCCTTCTCCAGTGAACCACATTCTGTCAGACCTCTCCACCATGACCCGCCCTTCTTGGGTGGCCCCACAGGCATGGCTTAGTTTCATTGAGTTAGACAAGGCTGTGGTCCGTGTGATTAGATTGACTGGTTTTCTGTGATTATGTTTTCAGTGTGTCTGCTCTCTGATGCTCTCTTGAAATACCTACCATCTTACTTGGGTTTCTCTTACCTTGGACGTGGGGTATCTCTTCACGGCTGCTCCAGCAAAGCGCAGCCGCTGCTCCTTACCTTGACCGAGTGGTATCTCCTCACTGCCGGCCCTCCTGACCTTGAACGTGGAGTAGCTCCTCTCGGCCCTCCTGCGTCCGTGCAGCCACCACTCCTTGGACGTGGGGTTGCTCCTCTCGGTCACCGCCCCTGATCTTCACTTGGGTCCCTGTACTATGGGGTATCCAAAACTCGAGTCCCTGCGTCCTAAGTACTGTGACATTGTTAAAAACTCTCTGTTTTTTTGAAGACATTCTACTTGGCTTCTTAGTTTCCTTTCCCCACATAGCAGCAGAAATTAGTCAGTGTCATAAAGGGAAACCAGTAGAGTGTGGATGTTGTTCTCTGGCTCTCCTTTGTCACTGGAATCGCAGCTCAAGTCTCTGTGTCTCTTCAGCCTTGTGGGATGGTCAGAATTTCTGCTGGTTTTTCTACCTCTTTCAGGGACATCTGTCTTGCCTTTTCCTGAATCCCAGCCTTTTGTTCCATGTTCTAAAATAGCAAGGGCACCAAGGGGTAAAACACTGCAAAATATCCACTTGCCTACCTGAGCTGTATCTCTCTCCCCAGGATCTTGGACTTTTACCCCCTAGTTGTCTTTAGCAGCAATCTGGGGCCCAGAGTTATCCTTTGTTTCGGTTTTTCTTTTTTGGTTTAACAGATACTTTTTCTGCTTCCAGATGCTCCATCTTTCCGATCATGAACCTTCCCACATAGAGCAACATCAAAACCACAAATAACTTAGTACCTTCAAGAAGCAATACATGAGAATAATAATAGTTTATTTATAATTCATATGACATGACAGGTAAAATAAAGAAATGAGGATATAATGAATCTCAATAACAGCATTAATTAAATAGAAGTAATAGTTGAATGTTTAACTCTATATCCCAATAACAGAGAATGTTCCTTCTCTTCAAGTCTCTGTGGATTGTTTCCCAAAATTGTCTTAGATGAGCACAAGGAGAATCTCAGTAAATCCTAAGACATAGAAATATTGCAGATAATATTCTCTGACTATAAAGCAATAAAAATAGAAATTTATAACAAAAAACTGAAGTTTTAACTCTAATATTGAAGAGGAAACATAGGCCAAATTTTCATAGTTGGGAAGTAAAAATAAGATTTTAGATCCAAAAAATCTGTGCTATTAATTCCTGACAGAAACTAGTTAGAGAAACGATAATAACCATAAATCTTTAGGTTACACAGAAAGAAGAAATTAAATTAATATTACTAGGTATTCAGATGAGTATTTTTAAGTTATGACAAAATTTATTTTAAAAGGAAGGGATCAAAAATAGCATAAATTAATAAAGAATACATTAGAAACAATAAATAAATTCTAAAAATGATTGATAAACAGTAAAAATAAAATAGATAACCTATTTGCCTAGCTCTCAAACAAAGAAAACTGGAAAAAGTACAAAGACACAAAATTAGAAATGGCAAGGATAGAACCAGTGATAAAGTTAATTATAAGAATGGCTTATACTTTACTGAAAAAAGCTATATTCTTATGCTCCTCAGTTTCTCTTACATACCATTTACAATTCCTCAGCAAATCTACCATTTAAACCTGAATATGTCCCGAATCTGATCACATCTCACCGTCTTCCCCGCTGCCTCTTCTTTTCGGTCACCATCATTTCACCTCTCCCATTTCCCTCTGTAGCCTACCTGGAGCATTCTGCTCTCCAATATTTTCTCCACAAAACAGCCAGATGTATATTTTTAAAATAATAAATTATGTCGTTTTCTGTCACAAAGCTCAGCTTTGCCTTCCCACATCTCTCAGAAGAAAATGCAAACCCCATAAGATACTATGTGGTCCTTCTTGCTACATTAGCCAACAGATCACTGAGTCACTGAGCATGTTCCTTACTCAGGTCCTTTTCACTCGCTGTTCCTGCTTCTCTCCTCTCGCTAGATATTGAAATTGCTCACTTCCCTTTTTCATTCAGGTCAGAGTTTAATAACTAGCCAATTTAAACGGTAACTGGGTTTACCCCTGTCATTCTCTATTCCCTTGCCCTAATTTATTTTTCTTCCATGTATTTATAATCACTTAACATACTGCATATTTAATTTTTAACCTTCTTTTTTTTATTTATTTTTTTTGAACTGAAATATTTTTATTGTCTAAATTTTTTAAACATTCTAATGTTTTTTTATAGTTTTTTATTTTTTTAATTTTAAAATCTTTAATTCTTACATGTGTTCCCAAACATGAACCCCCCTCCCACCTCCCTCCCCATAACATCTCTGTGGGTCATCCCCATGCACCAGCCCCAAGCATGCTGTATCCTGCGTCAGACATAGACTAGCGATTCAATTCTTACATGATAGTATACATGATAGAATGCCATTCTCCCAAATCATCCCACCCTCTCCCTCTCCCTCTGAGTCCAAAAGTCCATTATACACAGCTGTGTCTTTTTTCCTGTCTTGCATACAGGGTCGTCATTGCCGTCTTTCTAAATTCCATATATATGTGTTAGTATACTGTATTGGTGTTTTTCTTTCTGGCTTACTTCACTCTGTATAATCGGCTCCAGTTTCATCCATCTCATCAGAACTGATTCAAATGAATTATTTTTAACGGCTGAGTAATACTCCATTGTGTATATGTACCACGGCTTTCTTATCCATTCATCTGCTGATGGACATCTAGGTTGTTTCCATGTCCTGGCTATTATAAACAGTGCTGCGATGAACATCGGGGTACATGTGTCCATTTCAATTCTGGTTTCCTCAGTGTGTATGCCCAGCAGTGGGATTGCTGGGTCATAAGGCAGTTCTATTTGCAATTTTTTAAGGAATCTCCACACTGTTCTCCATAGTGGCTGTACTAGTTTGCATTCCCACCAACAGTGTAGGAGGGTTCCCTTTTCTCCACACCCTCTCCAGCATTTATTGCTTGCAGATTTTTGGATCGCAGCCATTCTGACTGGTGTGAAGTGGTACCTCATTGTGGTTTTGATTTGCATTTCTCTGATAATGAGTGATGTTGAGCATCTTTTCATGTGTTTGTTAGCCATCCGTATGTCTTCTTTGGAGAAATGTCTATTTAGTTCTTTGGCCCATTTTTTGATTGGGTCATTTATTTTTCTGGAATTGAGCTGCATAAGTTGCTTGTATATTTTTGAGATTAGTTGTTTGTCAGTTGCTTCATTTGCTATTATTTTCTCCCATTCAGAAGGCTGTCTTTTCACCTTGCTGATATTTTCCTTTGTTGTGCAGAAGCTTTTAATTTTAATTAGATCCCATTTGTTTATTTAAATAAAAACCATATGATTATCTCAATAGATGCAGAGAAGGCCTTTGACAAAATTCAACATCCATTTATGATAAAAACTCTCCAGAAAGCAGGAATAGAAGGAACATACCTCAACATAATAAAAGCTATATATGACAAACCCACAGCAAACATTATCCTCAATGGTGAAAAATTGAAAGCATTTCCCCTAAAGTCAGGAACAAGACAAGGGTGTCCACTTTCACCGCTACTATTCAACATAGTTCTGGAAGTTTTGGCCACAGCAATCAGAGCAGAAAAAGAAATAAAAGGAATCCAAATTGGAAAAGAAGAAGTAAAACTCTCACTGTTTGCAGATGACATGATCCTCTACATGGAAAACCCTAAAGACTCCACCAGAAAATTACTAGAGCTCATCAATGAATATAGTAAAGTTGCAGGATATAAAATCAACACACAGAAATCCCTTGCATTCCTATACACCAATAATGAGAAAGTAGAAAAAGAAATTAAGGAAACAATTCCATTCACCATTGCAACGAAAAGAATAAAATACTTAGGAATATATCTACCCAAAGAAACTGAAGACCTATATATAGAAAACTATAAAACACTGATGAAAGAAATCAAAGAGGACACTAATAGATGGAGAAATATACCATGTTCATGGATTGGAAGAATCAATATAGTGAAAATGAGTATACTACCCAAAGCAATTTACAAATTCAATGCACTCCCTATCAAGCTACCAGCCATATTTTTCACAGAACTAGAATAAATAATTTCAAGATTTGTATGGAAATACAAAAAACCTCGAATTGCCAAAGCAATCTTGAGAAAGAAGAATGGAACTGGAGGAACCAACTTGCCTGACTTCAGGCTCTACTACAAAGCCACAGTCATCAAAACAGTATGGTACTGGCACAAAGACAGACATATAGATCAATGGAACAAAATAGAAAGCCCAGAGATAAATCCACACACATATGGACACCTTATCTTTGACAAAGGAGGCAAGAATATACAATGGAGTAAAGACAATCTCTTTAACAAGTGGTGCTGGGAAAACTGGTCAACCACTTGTAAAAGAATGAAACTAGATTACTTTCTAACACCGCACACAAAAATAAACTCAAAATGGATTAAAGATCTAAATGTAAGACCAGAAACTATAAAACTCCTAGAGGAGAACATAGGCAAAACACTCTCTGGCATAAGTCACAGCAGGATCCTCTATGACCCACCTCCCAGAATTCTGGAAATAAAAGCAAAATAACCTTCTTTTTTTAAAAAAATAGAATATGAACTCCAGGAGAACAAGAAAATTGTTTGTTCTGATCATTGCTGTTTGCCTTGGGTTAGCTTCCCGACCCAGGGATCGAACCCAGGTCTCCCGTATTGTAGAGAGACGCTTTACCGTCTGAGCCACCAGGGAAGTCCTAGCATGTATTGGTACTTGATAATTATTTATTGAATAAATTAATGAATGATGTGATTTAACTTAGAACTGGAAAGCCTTCAGAAAATCCACTGAAAAGCTTTTGCAAACAGTAAAATAATTTAGAAAAGTTTCAAGATTAATATAGTAATAGCAAAAAAAGACATATCTAGTCATAGAAAATAAGTTTATTAATGCATAGGACTCCAGTGATGGGCATAGAGAAAGATTTGAAAGAAGGAAGAAATATATCTTATTCTTGACTAAATAAAAAATAGTGAAGATGTCAGTTTTTTTTTAACTTAACCCACAATTTGAATATGATACTAATTAAAATATGTATATTTAGGCAATAACTTGACCAGGGCTTTCTGGGGTAAATTTTTACTGAAAAATAACCATTTGGTAATAATTAGGAACATTCTAAACAGATAAAGAATAATGGTTAGAACTAGATCTGTCAGATATTAAACTTGAAGTTAAGCTATTATAACATAAAAAATGTGGTACTGGTAAAGAAATGGGGAGTCATGGGGACTTCCCTGGTGAAGGCTTTGCCTTCCAATGCAGGGGGTGAGGGTTTGATCCCTGGTCAGGGAGCTACGATCCCACATACCTTACAATAAAAAACTAAAACATATCACAGAAATAATGTTGTAACAATTTAGAATCACCAAAAGAAAGCATAGGAATTTTTTATGAGCACAGAAGTCATCTTTAACTATCATGAAATTACCAGGAAAGGAAAAGATGGATGATATATTAACTATTTACAATTTTTAAAGTTTTATATCGCAAATTACCATAAACAAAGTCAAAGACAAGGGACAAAGTAGGGGAAATTATTTGTAACATATATGACAAACAAAAAGCTAATCTTCCTTGCAACACACTGAACTAAAAAAAAATAATTCTCTGTAAAACAGCAAAGTACATGAAAGGATATTTCATTCAAAAAAGAAAAGAAATACAGGCAAATGTATACACCAACATATGAGAAGAGTCTCTTCATTTCTGATTTTAAAATGCTAATTAAACAAAAAACATGATAAACATTTTAAAATTAAGTGTCCCAACTTTTTAGAGGGTAGTTTGGAAAAATCGTTCAAATTTAAAACCACATATTATTTGATCCAGAGACTTCCTTTCTAAGAATTCATCTTATAGAAATCTTCCCATAAGTCTGCAAAGATATATATACATATATTTCAATTTTTTGACCCAATTGCACAGGGTCATGTGCAATCATAAACAAATAGAAGCAACTTAAATATCTATAGTCTGAATAGTGAATAATAGTATAAGTGACATGTGCTGCAACATGAATGAACTTTGAAAACATTAAGCTAATTGACAGAAGGTCATATATTATATGTTTCCATTTATATAAAATATCCAGAATTGGAAAATCTGTTGAGGCAGAATTTAGATTAAGTAGCTGTCAGGGGCTGTGGGAGGATGGAGGGACTGGGGCATGAAAACTAAGGGATATGAGGCTTCTTTGGGTCATAACAAAAATGTTCTTAAATTGATTGTGATGATGAATGCACTGTTCTGTAAACATACTAAAAGCCACTGAGTTGTTCACTTTAAGTGGAAGAATTATATGATATGTGAACTGTATTTCATAAAGTTGGAAAAAATATCACCAAACAGTATCTAAAAAGTAATAGTATATCGATACAATGAAATATTATGCAGTCAGCAAAGGGAATGAGAGCTGCATTGTTGAGAAAAATATGGAAGGTAAATTGTTAAAGAAAAGTATGTTGCAGAACAGTTTGTATATAGGAGTCCAATTTTTGGTAACAAAAATAAGTTAACCTGGGCTTACCATGCATAGATAATTTCTGGATAGAAACATAAGAAATTATTAACAATTTTTGCTTCTGGGGACTGGGACTGGTGTTCAGTAATGGAGGGGTATTTTTTTTAAATTATATTTTCCTATATACCATTTGAAAATTTTTGAATGTGTATCTGCTTGTTTGATTAATTTTTTAAAAATATCTTAAAATTATATGGAAATACTGACTTTCAAGTTTAATGTAAACTGGTCATTTATTTCCATCACCATTATTCTTTATATAGAAATAAATTTCAGTATTCCTCATGTATATGGAAAAAGCCTGGTTTAAAAATATAAAAATCAGATGATGTAAATGGAGAGATATACTAAAAATTGCGAGGGCAGAGAATGGTCTCTGTGGCTCTTGTTCAAGTTTACACATAATGCCAGACAGTTTTTAAAAGACTGGATGTTCTCTAGGTCTTGTATATATTGTCTCGCCTAAGAGCACTCTCTTAGAGCTGAACATTAGCAACTAAGGTCATCAGTGGACTGCAAGATTCCAATAAAGATATGTCTTGTTTATATCAGAGTCCCCAATGTCTAAGTTGTACAGAATCCACAGGAGCCACAGGAGACATGGATTTGATCCCTGGGTCAGGAAGATCCCCTGGAGAAGGAAATGGCAACCCACTCCAGCATTTTTGCCTGAAAAAGCCCACAGACAGAGGAGCCTGGCAGGACACAGTCCAAAGTGTCCCAACGAGTTGGACACGACTGAGTGACCATGCGTGCATGCACCTAACTATGAGAGAAGGGTTTTCACTTCCTCATTTGTTCATTTAATCAACCAGTATATACTGAGTGCTTGCTTGAGCAAGGTATGGTGCAGACCATGAGTATGTAGTGGTGAGCAATAATCATACTTACATTTCTTGAGCCATTAGTCGTAGCATGGTACTAAGCACTTCACTTATAGTATCTCTTTTATTCTCACAATAATCCTGTGATGTGGACAATGTTATTATACATTTACATTTTTATTTTATTTTTAATTGAAGTATAGTTGACTTAAAATGTTTCAGGTATTACAGCAAAGTGATTCAGTTATACATATATTTCAAATTCTTTTCCACTATAGATTATTATAAGATATTGAATGTAGTTTCTTATGCTGCACAGGTCCTTATTATTTATTTTTTATGTAGTAATGAGCCTCTGTTAATCCAAATTCCAAAGTTACCCCTCCCCCTGGTTTTCCCCTTTGATAACCATAGATTTGTTTTCTGTGTCAGTGAGCCTATTTTTATTTTGTAACTAAGTTCATTGGTATCACTTTCTAAGATTTCACTTATAAGTGATATCACATGATATTTGTCTTTGTATGACTTAATTTAATATGATCATTACTAATTCCATCCATATTGCTGCAAATGGCATTATTTCATTCTTTTTCTATGGCTGAGTTATTATTATACTTTTTAACAGAAAAGGACATCAGGGTTTCAAGAGATTGAGTAGGTTGTTCAAGATTACATAGCTAATAATCAATGACCTTGGGATTTGAACCCAGGAAATCTGATTCCAGATTTCCAGAAATTTGTGCATCTAAATATTATTATGTGCTGCCTTTAACAGTGCCAGTAATCTCACTGTGAGGGAAGGGAATCCCTCCAGTCTGTCACTACTGCTAACAGGCAGGAGTAGCTACCAATATTGCTAACATGGAGGAGAAAGACAGATATTTTCCCTGCTCTTTTTCAGTTAGCAGATTTTTAAATGAAGTATCTGCTATATACCTGGTTCCTCTCTAAGCCCTGAGGTTCTAGTGGTGGAGGAGAATGATCCCTGCTCATAGGCATTTGCAGCCTAGTAGGGGAGACAATCTAAACCAGAGGTACCCAACCTCTGGGATCTAATGCCTGATGATCCAAGGTGGAGCTAATGTAGTAAAAATAGAAATAAAGTGCACAATAAAGGTAATACAATTGAATCATTCCAAAACCACTACCTCCCCACCCACATGCCCCACCACCCTATCCGTGGACAGATTGTCTTCCAGAAAACCTATCCCTATGCCAAAAAGGTTGGGAACAGCTGGTCTAAAGAGGTAAAATGCAAAAGTAAAACAACCAACACAAAGAGATAGGAAAGACATCAATTGCTCAGTCAAATAGCACTGACTTGTTTGAGACAGGAAATCTGGTAAGACTTTGAGAGCCAGGAGAGTAACATGACCTCAAACCCATCTCCTTTCACTTACTGGGCATGAAGAAGAAAACATTTCCCAGGCCCCTTGACAATTATATGGGGCCAGTGGAACTGGGGGCAAAATTAACACTCTTCTTTGACACCTGGTATCAGATCTCCACTGTGACGTGCCACACATTCTTCCATCCTCTCTCTGCTGAATACAGTGGAGATCTGAAGGAATCTGAGACCTTAGTAAGTGATGGAGCCACTCCACTGGAAAGGGTGGGTCTCTGAATCCTCCTTAAAAACCTGACACCAGCTGATTTGTCATGACTGAGGGAGAAGCCTGTTTTGGAGAAGCCACTGAGTGTTGGGGGTTGTTATGGCAGATAGTGCACTGTAACACATCAAGTGCTATTTAAGCTACATGTTGAGGGATGGAAAGGATGTAGTGTGAGAAAGAGTATTTCAGAGCAAGGAAATGGCCTGTGCAAAGGACCAGGGACAGGGAAGAAATCACTGTGTACAACAGACTGAAAGATGTCAGTGTGCCCAAGACTCCAGTGAGGGAGGGTGATGGAGTGGGGAAGGGTGGACCGCCATGTTCCCTGGAGACCATGGTATGAGTGAAGATTTCATTCTAGATGCAGAGGAAAGCCATCAATGTATTTTAAACAGGGGAATGTCATTGTCATGATTTATACAGGAAGACTAATACCCTGACTTCATAGAGTGAGTTAGAAGGGACAGAAATACAAATAGGAAAGGACAGTCTATATAAGTATGAGGCCCAGCACAAAGTGAAAATGTGAGGCCTCTTGGTCAAAAACTAAAATTTAAGACAGCAGCAGCAGAGCTTTAAACAAAACACGGGGCTCTTTTAAACATGAGGCCCCATGTACCTGCACAGGTGTTAACTCCCTTTAACTGCTCTGAATTGGCCGCTCAGGGAAAAGGCTCCTAGAACAATCTAGAAAATAGATGATGGTGACTTAGGCTAGGCGTATGACAGTGACAATACAGACAAATATGTGGATTTAAAATATGCTTTAAGCAGAAATAGAGACACAAACATGAAGAACAAAAGTTTGGACACCAAGGGAGAAAGTAGAGGATGGAATGAATTGGGAGATTGGGATTAGCATATATACACTATTGATACTATGTGTAAATAAGATAACTGATGAGAACCTGGAGCTTCCCAGGTGGCTCAGTGGTAAACAATCTGCCTGCAATGCAGGAGACCTGGGTTCAATCCCTGGGTTGGGAAGACCCCCCTGGAGAAGGAAATGGTAACCCAGCATTCTTGCCTGGAAAATCCCATTAACAGAGGAGCCTGGGTGGGCTACAGCCCATGAGGTCACAAGAGTCAGACATGACTGAGCACACAGTGAGAATCTACTGTATAGCTTAGGGAACTCTACTCAGTGCTCTGTGGTGAGCTAAATAGGAAGGAAATTCAAAAAGAGAGGAAACATATGTATGTATACCTGATTCACTTTGTTGTATAGTAGAAACTAACACAGCATTGTAAAGCAACAATACTCCAATAAAAATTAGTTAAAAATAGAATACATTTTATTGGAAGGAGAGAATTTTTAAATACATTAAATGGTGGCCTTGTAATAAGAGAAAGAAGAACCAGGCGTGTCTCAACATTATAATCACAGGAATCAAGGAGACTGAATATTTTCTCTGGGTGGTACGGCACCAAAAGAAGCAGAGGTTCTAGAGATAATCTAGTGACGTGGAAATGACAATGGTAGATGGTGATGCTGCCTACACGGCTGGTAAGAACAAATCAACCTCTACTTGAAAGAGCTGCACGGGGAGCAAAGCCCATGATGAGATCCAGATTTTAATTGAAGCATGTGGTTGCAAAGCCTTTTGGGGGAGAAATTTGGGATATTGATTTGTTTGCTGATCAAAGTATGGAAACTCCAGAGGGCACAGTGTGATGATGAAGAGGATGGCTAACAAAGGTGGCTAATCATGCAGGTGACAGTCAGTTCCAGGGACCTTGTCCTCAGCCCTTTCCTTGATTGTTTATTGGTGATGAATGTCATGATGAGAGTGGTAAAGAATGTGTCCTCTCAGATTACTCTCAGTTCTGTTCCCAATTAGATCCCAATAAAGCAGCTCGTACTATAAAAGCGTAGGAGACACTCAGTTTAGAGGATCTGATTATTTCCCAAATCCTAGATGATGAGCTCCAGGTCCACTGGAGCAACAGTAGATCTCCCATGGCATCTGAGCCTTTCATGTTATCTTCCTTTCTTGATGCTTTGGTGGTTAGTGACTCCTAGACCTCCACAGAGCATATGATTTGTCCAAAGTGTATTTTCAAATCTATTCTATTCTTAAAATGTCAGACAGTGCAAGTTATTTGTTTATGTAGTTGTTCAGTCACCAACTTGTGTCTGACTCTTCATGACCCCGTGGATTGCAGCATGCCAGGCTTCCCTGTCCTTCACCATCTCCCATCCTGTCACCATGCAATGGACATGAAGCCCATTGCATGGATGATGCCATCTTTGGAAGGACTGATGCTGAAGCTGAAGCTATTCATTTATAATCATATACAAAGCAAGGTCATTTAAGATGAATTTTTAAGCTAGAAGGGCACCTTTGAACCTATACATTATCTCACAGTAAGAAGGCAAACCCATACCAACCCAAGGCCAATTTAAATATGTAGATGAAAGGCTGGTGAGATGCTATTTTGCAAAGACCTAAATAATGTAATTTGCTGGTTTTGTGAGTCGGGCAGATGCAGTTCATTTTGAAGCAGCCTTTGGGTCTTTTCACATGATTTAGTTATTCTTAGATTTCTGAGTCATTCTGTCTTCCATGCTAGTCATTTTTCAATTCCATATTCTCTATTCATGAGGGAGATGCAACATTAACCAGTCCAAATATGGCCATGTGGCTTACTATTCCAGACAAGCAGGCTATATATTCATTCCTATTCTTAGCAATACCTTGGGACAAGTTGAATGTAAATAAAATATTTGGGCAATATACACTCTAACACTGTAGAATTTCTGGGAAGTAGTGCCAGGAAAGCTTGGCATGCACGTTATTGCATAATTGTTTTGATTCAATTTGGTTGTCCTCTTAACAACTAAAATCCCAAAGCAGTAGGAATACTTACAAAAGGAACAGAAATGTGGATAACATGGGATGAGTCAGAAGCCCCTGCTGATGTTTTATCCAACAGAAGCTGCATATCTTAACAACTCATGCAGGAGGTGAATTCATATACCCTATACAAAAATTCACTGGAAGTAAAATTCCTGTGACAAACTGAAGGTTTGAGGATAAAAGCTTCATCCCAAGTGTCATTATGGAACTCAGAAGTACAGGTATAAATAGTACTGTAAGGGGACTGATGAGTGAAAATTGAGATTCCACCTACAGAGGTTGAAGAGGAGGGAGAGAGTTCACTAGATAAACTGAGGATTCCTGATGTTTTATTATGTTTTATGTTTTATTTATGTTTTATTCTCTGAGGTCCACCTGATAAACTGGCTGTTCATTAGACTGTTGTCCCTTGGGGTTAAAACCTGTGCCTTCCCTGTCCTTGGATCCTCATTGCCCAACAGGATGCCTGGCACATAAGGGCCATTCAACGAATATTTGTTGAACTGAAAGCATCTTTAGTGGGAGGGTAAAGCAAGCCCATGCTTATCTTCCACTCTGATTCTAAGGGAACCACCTCCTCACACCCAGCCACTTTTTAGCCCCGGGTTTCAGCAATTGCTCCGAAAACTTCAATAGGAGCAAAAAATTTGGGTCTGTCCTGTTTTATAAAAACCTCTTGCAGCATTTTTTCTTCCATTTTCCATCAGGAAAGTTTAGGGAACCATATATACCTCAGCCTCAAGAAAATCCCAACCTTCAACAGGTAACCTCCCAGGTGGAGAAGCTTTGATGAAACTTGTCTGAGAAGGACTGGAAATCTGACTTAGGCTCTATTCTACCTTCTCTGTCCTCAAGAATTATAACTAAGTTGGCCCCCTCAGCCAGCAGCTTTCCCATAAAGCTGAGAAAGTAGATACAGAATGAGAGTATTAGTTACTTAGTTGTGTCCAACTCTTTGTGACCCCATAGAGAGTAGCCTACCCAGGATCCTCTCTCCATGGAATTCTTCAGGCAGGAATACTGGAGTGGGTAGCTATTTCCTTCTCCAGGGGATCTTCCTGACAAAGGGATCGAACTGTTCTCCTGATTTGCAGGTAGATTCTCTGTCGTCTGAGCCACCAGAATAAGTAGCCATTAGACACCAAAATAAAGCATGAATATGCAATTATGTGATGTTTTGTATTCAGTATGGGGTATGATGATGAAATGAGATGTTGCAAGTCATATGAAGATTCACATTTTATGTTTTTATTTGTTTTAGACCATTTTCTTTGGTATTTAGGGCCATTCTCACTCCCCCTTTCTGACCTGCTTGGAAGCCGAAAGAAAGAAGGACCACATATATCATAAGAGAGAATTCCAAGAAAGAAAGAACAGTCTATAGAGTCTCAGGCCATAAGGAGTTTAACTAAAATAAATCCAGAAGAATATGGGTGGGAGCTCATGATTAGGAGGATGGTGCAGCTTCAATGTGCTGTGGGGGACCGTAGTCTGGGGCTTGTTGGGTAAAACAGTAGAGACTAGAAGTAGCTTGCATGTTCACAGAGCTTGATCAAAAGGGAAAGGAGAGAGAGGAGTTAGAATTCAAAAAGATTTTCAAAACAATTCCTCCAGATTTTTTACTTTTTCCTTTTTAAAATTTAGTATTTATTAGGCTGTGCCATGTGGCACATGGGTTTTAGCTGCCCCAATACATACCCCCTGCAAGTAGAAGCAGAGTCTTATCCACTGGACTGCCAGGGAAGTCTTCTTTGAAAACAGAATTTGAGATAAATCATGGATTTTTTTTTTTTTTTTTAGATAAGGTAGACTTGAATATGTTCAAAAGCTGTAAGAAAAGACTCAGTTTTGGCTAACTTCATAAGTGGATAAACGGGCCAACCAGGTCATGAGGTGGGTTCAATAGTCAGGAAGCAACCAGCTGGGCTAGAGCTGGGCAGGCCTGGTCTCTGGGCTGCAGAACAAAGAAAAAAGTCCTCTGAGAGGGGAGAGAAAATCCAAGGCAGGCAGATTTTCAACTTGAGTGAATCTAAAGGGAGACTCCTGACTCAAGGCAATAGGATAAAAACAGAGTAAATAAAGCTGTCATGAAAGGCATTAAAATGGACTGTAGGAACTAGATCCTGGAGAAACTGCATGTGTTTTGGGAACATAGCCATGCTTCTTATAGAGCTCTTGTTGCCTTGCAGGGAAGGAACAATTAAGGGTGCCAGCCAGGCTGGGTAAATAAAGATGTTGAAGATATTGAAGAAAGAGTTCGCAACAGACAGAATAAGGTCCCCAAGGGCATGAGGTGAATTGGCATCTTGACTACAGTTTGAGTAATTCATTAACACCACACAAACCATACATGGAATTCTGAGCCAAGGAGATTAGGCTTTAAGGCATTTTTTATACACATAGATAAATGAGTTCTAGGGGGAAAATTCAGCTTTTAAGAGTCTGAGGGGAAATATATATATATGCATTAAAATTTTTGCATATTGTGCTTTTAAAAATCTCCAATTATCTTAAACATCCCCAAAACTATGATCAAACAGACTTCATATAGAATTTGTGTTTAAATGACTTTTTAGTAGTTTTAGTTTTTTTTTCAAGATTCAAGTCAACTTTATTTATTTATTTTTTTTAACTTTTTATTTTTACTTTATTTTACTTTATAATATTGTATTGGTTTTGCCATACATTGACATGAATCCACCATGGGTGTACATATTTTTAGTAGTTTTTAAGTGGTTATTATTCTTTCCAACTGAAAGGATATTTCCTAATGTGACTTTTTCTGTACCAGTCTTCCAAAGTGCTCTTCTTAATTTCCATTTAATTAAAATCTCTACATTTATGGGTTTGTATTTTCTTTGGATTTAAGTTAATCCTTCAAGGAGAGCGTTAACTCTCTCAGGCTACTGGAACTTCACTTTTTGGAACTGTTATGTTTACTGTTAGGGAGTAACTTTGGCACCAAGGAGAACTTGGCTCAATAAATATTTTCAGCAAAATTACTAATATAATAAATTTTAATCAGAATACTTGGAATAAAAATCTAGACTTAAAATGATCTAATCTTAATGTTTAATGGCAGAACAACTAGGTTCGTGATTTATGCTTTATTTTTTAGTGTTTCTCTGAGAAGTCCCTGTGCTTCACTGAACTTATTTAGAGTCGCTGCTTCCATGAAATCCAGTATTGTTTAAAATAAAAAAACTAGTATACTGATGAAACTATCTGGTTGATAAGTTAAATATCTGGATCCAGAAAGAAAAAAAAACTGAGTGGGGAAGGCAAAAACAACAAACAGACAAAATAAACAAAATTCACACTATGGATTTTTCCCTTCCCTTTTCATTTCCTTCTTTTTGGATAAAGTAGTGTTGAAAGGCAGGGACATATTTTTTAGAAATAGTATCATTTATAATGAATACATAGTTATTAAATGCTCATTTACCTGAATTATTACTATTTTGCAAAGGGTAATTTATGAAGTGAAATTGATTATCTAAACTTTGAAATTAGCTCTCCAAAATCAGTACAAGTTTATTCAAAAATTTTATTGGAAACTTTGATGTGTCTCACACTTTACCAATTTCATTCCATTTGTGTGTGTGTCTCTAGAATTGCATAATAGGTTTTCCTTACTTTGTAAACTTTGACATACACATGGATAGAAAAAAAATATATATATATATTTATAGTATTTCCAAAAATATTTTTTATTATTTTGCCTTGAAATTTCAGTTATGGATCTGGAAAGAGATAAGTAGGTAATAATTTGGATTTTGAACCAGTGCTGTTTTTCAGAAAAATATGAGCTCTTGCTATCTGCTAATCATATTGATGGGCTTCCCTGGTGGCTCAGCGGTAAAGGATCTGCCTGCCAACGCAGGAGACACGGATTCCATCCCAGGTTCAGGAAGATCCCCTGGAGAAGAAAATGGCTACCCACTCTAGTATTCTTGCCTGGTAAATACCATGGACAGAGGAGCCTGTGGTGTTGGAGAAGACTTTTGAGAGTCCCTTGGACTGCAAGGAGATCTAACCCCTCCATCCTAAAGGAGATCAGTCCTGGGTATTCATTGGAAGGACTGATGCTGAGCTGAAACTCCAATACTTTGGCCACCTGATGCAAAGAGCTGATTCATTTGAAAAGACCCTGATGCTGGGAAAGATTGAAAGCAGGAGGAGAAGGGGATGACAGAGGATGAGATGGTTGGATGGCATCACTGACTCAATGGACATGGGTTTGGGTGGACTCTGGGAGTTGGTAATGGACAGGGAGGACTTGCGTGATGCAGTTCATGGGCTCGCAAAGAGTCAGACACGACTGAGTGACTGAACTGGACTGAACTGAGCCAGGATGGAACATAGAGTGTGTTTTCATCAATGTATAATACATAATAACTCTCTCCCTCTCCAGTATCCTCTTTTCCTTTTGTCCCTGGGTAGAAAATTACCCAGCAGCCACTAGTTGACTGTGTAGATATTTTGAGAAAGATTTATGCCCATTGACTTCAAAAGAGTTGGAAGTATAACCTTCCTCTGAGGAGAGAATAGTCAAACATGCAAAAGGAATGAATTCTCTCAGAAAGGATTTGTTGGCTCAGTCAACAAATTAAACTTACATACTCAGTTTAGTATTTACCATGCATTCAACTCTCTGCATTGCAAGTAAGAATGATAAGCTTATTTATTGCCCATAGACTTGCATTTGGACAGTGAATAGGATAAGATTATGTACAAATAACTGATATATTCCTATTCTGCCTCCACTTTCATCTGTCTACTTTAGATCTGTGATGCAACCCTGCTGTGGCCAGCTAGGCATTGTTCAAAGGAAGGCTCTCACTGAATAACTATAAGACAGGAAGAAAATTGAGAAAATAAATGATAATGCAGAAGCAGCTGCCTGTGCCATCACCATATAAGCTAAGAATGCTAAACTGTGGAGGGGAAGAGAGAGCTAGAGGGCCAGAGAAATCTTAGAAGACATTTGAAAGGGAGAATATTGCAGTATGTCTTTTTAAAAATTTAATTAATTTATTTTAATTGGAGGTTAATTACTTTACAACAGTGTAGTGGTTTTTGCCATACGTTGACATGAATCAGCCATGGGTGTACATGTGGTCCCCATCCTGAACCCCCCTCCCACATCCCTCTGCATCCCATCCCTCAGGGTCACCCCAGTGCATCAGCCCTGAGCACCCTGACTCGTGCATCGAACCTGGGCTGGTGATCTGTTTCACATATGATAATGTACATGTTTCAATGCTATTCTCTCAAATCATCCCATCCTCACCTTCTCCCGCAGAGTCCAAAAGACTGTTCTTTACATGTGTCTCTATTGCTGTCTCTCATACAGGGTCATTGTTGCCATCTTTCTAAATTCCATATATATGTGTTAATATACTGTATTGGTGTTTTTCTTTTTGACTTACTTCCCTCTGTATAATAGGCTCCAGTTTCATCCACCTCATTAGAACTGATTCCCATGCATTCTTTTTAATGGCTGAGTAATATTCCATTGTGTATATGTACCACAGCTTTCTTATCCATTCATCTGCCGATGGACGTCTAGGTTGCTTCCATGTCCTGGCTATTGTAAACAGTGTGCAGCATGTCTTATTCAGTTTACAAATGTAAGGCTGAGAAGAGAGAGATTGAGTGCCTCTTCATATGGAATGTTCGGAAGTAGTAACCTCACAGATGTATCCTTGCCATATAAATGCTGATAGGTAGTAAATCACTGCAGATGATGATTGCAACCATGAAATTAAAAGACACTTACTCCTTGGAAGGAAAGTTATGACCAACCTAGACAGCATATTAAAAAGCAGAGACATTACTTTGTCAACAAAGGTCCGTCTAGTCAAGGCTATGGTTTTCCCAGTGGTCATGTATGGATGTGAGAGTTGGACTATAAAGAAAGCTGAGCACCGAAGAATTGATGCTTTTGAACTGTGGTGTTGGAGAAGACTCTTGAGAGTCCCTTGGACTGAAAGGAGGTCCAACCAGTCCATCCTAAAGGAGATTAGTCCTGAGTGTTCATTGGAAGGACTGATGTTGAAGCTGAAACTCCAATACTTTGGTTACCTGAAGAGAAGAGCTGACTCATTTGAAAAGACCCTGATACTGGGAAAGATTGAAGGTGGGAGGAGAGGGGGATGACAGAGGATGAGATGGTTGGATGCCATCACTGACTCAATGGACATGAGTTTGGGTAAACTCTGGGAGCTGTTGATGGACAGGGAGGCCTGGTGTGCTGCAATTCATGGGGTCGCCAAGAGTCGGATACAATTGAGTGACTGAACTGAACTGAACTGAGGTAGTAAAGAAGGCTCTTTTGAGATTATCAATAGCAGAGATGATAATTGATAGCTTGTAGAAGTTGGGCACTTTTGCTGGTCTCTGGGCTTACTCATACTGCAACAGTCATGGCAGCGGGGGTGGGTGTCTAAAGTGACCTTACTCACATTCCTGGAGTCTGGAACTACCCTGTTGCCTGTGATCAATGATCTAGAAAACCTCATCTTTCAGTAGTTGGCTCCCAGCTTTCTTAAATAGCAGGGGTATTTTCCAAGACTGTAAAAGAAGAGCTACACATTTTCTTGAGAATTAGGTTCTGGAACTCATACAAAACCACTTTATTGGTCAGAGCCAGTCAAAAGCTGAACCTAACTTCAAGGAATGGTGAAAGAGATTCCACTATCTAATGGAAAGAGCTGCAAAATATTTGTGATCATATTTAATCTGTTTCATAATTATTATGCAATTTCATATTTAGTTACAGAGTGCTACAATTATACACATAATTCCATATGCAAAATCTACTTATCTCTTGCACAAAAGTCTCATCTTGTGGAATGTTTAGACCATGCAAGTCATTGGCCACAAACGTCTGGTGAATAATTGAAATGTAGCTGGTTCTAAGTGAGATATGCTGTTGTTTAAAATAAACATAGGTTTGAAAAACATGAAAAATATACATAGTTGACTCATTGGAAAAGACTCTGATGCTGGGAGGGATTGGGGGCAGGAGAAGAAGGGGACAACAGAGGCTGAGATGGCTGGACGGCATCACTGACTTGATGGACGTGAATCTGAGTGAACTCCGGGAGTTGGTGATGGACAAGGAGGCCTGGTGTGCTGCGATTCATGGGGTTGCAGAGTCGGACACGACTGAGCGACTGAACTGAGCTGAACTGAGATTTGAAAAGGCTTAGTAAAAAGAATGTAAAGCATCTCTTTAATACTTTTTTATATTAAGTGTTTTTCTTTTAGCTTTATGGAGATATAATTGACATAAAACATTGTGTAAGTTAAAGGTCTACAATGTGGTGATTTCATATATGTAAATAATGCATAATGATTAAAAAAAATAAGGTTAGTTAACACATCCATCAGTTATCATTTGTGTGTGTGGTAAGAATTTTAAGATCTCCTCCCTTAGCAACTTTCAAATATACAATACAGTAGTGTAAGCTATAGTTACCATGCTGTGCATTACATGACCAGAACTTTTCATCTTACAACTTGAAATTTGCACCCCCTGATCATCATCACTCCTCTCCTTCCCCATCCATCTCTTGCCCCTTGTTTCTTCTCTTTGTTTCTAAGCATTTGGCTTCTTTTCTTTTTTTTTTTATTCCACCAGTAAGTGAGATTATAAAGTATTTATCTTTTTCTATCTGACATTTTATCTAGTGTTATTTTCTTAAGCTTCACCTATGGTGTCAGAAATGGCAGGATTTGTTTCTTATATTCTGAATATTATTCCATTGTATTTTTCCTTTATCCGTTCATCTGCTGAAGGATGCTTAGATTGTTTCCATGTCTTGGCTATTGAAAATAAGGTTTCAATGAGTATGGGAGGGCAGATATCTCTTTGAGATAGTGATTTCACTTCCTTCATATATTTACCCAGAAGTAAAACTGTTGGCTGTATATTGTCACCCTGCTTATGTCACCTCTATGCAGAGTACATCATGAGAAATGCTGGGCTGGAAGAAGCACAAGCTGGAATCAAGATTGCTGGGAGAAATATCAATAACTTCATATATGCAGATGACACCACCCTTATGGCAGAAAACAAAGAACTAAAGAGCCTCTTGATGACAGTGAAATGTGAGAGTGAAAAAGTTGACTTAAAACTCAACATTCAGAAAACTAAGATCATAGCATCCAGTCCCATCACTTCACAGCAAATAAATGGGGAAATAACGGGAACAGTGAGACACTTTATTTTCTTGGGCTCCAAAATCATTGCAGATGGTGACTGCAGCCATGAAATTAAAAGAAGCTTGCTCCATAGAAGAAAATCTATGACCAACCTAGACAGCATATTAAAAAGCAGAGACATTACTTTGCCAACAAAAGTCCATCTAGGCAAGGCTATGGTTTTTCCAGTGGTCATGTATGGATGTGAGGGTTGGACTACAACGAAAGCTGAGTGCTGAAGAATTGATGCTTTTGAACTGTGGTGTTGGAGAAGACTCTTGAGAGTCCCTTGGACTGCAAGGAGATCCAACCAGTCCATCCTAAAGGAGATCAGTCCTGAATATTCATTGTAAGGACTGATGCTGAAGCTGAAACTCCAATACTTTGCACCTGATGCAAAGAGATGACTCTTTGGAAAAGACCCTGATGCTGGGAAAGATTGAAGGCAGGAGGACAAAGGGATGACAGAGAATGAGATGGTTGAATGGCATCACCGACTCTATGGACATGAGTTTGAGGAAGCTCTAGGAGTTGGTAATGGACACCAAAGCCTGGCATGCTGCAGTCCATGGGGTCATAAAGAGTCGGACACAACTGAGGAATTGAACTGAACTGAACTGAACTGAAAACTGTTGAATCATATGTTAGTTTTTTTCAATTTGTTGATTATTTCTTTTGCCATACAGAAACTTTGTAGTTTGATGTTGTTCCACTTATTTATTTTTTGCTTTTGTTGCTTGTGCATTTGGTGTCATATTCAAAATTATTGCTAAAACTAATGCTAAGGGGATTTTTCCCTATGTCTTTTTCTAGGAGTTTTATGTTGTCAGATAGCACGTTTAATTTTCTAAACAACTGTGAGTTAACTTTTCTAAGAGGTGTAACATAGGGGCACAGTTTCATTTTTTGTGCATGTAAATATTGTTTTCCACCACCACTTATTGAAAAGACTATCTTTTCTCCATTGACTGTGTTTGGCTCTTCTGTCAAATATTAGTTGACTGTGTATTTATGACTTTACTTTTAAACTCTTTATTCCATTGGTTTATGGGTCTATGCCAGTATAATGAGGTTAATTATTCTAGGTTATAACACATTAAGAGTTTATCAGGAAGTGTGGTAGCTCCAACTTTTTTTTTTCTCAGGATTGCTTTATCTATTTGGAGTCTTATGTGGCTCCAAATGAATTTGAGGATGCTTTTCTCTTTCTTAAAAAAATGCTATTGGAATCTTGATGGGGATTGCATTTAATCTATAGATCATTTTGGATACAATGAACATTTTAACAATATTAATTCTTCCAACACACGAGCATAGGATGCTTTTCTACTTATTTGTGTCTACTTCAATTTGATAGATGTCTAATAGTTTTCAGTGTAGATATCACTTTCTTGGTTAAATTTATTCCTCAGTGTTTCATTGCTCTTGTGCTACTGCAAATGGGATCATTTTCTTTATTTTCTTTTCAGATAATTTACTGTTAGTGAATCAGTAAATGTACTGGTTTTTGTATGCTACTTTCATGTCCTGCAACTTCATTGAAGTTGCTGATTACATCTGCGTGTGTATGTGTGTGTGTGTGTGTGCGCACGTGTGTGTGTAGTCTTTGGGATTTTTTTTTTTTACATATAAAATTATTATACAAATAGAGACAACTTTCCTTTTTGCTTTTCAGTTCTGATGTCTTTTATTTTTTATGTTGCCTAGTTACTTGGCTGGAGCTTCCAGTAATATGCTGAATAGGAGTGGTGAGAGGAGGTACCCTCATCTTCATCCTGATCTTGGAAGGTGAAGCTTTTACTATAGAGTGAAACTTTTACTATTGAGTATGAGGTTAGGATATGATCGGATACTAAAAGGGGAACTCCCCAGGTCAGTAGATGCCCAATATGCTACTGGAGATCAGTGGAGAAATAACTCCAGAAAGAATGAAGGGATGGAGCCAAAGCAAAAACAATACCCAGCTGTGGATGTGACTGGTGATAGAAGCAAGGTCCGATGCTGTAAAGAGCAATATTGCATAGGAACCTGGAATGTCAGGTCCATGAATCAAGGCAAACAGAAAAGGTCAAACAGGAGATGGCAAGAGTGAACGTCAACATTCTAGGAATCAGCGAACTAAAATGGACTGGAATGGGTGAATTTAACTCAGATGACCATTATATCTACTACTGCAGGCAGGAATCCCTTAGAAGAAATGGAGTAGCCATTATGGATGGATGTGAGTCTGAGTGAACTCTGGGAGTTGGTGATGGACAAGGAGGCCTGGTGTGCTGTGATTCATGAGGTCAGAAAGAGTCAGACAGGACTGAGCAACTGAACTGATGAGGTTAGCATTTGGCTTGTCATACATGACCTTTATTATGTTGATGTACATTCCTTCCATACCTAATTTTTTAAGACTTTACCATGAATACATGTTGAAATTTCTCAAATACTTTTTCTGTGTTTATTGAGGTGATCATATAATTGTTTTTCTTTTATTCTACTAATCTGGAGAAGGAAATGGCAACCCACTGCAGCATTCTTGCCTGGAGAGTCCCATGGACAGAGGAGCCTGATGGGCCTCTGGGGTACCTGGGCTTGCACAGAGTTGGGCATGACTGAATGACTAACAGTAACACTACTAATCACATATAGCATATTTATTGATTTACAAATATTAAGCTATCCTTGCATCCCAGGGCTAAATCTCACTTGATCATGGTGAATGATCCTTCTAATGTGCTCAGAATTTGGTTTGCTGGTATTTTATTGAGAAATTTTTTGTATCCATGTTTATTAAGGATATTGGCTTATAGTTTTCTTTTCTCATAGTGTCCATTACTGGCTTTGGTATCAGGATAATGCTATACTCATAATATGAGTGTGAAAATAATCCATTCTTTTCAACTTTTCAGAGGAGTTTGATAATTGGTATTCATTCTTTAAATGTTTGGTAAAATTCACCAGCAAAAGATTCTGGTCCTGTGTTTAACTTTGTTGAGAAATTTTTGATTAATGATTCAATCTCCTTACTAGTAATTAGTTTGTTGAGATTTTCTATTTCTTTCTCATTCAGGCTTGGTGGGTTTTATATTGATATTTCTAATATTTTTCTATTTCTTCTAGTTTGTCCAGTTTGTTGGTATAGAGTTATTTATAGTATTCTGTTATGATCCTTTGTATTTCTGTGATATCTGTTGTAATGTTGCCTATTTCATTTATGATTTTACTGATTTGGGTCTTCTCTCTTTTTCCTTGGTTAGTGTAGTTAAAACTTTGTCAATTTTATTTATCTTTTCAAAGAACCAAATCTTAGGTTTGTTTTCTATTATTCTCCTCTTCTCAGTTTCATTTATTTCTGCTCTAATCTTTATTATTTCTTTGCCTCTTCTAACTTTGGGCTCAGTTTGTTTTCTTTTTCTAGTTTCTTACGGCATAGATTTGTGTATTTAAATCTTTCTTTTTTCTGTTTATTGCAATAAACTTTCCTCTTAGAACTGCTTTTCCTGCATCTCATAAGATGTGGTATGATGTGTTTCCATTTGTTTGACTCAAGATACTTTTAAATTTCCTCTTTAATTTCTTCTTTGATGTATTGGTTGTTCAGGAGAATGTTGCTTAGTTTCCATGTATTCACGAGATTTCCAGTTTTACTTCTGTACTGATTTCTAACTTCATACCGTTGTGGTTACAGAAGATAGTTGTATAATTTCATTTTATTGAATTTACTAAAAATTGTTTTGTGGACTAACACATGTTTTAACCTGGAAAATGTTCTGTGTATGCTTGAGAGAAATGTGTACACTGCTGTTGTCAGATAGAATGTTCTGTTTATGTTTGTTAGGTCTATTTGGTTGATAGTGTTGTTCAAATCTGCTGTTTTGTTATTGATTCTCTGCCTGGATGATCTATCCATTGTTGAAACTGATGTATTAAATTGTCCAACTATTACTGAATTCATGTTTATTTCTCCTTTTACCTCTATTAGGTTTTGCTTATATATTAGTGCTCTGATATCGGATAGGTGAATATTTAGAACTTTATATCTTCTTGATGAATTAATCCCCTCTTTACTATAGGATATCGTTTTTCATCCCTTTTTACCATTTTTTAGTTTAAAGTCTAGTCATTCAGATATAAGTCTATCAGTTCAGTTCAGTTCAGTCGCTCAGTTGTGTCCAACTCTTTGTGACCCCAAGAATCACAGCACGCCAGGCCTCCCTGTCCATCACCAACTCCTGGAGTTCACTCAAACTCACATCCATCAAGTTGGTGATGCCATCCAGCCATCTCATCCTCTGTCGTCCCCTTCTCCTCCTGCCCCCAATCCGTCCCAGCATCAGAGTCTTTTCCAATGAGTCAACTCTTTGCATCAGGTGGCCAAAGTATTGGAGTTTCAGCTCTAGCATCAGTACTTGCAAAGAAATCCCAGGACTGATCTCCTTCAGAATGGACTGGTTGGATCCCCTTGCAGTCCAAGGGACTCCCAAGAGTCTTCTCCAACACCACAGTTCAAAAGCATCAATTCTTTGGCACTCAGCTTCCTTCACAGTCCAACTCTTGCATCAGTACATGACCACTGGAAAAACCATAGCCTTGACTAGATGGACCCTTGTTGGCAAAGTAATGTCTCTGCTTTTGAATATGCTATCTAGGTTGGTCATAACTTTCCTTCCAAGGAGTAAACATCTTTTAATTTCATGGCTGCCGTCACCATCTGCAGTGATTCTGGAGCCCCCAAAATAAAGTCTGATGCTGTTTCCACTGTTTTGCCATCTATTTCCCATGAAGTGATGGGACCAGATGCCATGATCTTAATTTTCTGAATGTTGAGCTTTAAGCCAACTTTTTCACTCTCCTCTTTCACTTTCATCAAGAGGCTTTTTAGTTCCTCTTCACTTTCTGCCATAAGGGTGGTGTCATCTGCATATCTGAGGTTATTGATATTTCTCCCAGCAATCTTGATTTCAGCTTGTGCGTCTTCCAGCCCAGTGTTTCTCATAGCTACCCCTAATTGATCTTGATTACCATTCACTTGAAACATCTTTTATGTACTCCTTCACTGTCAGTCTATAGGTATATTTATTGTGAATGTTTCATAGTTAGCATATTGTAAAATCTTGTTTTTGAGTCATTCAGTAATTCCATGCTTTTAATTATTAATACATAGCTTAATCCTTTTATGTTTAAAGTAATTATTCATAGGTAAGGACTCACTATTGGTATTTTATTGTTTTCTGGCTGTTTTGTAGATTCATTATTCTTGTTTCTTAGCCTGCTGTCTTTTAGGGGGATGTTTGGATGCCTTTGGTATTAACATGCTTTGACTCTTGATCATGCTCTTTTATGTAATTATCGCAGGTTTTCCCTTTATAGTTATTATGAGGCTTATATAAAATTTATGAAAATTATAACACTGTATTTTCAACCAGTAATATTGATAATATTCCTAAACTTTACACTTTTACTTCTCCTCTCCTTCAAATTTTAGGTTATTATGTTATAGTTTACATGTTTTTATATTATATATCCAATAACAGATTATTGTAGTTATGGTTATTTTTACTGCATTTGTTTTCAACTTTTAAAATAGATTTGTAAGTGGATTGTATATTACTATTACCATATTACTGAATCTAATTTTGACTATATGTTTACCATAACCAGTGAGTTTCATGCTACCTTCTTATGTTTTTATGTTGGTAATTTCCATCCTTTTGCTTCCACTCAAAGAATTCCCTGTAGCATTTCTTGTATGTCAGATCTACTGGTGATGAACTCCCTCATGTTTTGTTTGTTTATTTGTTTGCTAGAAGTTTTATCTACCTTCATTTCTGAAGAATAATTTTGCTAGATGTAGAATTATTTTTTAACAGTTTTTTCTGTCAATATTTTGGATATGTCATCCCATTATATCCCAGCCTGAAAAGTTTCTGTCAGTAATATTATGGAGTTTATTTTGTATATAACATCTCTCTTTACACTTGCAGTCTTCAAAATGCTTTGACTTTAGACAATTTAATTATAATGTTACTTTGTGTAGCCCTCTTTAAGTTCATCCTGTTTGCACCTTATTGATTTGGATATCCATTTTTCCTATAATTGTGTGTGTGTGTATATATATATATACATATATATATGTATATTATACATATATATACTTATTTTTTTTTCCTTCTCTGATTTGGATAATTTCAAATATCCTATCATCTGGGTCATTCATCTTTCTTCTATGGTTAAGTTTTTTGAAGTTCTCTATTGAATTCCTTGGACTGCAAGGAGATCCAACCAGTCCATTCTAAAGGAGATCAGTCCTGGGTGTTCACTGGAAGGACTGATGCTGAAACTGAAATTCCAATACTTGGGCCACCTCATGTGAAGAGTTGACTCATTGGAAAAGACCCTGATGCTGGGAGGGATTGGGGGAAGGAGAAGAAGGGGACAACAGAGGATGAGATGACTGGATGGCATCACCGACTCAAACGACATGAGTTTGAGTGAACTCTGGGAGTTGATGATGAACAGGGAGGCCTGGCGAGCTGTAATTCATGGGGTCGCAAAGAGTCAGACATGACTAAGTGACTGAACTGAACTGATTGAATTATTCAGTTCAGTCATTGCTCTTTTTAGCTCTAGGGTTTCTGGTTTCTGTTTGACCTTTTGTTTTTTTATGATCTTTGTTTCTTTGTTGAACTTCTTGTTTTGTTCATTTATTGTGCTCGTAATTTTGCTTAGTTGTCTGCCTGTGTTCCTGTAGTCACTAAACTTCTTTAGGAGGATTATTCTGAATTCTTTGACAGTTCATAGATTTCCCTCTCTTTATCCCCTGGAGGAGGGCATGGCAACCCACCCCAATATTCTTGCCAGGATAATCCCCATGGACAGAGGAGTCCAAGGGGTCACAAAGAGTTGGACACAACTGAGTTACTAAGCATACCTCATATAGCATGTTGGATCTTTGTGAGTTCTTTTTGATACTGTGCTTACCTGATTTGTTGTGAACCTTGGTTCCTTACATAGATATCGGCACATTTGAATAAGTGAGTTCCTCTTCCAGACTTTCAGTTCAGTTCAGTTGCTCAGTTGTGTCCGACTCTTTGCAACCCCATGAATTACAGCATGCCAGGCCTCCCTGTCTATTGTCAGCTCCCGGAGTTCACCGAAACTTATGTCCATTGAGTCGGTGATGCCATCCAGCCATCTCATCCTCTGTCGTCCCCTTCTCTTCCTGCCTCCAATCCCTCCAAGCATCAGAGTCTTTTCCAATGAGTCAACTCTTCGCATGAGGTGGCCAAAATATTGGAGTTTCAGCTTTAGCATCAGTCCTTCCAGTGAACACCCAGGACTGATCTCCTTTAGAATGGACTGGATGGATCTCCTTGCAGTCCAAGGGACTCTCAAGAGTCTTCTCCAACACCACAGCTCAAAAGCATCAGTTCTTCAGTGCTCAGCTTTCTTCACAGTCCAACTTTCACATCCATACATGACCACTGGAAAAACCATAGCCTTGGCTAGATGGACCCTTGTTGGCAAAGTAATGTCTCTGCTTTTGAATATGCTGTCTAGGTTGGTCATAACTTTCCTTCCAAGGAGTAAGCGTCTTTTAATTTCATGGCTGCAGTCACCATCTGCAGTGATTTTGGGGCCTCAAAACTAAAGTCTGACACTGTTTCCACTGTTTTCCCCATCTATTTTCCATGAAGTGATGGGACCAGATGCCATGATCTTCGTTTTCTGAATGTTGAGCTTTAAGCCAACTTTTTCACTCTCCTCTTTCACTTTCATCAAGAGGCTTTTTAGTTCCTCTTCACTTTCTGCCAGAAGGGTGGTGTCATCTGCATATCTGAGGTTATTGATATTTCTCCTGGCAATCTTGATTCCAGCTTGTGCTTCTTCTAGCCCAGCGTTTCTCATGATGTACTCTGCATATAAGTTAAATAAGCAGGGTGACAATATACAGCCTTGATGTACTCCTTTTCTTATTTGGAACCAGTCTGTTGTTCCATGTCCAGTTCTAACTGTTGCTTCCTGACCTGCATATAGGTTTCTCAAGAGGCAGGTCAGGTAGTCTGGTATTCCCATCTCTTTCAGAATTTTCCACAATTTATTGTGATCCACCCAGTCAAAGGCTTTGGCATAGTCAATAAAGCAGAAATAGATGTTTTTCTGGAACTCTCTTGCTTTTTCCATGATCCAGCAGATATTGGCAATTTGATCCAGACTTTACAAGTTTGATTTGACAGAGACAGTTCTTCTCCAATCAGTTCAGGTTTAATTTCTAGATTTATCTGCTGGCGTTGTCCTTTGGTGGGTGGTACTTGTTATCAGGGTCTATTTTGAGGCAAGGTCACTGTCTGAGCCCTTGGGTGGTGGGGGTTGCTTCTGGCTGAGAACACTTGGATAGACTACTGGCTTGCTTGCTTGCCTAAGTCAGGCTGTAGAACGGACTCAGAAGTTACCTAGACTCTCTGGTCAGGCTTTCTAGACAACTGGGCCTGAGTTCTATACAGAAGTAGGCAAAGCTGTGAATTAGCTTCCTTTTCATTGTCTTTGACAGAACAGGAACATGACCTGCATGGGTTATTGTTTGGGGATCCAAATCAGGGAAACCTTTGCAGTGACATGGCAGAGCCCCTGGTTATGCTCTGTAGATGGAGAAAGTCACAGACTATGCTGTCTGTTCAAGTGTCACTGTAAGCATGGTGGTTGGATGGGTTATGCAGCTTCCTGTGTGCTTTGGTTAGGTTCCCTGGTCTGACAGGCTGAAGGCTATATTCAGCAATGGGTGGGGCTATAAATTAGTTTCCTGAGAAGAGAAGGAAAACCACTTCCAAGACCAGAAGGGCTTTGTTTGTGGTCCTCTCTCAAGCCAACCTGTAACCCAAGTTCTCTGGCCAAACAGGGCCACTGGCTTTGCTCTACAGAGAATCAGTTCTGCCTGCCTGGACTCTGTGCTCAAACATTGCTAGGCTATACAGCTTCTAGGCTTTATGGCCACATTTTCTGGTTGGATGACACCCCACTCCAGTACTCTTGCCTGGCAAATCCCATGGATGGAGGAGCCTGGTGGGCTGCCATCCATGGGGTCACGAAGAGTCGGACACGACTGAGCGGCTTCACTTTCACGTTTCACTTTCATGCATTGGAGAAGGAAATGGCAACCCACTCCAGTGTTCTTGCCTGGAGAATCCCAGGGGCGGTGGAGCCTGGTGGGCTGCCGTCTATGGGGTCACACAGAGTCGGACACCACTGAAGTGACTCAGCAGCAGCAGCAGACGTTTATAACTACAGTCAATAGTGGGTGGGGCTATGCATTAGCTCTTCTGCCTGAGGCAGAGCA
This sequence comes from Budorcas taxicolor, assembly GCF_023091745.1. Classification (NCBI taxonomy): domain Eukaryota; kingdom Metazoa; phylum Chordata; class Mammalia; order Artiodactyla; family Bovidae; genus Budorcas; species Budorcas taxicolor. Next base: position 133,381,180 of record NC_068914.1, on the reverse strand, counting down.
TGGGAATTCGCAAACCCAGGAAAGTGAAAATGAAAGTCGCTCAGCCCTGTCTGACTCTTTGCGACCCCATGGACTGTACAGTCCATGGAATTCTCCAGTCCAGAATACTGGAGTGGGTAGCCTTTCCCTTCTCCAGGGAACTTAACCAGGGATCGAACCTAGGTCTCATGCATTGCCAGTGAATTCTTTACCAGCTGAGCCACAAAGGAAGCTCCAAACACAGGAAGGTTCTTTATCTATTGTGTCTGCTGGTTTTCACTCATGATTTCGCCTTTCCTTGTGTACCTAATTTTATTTGACTTTGAATAATATTATATTAAAAATCATTTGAAAAAAAATTTGATAACTTTCATATGATATCATCCTTCATAGCAGATTTTTATTTGCTTTTTCAGACTGCATCAGGGTTCTACAACTTTAGAAGTACTTAAAGTCAAGAATTAAGCTTCCCTGTCCCAAAAGATGATAGGTTGCATGTTCAGGGGAGGGTTTACTTATTCTAACTTACTTAATGGGTATCACTGTTTGGAGTGGGTGCATTATCAATGCTCCTAATTTTGACCTTTATTTCTGCAGTCCCACAAGGCCACCAAAAGCACTGCTCATTTTTCAGCTATTCCCACAGGAGTGGTCAATATTCTCAGGGCGTGTGTGCTTTGAGTGCCTGAGCTTATATCACTGTCTTTGATTTGCTGTCTTCTTCCAGATCTTGGTCTAGCAAATCCTGGGGGTATCTTTAAGCTCACTGATGTCTCTGAGAAGAATTTAGCCTATAGTCTTATATTTATTATTTGATCCTCATGTTTAAATGTGACATCATGTAGCTATTTTTTCCTTCATCTTCAAGTTAAGAATTACATTTATTACTCTAAACATATGATAAAATTCAGAGTGTTCAGGAAATATGTCCACAGCGACATCAACATCCAAGTTCACAAGACTACTTTAATTAGGGAGCTTCACAAACATCTTAATCATGCATATCTTTTTTTCCATATGAATTATAAGATTTCCTCCAGGAATTATTTAAAATGTCAAACATCATCTAAAATTTATACAAGAAACTTGAGATACTGAGATACGCAGCTTCTTTAGGAAACCAATGAATAAAAATGTGAGGTAAACTATCATATAATAAAATGAATATCTAAATTTAAAATTTGGGGCATTCTTATTAGCTCTTTGTAAAAGTTTCTAGATCATTGCATGGTATTCTTTTAGATATTTCAGTTAAATTTCTTTCCCTTTTTGAATTAAACCTATCTCATTTGAAAAGAGCTTAAATATAAGGTTTCATCCTATTTTTAAAAATCTTTCATTTCAATTCTATTACAGTAGCTACAGATCAAGCAAATGGAATTTTAAGAGGAATGTACACTATCTACTTCTAATGGGCAAAATCGTGCAGTGTTTGCTGGGCAAGGCCTAGAACCAGGAAGCTACTTACCATAATAGCAAGTGAGGATTAAGATAGGAAATTGGACTTGCCATTACTTCTAAATAGCACATGTAGTCAACTCCAAAGTTTCTATCTCTTTTAGCAATGCTTTAGTGCAAGATTGTCTTGCATGGGAGTATATTGTAAATGTTCCATGATTCCCAATATAGCATCAAGCTGCAGTCTTGGAAAAGCTTCTATTTATATATCTTAGAAACAGCTTTTATCAGGAAATGGTATGCCTTCCTGACCAGCCTTCTCATAACCTTCTTAGCCATAGTATAGGAGGTACCTAGGGCTTCCTTGTTAAAATGTGTAATAGAATGATTTTAAAATATAATTAGGATATAAAAAGGGGAAAGTAGAATTACTACCAACTGATGTAGAACCCCACACTCAGAGATTTGAACCACATTCTTTTAAAACAAGATTTAAAAGAAGATCTCTGCAGTAGGATCTTGAGAGCATTCAGCCTCATGTTTTTCTTACTTGGTCTTGTTCGGTTCCTTTATTAATAAATTTTGCCTGACTGTTGATTCTCTTAAATAAAGCTGAAGTCAGCTGCTGAGGTATAAGGATAGGTTTGTTCCAAATAAGTCATGTTTTGACTTAACCACAGTAAGAAAAAAAGTACACTTTTGTGACGCTTTGTTGGCTGTATTAGATTTAAATAGAGTAGAAGCTATCAGTCAAAATCTGTTGTTTCCTATAACTATCATTTTACAAGAAATATAATCAGAACTTCTTTCATATGAACATTTGCACCAATATTTGCTTCCAACTCTTTTTCCCAACACTGATCTGTTTTTCTTTCTTTTGGAATGAATGGTTTAACAGTCACAAGTCTCTATGATTTGAAATTATTTGAATGTGTGAACAAATAACTAAAAACTTAGAATTTTTATTTCATCAAGACTATTTGAAATGAAACCTTTAAAATATGTTAAAAGGTAAGAATGAAAAACAATGGAAATATCCCTGTAGGTTTTTACATGTAAGTCATCATGATTAAAAACTAAGCAAGAGAAAATGTGTAGATGATAGAAAGTCTTAGGGGAGAATGTGTACCTTATATGAACAATAGTGGGAAAGAGAGGGTAAACAAAAGAAATCACTTGGTGAATGTAAATCGGTACAGCCACTATGGACAACAGTATGGAAGGTTTCTTAAAAAACTTAAAATAGAGTTTCTATATGATCTAGCAGTCCCACCCCTGGGCATATATCCAGACAAAACTATAATTCAAAAAGATACATGTACTCTTATGCGCATAGCAGCACTATTTATAATAGCCAAGAAATGGATGAAACCTAAATGTCTACTAACAGATGAATGAGTAAAGATGTGGTGTGTGTGTGTGTGTATGTATGTGTGTGTATATATATATATGTATATATATATGTATATATGTATATATGTGTGTATATATATGTGTATATATGTGTGTATATATATGTGTATATCTATATATATACAATGAAAAATTACTCAACCATTAAAAATAATGAAAAACTGCCATTTTCAGCAACATGGATGGAACTAGACATTCCCATGCTAAGTGAACAAGAAAGAAAAAGACTAGTATATGATATCAGTTCATGTGGAATCTAAAATATGTCACAAACGGACCATCTATGAAACAGAAACAAACTCACAGCCACAGAGACTTGTGGTTGACAAGTTAAGGGGTGGTGCCAGTGGAGGAGGAATGAATTTGATGTTTGAGATTAACAGAATCAAACTATTATATATAGAACAGATAAACAACAAGGTCCTACTGTAAAGTGCAGGGAACGATATTCGATATTCTATCAAAAGCCATAATGGAAAAGAATATGTATATGGAAAAGAAATGTATATGGAAAAGAATATACACCTATAAGTTAATCACTTTGCTGTACAGTAAAAATTAACATAATATTGTAAATCAAAAATTCACAAAGCATTGTACCTCAATAAAATAAATTTCTAAAAATGTGAAACCACTTGGGAGGAAAGGTTATGTGATATATGCACCGGTTTTAGCATGTGGAAAGCATGTGGAAGTGAAGTCGCTCAGTCGTGTCTGGCTCTGCAGCCCACTAGGCTCCTCCTTCCATGGGAGAGGGGAGGCAAGAGTACTGGAGTGGGTTGCCATTTCCTTCTCCAGGTTTCTTCCCGACCCAGGGATCAAACCTGGGTCTCCCGCATTCCAGGCAGACGCTTTAACCTCTGAGCCACCAGGGAAGCCCAGGAAAGCATGTAGTCATTCTTAATAATCACATAAAATAAAAGATTGGTGCTCAGGTCTGGGTAAATAAACTGTCAGGTCTACAGAGTTGCTCAGTAAGACATCTTTATTTTTCTGCTTCCCTGTTCATCTTCTGCCACATGCTTTATGTATCAACTCTAAGCCTTCTTAATAAACCTATGAAGCAGAAACTATTTCAGAGATGAAGAAACTAGAGTATATGAGAGGTGAAGATCTTTGCCCAACAAAGAGCCGTAAGTGGTGGCCTAACTCCAGAGACAGTTTCTTCAGCTCTTACATCTGATTCTGGCTACATACCATATTTAGCCTCACTGACTGCAGGGCCACGAAGGGGCTCTTGCTGCGTCTTTTGTAATTGCTTCGTATTGCTTAAGATTCAGGGAATCTTTCGGTCTTACTGAGAGAAACTCATTTACCTTTGTGTTTTCTGACTTTTGCACAAAATAATTCAAGACTTCCCTCATATTATTTTAAGGAAAAGACATTTCATAGACAACTATAAAACATTTCCTGTATTGCTATATTTGATACATTCTGTCATTTAATCCTTGAAGAAACTTGAAGTTTTCCATGATAATAATTTTCAGCACAAACTGGAGATTTAAACCCAGTTATTTCATATTTCAAAGCAAGTTTTCTCTTGTGGTGGTGGTGGGTGTGTGCTCAGTCACATCCAACTCTTTGTGATCCCTAGATGGTAGCCCACCAGACTCCTCTGTCCATGGAATTTTCCAGGCAAGACTGGTGTGGGTGTCCATTTCCTTCTCCAAGGGATCTTCCTGACTCAGGGATCAAACTTCCATCTCCTGCATTGGTAGGTGGATTCTTTACCACTGTGCCACCTGAGGGTTGAGGGGTAGATTCTCCTTATTACAAAGAAAAATAAAGCATATATTGATTATAAAAGATGAGAGGTTTGTAATATTGAATACCTCCATGGGAAGCTACCCAGGTAAGACTGTATGTAGTGGTGGAGTCTGATACTGGGCAGTTTGAATAAATCCCCTCTGCTAGCAGCCGGTGGGGGGTGGGGGCATGTGGGGGGCTTGCTTGGTGGCTCAGATGGTAAAGAATCCACCTGTAACATGGGAGACCTGGGTTTGATTCCTCAGTTGGAAAGCTCCCCTGGAGAAGGGAATGGCAACCCACTCCAGTATTCTTGCTTGGGGAATCCCCATGGGCAGAGGAGCCTGGTGAGCTACAGACCATGGGGTCACAAAGAGTTGGACATGCCTGAGAAACTAAGGACAGCACATACAGCAGGCAGAGAAACCATTTGTTTAGAGATGTTGGAAGAACTAGCATGCAAATCCTGTAGAAATATGCTTACACTTTCTTTTCTCCTAAGAAGAGAATAAAACAGCAGGCCAGCCTATGGTTAAACTCAGTTGATGTATATCTTCTATACTCTGGTTTTGATGGTATTTCTGATATCACAGTTCTCTGAGTGAGACACACTCACAGGAGACACTAGCATAGCAGTGGTCTTGACTATGCTCAGAAATGTACTGGCCCCCCACATACGTACACACAAGGAAGCAGTAAGGTGGGAAGAAATAAAAAACTCAGATAACTTTCAGAAGAAGGCGGTTTTAAAACAAAGAAGAGTCACTGTACTTGCCTTCCAAAGAATATAGTTTCTTAGGAAGCTGTTGGATGAAAATGGGGAATGACTGACTGATGAGAAAAGTGGCATGAATTGCATCAGGTTGATTTTGTGGCAGCAGCTCAATTCTTATGCAGATGAAACAAAAATGGGAGTAAAAATAGAGTTCTAGAGCCCTGAAGGCAAAACTGATTGTGAGGTAAAACTGATAGCTTTCTCATAGAATATGTTGCCAAGATCATAGTTATAAACTTTCTGGATAGGCAACTGTTCAACTCTGTCGACAAATTTCTAGCAGTGCATTGCATCACAGGCTGAGTTGTGATAAAGGGACTGTGCTCTTGTCTTTTAGCAGATGATGAGGTACAAATCCTATCAGGAGACTTTATAATTAACTACATTCTGTCATTTCAAAATATATGCTGTCCTCAGAAGAAAAGGACTGTAGCGGTTACTAAGCAAGGCTATTTACCTTGGAAGTTTCCCCTAAGCTCCTAGGTCTGGCATGAGGTAGATATTTTAATGTATGTGAAAATGACAGTTTCATAATGGTATGAAACATGTTTCATAATGATATTGCTAGTTATAAACTAAGTTTTCCCTTTATGTTCTGTTAACCATAATCCATGGACTCAAAACCAGCAAGAAGTTATAATTTTAACATATTCCATGTCAGTTTTATTATATATATATAAAATATTACATATATAATAATATATATATTATATGCAATGCAATGCAATACTAGGAATTTGTCGATAGAGTTGAACAGTTACCTATCAAGAAAGTCTCTCTCTCTCTCTCTCTCTCTCTATATATATATATATATATATATAATAAAAATATGTATGGTTGTTGTTTAGCCACTAAGTCATGTCTGACTCCTTGTGACCCCATGGACTATAGCCCACCAGACTTCTCTGTCCGTGGGGTTTCCCAGGCAAAATGCTGTAGTGGGTTGCTATTTCTTTCTCTAGGGGATCTTTCTGACCCAGGAATTGAAGCGATGTCTCCCACTTGACAGGCAGATTCTTTACCACTGAGTTACCAGGTAAGCCCCATTCTCTACATTAAAAGTAATTGTTGAAAATCTGTACTTGTTTCCATTTTGTTATTTTTTTTCTATTTTTATAGTTCTTTTCTGTTCTTTTGTTCTCTTGCTCTCTTCCTTTGTGGTTTGAAGTCTTTTTCCAGTGGTAGAGGTGTATTTCTTTTCCTTTGCTTTTGTATATTTACTATAGTTCTTTTTGGTTCCCCTGAGCCTTAGATATAAAAATTTTTACCTATTACAGTCTAATCTGATAATAGCTTAAGTTTAATGCCCTTAACATTTTTACTTTCCCACACCACATTTTATGTTTTATGTTCAGTTCAGTCACTCAGCCATCTCCAACTCTTTGCGACCCCATGAATTGCAGCATGCCAGGCCTCCCTGTCCATCACCAACTCCCAGAGTTTACCCAAACTCATGTCCTTTGAGTCAGTGATGCCATCCAACCATCTCATCCTCTATCGTCTCCTTCTCCCCTCAATCTTTCCCAGCATCAGGGTCTTTTCAAATGAATCAGCTCTTTGCATCAGGTGGCCAAAGTACTGGAGTTTCAGCTTCAACCTCAGTCCTTCCAATGAACACCCAGGACTGATCTTCTTTGGGATGGACTGGTTGGATCTCAAGAGTCTTGTCCAACACCACAGTTCAAAACCATCAATTCTTCAGTGCTCAGCTTTCTTTATAGTCCAACTCTCACATCCATACATGACTACTGAGAAAACCATAGCCTTGACTAGAAGGACCTTTGTTGACAAAGTAATGTCTCTACTTTTTTAATATGCTGTCTAGGTTGGTCATAACTTTCCTTCCAAGGAGTAAGTGTCTTTTAATTTCACAGCTGCAATCAACAGCTGCAGTGATTTTGGAGTCCAAAAAAGTAAAGTCAACCACTGTTTCCACTGTTTCCCCATCTATTTGCCATGAAGTGGTGGGACCGGATGCCATGATCTTAGTTTTCTGAATGTTGAGCTTTAAGCCAACTTTTTCACTCTCCTCTTTCACTTTCATCAAGAGGCTGTTTAGTTCTTCTTCACTTTCTGCCATAAAGGTGGTATCATCTGCATATCTGAGGTTATTGATATTTCTCCTGGCAATCTTGATCCCAGCTTGTGCTTCATCCTAGTGTTTCTCATGATGTACTCTTCATATAAGTTAAGTAAGTAGGGTGACAATACACAGCCTTGATGTACTCCTTTTCTTATATGGAACCAGTCTGTTGTTCTATGTCCAGTTCTAACTGTTGCTTCCTGACCTGCATATGGGTTTCTCAAGAGGCAAGTCAGGTGGTCTGGTATTCCCACCTCTTTCAGAATGTTAGCTATTATCAAAAAGACAAGAAATAGTAAGTGTTGATGAGGATGTGGAAAAGAGGAAATATTTATTGCTGTTGCTGGGCATGAAAGTTAGTGCAGCCACAGCTGAAAACAGTAGAGAGTTTCCTCAATAATTTAAAAACAGAATCACCATATGATCCAGAAATTCAGCTTCTGGGTATTTATCTGAAGGAAACAAAACAACTAACTAACTATATATATATATTCCCCATATTCATGGCAGCATTATTTACAATAGCCAGGCTATGGAAACAATCTAAATTGTTCATCAACATATGAATGGATAAAGAAGATATATTTCATATATATCAGATCAGTTGCTCAGTTGTGCCCAACTCTGCAGCCCCCAACTCCTAGAGCTTGCTCAAACTCATGTCATTTGAATCAGTGATGCCATCCAACCATCTCATCCTCTGTCATCCCCTTCTCCTCCCACCTTCAATCTTGCCCCAAATCAGGGTCTTTTCCAATGAATCAGTTCTTTGCATCAGGTGGCCAAAGTATTGGAGTTTCAGCTTCAACATCAGTCCTTCCAATGAACACCCAGGACTGATCTCCTTTAGGATGGACTGGTTGGATCTCCTTTCAGTCCAAGGGACTCTCAAGAGTCTTCTCCAACATCACACTTCAAAAGCATCAATTCTTGCTTTTATTTCCATTACTCTGGGAGGTGGGTCATAGAGGATCTTGCTGTGATTTATGTCAGAGAGTGTTTTGCCTTTGTTTTCCTCTAGGAGTTTTATAGTTTCTGGTCTCACATTTAATCTTTAACCCATTTTGAGTTTATTTTGTGTATGGTGTTAGAAAGTGTTATAGTTTCATTCTTTCACAGGTGGATGACCAGTGTTCCCAGCACCACTTGTTAAAGAGATTATCTTTTCTCCATTGTATATTTTTGCCTCCTATGTTAAAGATAAGGTGTCCAAAGGTGCAAATGGGACCTAATTAAACTTAAAAGCTTTTGTACAATGATGGAAACTATAAGCAAGGTGAGAAGACAGCCTTCAGGATGGAAGAAAATAATAGCAAACAAAGCAACTGACAAAGAGTTAATTTCAAAAATATACAAGCAGCTCATGTAGCTCAATACCAGAAAAATAACCCAACCAAAAAAAAGGGCCAAAGAACTAAACAGACATTTCTCCAAAGAAGACATACAGATGGCTAACAAACACATGAAAAGATACTCAACATCACTCATTATCAGAGAAATGCAAATCAAAACCACAATTAGGTACCATCTCATGCCTGTCAGAATGGGTGCTATCAAAAAGTCTACAAACAATAAATGCTGTAGAGGGTGCAAAGAAAAGGGAACCTTCTTACACGTTGGTGGGAATGCAAACTAGTACAGCCACTATGGAGAACAGTGTGGAGATTCCTTAAAAAACTGGAAATAGAACTGCCATATGACCTAGCAATCCCACTGCTGGGCATACACATCGAGGAAACCAGAATTTAAAGAGATACGTGGACCCAGTGTTCATCACACCACTGTTTACAATAGCTAGGACATGGAAGCAACCTAGATGTCCATTGGCAGATGAATGAATGGATAAGAAAGTTGTGGTACGTATACATAATGGAATATTACTCAGCTATTAAAAACAGTGCATTTGAATCAGTACTAATGAGGTGGATGAAACTGGAGCCTATTATACAGAGTGAAGTAAGTCAGAAAGAAAAACATCAATACATTATATTAATGCATATATATGAAATTTAGAAAGATGGTAACAATGACCCTATATGCGAGACAGCAGAAGAGACACAGATATAAAGAACAGTCTTTTGGGCTCTGTGGGAGAAGGCGATGATGGGATGATTTGAGAGAACAGCATTGAAACGTGTATATTACCATATGTGAAATAGACGACCAGTCCAGTTTGATGCATGAAACAGGGCACTCAGAGCCAGCGCACTGGGAGAACTCAGAGGGATGGGATGGGGAGGGAGGGGGCAGGGGGTTCTGGATGGGGGATTCATGTATACCCATGGCTGATTCATGTCAGTGTATGGCAGCCCCCACCACAATACTGTAAAGTAATTAGCTTCAATTAAATAAATAACAAAACAAACAAAAAACCCATCAATTCTTTGGAGCTCAACTTTCTTTATAGTCCAAATCTCACATCCATACATGACTACTGGAAATATCATAGCTTTGACTAGACAGACCTTTGTTGCTAAAGTAATGTCTCTGCTTTTTAATATGTTATCTAGGTTGGTCATAGCTTTTCTTCCAAGGAGCAAGGGTCTTTTAATTTCATGACTGCAGTTACCATCTGCAGTGATTTTGGAGCCCCCCAAAATAAAGTCAGCCACTGTTAGCATTGTTTCCCCATCTATTTGACTTGAAGTGATGGGATCAGACACCAATATCTTCATTTTCTCAATGTTGAATTTTAAGCCAGGGTTTTCACTCTCCTCTTTCCCTTTCATCAAGAAGCTCTTTAGTTCTTCTTCACTTTCTGCCACAAGGGTGCTGTCATCTGCATATCTGAGGTTATTGATATTTCTTCTGGCATTTTTGATTCCAGCTTGGGCTTTATCCAGCCCAGTATTTCTCATGAGGTACTCTGCATAGATGTTAAGTAAGTAGGGTGACAATATACAGCCTTGAGGTACTCCTTTCCCTATTTGAAACCAGAGGACCTAAAAAGCCTCTTGATGAAAGTGAAAGAGGAGAGTGAAAAGGTTGGCTTAAAGCTCAACATTCAGAAAACAAAGATCATGGCATCTGGTCCCATCACTTCATGGGAAATAGATGGCAAAACAGTGGAAACAGTGTCAGACTTTATTTTTCTGGGCTCCAAAATCACTGCAGATGGTGACTGCAGCCATGAAATTAAAAGACACTTACTCCTTGGAAGGAAAGTTATGACCAGTCTGGATAGCATATTCAGAAGCAGAGACATTACTTTGCCAAAAAGGGCCATGTAGTCAAGGCTATGGTTTTTCCAGTAGTCATGTATGGATGTGAGAGCTGGACTGTGAAGAAAGCTGAGCACTGAAGAATTGATGCTTTTGAACTGTGGTGTTGGAGAAGACTCTTGAGAGTCCCTTGGACTGCAAGGAGATACAACCAGTCTATTCTAAAGGGGATCAGCCCAGAATGTTCTTTGGAAGGAATGATGCTAAGGCTGAAACTCCAGTACTTTGGCCACCTCATGCGAAGAGTTGACTCATTGGAAAAGACTCTAATGCTGGGAAGGATTGGGGGCAGGAGGAGAAGGGGACGACAGAGGATAAGATGGCTGGATGGCATCACCGACTCGATGGACGTGAGTTTGAGTGAACTCCGGGAATTGGTGATGGACAGGGAGGCCTGGCATGCTGCGATTCGTGGGGCCGCAAGGAGTCAGACACGACTGCACGAATGAACTGAACTGAACTTGTTGCTCCATGTCCAGTTATAACTGTTGCTTCTTGACCTGCATACAGATTTTTCAGGAGGCAGGTAAGGTGGTCTGGTATCCCCATCTCTTTAAGGATTTTCCACAGTTTGTTGTGATCCACGTAGTCAAAGGCTTTGGTGCAGTCAATAAAGCAGAAGTAGATGTTTTCCTGGAACTTTCTTGCTTTTTCAATTATCCAGCGGATGTTGGCAATTTGATGTCTGGTTCCTCTGCCTTTTCTAAATGCAGCTTGAACATCTGGAAGTTCATGGTTCACGTGCTGTTCAAGCCTGGTTTGGAGAATTTTGAGCATCACTTTGCTTGCATGTGAGATGAGTGCAATTGTGTGATAGTTTGAACATTCTTTGGCGTTACCCTTCTTTGGGATTGGAATGAAAACTGACCTTTTCCAGTCCTGTGGCCACTGCTGTTTTCCAGATTTGCTGGCATATGAGTGCAGCACCTTCACAGCATCATCTTTTAGGATCTGAAAAATTTCAACTGGAATTCCATCACCTCTACTAGCTTGTTTGTAGTGATGCTTCCTAAGGCCCCCTTGACTTCACATTCCAAGTTGTCTGGCTCTAGGTGGGTATAATGGAATATTATTCTGCCATAAAAATAATGACATCTTACCATCTGTGACATCATGGATGGACGTTGAGAGAATTATGCTAGGTGAAATATGTCAGACAGAGACAAATACCATGTGACTTTTTCACATGTGTAATCTAAAAGAGAAACGCCAACAAGCTCATAGTTACAGAGAACAGATTGGTTGTCATCAGTGGCAGAGGATGGAGGGTGGGTAAAATGGGTGAATTGTGGTTTCTTTTTTAATTGTCAAAAAAAAGCATAGTCAAAGTTACAGAGGAAAAAAAAAAATAGAATGTTGGTTGGAGATGGGCAGAGAGGAAATAAGGAGTTGTTACTCCATGAGTATAAAGTTACAAATTACACAAGATGAATATGGTTGAGAGAGCTGCTGTTTGACATAGTACTTGTAGTTTGCCAGAGTCCAGCTCCAGCAACCAGGGATTCAACCTGAAGAGATGGACAGTGTCAGTGATGATGATGTAGCCTCTGACTCATAGTATAGGACTACATGTTTATTTCAAGCTTCAGATTCCCTTTTATACTTTGACAAAAGCATTAGGTCAGAGGTTTGACGTTTTTAGTTTCCCCCCAAGCAGATTTACTGTACTTGTGATTACATTGGAACTCATGCTACATTCCTGTTTATTTCTTATCTTTCTAAATCCTGTTTGACCCTAGCATCTTGAGATCATTTTCTCCAGAAAAGGCTTCTCAGTTCAGTTCAGTCACTAAGTCGTGTCTGACTCTTTGGGACCCCATGAATCGCAGCACGCCAGGCCTCCCTGTCCATCACCAACCCCCGGAGTTCACTCAGACTCATGTCCATCGAGTCAGTGATGCCATCCAGCCATCTCATGCTCTGTCATCCCCTTTTCCTCCTGCCCCCAATCCCTCCCAGCATCAGTCTTTTCCAATGAGTCAACTTTTTGCATGGGATGGCCCAAGTACTGGAGTTTCAGCTTTAGCATCATTTCTTCCAAAGAAATCCCAGGGTTGATCTCCCTCAGAATGGACTGGTTGGATCTCCTTGCAGTCCAAGGGACTCTCAAGAGTCTTCTCCAACACCACAGTTCAAAAGCATCAATTCTTCAGTGCTCAGCTTTCTTCACAGTCCAACTCTCACATCCATACATGACCACAGGAAAAACCATAGCCTTGACTAGATGGACATTTTTTGGCAAAGTAATGTCTCTGCTTTTCAAAACGCTATCTAGGTTGGTCATAACTTTTCTTCCAAGGAGTAAGCATCTTTTAATTTCATGGCTGCAGTCACCATCTGCAGTGATTTTGGAGCCCCCAAAAATAAAGTCTGACACTGTTTCCACTGTTTTGCCATCTTTCCCATGGAGTGATGGGACCAGAGGCCATGATCTTCGTTTTCTGAATGTTGAGCTTAAGGCCAACTTTTTCACTCTCCTCTTTAACTTTCTTCAAGAGGCTTTTTAGTTCCTCTTCACTTTCTGCCATAAGGGTGGTGTCATCTGCATATCTGAGGTTATTGATATTTCTTCCAGCAATCTTGATTCCAGCTTGTGATTCTTCCAGTCCAGCATTTCTCATGATGTACTCTGCATAGAAGTTAAATAAGCAGGGTGACAATAAGCCTTGATGTATTCCTTTTCCTATTTGGAACCAGTCTATTGTACCATGTCCAGTTCTAACTGTTGCTTCCTGACCTGCATATAGGTTTCTCAAGAGACAGGTCAGGTAGCCTGATATTCCCATCTCTTTCAGAATTTTCCACAGTTTATTGTGATCCACACAGTCAAAGGCTTTGGCATAGTCAATAAAGCAGAAATAGATGTTTTTCTGGAACTCTCTTGCTTTTTCCATGATCGAGTGGATGTTGGCAATTTGATCCCTGGTTCCTCTGCCTTTTCTAAAACCAGCTTCAACATCTGGAAGTTCATGGTTCATGTATTGCTGAAGCCTGGCTTGGAGAATCTTGAACATTACTAGTGTGTGAGATGAGTGCAATTGTGTAGTAGTTGGAGCATTCTTTGGCATTGCCTTTCTTTGGGATTGGAATGAAAACTGACCTTTTGCAGTCCTGTGGCCACTGCTGAGTTTTCCAAATTTGTTGGCATATTGAGTGTAGCACTTTCACAGCATCATCTTTCAGGATTTGAAGTAGCTCAAGTGGAATTCCATTACCTCCAGTAGCTTTGTTCGTAGTGATGCTTTCTATGGCCCACTTGACTTCACACTTCAAGATGTCTGGCTCTAGGTGAGTGATCACACCATCGTGATTATCTTGGTCGTGAATATCTTTTTTGTACCATTCTTCTGTGTATTCTTGCCACCTCTTCTTAATATCTTCTGCTGCTGTTAGGTCCATAGTATTTCTTTGCTTCTAGCTATTCTTAATTAATCATAAACCTTAAACTCAGCAAACTTCTTTTGCCATAAACATTCCCCTCACAAACAGGTCTCACATAATAATCCTTCCCTTGGCCTCAAGCTGTGGCCTACGTGCTCATCCTGGGACATTCTTTGTAAAGATCCTTGCACAAATGACAGCGGTTATTTTATAGATTATTTTCTGGGCACAACTGTAGAAGGCTTCGTGCTTTCTCATGTTTCTCTCAAGCACCTTAACACTCTTTCCAGCCAACTCAGCCGAAGAAAGGAAAGAACAATTCAGAATCACAAGGCCTAACTTCTTCATCCCGGGACCGTGCTTGAGAGATGAGGAGAGGGGGTTGGGGCCATGCCTCCATTTTGCCTTAATGCCTAACGTGGCTCCCGACAGTAGTTAACAACACAATACTGTTCAGTCAAAGTTTGTTTAGAGTACTGTCATGTTCAGATCTCACCTTATGGTCTTACTTCATGAAAACAGAGACAAGGAACTTTGGGAGGTGATAGACATGTTTATTAACTTGATCATGGTGCTAATATCATGATTGTATACTTATTTGTAAAATCATCAAACTGTATATATTAAATATGTGTCATTTTCAATATATCAACTTTACTCCAGTAAAGCTATCAAGAACACATTGAAGCAAACATGATGCAATCTGATTTAGTAATATAATTTCATGAAAGTAGAAAATAGTATGAGGTGGATGGAGATCTTTTTAAGGACAGAGCCATCTGAAAAAATGATAAATTTACCATAAACAATCTTAAGAATCTGAAAACACTGGATAGAGTCACTAAAAGGAAGCACTATGATAGGAACATGGTGAAATTTCATTATGTTGAAAAATGTTTGATTCACAACTTTGAATAAGTTATCATGTAAGTACTGCTATTCAAATACCGATTTACTATGAGAACATTCAAGTGCCTGTTCTATGACAATTGAACTATGATTGAGTCTTCTACGTGACAGTCTACTCTATGTCAAAGACAAATATGATTCTAGTTACTAAATGACAGTGCCTATTATAGAAATAATGTGGTCATACCTACCACAGAGTTACATATATTACCACTACAAAAATGAATGTCAGAGATTTTTTGCCATTCAAGAAAGTAAAGCCTTGTAAAAGATGCTAGTCTTGTAAAATAACAGGGAAATTAACTTTTGCTGAAGTTGTGAAATACATTATCCTGAAGCCATATAAAATAAAGCAATGAGATTATCCTAATTTAAGCCAACAAATTTTGGGTGAGATTAATGTTCCACAGTCTTCCCAAAAGGGAGACTCAGAAGGCCTCACAGAAGAAGCACTACTTGACCTGAAGAGGTTGGGGGAAGCAAAGCCTATTCAGATAATTAGAGCTGCTGAACACAGTTGCAGAAACATAAAAACCTTTGACATATTCGGGGGAAATGCGTGATTTAGTACAATTGAGGAATAAAATAAAAGGTGTCAGCAAAACCCAGAGGGAGTCAGGCAGTGATTGATTCATAGAGAGTACTACTTGGCATACCAAGGAAATGGAATTTTATCTTGAATTTTATGGTGATGATGGTGTGTGTGTGTGTGTGTGTGTGTTCATGCATACATGTATGTATGGGAAGTTAATTTTGCCATGTAGATAATTTGTTGATAAGCGGATTCAATAGAGGGGAGTAGGTGAGAGAAAGAGGAGAATGTTAATTTAAACAAGGAATTTATCTAAGACAGTAGAAGTAGGAAAAAAGAGTCAAAGTACCAGGAATATTAAAGAAGTCAACTCTCCTGATCTTTGGGACTAATTATAAATGGTCTCTGAGCAAGACGGAGCAGCCTCAAAGGGCTTCCTGATTTATGACATGGGTGAGTTGATAGATTATGCTGCTGTTCACTTATGTTTAAAATACAGAAAAACCGGTCATAGGTGGAGGTGGGAGAACAAAATGTAATTCTGCCCAATGTGAAAAGCACAAGCTTTCTAGACATACAAACTCAGGGCCACTTCTAGGTTATCCTGGGCTGTGTGACTTTGGAAAAGTTGTAGAAATCAAGTCAGCTGAGAGAGAGATGAAATAGCCTCTTCAGGACTAGATACAGTAATCAAGTTACTTAATGTAACATTGAATAACTGAATTAGCATTAACATTAACAAGGTTCTTCTGTTGAGCCTTTGACACTAGTTAGTATATATCCAGAATATTATATGTATATGTATATATATATATATATACACACACACATACACACATATTCACCAACAAACTGTGTAGACTCAAATTTAGAGGATTCCAATTCTGATTGTCAGTCTTTGGAAGCCTTAATTAAATAACTATTTGGCACATGACAAAATCGTTAATGTCCATGTTAATATCAGCAGATGGGTGTGATATAAACATATTTAAATAAATCTATATAATCTCCAGAGGACTAGTAAACAAAATGAGTTATTGGTTTTAAAAGATATTTTAGTTACAGGGCTGTATAGGACTATAAATTTGACTCTTGCCCTCAAGTGAGGACAAGGCAGATGAACAAAACATAGATACCCACAGAGAACAATACAAGGAAACCAGAAAATTACATTCCTAAAATAATTTTTCTTTTTTCCAGTAACTATAGTAGAACAGGTACAAGAAATAAGACTATTGTTTAAAAATATTTGTACAAAAAGTCATTACAAAGTCCACATTTAAGGCAGCTAACATGGAAGGATTTGTCCTGAATGCCTGTTTGATGAGGCTGGAGCAGGTAGTGGAGTTCTCATTAAGTTGGTGGTGGCTGGATAAAGAGAACTTTACAGGAGAGTAGATTCAATTTAATTGGAACAGACCCCTGGGGAAAAAGACATAGGTCACTGAAGCTCTCTAGATTATACATGGCTTTGAGGCTAGGCTTCTAGGTGAAGCAATCATTTTATTTCATTAATTCTCCTTAAAAATAAACTTAGCCTGTATTCTCTGGAAACAAAAGCTCAAACTGTGTTTTCCAGAGGAAGTGAATGTGTATGCTATGAATTCATCTACCTGGAAGTCTGGAAAATGTTACTGAATGTGGTAAACATTTATCAATTTCAAAAACAACAGAAAAGAGCACAAGGTCAGCAGTGAGTGAAATAAAATCTAGGGAAGATATTACTTTTTAGCACCTATTGATGACCCTGAATTTGTTACAAACAGAATAATGATTCCAGCATGCAAAAGGGCTTCCCAGGTGGCACAGTAGTAAAGAATCCTCCTCCCAATACAGGAGATGCAAGAGACGTGGGTTCAATCCATGGGTTGAGAAGATTCCCTGGAGCAGGAAATGACAACCAGCTCCAGTGTTCTTGCTTGGAAAATCCCACGGACAGAGGACCCTGGCAGGCTATAGTCCAGGGAGTAGCAGGGTCGCACATGACTGAGAGTGCGTGCGCATGTGCACACACACACACACACACACACACACACACACAAATAGGATCTTCACATATTCATTGAATTAATGCAATATTTTGGAAAATAAGTAACATAAAACATTAACTTAAATATGTGATGTTTAACTGTTATTTATCCATAGGAGTCTGTTCTTTGGCTTTCATCTTGTGTATTCAGTCATGATTTTTATCCAGACATTAGTCATTGGTTGATCTCATGTTTCAGAATTTACAGCTTATTTGGTATGATGCGTTAGAAAGATACCTTGCATTTATAATCATGTATATATGTCAGAAATCTATGGTTAGCTTATCAAATACCAAAAATGACTTGCCATTTTCTTTTTGTTTCCATATGTAAAGGCTTTTCCTTCTTTTTCCTTGTTCCAAATGGTAAAGGCTGTAAGTCTGGCATGACATGGGTATATATATATATATATGTGTAAGTGAAGTGTGTGTTTGTGTGTGTATACATGTTCTCTAGGTTGAAGAAGTCCATAACTCTTTATACTTATAGATGTCTTTGGATACTTAAGGAATGTTCTAAGCAATCATTTTCTAATCAGGTAACTCAGTTTCTAGAAGAGGAAAGGAAATTTTGGTTTGACCCATACAGAGGTGATAAATTATATTTTGTTGAATAGTTTATTTAACTACACCAACACTGCCTCTGGATTTAGGCTTTAAAATATTATATCATCCTCATACTGAACGTTCTCAATATTAAAAATGAAACTTTTAATGAAATGAAATGAAAATAATCTGTAAGTTTCTAGTTTGTGAACAGCATAACAGTAATTCTTACTATTTCTGAGAGAGCAGTTTTATTCCCCATGTGACTCGTATAGTCACACTTCACCCATTCATTTAAGTGTATATTCCTTTTAGGGTATATTATTCTTTCCTGTAAAACAAGCTATGCAACAGGAGAACAAACAGTGGCTAATTTCATTTTAGTATGATTCTAATATCAGGAAGCATGAGAGATATTGAAATGAGGAGGAAAAAAATAACCCTGTTTGACAGTTGTTTGACGAAGTAGGAAAGTGAACTTGAAATCACAGGGGGCTGTGAAAACAGTAGTCAGATATTTTTGTTCCCAGCTTCTTCTCAAAATCTTACTTCTCAGAACCAGGAATTGAAGATAAATTTGTGAAAGCAAGTGGCCCTTGCTCTCTAGCCTATTGGTCTCATAAAATAACAGATAGAGCTTAAATTGCAGAGTGTCCCAAATAATTATGTCTTGTAACAAATTTTCCTACCCTGAAATTCTGTGACTCCACAATAGAACCCCTTGAAATTGTTTTGAAAAGGGCATATTCATATTCATGTTTAGATATTATGTCTTAAGTTAATAGTAAGTAGTTGACAAAAAGAAGTGTTTGACCATAACTATGTCTAGAGCTGTCCTTGTGCAACCAAGGTTATGCTGGGATTTCAATATAAATGTTACTATAGATATATAAGTTTGCAGTTATTATAGATTTAAATCATAGCTCCTCTTCCTAATGTACAACCTGGGGAGGAAAACAGCTAACCAACCATACCCTGTGATACTGTGGGATAATATGAACCTATTTTGTTCCCCCCCTGGTTCCTGGTACAGAGCTCTTTTGTGGTTCTTCAGTCACTCAGTCATGTCCAACTCTTAAAACTCTTGAAATTTACTGAAAGGGGTGAGAGAGACATCTTTGTTATTCATAATAAGCTCCTTTTTTCCATATCTGAGTTTAAGCTGGTTCAGTAACTCTTAGTGGGCCACTGAATAGCATCAGGAATGGGGCTGTTTGCTGGGGGAACCAACCACATGACCAGGGTACTGGAAGTTTCAGCATCCATATTTCTTCTCCAACCTCTGGGAAGGGATAAGATTTAGAGTTCAAATTAATTACCTACCACCAATGATTTAATCCATTTTTCCTACATGATAGAACTTCCATCAGTTCAGTTCTCATTCAGTCGCTCAGTCGTGTCCGACTCTTTGCAACCCCATGAATCGCAGCATGCCAGGCCTCCCTGTCCATCAAAAACTCCCCGAGTTCACTCTGGGATGCCATCCAGCCATCTCATCCTCTGTTGTCCCGTTTTCTTCCTGCCCCCAACCCCTCCCAGCATCAGAGTCTTTTCCAATGAGTCAGCTCTTCGCATGAGGTGGCCAAAGTACTGGAGTTTCAGCTTTAGCATCATTCCTTCCGAAGAACACCCAGGTCTGATCTCCTTTAGAATAGACTGGTTGCGTCTCCTTGCAGTCCAAGGGACTCTCAAGAGTCTTCTCCAACACCACAGTTCAAAAACATCAATTCTTTGGCGCTCAGCTTTCTTCACAGTCCAACTTTCACATCCATATTGGTGTTGGGGAAAAACTCCCACACTAACGGTGTCGGAAGTGTTGTGAGTAATACTGCATGCCTCCTCCCACCACTGCACACATCCAAATAATAACAAAATCCTGTCAGTTTCTTCCTTAAACATTTAATAAATCAGGCTATTCCTTTTTTTTTTTTCTATTTCTATAGTCACTGTCCTGCTTCAATCCCTTACCACCTTTGCCCTAGACAAGACTTTACACAGTCAATATAAATTCTCCCTTCTCATATGTTACCTCTTTTGCTTAGAACATTTTCTTCCCCTATCATTTCATGGCAAACAGATGGAGAAAATGTGGAAACAATGACAGGTAATATTTTCTTGTGATCCAAAATCACCGTGGATGGTGACTGCAGTCATAATAAATTAAAAGACACTTACTCCTTGGAAGGAAAGCTATGATAAACCTAGACAGCATATTAAAAAGCAGAGACATCACTTGGCCAACAAAGGTCTGTATAGTCTAAGCTATGGTTTTTCCAGTAGTTATGTACAAATGTGAAAATAGGACTGTAAAGAAGGCTAAGAGTGAAAGAATTGATGCTTTCAAATTGTGATGGAGAAGACTCTTGAGAGTCCGTTGGACAGCAAGGAGGTCAAACCAGTCAGTCCTAGAGGAAATAAACCCTGAATATTCATTGGAAGGACTAGTGCTGAAGCTGAAGCTCCAATACTTCAGCCACTTGATGTGAAGAGCCACCTCATTGGAAAAGAGGGAAAGATTGAAGGCAGGAGGAGAAGGGAATGATAGAGGATATCGTTGGATGGCATCATGGACTCAATGGACATAAATCTGAGCAAACTCCAAGAGACAGTGAAGGACAGGGAAGCCTGGTGTGCTGCAGTCCATGGGCTCTCAAAGAAATGGACATGACTAAGCGACTGAACAGCAGCAACAACAATAACTTGTTGGAGATCACTTGCCCATTTAAAACGTTCAACATTGAGCCTCTCTGGTGGCCCATTGGTTAAGAATCCACCTTGCAATGCAAGGGACCAAGGGACACCAGTTTGATCCCTGGTCTGGGAAGACCCCACATGCAGTGGAGCAGCCAAGCCCATGCACCACAGCTACATGCTCACAAGAGAAGCCACTGTAATGAGAAGCCTGTGTACAGCAGCTAGAGCATAGCCCCGGTTCACCACAGCTAGAGAAAGCCTGTGCACGGTGACAAACACCCAGTGCAGCCATAAACAAATAACAAATAAAATATATTATTTAAAAAAAGAAACAAACTAGTGTTCAGCACCCTTACCATCTCACCTTCCTTTTATTCCCTCAGAGGAAGCACACTGAGGGTAGAAGGGGTGATAGCTGTTTCTTTAGGTGGAAGGTCACACGCTGGCAGACATATGGGTCTTACCTGGGCTTTGTGATCTGGTAAAAGCATGACCCAGTGTATGCTAAGGTAAGATGCATCTTTATCTCTCCAGAGCTAGCATCATAAAGTGAGCCAAGAGGAGTCATTGCTCTAAGAACAATACTTAATAAGCTGTCATTTGCATCTGAAAAGGGAGGCTAAAGACTTATGCTCTCTAGGAAGCTTGAAGACAGTATTAGCAATCCTTGTAAGACTTGTCTTGCTCAAACACTAAATATTCTTGCATGCATGCTAAATCACTTCAGTTGTGTCTGACCCTGTGACCCTATGGACTATAGCCTGCCAGGCTCCTTTGTCCATGGGATTCTCCAGGCAAGAACACTGAAATGGGTCACCATGCCCTCTTTCAGGGGATCTTCCCAACCCAGGGATTGAACCTGTGTCTCCTGAGTCTCCTGCATTGGCAGCCAGAATCGTTACTGCTGAGCCACCAGAGAGGGCAGGTGGGTTCTTTACTACTAGGGCCATTCTAGTGTTATATTAAAAGTGCCCCACAGGCAAAATAAACATTTTACTATGACATAATATAATCCTTTAAAACCTTGATGTCACAATTTAAATTTTAAAATACATTTTAAGATGTATGTGCCTCTACCTTTAAATATGAGCATTAATATTTAGAACAGCAGGGTAGAGATTAATGCTATGTGTATAAGAGAAGACACATGGAAGCCAAAAATTAGCTTCTTGAAGGGTGTTAACTGCTGATTAACTGTGTTAACTGACAAGATTAATATTTTTCATGATTTCATGGTTTAATTAATTGAAAACAAACTAATTGGTTTTTTGAAGTTTAAATGTGTGATTAGAGATTGAAATTTTCTAAATTGAATTTATACGTCTTTGATAATCCCTGAACAGAATCAGAAAGTATTGGTACAAATGAGTCTCCTATCAATCCTACGGGGCCATCCGAGGCTCAATCAGTGTGGCTGCTGTTTTTAGCTGCATGTTATGTCTCCGTAAATGGTGGTAAAACTCATAGTAACACAGAACTTGAGCTGTGCTGCGCTCAGTGGCTCAGTCGTGTCCGACTCTTTGCGACCCCATGGACTGTAGCACAGCAGTCTCTTCTCTCCATGGGATTTTCCAGGCAAGAATGCTGGAGTGGGTTGCCATTTCCTCCTCCAGGGAATCTTCCTGACCGAGAGATGAAACCTGCATCTTCTGCATCTCCTGCAGTGACAGGAGTAAATTTTTTAAAATAAAATCATACAGCCTACATGGAGATACCTTTCCAATGTATCGGGAGGAAACTGACAAATTACAGGAGATTACTCATGGGCACATCCCTGGGAGCCTCTCTAATTGTTAAATAGCTTCTCCTTATAGATTTTTCATTGTGACTGTAGGAGTAGATGTAGCTAAACTCTAAAGCTCGGTGGGCAGCTGAGACTGACAAATCTAATAAGGGACTGATTCACCATGTCTGTGTCTGTCAAGGTCTGCTTGGCTTTGTATCCTGATAATCCCATTTCCTCTCCATTGTTTGACTGGTATTCTTTCAGAAGCGTAGCCATGTTACCTCCTGTCCTTCCAGCTCAATCCCGCTGCTCTTCCTTTTTCACTGTAATGATGGAGATACTACTTTGGAAAATTCAAATACGCATTCTTTCCTAGCTTTTCAAGCCCATGACATTTATTCTAGTTGGCCCAAGAATTCATCCCACCTGGAGAAGATTAAGACATGTTGCAAGTAGGATGATGTCATAGCTTTTGACATGGAAAACAGGATTTTTCCAATTCCTTAAATTTCCTTTCAGTGTATCAAGAACACTGGTGGATAAAGAGAAGGAAGACGTTAACAGTTCATCCAGAAATGTGTGTCTGTAGTTTTTTTCCCTGGACTGCTAATCAAAGATGTAAAAGAAAGTAAGCAAGTGAGGGTAAATGAGGCCAGAAAGACTTTTTGTGTCCTCTTCTCATTTAAGGCTCTGAGCCTTACATGCTCCTCCTCATATGACTTTATAGAGGAAACATTATTTTTCTCATTTTAAAAATTGAGGCAAGTGGAAGTGAGCAATTTGCTTGAAATTATACAGATGGCAAAGACCTGGGCTTGAACCCAGGACAGTCTGACTAATCACTCTTCACAATACCATACTATCAATAAGCACTTCTGTGCTGTCTCTGTAAACATTGTGCACAATAAAAAAATTAATTAAAGTAGTAAAAACTAAAAGTCAATAAAATTTTAATACTTTGCACTTATGGAATAAACGAGTTTCTGTTTGCATTGTTAATGTGGTATCAGAGTATGACACTTGCTATGCTGGCTTAGCAGTCTATTAAAACCTCCTAAACTTTTGAGTGCAAGGAGATCCAACCAGTCCATCCTGAAGGAGATCGGCCCTGGGATTTCTTTGGAGGGAATGATGCTGAAGCTGAAACTCCAGTACTTTGGCCACCTCATGCGAAGAGTTGACTCATTGGAAAAGACTCTGATGCTGGGAGGGATTGGGGGCAGGAGGAGAAGGGGACGACAGAGGATGAGATGGCTGGATGGCATCACTGACTCGATGGACGTGAGTCTGAGTGTATTCCTGGAGTTGGTGATGGACAGGGAGGCCTGGCGTGCTGCGATTCATGGAGTCGCAAAGAGTCGGGCACGACTGAGCGACTGAACTGAACTGAACTGAAACTTTTGAGTGGAAATAAAGATTTAATATGTAACTTGAACTTCTATGTTGTCTTGTTAAAAAACAAGTTTGAGTTGTACTTTTGTCCAGTTGCATCCAAACTAAAAGCATTTTGTTTTTCTCTTGTATGAATCTCTTGAACTCTTTTGTTATTATTGATAATCATAAATGTTAATATAATTTCTCATCTAAACTTATCAAGTACCATAAACTTCTACATAGATCTGTAATTTCTTTCAGCCTGTCAGGAAGTAAATTAATTGCAACAATAGGTATGCTCTTTGAAACTCATTTAAACAGGGTACTTTGTTCATATTCCAGCCATTCCCTTAGAGATGGTATAAATATTTAAAAATTGTTTTGGGAACCAAACTCTTTATATGTAGGTGTATTTAGAGTCTTCGTGTTATTTAATCCCACCATCCAAAAGAATATAAACTATCTCTCTCAACTAGATGTTATCGTCACTTTTAGATGCTTAGCTCTTCATTTACATGTTTTAAAGGATTATTTCATAGTAGTTTATTTGAATTAAATAGGACACTTTTCACATCAGCTTTTAAAATTTGAGGTTTCATTCTCTTTTATTTATTTTTTTGCCGACTTGATGTCTCTGGTGTAAGGCTTGCTTTTGCTTGTAAACCTACAGTGTTACCAGTTAAATAATGTCACTGTTCAAGTCATGTTAACCACTCTGGATTAAAAACGCTCTTGAGCAATTCAGCAGTGGTTGTGAATCATTGAAATTTGGAAAAATAATCAGCACCACGTGACAGTTGCATAAAATATGGTGGATCTGGTTTTTAATGTACAAGATCTTGGTTAGAAAATGAAGGTGGTTTGGTGGAGAATGGACATGTGTCTGTGTGGCTGAGTCCTTTCACTGTTCACCTGAAAAGATCACAATATTGTTAATCAGCTATATCTCAATACAAAATAAAACATTTTTAAAAAAAGAAAAAGAAAATGAAGGTGAACCCCTTGTACAATTTCATGCATGAGATAGCATCAAGCAGAGGGAGGAAAAAGCGAAGAGTGGGGAATATGCAAATCCTAATTTCCCAGAAAAATGGGGGCAGGCAAAATTTAAATCTAAGGAAAGTGATAAAATAGAAACAATTACATTAAATCAGTTATAGAAAACAAGTCACACCTTTTACTGTAATTTTATAGAGTGGATTTTTTTCAATATCCTATTTGATTAAAAAAAAGTAAATTTTATGGTCAACTTAATGTATCTTTCTTAATCAAACACTCAAGTAGTGCCTTTTTTTCTGCCTGGTTGGTGTTAGCTGCCTGAGCTAACATATTTGTCTGTTGTATCACTTTCAAAATATTATTATTCCCTTTGGTAGGAATCTACTTATAATTCATAACTTGAAATGAGATAAATTTCTTATCTTTCATTCTAATGTAATCAATTATTTGATAACTCCGCAAGCATGTACTTTTATTATCACCAGTCACTTGCTATTTTGGACATGGTTCATTTGTTTTTATTTCCCTAGGTATCTGTGATTATGTGAAAATGATGTTGGAGAAAGATTGTGCTTTTATTTTTCAGAAAAAATGTCCAAGCGTTGGACTGGGGAATCATGCTGTTGTCAGTAACAGTCATAGCTGAAAGTTTCATGATTTCCAGTAAATAATCTGGGTGACCATAATTATATAGGATCTAGAAAAGATTGTTAAATTCGTGAAAATAAGTTATGGACTATGCATCATGTAGGACTGGATTTGTCTGAAACTGATAGAAATCTACAAATGACAATGTCGTAAGCAACATGGGGGTTTTCTGTCTCAGGCGAACAGAATCTTAGTGTTACCTGTCCAGGGTGGGCATGATGCCTGCATAATCATTGGGGATCGAAATGCCTTTTCTCTTATTGCTGGGCCATAGTCACTATGTGGCTTCCATGTTATGGTCACATGTGACTGATTAAGCTCCAGTCTCTTATTTATTGAAGAAGGAAATGGCAACCTACTCAAGTATTCTTGCCTGGGAGATCCCATGGACAGAGGAGCCTTGTGGGCTATAGTCCACGGGGGTCTCAAGAGTGGGACGTGATTTAGTAACTAAACCTCCACCACCAGGCCTTATTTATGGCCCAGCCAGTGAAAAAGAAGAATTCCAAAAGGACAAACTTCAACCATGAAGGAGTGGGGGGAATGTACGTCAGGGACAATTTCCAATCTCAGTCACAAAATTATTAACCTAAATTATCTCAAACCTAAAGGTATAATACTGAGTTTTAAAAAACACTGATATTCATATTTTTGATGGTAAAACTATGGCACATATAGCTATTTACACCAATTATTTTACCAAATAATTTAGATATAAGAAAAGACATTTATAAGACAAGGTGTTGTAGGGAAAAAGTTAGAAAGAGAGCCTTAGAAACATAAAATACAAGAAAGATATGAAATATACTTTAAATTATTGTGATTTTAAAGTATATTTTGTAGGAAAACTGTGCTCTTAACGTACCAAAACTACTCAGGAGAGGTTGAATAAAAGAGAGTAACCAAGTTTTGTCTTTAAAAGAATATGAAAGTGTTAGTTGCTCAGTCTTGTCCAACCACATGGACTACAGCCTGCCAGGCTCCTCTCTCCATGGAATTCTACAGGCAAGAATACTGGAATGAGTAGCTATTCCATTTTACAGGGGATCTCCCAAGCCCAGGGATTGAACCCGGGTCTCCCACATTGCAGGCAGGTTCTTTACCATCTGAGCCACCAGGGAAGTGCAATATATTTCTTTTAAAAAAGTTGTTTAATATTAGGAGGATGTGATATCTCTATGAGGGCAGGAATTTATATTTTGTTCACAGTTATAATCTTGGCACCTGGAAAACTGCCTCCTACAAAGTAGTGTTAAATACACATTTGTTGAGTTATCAAATGATTGATTAATTACATTAGCCTGAAAAACAAGAAATATAAATTGCAAGTAGATTCCTAAAAAAGGGAATACATTTGATGCTGATTAACAATAACAAAATAAAACAAAAATAACACAGTACATGAGATCACTTCCTCAACTTATTCAACAATATATTATGAGAAACCTCTAAGAAAAGAGCAACTTAAGTATATATGAGATTCACTGGAAATGTCAATATATCCTAATTTCAAAGCTCCCAAGTTTCATCAAAGTAGAAAAAATGATCGGCATCAACTTATATAGAGTGTAAAAACTTTTCAGCAGCAAATCACAAGAAAAGATATGAGCTGGCCAGCAACAGAGTCATGAAATGGTGGAAAATGTGATGAAGTAGGTGCTGAATTTAAGGAAGAAAAGCAAAGAAGTGTATGCACTTATCATTATGCATGTTGTTTGAATTTATAAGTTGTAATGTTTTCTGAATAAGTGAAAATGTCAAAAGCTCTCAATTCTGCCATGTCTTTATATGACACTACTCAGGAATATGCAAAAGGATGAATAATTCTCCAAATATGTAACCAGAACAAAAGCATTAGGAGTGGGCTAAGAAAGGTATAAAACATGGCTTGATGTATTCTTATTCTTTGTGTAATTGAGACACATCTAGAGATTACTGAATTTTCTAATATGCAGGTGACTGGTAAATTAAGTATGTGGCTGACAGATTCCAAATTTAAAATTATAATTTTTAAATACTGTTTTTTTAAAAAAAATTCTCTCTATTATTAGAATTCTTTCTCATGACCAATAAGCCAATTTTATTACAGAATCCTTTTTCGTTGCCTTCAAAAAAGAAACATTATTTTACATTTTGTCAGAGAAAGATGATAAATATTTTAATGGATTTGGGAAAAAGAGACAAAATATATCACAGACTCATCTTCAAAGCTTTCAAAGAACACATACCTCTTCAAAATGTCTGGTGTCATGAATTTTTATTTCAGAAATGAATACTTAGAGAAAGCAACTCTGTGATAATCACTGAGAGTATAGTTGTTTCTTTTTTGTTCTTGCTACTCCCTGTGTCTGGAAGAGGACCTAGTACATAGTAGATGCTCAATAAATACTTCATGTATGGTGGATTGAACAACTGACTAAAAGGTTAATTAGATGCTTATATAATCCTGGAACTTCAATTTACTGAAATTCTGCAAAGTTTAACTTCATTTATGAGTGTATCCACATAATCAGCTTTGGAAGCTGATGTATTTAATGTGATATTCATAATAACACTCAGAACTGGCACTTGAATATTTCGAATTGGCCAATTGTTCCAGCAAGAGCAGATGACTCATTTCCATTCCACTTTATCCTTAAGATTACTTTTAAAATACCACAGAGAAACATATTAGTGACTGGCATTGATAGATATTGGGAAATGATTGGTAACCAAATTGATGGAAGTGGAAGGGCTCAGTGGCACTGGGAAGAAATTTCCTAATCTGTGGAGAGAAAGTGACATTTCCCTAATCATATCCCCTACAAGGTCTTTGCTGCAATTTCCTACATTCCTATAATTCACATTTTAGATTGAAGCCTCTCACTTTTAACATATACAGCTTTGGTTATAAGTTGATGTGATGTTACTATTACTGCTGGGAATGATGTTCAGGAAATTAATATTATTTTATTAAAAGCTTCCAATATTATTCAAATTAATGATTGACTTACAGGATTACTCTGAAGCTTCCCATAAAACTTTAATCTTGTTTTTTTTTTTTTTTTAAGTCCTTATGTAACTACTGCTCTGTGATTCCAGAGAATCACAACATGATTTCTAAGCTTTCACATTCAGCCTACGTAGGTATCTTGGGAATGGGAGTGTAATAGGTGTTTTTAATTGATTGGAGAATTAAAATTTCATAATAGGACTGAATGATGAGTTTCTAAGAAATAGTTTGCCAGTTGACCTTAAAGGAAACCCAATAGAATTGTGGTGCAACTCTACTGAAATTATTCTCCTTAAGGTTTCAATGGGGGCTTTGCCAATTTTCCTCAGTTCTGATAATTTATAACATCTCTGTTAATTTTTTATTATTTCATCTCCACTGTCCTCTGAGTTTTGTGTCTTTCCTTTGTACCCTTCTCTCTGGCTGCTTTTACTTTTTTTCCTTCACTTTTGGATCGTCTGTTCTCTACTGAGTCAGTATTTGTTAGTATTGACTTCCTGGCTCCCTGTACGTAATTTTAGGTTTTCAGTGTTCATTTCCTTGCTTAACTTCATCTCGAGTGTATGTCTGTGCTTGCATACATGCATAGACATCTATGCTCGCGTCTGTGTCGTGTCTACGCTTTACTAAGATTTATGAGCCCCTCTGCTCCTAGCGTGGCATGGATCTCTCACCCAAGAGAGGACAGCCTGCCACACTCCCTATCCTACCACATTTCTAAAATGTCACACCTCTACTTTTATCCCTTCTCATGATGAAGTTAAAATTCCTTAACATTTCCTAGAGGTTTTCCAGGATAGGGTCCAGGCTTACCTATCCATGACCACATTTTATCATTTGCTCTCTAACAATATTGTTTTGGGGGCTTCCCAGGTGGCTCAGTGGTAAACAATCTGCCTGCCAATGCAGGAGATGCAAGTTTGATTCCTGGGTCAAGAAGATCACCTAGAGATGGAAATGGTAACCCCCTTTAGTATTCTTGCCTGGGAAATCCCATGGAGAGAGGAACCCAGCGGGCTACATTTCCATGAGATTGCAGGAGATTCAGACATGACTTAGCAGTTGAACAACAGCAATACTGTATTCAGTTCTTCAAATGCACTCCGTTCTTTCTCCTTCCATATGCTTCCCTGGGTGTGCACCACAGCCTCTCCCTAATGGATAATGCCTTTTACCCTCAAGACTTTGCATATCCTTCCTTCAAAAGACCTTCACTGTCATCTTATGGCTTACAGATGGTACAGCTACCTGCCTTTTGGCCTCTTGTACTTACTATCAGAATCCCTGATATCCCCTATATTTTAATTATCTATTGACTTAATTCCCTACTGACTTCATTCCCTATTTCTGGAGGATAACACCTGAGACTTGTTCTTTTTTTTTTTTTTTTTGGTACAGAAAAATGCCAAGTATGAATTAAGCACCCAATTTTAAAAATTGTTTTTATTTTTTAATTTACTTTTGCTGGTCTTCGTTGCTGTGGGGGCTTTTCTGTAGTTGCAGTGCACGGGCTTCTCATTGCAGCGGCTTCTCTTGTTATGGCGCATGGGCACTATAGGCATGTGGGCTTCAGTAGCTGCAGCATGTGGGCTCAATAGTTGGCGGCACATGGGCTCTTGAGCACAGGGTCAATAGCTGTGGCACTCAGGCTAAGTTGCCCTGTGGCATATGGGATCTTTCCAGATCAGGGATCGAACCCATGTCTCCTGCATTGGCAGGTGGATTCTTTACCACTAAGCGACCAGGGAAGCCCCAATTTTGTTTTTTTCTTAATAAATAAAAAATCGGTATTTTTTCTTTCAGCATCAAAGTCCAAAGATTCAAAGCTATTAATATTTTCTTTCTGACTTGCCTCAATTTCTATGGATTTTCTCCAAATACTTGAATTTAGGATAACATAATACAAAATAATTCATTTTAAGCTAATTGAAATTTTATTTTTAAAATATAAAATTACCTTTGAGCATTGCCTTGACCATCCCCAACAAATTATACATATAACTCATTACCATTACTTCCTAAACAGTTTATAATTACACATATTTTTTTGCCCAATGTATTATGAGGCTGTTTTTCAATTATTAACTAATCAGATCCTTTTGAAAAAATATTTCTTTTGGAAATACTAGTTTTATTTGTTTGCAAAGAAAGACTAGAAGTAGCATATTTTTGGTACTTTGAAATTTAAGTTTTTTGCAAGGTATATATTGTTTTTAAAGGGTCATGCGCATTAGTTAATTTTCTATTGAAAATTTCACAAAATTTGATATATATAAAATTCTGAATTCATTTATTCTAATTTTTATGTGCTGTGTGCTGTGCTTAATTGCTCAGTTGTGTCTTACTCTTTGCGACCCCAAGGACTGTAGCCCTGCAGGCTCCTCTGTCCATGGGATTCTCCAGGCAAGATACTGGAGTGGGGTGCCATGCCCTCCTCCAGGGGATCTTCCCAACCCAGGGATTGAACCCAGGTCTCCCGCACCACAGGTGGATTCTTTACCATTTGAGCCACCAGGGAAGCCTAAATATAATCAGATATTTTCTATATAATTGATTAGGGGCTGAGAAATGTGTATAGAATTGGGCCTATGTCAAATTATCACTCGATTCCAAGAATTTGTCTTTCTGTATTTTGATACATTTTAGGATTTTCATCTCATTACTTTATGATTCTCTTTTATCCATGTTAAAAACAATCTTTCGATTCTACTTTGTTCAAATTAACATAGCTTTTTGTCTCATTTTCTCGATGCTTCCAAATGCACTGTCACCCACCGTTTGGTTTTACCTTTCCATGCTGTTTTGTTTTGGTTGTCTATCTTTTAAGTAGAGATTATTTGATTTGGAGTGCTATGAAATGTCTTTTCCATTTCTCCACAAGCCAAATGAGAGAGGATTCAAGGGGGCCCTTTAAAGAGCTTGCCTTGTGTATTTCGGTCTGAGGCACAGATATTGCTGCTAGAAAAACCTGAAGTCTGGCTACCTTAGGGATAGCTTGCTATTGCTGAAAGCCTTTGGAAGGAAGAATTCATTCAGGCTTCCTGGGGATGCCAGAGGGGCCACATGGAAGAGAAAGAATACCTGGAGCTACCTTGGAGGGGCTCTAGGCTCTTGAGAGAGTGGAATGGGCCTCAGAAAGTCAGGGTGAGGTCATCAATGTCCAGGCAGAGGCGACCACACCCATTTAAAGAGAGCAGAAGTGAGGGATTCCATTGCCAGTGATGGGACTCCATGGAAAGTCCAACCACTGTCCAGGAGAAGAATCAGCCTTATAATTCCTGCCAAGCCAGGGTATACCAGTGCCAGATTCTACTGATGGCTATTAAAGGAGAACCTTCTTGGCCTTCCCTCTTTCTAATATGCTTTCCTGAAATCTAGATGCTCTAGAACCAGCCAACCGATGGGAAGAAGGGCAGTGAGTGAGAACAAGAGAGCTAGAAACCTTCCCATGCGAGCTTCCTCTCTAAGGAAGGGAGGAGGGGAGGAGCTTTAAATTGTTTGGAGTCTTGATTGTTTCTTGGGAATGATCATTTAAGTACCCAAATTAAACATTTTGTGACTAAAGATGACTAGAGGAACTTTTTTCTGAGAGTGATCAAAAAAGTCATGGCATCTGCTTTGAATTAACCTGACAGAACAGATTTGAATGGGCAGAGGGAAAAGAATAGCTTTCTGTTACTCTTTAGGGAGCCTAATCAATAGCTGCCGGTGACATTACAGTTTTCCCTGTGTGTATTTTCCCCACATTCCCCTGGTTTTCTCGCATGCTGGTGTGTATCGGAACACCTGGAGAACTCAGGACAAACACAGTAGAGCAGGCTCATTGAAGAGGACAGGCCTGAGCCTTTGAGTTTATGCCCAGTTCTCAGGTGATTCTGATTCCAATCAAAGTTTCAGAACCGCTGTCTTGGATATACTATAGTGGAATAGTAGATGAGGCTGTCATAAGCTGCTTGCTTAATGCAAATTAAATCAGAATTCCCTCTGGATGCTACCTGTCATTCCTATGTTTCTCAAATTGCTGGTTCTTCCTATCTATATCTTAACAAACTTATTCCTGTGTCTCTTTCCTTTACATCCCTAAGAGCTAGTGTTCTTATCACCATTCCATCATTTCATATCTAATTATAATTAGGAAGCCTTGTATTTTGTTATAATCCTATGGATCACTGGTGGCTCAGACAGTAAAGTCTGCCTGCAATGCAGGAGACCCAGGGTTGATCCCTGGCTAGAGAAGATACCCTGGAGAAGACAATGGCAACCCACTTCAGTGTTCTTGCCTGGGGAATTCTGTGGACAGAGAAGCCTGGTGGATTATAGTCTATGGTGTTGCAAAGAGTCAGACAACTCGACCGAGTGACTAAGCATGCACTATGGATAGTCAGACAGTATGATCAATGTCCCAGAAAAGGACATTGTCCTTGATACAGTGATCTCTTAATTAAAGAAGATTTCACCATTATTTTTTTAGATTTATTCTTTTCATTTTTTCCCTATAGCCTTCCATGTTAATATAAATTATTTTATAAAACCTACTTAGTTTTCATTTAGGCTTTTTATTTTCGTGCTCTGTTTCAGCTATTTTTTTTCATTCTTTTGTATTTATCGTTAACATCCTGCTGCTGCTGCTGCTAAGTCGCTTCAGTCGTCTCCGACTCTGTGCGACCCCATAGATGGCAGCCCACCAGGCTCCGCCTTCCCTGGGATTCTCTAAGCAAGAACACTGGAGTGGGTTGCCATTTCCTTTTCCAATGCATGAAAGTGAAAAGTGAAAGTGAAGTCGCTCAGTCATGACCCCATGGACTGCAGCCCACCAGGCCCCCATGGGATTTTCCAGGCAAGAGTACTGGAGTGGGGTGCCATTGCCTTCTCCTTGTTAACATCCTAATATTCATTAAAAATATGGAGTGCTTCATGAATTTACATGTCATCTTTTGGCAGGGCCATGCTGATCTTCTCTGTATTGTTCCAGTTTTAGTACATGCACTGAGCAATCTCTCAGCCAACATTTTAGAAAATATACTTGCTGTATTTATGGAGGTCATTGGGTTGTATGTTAGTTTTCTGTGGCTGCTGTAACAAATTACCATAAATGTGGTGGCTAAAAGCAACAGAAATTTATCCTCTCCCAGTTCAGGAGGCCAGAAATCTAAAATTTGTTCCATTGGGACCTAAATCAAGGTGCTACACAGGGCTGTTCACCTTTCAGAGGCTCAAGAGGAATACTCTGTTCCTTGCCTCTTTCGGCTTCTGTGCTGCTAGCATACCTTTGCTTTTCACCACATTGTCAACATTTTCAAATCTCTACAGCTATTTAGTTAGCATTTATATTACAACTATATACTTAGCTTTTATATTGTATTAGCTATTATAAGTAGTCTCAAAATGATTTAAAGGATGTACATAGGTTATATGCAAATAGTACACCATTTTATATGAGGGTCTGGAGCATCCTCGGATTTTGATGTCTGGTGGGTTTTGTTCCCTCTTTTTATGGATGTCTGTCTCAGAATTCCCTCTCCTCTCTCTTATAAGGATATACGTGATATCATTTAGGGCCCATAAGAAAGATAAGAAAAGTTCTTCCTCTCAGTAGCTTTAACTTGATTGTATCTTTTGCCATATAAGGTAATACATTTGTCCCTTGGTGTCTGCTGTTGTTGTCACCAAGTCATGTCTGACTCTTTGCGACCCCATAGAATGCAGCATGCCAGGCTCCCCTTTGCCCTTTACCATTGCCCAGAGTTTGTTCAATCCCATGTCCACTGAGTCAGTGATGCCATCCAACCATCTCATCTTCTGTCGACCGCTTCCCCTCCTGCCTTCAATCTTTCCCAGCATCGTGGTTTTTTCCGATGAGTCAGTTCTTCACATCAGTTGGCCAAAGTATTGGAACTTCAGCTTCAGCTTAAGTCCTTCCAATGACTATTCAGGACTGATTTCCTTTAGGATTGACTGGTTTGATCTCTTTGCAGTCCAAGGGACTCTCAAGAGTCTTCTCCAGCACCACAATTTGAAAGCATCACTTCTTTGGTGCTGTATGGTCCAACTCTCACATCCATGCATGACTGCTGGAAAAACCATAGCTTAGACCAGACAGAACTTTGTTTGAAAAGTGATGTCTCTGCTTTTCAATAAGCTGTCTAGGTTTGTCATAGCTTTTCTTGTATGGCTGTAGTCACCATCTACAGTGATTTTGGAGCCAAGAAATATAAAGTCTGTCACTGTTTCCATTTTTTCCCCCACCTATTTCCATGAAGGGATAGGACTGGATGTCATGATCTTAGTTTTTTGAATGTTGAGGTTTAAGCTAGCCTTTTATCCTTGGGGTCTGTGGGGTATTAATCTCAGGACCCATCCCCACCAGGGGGATGCTCCAGACCTTTATATAAAATGGTGTAGTATTTGCATATAACCTATGTACATCCTTTAAATAATCTTGAGATTACTTATAATAGCTAATACAATATAAATGCTGGGTATATAGTTGTAATATAAATGCTAAGTAAATAGAAGGCGATGGCACCCCACTCCAGTACTCTTGCCTGGAAACTCCCGTGGATGGAGGAGCCTGGTGGGCTGCAGTCCATGGGGTCGCTAAGAGTCGGCCACGACTGAGCGACTTCACTTTCACACATTGGAGAAGGAAATGGCAGCCCGCTCCAGTGTTCTTGCCTGGAGAATCCCAGGGACAGCGGAGCCTGGCGGGCTTCTGTCTATGGGGTCGCAGAGTCGGACACAACTAAGGCGACTTAGCAGCAGCAGCAGCAGTGAGCAGTAAATTCAAATTTTGCTTAGTGGAACATTTAGGATTTAAAAAACTGTATTTTCAGTCCATGAAAATGGAAAACCCATATCTATGCACAACCCAAGGATATGGAACCCATAGACAGACAGGATGTGAAGGGCTTACTATATTCATAGATTCTGGGAACTGGGGTTTGAGTGTATTGTCAGGGGCCATTTTTCAGTCTACCACAATGGGAAATAGATGTGGAAACAGTGGAAACAGTGTCAGACTTTATTTTTTTGGGCTCCAAAATCACTGCAGATGGTGACTGCAGCCATGAAATTAAAAGATGCTTACTCCTTGGAAGAAAAGTTATGACCAACCTAGATAGCATATTCAAAAGCAGAGACTTACTTTGCCGACTAAGGTCCGTCTAGTCAAAGCTATGGTTTTTCCTGTGGTCATGTATGGATGTGAGAGTTGGACTGTGAAGAAGGCTGAGCGCCGTAGAATTGATACTTTTGAAGTGTGGTGTTGGAGAAGACTCTTGAGAGTCCCTTGGACTGCAAGGAGATCCAACCAGTCCATTCTGAAGGAGATCAGTCCTGGGATTTCTTTGGAAGGAATGATGCTAAAGCTGAAACTCCAGTACTTTGGCCACCTCATGAGAAGAGTT
Source organism: Budorcas taxicolor (assembly GCF_023091745.1). Taxonomy (NCBI): domain Eukaryota; kingdom Metazoa; phylum Chordata; class Mammalia; order Artiodactyla; family Bovidae; genus Budorcas; species Budorcas taxicolor. The sequence goes on along the minus strand of NC_068914.1, from coordinate 133,345,329 downwards.
GACTCATTGGAAAAGACTCTGATGCTGGGAGGGATTGGGGGCAGGAGGAGAAGGGGACGACAGAGGATGAGATGGTTGGATGGCATCACAGACTCAATGGATGTGAGTCTGAGTGAACTCTGGGAGTTGGTGATGGACAGGGAGGCCTGGTGTGCTGCGATTCATGGGGTCACAAAGAGTCAGACACTACTGAGCGACTGAACTGAACTGAATAGTAAAATGCTGCCTATGTAATATTCCATTGTGTAAATATACCAGCTTATTCAAGTTGATGGGCATTTAGCTTTCTGCTGTTGACAGTAATGCTGTTATAAGATTTCCATCCATGTCTCCTATTGTACACATCTATGAATTTTTCTAGCATATATGTCTGTGAATTAAGTTGCTGGTCATAAGGTTTATTAACGTTTGGATTTTGGAGGTAATATAAAACTGTTTTCCAGAGTGATTTTGTTCAGATACCTTTACAACAGGAATGTATATGAGACCTTGGAATTCCATGTGCTTTCTGACACTTGATATTTCCAGATTTTTTAAGTTGTGCAAAGTTAATGGCCATAACATGGTATCTCATTTGGGTCTTGATTTACCTTTCACTAATTATTAACAACATTGACTATCATGTATTTCTTATTTGTATGCATTTTATGTTTAGCTAAATGTTGTGTCTTTTATTCTTATAGTTTCTATATTGATCTTCTTATTGTTTTCTTAAGAGTTTTAATATATATATTCTTTTATTTGTTAGCTTATTTTTAATTCTTGAATGTGATGGGATTTTTTGCTGTGCATGGCTTTCTCTACTTGTGGCAAGTGAGGGATACTCTCTAGTTGTGCAAAGGCTTCTCACTGCAGTGGCTTCTCTTGTTGCAAAGCACGGGCTCTAGGCATGCAGGCTTCAGTAGTTGCAGCTTTCTGACCCTAGAATTCGGGCTCAGGAATTGTGTTACATGGGTTTAGTTGTTCTGCTGCATGGCATGTGAGCTATTTCCTGACCAGGGATTGAACCTGTGACCCCTGCATTGCAGGAAAATTCTTATCCACTGTGCCACCAGGGAAGTCTAAGATATATTCTTTATAGAAATTTTTCTTGTTACAAATGTCCATATGTCTTCTCCTGCATTAAAACCCTCCCCTATCCACACCCCGTTCCCTAAGGTGTTTTTGAACAAAATTTCCTAATTTAGATACAGCAAAATTTATTTTTATTTATTCTGTTGTTTTTTTAAAGTAAGAAATCTTTCCTTACAGCAGGGTCTTAAATATTTACCTGTATTTTCTTCTAGAAGTTTTGTTTTTTATATTTTCAATACCTATTCTATTTAGAATTGATTTTTTTTTTTAAATTATGGCCTGTGGTAGGGATCAAATTTGATCTTTTTAATAATGGAAATTTTTTCAGCTTCATTTATTAAATACTTTCTCTCTTCCTCACCTCTTTGTATATACAAAATTTTTTTCCACACTGGGATAGCTCTGTCTCTGGGCTTCTATACTCTCTCTATTCAGTTGGTCAATTTCTCTATTACTAGGTCAACCACCACCTTAATTATCAGAATTTCATCATTAAGTCCTGATTGTCTAAATCCCTTAAAATAATTTTTTAAGTTAAAAAAGATTTTTCATTGTATGATTTGTGAAGTGAATGGGAAAGTGTTAGTTGCTCAGTCGTGTCTGACTCTTTTTGACCCCATGGACTGGAGTTCACCAGACTCCTCCCTCCATGGAATTCTCCAGGCAAGAATACTTGAGTGGGTTGCCATTCCCTTCTCCAGGGGATGTTCCTGACCCAGAGATCGAACCCACATCTCTTGCATTGCAGGCAGATTCTTTACCATCTGAGCAACCAGGGAAGCAGTATTTGAGGATAAAGTCTATTTTGTATGTGGTATTATCCATTTCAAATAATTTCCTTTTAAAATACATATTTTTAAATGGAGCAAAATTAATTCTGAAGCCAGATATTAGTTAACTATTGTAATATACAAATTAACATGTCTTATTAGTATTGGTGCCTTTGAAATTATATCTCTAGAGTCAGTGTGTTTTATTTTATTTTGTACTTTTTTTTTTTAATTGGAGTATCACAACTGACAATGTTGTGATAGTTTCAGGTAAACCATGAAGGGACTCAGCCATGAGTCAATATATTTTAAATTAAAGAACCACAATGTCAAACTCTAGGTTAATATTTGTTAAGAACACTTGTTGTTTCTGTTTTTCATCTTTAAAGTGAGTCTGATGTGGCTTATCCCTCAAAGTGACTTCTTGGTAATAGGAATGACAAATTTAATATTTTCTAATTAAGTGGTAACTCATTTAGTATTTGCATATGCTTGCGATTTTAATCTATTCTAGACAATTAAGCTTCAGCACATTAGGAACATTTACTTTTCCTTAGAGGATTGTGAAAGCAGTTTCTGATGAGTTGGTTTGCCTGGAGAACATTCTTATGGTGAGAGGGACATTTCAGATGCTGTGCTTTTGTGGGTCCAGTGTCACCTGAGGGGAGGCTAACCAGCATGTTCAGTTCAGTTCAGTTCAGCTGCTCAGTCATGTCCGACTCTGCGACCCCATGAACCACAGCACGCCAGGCCTCCCAGTCCATCACCAACTCCCAGAGTCCACCCAAACCCATGTCCATTGAATTGGTGATGCCATCCAACCATCTCATCCTCTGTCGCCCCTTCTCCTCCTGCCCCCAATCTTTCCCAGCATCAGAGTCTTTTCCAATGAGTCAGCTCTTTGCATCAGGTGGCCAAAGTATTGGAGTTTCAGCTTCAACATCAGTCCTTCCAATGAGCACCCAGGACTGATCTCCTTTAGGATGGACTGGTTGGATCCCCTTGCAGTCCAAGGGACTCTCAAGAGTCTTCTCCAACACCACAGTTCAAAAGCATCAATTCTTCTGTGCTCAGCTATCTTTATAGTCCAACTCTCACATCCATACATGACCACTGGAAAAACCATAGCCTTGACTAGATGGACCTTTGTTGGCAAAGTAATGTCTCTGCTTTTAAAAATGCTGTCTAGGTTGGTCATAACTTTCCTTCCAAGGAGTAAGCATCTTTTAATTTCATGGCTGCAGTCACCATCTGCAGTGATTTTGGAGCCCAGAAAAATAAAGTCAGCCACTGTTTCCACTGTTTCCCCATCTACCAGCATGAGAACGGACAAGACAGAGTAGCAGCAAGTCCTCGTGTAAGTGTGTCCTCTAGCCTCCCAAGTGTACTGACAGCTTAAAAAACCCACAGATCTCTTAGGAATTAATCATACCAGCTCTGAGCTAAAACTAATTGCTGGGAACTTACCACTGAGTCCATTTGTTTGAATGAGTGTTTCAGAAGTGTCACATGATAAATGGGATTCTGATATGAAATATCATGCCCTAAGTTCATCCTCTGGCTTCTCCCAGTTTCTCAGTATAAAGTCAGGATAGATATCATGACTGTCCATCTGAATCTCCATTTCAGCCTCCTGACTAATAACAGTAGCACTGCTTAGTAGGAACAGCTCAATGGAAATGCCCAGAGCACCATCCCCACCATTGCCATTCCAACTGGCAAAATGAATTGTACTCTGTTTCATTCAAGAACTTCAAGTGGAATAATCTGATATTTGGAGAAGCCTAGGTTCTGTGCCAATACCCTAGGTGCTAGGAGTGAAGAGTGTAGAGGATAGAGAAGTAGGTTTTTGGTCTTTTCAACTTCTATAGTAGGAGAGAGTTCAACAGAAATGTATATGATGAGGAATTCTCCAGGGATACAAAAGTAGTTCAGATTCTAGGCAGCCAAAGAAACACATATGTCATTTGTTGAAGATCACAGCAAACTAAACAAACAAAACTAAACGAAAGAACTGAATTCATTATCCAACTCCAGATCGTTTTACCTTTCAACAAGGACTTGTCACCCTGAGTAACTAAAAGGCCCTTGGTAGATATTGTGTATGATTAGGTAACTAATGATAATATTTTAAAGTTATATTATTTCTCAACAAACAAGCAAATCTTGAGCTACTTTAACACGTTTGCTCTTTAAAACTTAATAGTGTGAACAAATTTACTACCTTATTTAGCAGATAATTAAAGTGAAATAGGGAGCGACCAAATGACCTCCCCATAGTCAGTCAGTAATATATTCACCATTATTATTTTTTTCTAACTCTATTTCAACCCACTAGTGTCCATTGTCTGCTTTCTAAAAAGAAAAAAGAAATATGGCTATGGCCTAAACACACTGGACGTGAATGATGTTTTCCTCCTTGAAACTTTTTGTACGAGGCAGGGGTTAGTAACAGCAAAACTGAAATTCAGGTGATATAGAAAATAATGGATTTGGTCAGACTAGATATAAGAGGATTAGAGCTGAGTTGAATTATCATAGCTTTAAATAATGTAAAGTCCAACTTAAATGGAAATATACTCTAAAAACTCCTTGGCATATTTCCACTTTAATAATCCAACACCACCTGTGAAAACTAAACAAGTATTATAGGCCTCCACTAAATGGATTATATGTTTCTTAGCAGACACCTGTTCAGAGCACTTAGGTATTAGGTGATTCGGGGATCTCAAATGCATTCATATCTATTGATTGAGCCTAGAAATTGAATTTAAACGTCAGGAAATACAGTGGCAATTTTAGAGAGAAACTATAATGAAAAAATATTATATATTTAATTTTAAGGTCTTTGAATTTGAGGTTATCAAGGGCAAAGTATTAATTCATCTGTATAGACCACTGGTTTAAAAGTGCTTTCACAAGTGAATTTTGTTAGGAAATATGTTAGAGCACTCATTTCCTGCATATTCTCACCTGCTCTTTAAAAAAAAATTTAATTATTATTTTCAGTAGCTTTTTTGGAGTAGTTTTAGGTCCACAGCAAAATTGAAAGGAAGGAACAGAGGTTTCCTGCATTATCCCTTGCCCTCATGATTGCTAAGCTTCCCCTATTGTCATATCCTTCATCAAAGAGATATTTTTTTATAATTGCTGAACTTCTATTGACACATCATAATTATCCATGGTCCATAGTTTACATTGGATTTCATTCACTCTTTGTGTTATACTTTCTATGAGTTTGGCCAGATGTATAATGATATCTGTCATTGTAAGATGGTGCAGAGTATTCTCATTGCCTTAAATCTCCTCTGTGCTCAGCCTGTTCTTCCCTCCCTTGTTTCCCTATCCCAGGCAACCACTGATCCTTTCATTGTTTCCATAATTTTGCCCTTTCCAGATTAACACATACTTGGATTCATAGAGCATGTAGTCTTTTCATTGGCTTCTTTTACTTCAGTTCAGTTCATTTCAGTCGCTCAGTCATGTCTGACTCTTTGCAACCCTATGGACTGCAGCATGCCTGGCTTCCCTGTCCATCACCAACTTGCTCAAACTCATGTCCATCAAGTTGGTGATTCCATCCAACCATCTCATCCTCTGTCATCCCCTTCTCCTTCTGCCTTCAATCTTCCCCAGCATCAGGGTCTTTTCCAATGAATCAGCTCATCGCATCAGGTGGCCAAAGTATTGGAGTTTCAGCTTCAGCATCATCTTTTACTTACTAATATGTATTTAAGTTTATGCTGTTTCATTGCTTGATAGCTCACTTATTTTTCATGCTGATAATGAGCTTTAGTGCATATGTATGGGCTTCCCTGGTGGCTTAGATGGTAAAGAATCCACCTGCAATGCAGGAGACCTGGGTTCAATCCCTGGGTTGGGAAGATCCCCTGGAGGAGGGCATGGAAACCCACTCTAGTATTCTTACCTGGAGAATCCCCATGGACAGAGGAGCCTGGTAGGCTACAGTCCACGGGGCCACAAAGAGTCCGATACAACTGAGTAAATAAGCACAGTGCATATATATATACAAATTTCCTTGTCTAAATGTACCACAGTTTATCCTTTCACCTACTGAAGGATATCTTGGTTATCTCTATGTTTTGGCAATTATGAACACAGCTGTTATAAATATCCATGTGCAGGTCTTTGTGTGGACATGCTTTCAACTACTTAGGGTAAATGGTAGAAAGCAAACTTGTTAGATTATGTGTTACGAGTATGTCGGATTTGGTAAGAAACTGCCAAATTGTCTTTCAATGTGGCTGTATCATTTGTAGTTCCACCAGCAGTGAATGACCATTCCCAGTGCTTCAATTCCTACTGGCATTTGGTATTGTCAGTGTTTGAATTTTGGCTATTCGTATAGATATGTAGTGATATCTCATAGTTGTTTTAATTTGCATTTCTCTGATGACATATGATGCAGAACATCTTTTCATGTGCTTATTTGCCAATCATATATTTTTGGTGAAATGTCTGTTAAGGTCTTTGGCCCATTTTTTAATTGGGTTGTATGCTTCCTTTTGTTGCATTTTAAGAGTTCTTTGCATAACTTGAATAACATTTCTTTACCAGATGTTTCTTTTGCAAATGTTTCTTTTGCAGATGTTTCTTTTTCCTAGTCTGTGGCTTATCTTCTCATTCCCTTGACATTGTCTTTCACAGAGAAGATATTTTTAAATTTGATGAAACACAATTTATCAATTATTTCTTCCATGAATTGTATCTTTAGCACAGTATCTTTAAAAGTTATTGCTATATTCAAGGTCATCTAGGTTATCTGGTACAAGTTCTATAGTTTTGCATTTTACATTTACTAGTAAAACTTTTAAAATAATTTATTTTATCCCTTGCCATGCCCAAATAATGACATGCTGCTCTTCTTGTATATGATAAAAGGGACACTTGAGTAAAATTTATGCTCATTTCTCCTCTTTTTACAGTGTTTCTTGCTGTGACAAATGTCACTAGGGGATTTAAAGATATTCTAACTCATTAAAGAGAACAAGTTTAGGATGTGTCAAATATGTTGCATATTGGAAAACCAGCATAATGTTGCAGTGTACAAAGATGCATAGTATAAATAGTTCACAAAGCACAGTATTCCTGGTTTCTTCAGCAGTAGCTAGACTCTCTTATTTTTCTCTCTATTTTTAATTTTTTCAGATTATAAAAGTATGATAACACATTTTCAGGAGACTTGGAAAATGCAAAACAAAGTTGAATATAGTTCCACTAAATAGTTCAATTATTGTTAGGTATATATATTAAGGTTTTAGTTGAAATTTCAATATCAAACTCTCAAAAATTAATGGAATGAACAAACAGAAAAGTAGAAGGATATAGGAGACCTGAAAAGCACCATGAATCAATTCAACATCATTAAGATGTATACAGTTTTCACACCACAGTAATACAAATTCTATTCAAGTTCCCATAGACTATAAACTAGGAGACACTGAAACATACCCATGGACGTAAAACAAGGTGCAAAAATTTCATAATCTAGAGGTATTGAAATCGCACAGAGTATGGTCTCATCACTGTGGAATTATGTTAGAAATCAGTATCAAAAGATATTTGAAAATAACTACCTATTTTAAAATGTAATGTGACATTTACCAAGAGAGATCTTTGACTTACCCATTGAAAGCTTCAATAAAGTTATAAGACTGAGAAAATTTCTAAACCAATTCTGAGACTATAAAGGAATACTGTGTTGTAAAAAGTGTGTTCTCCATGGTGCTGGAATCTAAAATGTAAGAAGGAGGTGAGAACTTGAAAGGAATTGCAAGCTACTGAATACAAATAAATGGCTGCCCACATTGTGAAGGTTGACAGAAATGACCCCTTTCAGTTTTCCTCCACCTCAGATCTCTCATTAACACATGGACAATTTGGGGTCATACTTAGCCATTGTCATCTCAAGCGGAATTGTCTTCTAAAATGGCTGTGTCTGTTTGGCATTTGAGAAAACATGAAGATTTCCAATTCAGTCTGATCATGCTATCTGTACACAAAATGCAGACAAGAGATTATGGCATTCAGTCTCTGCTTAAGGTCAAAGGGAAACTGGGTGTCTGAAGTAACAGAGACAAAGAAGGCATGGACACAGTATCTTTGATATATACATCCAAGATTTTGGAATTCATTAAAATATAACTCTATATGTAATCCTGAGGGTGCTGGAAAAGACTCTTGAGAGTCCTTTGGACAGCAAGGAGATCAAACCAGTCAATTCTAAAGGAAATCAACTCTGAATATTTATTGGAAGGACTGTTGCTGAAGCTGAAGCTCCAATACTTTGGCTACCTGATGCGAAGAGCTGAATCATTGGAAAAGACCCTGGTGCTGGGAAAGATTAAGGGCAAAAGGAGAAGGAGGCCACAGAAGATAATATGGTTAGATAGCATAACTGGCTCAATGGACATGAAGTTGCACAAAGTCCAGGAGATAGTGGAGGACAGAGGAGCCGGCATGCTGTAGTCCATGGGGTTGCAAAGAGCTGGACACAACTTAGCAACTGAAAAGCAACAATGTGATCCTGAAGATAGTATAAACTGAATATTTCCTTTTATATCCATGTGTATGTGTTTTACCCAGATTATAAATCCTAAGAACATTTTCCTGGCTTCAAAGTTTATAAAATTAAGTGTCCTAAATGCTTCGAGTGTAAGTTATCCTCTAATGGAATCCTAGAAGTTCAATTTAAATGCTCAGAACTCTGTTCTGAGTTCTGGTAATATAAAATATAAAGTTTCCAATAAATTTCAAAGATTGATATTTGTGTACTGGAGATATAAGAGCCATTGTTTTTTATGCACAAGTTTCACTTTTATTAGTTTTATCTCATCTCTAGAACTTTGGAAAGAATGATTTCATAGAGATGCTGCTTAGCTTGTAAAATTTGACCAATTGAGGAAAACAACATTGTGTAAGATAAATGGGGGAGGTGGTACTGCATGGAAACCAGAGAAATGAGAACAGCAGGTGAGGAAACTTTCCTGTATGGTTAGAAATTACTTCTCTAATTGTTCTACTTACAGGTATACAGACTTCATATATAGGAGCATACATATAAGAAGGTGTCACTGAAAGTGACAGTTTAAGCCATATGTACCTACATTTTCAGTGAGACTGTGTACCCAAAATCAAGCCATGAGTGCTCAAATGAACCAAAAATTCAAAAACAAAGTCTTGTCTTTAAAAAGTGTTCGACCATCTCCAGGTGACTTGGACACCATGTACCCAGGACACCATGAGCGCTGTATGAAGGATAGCTACAGAGCATGTTTTGTTGTCAAGCCCATGATGACCTGATTCAGGTAGAAACAGAGCCCTCAGCTCGGTTTTCCACTGCCTATTCACCATTCTCTGAACAAAATTCTCTAATGATGCTAAATTCCAATCCTGAAAACCATTTATTTTAGTGGTAGCCCTAGGGACAGACTTCACGATATAGGTTACTCCAGCCTATTCCCCTACATTTTTTTTCCTGTGCCTCAATACCTTTTTTAAAAGTCATTTTCCTTCTTTCAATTAAACAAAGTGCTGGTTTTATTTGTGGCTGTGCTGGGTCTTTCCTGTTGTGTGGGCTTTTCTTCAGTTGAGTCAAGTAGGGGCTACTCTCCGGAAGCAGTGCTTGGGCTGCTCCTGGCAGTGACTGCTCTTGTTGCTGAGCATGGGGTCTAGGTGAGCAGGCGTTAGTAGTTGTGGCTCTTGGACTCCAGAGCACAGGCTCAGGAGTTGTTGTGCACAGACTGAGTAGCTCTGTGGCATGTGAGACCTTCCAGGATCAGGGATTGAACTTTTGTCTCCTGCATTGGCAGGTGGATATTTTACCGCTGAGCCACCAGGAAAGCCCCTGCCTCGGTATCTTTAATGCTGGACCATTGATAATGTCCAAGTTGATAATGATAATGATAACTGATAATGTCTCAGTTTTGAAGGTGGGAGAGTTAACAATAGGAACCAGAGGAGACATCATCAAAGTCTAGAGAAGTATCAGGAAAAAATAAGGAAAGGACAAGATTTTAAGGAGGGAAGATGGAAACAAACAGTCAGCATTTGAATGATGTCTCCTCCTTCAGATGTGATAGAATGGTACACAGTCTAGAGAGAGATGAACAAACAACCAAGGAATCAACAGACATGATGATGCTACTACTATAGCACATTTATTTTGTGCAGTCAGATTCACTGGATACTTGCAGACTTCATCCTCTGGACCATTTCTTACATTTGAATCTTTTTTTAAGAACCAAAGCTTTCTGGATGATACTTTGCATACCTTAATTTTTTTTTTTTTAAATTCTGAAGAAGACTATGCTGGCTTTGGTTTTTATCGCCACTTTCTAAGTCAAAGAGACTGAGGCTCAGAGAAGTAAAATAACTCTGCATATGTCATAGACCCAGGTTTTTCTGACTGTAGAATACTAGATTTTAGCTCACATATTTTGCTGTCTCTGTTATACTGGCTTGAGAAGGAAGTGAAGGGATGAAAGAGGTGCAAGTGCAATACGAGGGTAATGAGACTAATTTTCTCAATGAAATATATCGCATTAGGTTTAAAATAATAGTTGACCAGGAAATCTAGAATTGGAAAAATCTTGAGGTCAGATAGAAGTGTTGATGATGACTAAAGAAAAGAGACAGTGACTCATGAAAGGGGGAACATTAAAGAACTGAAACAGCATCTTGTTGGATGCTTACTTCTTTTAGATGATATATGTTGATGTTTCCTGGGAAAGTTGTTCTCAAAATGTGTGTTGCAAGAGGAGCCACTGAGATATAGAGAAAATGTAAGAATTCTAATTGAATACTAATTATATTTATTATAAAAAGAATAGTATTTTATTTAATATTAAGTATGTAGATTGGTCTTGGTTTCTTCACTTGGATGTACAAGAGAAAATCATATATGATGTACATTTCCCAACACATACTGGGAGAACCACAGACATTTCACAGCATAGAAGGAGTTGAGGATATATTACACTTTACCTGTGCCTGATGAAGTAGATTTATGGATTATAGTATCTTATCTTAATTATACTAACCCAAGCTGACAAGTGTTTCTAAAAGATTCCTACTAAGAAACAATGGATTGAGAAAAATTAATGATGCAAAACAAGCAAAGAAGACAATGGGCAGAAGTCTCCTTTCTCTTTGGAGCTGTACAGGGCTTGGTCAGTCTCATTATCAAGGAAAATAAGATCATTAATCCTACTAACAGATTCATACCACATTCCTCTTACTTAGAGCATTACAAATTTTGTACACTAAAAAACAAAATAATATAAATTTTCTCCATTTAATATTCTCTTTTGTTTGAAATGAAACTGTGGCCTTGGAAGAGGTCTGCCTATTGTGGAGGGGAGGAAGCATCTCATCTTGGGAGACCTGAGCTCAGTCCCTGGGTTGGGAAGATCCCATGGAGGAGGGCATGATAACCCACTCCAGTATTCTTGCCTGGAGAATCCCATGGACAGAGGAACCTGGCGGCCTACAGTCCATGGTGTTGCAAATAGTGGGACATGACTGAAGCAACTGAGCACGCGTGAGCAGTGGCAGACTTGGAGGCAGATTCCAGGAATCCATTTCCTTGGTCCAGCAGGAAACACAGTGTTTCTTATCTGGGGTGGGCTGAGGTGACCTTGTTTGGAAATGGAGTCTTTGTGGATTTAATCAGAGTAAGATGAGGTCATCCTGGACTAGGATAGGCCCTAATCAATGACTAGATTCCTTACAAGAGGAAAATTGGGGCTTTTGGGAGGTTTCTCAGCTTTGAAAAGTGAAGGTGTTAGTCACTCAGTCGTGTCCAACTTTTTGTGACTCCCTGTGCTTCAGCCCACCAGGCTCCTCTGTCCGTGGGATTCTCCAGGCAATGCTAGAGTGGGCTGCCATTCCTTCTCCAGGGGATCTTTTCTGCCCATCTCCTTCCAATATTTCCTCTCTCACCTACTTTGAGTTGATGACCTCGGTCCTATTTCACTGAGAAAAATAGAAGCCATTAGAAGAGAACCACTGCCCACTCTTAGAATCACATTTAACAGTCTATCTATGTCTGTGCTCCTCACTCCCCTTCTCCTGTCAGTGTGAAAGGATCATTCACACACCTATCAAAGGCCAGTATTTCTACTTGTGCACTTGATCTCAGCCCTCTTGCTCAAGAACTTCACTGCAATGTTTACCCTCTTTATTTATAAGCACTATGGTCACTTCTTTCCAACCAACATGAGCAACAGATTTCAACACCTCTTGTCTTGATTCTTAAAAATATGTTATATCCCTTGGCCTTGCTGTGAATTACTCATTTACTGTTTATGAAGAAATACTTAGACTTCAGCAAAATTTATATTATTGCTTTACTTCTCACTTTTCAGAATAAATTAATGCTAAGCAGAGTTTAGGCAATAAAATTCTCTTTCAGTGTTAACTTTAAAAAATAAAATTAATCATATTTATATAAGGATCACAGAGACTTTTAAGGAATAACACTCATTTTTCCATTAAAACTGTACTCAGGATTCTCATCAAAACATTTCTGGTTATTAATCTTAAAGGACATTCTTAGGCTACTTGAAATCTCATCACTGCTCTCTCCTCTGGAATGCTTTTGTCTGAGTTTCCTCATCCTTCTTATTTCTCTTTACTGTGCAATGCTAGATCTTCAGCCTTTCCAGGGCACTTAATTGCTGGGGTTGTTTATTTCTATTCTAAGCAATCTCCTCTCCAGATTCTCCTCATGTTAAGTTGTTGCACTCAAGTCTCCATGCACTGTCCTTATGCAGGGCTAAGTCTCAAATGGGTATCTCTGGCTCAGAGCAAGAAACTTATGTGTCTACATGCATATTGAACATGTACAAAACAGAAGTCATCACAGTCGTCATCTAGCTTAGTGAATTCTATAACCATCTAGCTCCTTGTGTGCTGTGTGTGTGCTTAGTTGCTGAGTCATGTCTGACTCTTTGCAACCCCATGGACTGAAGTCCACCAGGCTCCTCTGTCCATGGGCATTCTCCAGTCAAGAATACTGGAGTGGGTTGCCATGCCCTCCTCCAGGGCATCTTCCCAACCCAGGGATCGAACCCAGGTCTCACACATTGCAGGCAGATTTTTTACCATCTAAGCCACTAGGGAAGCCCTGTTAACATAAAACCCCAGGGTTCAAGATTTTGGGAAAGGATGCATGTTTCATTGGAGAAAACCAGAAGCTGAATTTCAGAAGGCAAACTAGCAAAGGAAGGATTTCCAAAGAGAAGTTCCATGGTTTACTTCCAGTCTAACTTGAGCCCTAACTACAGCTGAAGCCAGAAAAACCTAAGTGTCAACCTTGATACTATCTTTTCTGTTAGTTACCCTGGGCTATCAAATCATTCTCTTGTCTCCACTGCTAATGGAACTGCCTCATTTCTTGTCACTCCTATCTGTTCTTCATGGACAAATCATCCCTTATAAAATTCAAAATTGGGCATGCAGCTTCCTTGCTAGTGGTTTCCCACCAGTCTTTGGATAAAATCCAGACTCTATCCTGTGACCAATTTTCCTGTCTGACAACTCCTGTTCATTCCTCCCAACTGCACCCCCCCCCCCATGCATTTTCTTTGCTTTAAATCATACTTACTTGTTTCCTTTGTCTGAACTGTATCTCCTTTAGCTCTAAGTCCCCTTTGCCTCTCAATTCCTTTTTCTTCGTTATAATTCCTTGTGTTCATGCAAAATATTATAATCAATTTGAATTAATACAGTTCTTTCCAGTTCTTACTTCAAAACCCAGCCCCTAACTCATTTTCCTAATTCCGGATGAGCGAAATGGCCAGCTGGTGAAAAGGCTTTTCTTAGTGATCAGAAGTTTCTTTGGAAAGCAGATGTGTGTTAGTATTTTTTCCCACTTAAATTATCAAGCAGACTGCCTCAGGCTTGGTGGGTAAGCAATAGTTATTTCTCCCTTCCCCTTCTTTTTAAGAGCAGCTACTGTTCTTTCTACAGGATAACTTTAAGCTTCAATATAATGCTGTTACCGTTTTCTGCATTTGCCTGTTACTTATTGTGTCTTAAAACACTCCTTCTAGAATAAAGGGCTTCCTTGACAGCTCAGTTGGTAAAGAATCCACCTGCAATGCAGGAGACCCTGGTTCGATTCCTAGGTCAGGAAGATCCACTGGAAAAGGGATAGGCTACCCACTACAGTATTCTGGCCTAGAGAATTCCATGGACTATACAGTCCATGGGGTTGGAGTCAGACACAGTGACTGAGCGACTTTCACTTTCTAGAATGAAAGATATTCCAGATGTGGTATGACCAGTGAGGGGACTGTTACTGCCATATATTTGACTGCTTTATAAAAAGTTGTAAATTCAGTCTAAGGTGATCTCATATTTCCAAGTGGCCTTACATCCAGAATGGCGGGGTTCACTCTGGTGACATCCACCTCTGATTGACAGTGTTCCTTTTCCTTTTCCCCTTTTGCTTAAGCAAAGGAAGCTACTAGAGGAGAGTCTGAGCCCTTGATCCTACATAGGTGCTCACTTAAAGTAAAATGAGGGCTTCTCTGGTGGCTTAGCTGGTAAAGAATCCACCTGTAATGCAGGAGACCTGGGTTCAATCCCTGGATTGGGAAGATCCCATGGAGAAGGGAATGGCTACCCACTCCAGTATTTTGGCCTGGAAGTCCATGGGTTCGCAAAGAGTCATACACGACAGAGCGACTTTCACACTTTCACTAAAGTGATCTCATATTTTTAGCAATCATATTGTATTGTTTCCATATAGGAATTCATTTGTCCAGCTCTATCACATGAAGTCCCATTGTAGTGACTTTTCTTGACAGTGATGCTAAGTATTAACAAGAGTGAGTTGACTGTGTTAAGCAAATACATATCTTTATACCTGGAATATAAGATCTTCTTTATGTTATTCGTTCGAAAATGTAGGTTAAATAATTGGATTTTTTAAAATGACTTAGCATCAGTCTGTTTAATTTCCTATGTATCATTTAACTTTATAGTCTGTAGGAAAGGGGTCACTTCAAGATGAAACAAGAAAATAATATAAACTTTGGAATTTATGTTTTTATTTTGGGTCTTTGGGTTGATGGGCCTTTGTTGCTGCGCAGGCTTCGTCTAGATGTGGTGGTGTGGGTGGACTACTCTCTAGCTGCAGTGTGCTGGCTTCTCATTACAGTGGCTTCTCCTGTTGCAGAGCACAGACTTCAGGATTTGAGGTAGGGGGCTCAGTAGCTGATGTTCCAGAGCTCAGGCTCAATAGTCGGGGTATGGGGGTTCAGTTGCTCCACCACGGGTGGGATCTTCCCAGACCAGGGATTGAAGGTGTCTCCAGCACTGGCAGGCGGATTTCCAACCTCTGGGCTATCAGGGAAGTCCCTGAATTTTATGTTTTTGTTCTTAATATATTTGCATCCCAACCACAGGTGGGAAAATAAAGCTGGAGGATTCTACTTGATGGTTTGTTATATAATAGTGAGAAGGAGATGCCCAATATAAGACGAGTATGTCACTTTCTGAGAGAAGTGTCTTTATTTTTTTTTAAATATAAATTTATTCATTTTAATTGGAGGTTAATTTACAAACCACTGAGTGTATATGTGGACAAGAATGTACTTTTAAGCATTCTGCTAAGCAATATCTTTAGACTTATTTCCAACAGAATTTTTCTGCTTCTGCTAATAAACAATTTGCTTAAAATCACTCCTCTCTTTTGGCTATCATCTGCTTTTCAGCGTCTCCTTGATTTCTTCAATAACTTAAAAAAGGATTAACATGATTTAAGTTTTGTTCTTCGTGACTGTAATTAAAGGATTAGTTTATTCCCTGTTTCTTACAGATGGATCATGCATATCACTGATGTTTTGGACTTCTCAGATATACTCTGCTGTCTGTGGAGTGGGAACTCTTCTGACAAATTATCTTTGGGAATAGAAGTCTGTTTTATTGAGTTGGTTATCTTGATAAATCATACTGTATTTGAGTTTTGCAGTTTTATGGATAAATATTTTTACTTGGAATCACATTTTTGCTCAGAGTGCTAATGATAACGCTCATGGTTCAAGCAGGACTTGATGTCCTCATTGGTTTTTTATGTAGAGAAGAACACACTAGAAGTGTTTTAAATGACCTTTCAAAACAGCTTCTTTGATACAGTATTTCATATCCTTCATACAATTCTAACTTTTTAAAAAAAGATTTAAAGTAAAAGAGCAAAAAAGAGGGATTCCATGTGAGAAATAGTAATAAGAATATTACTTAACTAGAGTCTAGAGATGATCTTTATGTCTTGTTTTTTCAAGCTTACTGGTAACATCTTCTATTACAAAAAATTACTTATTTGACAATGAGATGAGAAAATTCCAAATGTGAACTCAGGTGCCAAACAATGTTAGTAGCATAAAGGAGCGACATGAACTGGCAAAGTAATATTGCTAAAGAAAGAAGGAAATTAAATTAGATAGCATTTGCAATGTAAAATAAACAAAGTTGTCTTGCTAATAAAGGTACTGATACGTTTTTACTGTTTAATTCTTGTTGCTGACTTTTCTTCTAATTTTATTGAGATAGAAATGACATATAACCTTGTATAAGGTTGTATAAGGTTATATGCATAGCATATAACCTGTGCATAGCATAATGGTTTGAATCACATATATCATGAAATGATTACAATAAATTTAATGAATTCCCATCGTCTTACATAGATACAAAATAAGAGGGAAACAAAAAAACATTTTTTTCTCATGATGAGACCTCTTTAGGATTTACTCTCTTAATAGCTTTCGTATATAACACATAGCAGTGCTTATTATCTTAATAATGTACATTACACCCTTAGTACTTATTTTTTTCTTATAACTGAATGTCTGTACCTTTTGACCACTTTCATCCAATTTCCCGTTCCCTCACTTCCTTCCTCTAGTAACCACAAGTCTGACCTCTGTTTTTGTGAGTTTGTTTGTTAAAGTATAATTGACCTACAGCACTGTGTTTTTTCCTGGTATGTAAAATAGTGATTCGATATTTCTGTACATTACAGTGATCACCATAAGTACAGAAACCATCTGTCAGCATACAAAGATGTTGTGCAATTACTGACTAAATTCTCCACTCTGTATATTTCATATCCATAACTCATTTTTTTGCAACAGGAAGTTTGTATCTCTCTGTATCTGTACTTCTGCTTTATTTGCTTATGTTTGTTCACTTGTTTTGTTTTTCAGATTCTACATATAAGTGAAATCATATGGTATTCGTCTTTCTCTGTTTGTTGCTATTTTTAAAACAGTCTCAGTTGTGGTTCCTTAATATTTAGCTCTATTGTAATTACATGTTGTATCCCCCTCACCCTCCCCATACCTGGGGGATGACTCTTGAAGAGAAGATAAACATTTCAAAGGATCAAGTAATTTATGCTTTATTTGATAAAGTGGATACAGAAAGTGGAGCCTCAGGCTTTTTTTTCTTTAACTTTGGAATTTCACCAATATTTTGTCTATAGGCAAATATCTGTGGTTTTCAACTTTTGTTGACCATTCAGCACCTATTGCAGACCATACAACTTTGAACCTTGAGAGAGACCTGAATGAAGAAATAATTTAAATTATTTTATAGCTGAGGAAAAAGAACTTCAGAGATTAATGGCTTGCCCAACAGATGGTAAAGAATCTGTCTGTGATGTGGGACACCTGGGTTTAATCTCTGGGAATATCCCTTGGAGAAAGGAAGGGCAACCCACTCCAGTATTCTTGCCTGGAGAATTTCATGGACACAGGTGCCTGACAGGCTATAGTCGATGGGATCGCAGAGAGTCAGACACAACTGAGTGACTAACATACACACGCACACAGACACACACACACACACACACATACATCACACATCACACAGCACTTGTTTGCAGACAGGTTTGTAATCCAGGTGTCTGAATATCCAGCCCAACACTCTCCTTGCCATGTTTCCCCAGTAGGCATCACACATTATCAGGTCTTGTTTTATATTATCTAGATTTTATTCAGCATAATTCTGGAACTTAGTAGAGACTCAGTAAATACTTATTGGATATAGAAATGAAAAATGACCCTGAGGAACCATATACCAGTATTCCATTTTATTGTCATAGCTTTTATTAAATCCTATAATTATTTCTGGAATCTATTGCACACCACAAATCCAATGTGTATAGTAAATAGCATTTCTTTTGCACCTTTCTCAGTCAAATTGATATTGAAATTTCCTGTGCTTGCTCAACCATGCTGGTGCAGAATTTTTAAAAATTCTATGGTATATTTTGCCATTACAGTCTTCAACTCAGGATGGAGAAAGGAGAGAAGAGTAATCTGTATAGACTTCAGGGATGTGTAATTCTGGGAGCTCAGAAGTAAATCACAGCTCTTGTTCTCAGAAGTTCTGCAAGCAAAGATGCCAAACACATGGCAGATTGCTTTTGCACCCCAGAAGGAATGCATAATGATGACCTGTTGGTTGGTTGTGTATGTGTTAGTTGCTTAATCGTATCCAACTCTTTGCGACCCCATAGACTATAGCCCTCCAGGCTCTTCTCTCCATGGGATTCTCCAGGCAAGAATACTGGAGTGGGTGGTCATTTCCTTCTCAAGTTGATTGGTTACTTAATGAAATTATTTCCTTATTGGTAGAGTTAGAAGACCAAGTTAGCTGTGATCTGCAGGTGAGATTAACCCAAGAGTGGAATGTTAGGTCACAATGGATAAGGGTTAGGGAAAAAAATAGAATAAAAGCAATACCTAGGAAAATTGATGGTACTGTGAAAGGACATGAATTCTGAAAAAATAAGGTCTAAAGATGACAGGCATCTTTGCCGTTCAACTTGGATAATTCACCCTGCCCAGCCTCATGGGTAACCAGAAGGGAATATACCTGGGTAACTGAAAGGGATGGGACCTGCCCTGGAGGGTTACTGTGAGGCACTGGCAGGATATTGGGGAAGTACAAGGCTGTATAAGCATTACCTGTGTCCTTGCTGTGTGTCTCAGAAACAGGTTTTGTTTTATGTATGTGTGTGTGTGTGTGTGTGTTCATTACTATACTGATCAGCTTGACCTTAAGTGGTGACAGATGATATTTTTGAGGTACTGCAAAAATACTAGTGGAGTTTGATCTTCTAGATGCTAGCATAAAACTTTTATAGTGGTTCTATTCATCTTGAATGGAAATTGTTGAAGGAGAAAAATCATCAGGGAATTATAAATATACTACTTTGAAATGATGAAGGAAAGAAAGTAGCTTGAACAAGTCATATCATGAGGCAGGTCATCACTGAGAGAGAAAAAGAAAAACAACAACAACAACAACAACCACAGTTGCCATGGACCATCCTGGACAGAGTAGTGAAGTAAGACAGAGAAAGACAAATATTGCATGATATTATTTATATGTGGAATCTCGAGAAAAAAAAAAAAAGAATACAAATGAACTTAAAATAGACCCACTGACACAGAATACAAACTATGGTGAAAATGGTGGGGGTGGGGAGATCAGGAGTTTGGGATTAACAGATACAAACTATGATATATAAACTAGGTAAACAAAAAGGATTGAAGGCAAGAGGAGAAGGGGATGAGAGAGGATGAGATAGTTGGATGGCATCACCGATGCTATAGACATGAGTTTGAGTAGGCTCTGGGAGTTGGTGATGGACAGGGAAGCCTGGCGTGCTGCAGTCCATGAGGTTGAAAAGAGTCGGACATGACTGAGTGACTGAACTGAACTGAAACAATAAAGACGGCTGTATAGCACAGGGAACTAGACTCAATATCTTGTAATAACCTATAATGGAAAAGAATCTGAAAAAGAATATGTATGTGTATATATATAGAGAGAGTGGGAGCTTATATATATATAGATATAGATATATATAAACTGAATTGTGCTTCTGAGTAGCTCAGCTGTTAAAGAATCCTCCTGCAATCCAAGAGACCCTGGTTCTATCGCTGGGTTGGGAAGTTCCCCTGGAGAAGGGATAGGCTACCCACTCCATTATTCTTTGGCTTCCCTGGTGGCTCAGATGGTAAAGCATCAGCTTACAATGTGGGAGACCTGGGTTCAATCCCTGGGTTGGGAAGATCCCCTGGAGAAGTGGCAACTCACTCCAGTACTCTTGCCTAGAGAAACCCCATGGACAGAGGAGCCTGGTGGGCTACAGTCCATGGGGTTGCAAAGAGTCAGATACGACTGAGTGACTAAGCACACCTCATAAGTGAATCACTTTGCTGTACAATTGAAATTAACTCAACATTATATATTAAGTATACTTCAATTAAAAAGAGAGCACATCAAACATCCAGTAAGTCATTCCCCTCTCTCCTGCCATTTTCTCTCTCATCTCCCCCTTCCCCCTTCTCCTTTCCCTGCTTTTTCTCTACTTTCCTCCCTCCTCTGTCTTTCTTGCTCATCTTCTCTGACCCCTTCTTATTCCCTCTCTCTTCTCTTACCCCATCTTTTCTTTCTCCCTAGCCATCTCCCCTCTTTATCATGCACTGTCTCACTTACAGATTTGAAAAAAATTTCGGAATTACTTGACAAAGATGGGCTTCCCAGGTGATTCAGTGGTAAAGAATCTACCTGCCAAAGCAGGAGACTCCAGAGATGTGGGTTCAATCCTTAGATCAAGACAGCCCCCTGAAGGTGGAAGTAGCAGCCCACTCCAGTATTCTTGTTTGGAGAATCCCATGGGACAGAGGAGCCTGGTGGGCTACCGTCCATGTAGCTAAGAGTCAGACGCAACTGGGCGACTGAGCACACACACAGCTACTCAGCTACAGCCTTGACCACAGAGAGCAGGCTCATGGTAGCCCACCTTGATGGCGCTCCTTGAGGTCCACAGGAATCTCTGATGTGGGGGAATGCCATGGCTGGGAAGCTTCCAGGTGTAACGTAGGGTCTCACTAGCTCTGTGTGTGCCTGGTTACTCAGTCATGTCCCACTCTTTGTGACCTCATGGACTGTAGCCTGTCAGGCTCCTCTGTCCATATAAGAATACTGGATTCTTGCCTGGCTCCAGGTAAGAATTCTGGACTGGGTTGCCATGCCCTCCTCCAGGGGATCTTCCCAACACAGGGATTGAACCCATGTCTTCCGAATTGCAGGTGGATTCTTTCCTGTCTGAGCCACCAGGGAAGCCCCTCAGTGGGTCTGAAAAACTTAAATAACAGTATTAATTAACTTAATTAACATGGTTCTTTTTTTTAAGGGTTTACTGGGTACTTCAAGATGCTATGTAGATTTAATATGTCTACAAAAGGTGGTATTTGCAGGCAATGGGAGCCTCTTGGTTTTCAATTCACCCCCAAAATAAATACCATGTTCTTACCCTGTAAAGAGCAAAGTTAATGACCAGGTAGATAATCATGATGGTGTGATCACTCACCTAGAGCCAGACATCCTGGAATGTGAAGTCAAGTGGGCCTTAGAAAGCATCACTACGAACAAAGCTAGTGGAGGTGATGGACTTCCAGTTGAGCTATTTCAAATCCTAAAAGATGATGCTGTGAAAGTGCTACACTCAATATGCCAGCAAATTTGGAAAACTCAGCAGTGGCCACAGGACAGGAAAAGGTCAGTTTTCATTCCAATCCCAAAGAAAGGCAATGCCAAAGAATGCTCAAACTACCACACAATTGTACTCATCTCACATGCTAGTAAAGTAATGCTCAAAATTCCCCAAGCCAGGCTTCAGCAATATGTGAACTGTGAACTTCCAGATGTTCAAGTTGGTTTTAGAAAAGGCAGAGGAACCAGAGATCAAATTGCCAACATCCTCTGGATTAGGAAAAAAGCAAGAGAGTTCCAGAAAAACATGTATTTCTACTTTACTGACTATGCCAAAGCCTTTGACTGTGTGGATCACAATAAACTGTGGAAAATTCTGAAAGAGATGGGAATACCAGACCACCTGACCTGCCTCTTGAGAAACCCATATGCAGGTCAGGAAGCAACAGTTAGAACTGGAAATGGAACAACAGACTAGGGCCAAATAGGCAAAGGAGTACATCAAGGGTGTATATTGTCACCCTGCTTATTTAACTTATATGCAGAGTACATCATGAGAAATGCTGGACTGGAAGAAACACAAGCTGGAATCAAGGTTGCTGGGAGAAATATCAATAACCTCAGATATAACACCACCCTTATGGCAGAAAGTGAAGAGGAGCTAAAAAGCCTCTTGATGAAAGTGAAAGAGGACAGCGAAAAAGTTGGCTTAAAGGTCAACATTCAGAAAACTAAGATCATGGCATCTGGTCCCATCACTTCATGGGCTGGGCAATAGATGGGGAAACAGTGGAAACAGTGTCAGACTTTATTTTTTTGGGCTCCAAAATCACTGCAGATGGTGATTGCAGCCATGAAATTAAAAGACGCTTACTCCTTGGAAGAAAAGTTATGACCAACCTAAACAGCATATTCAAAAGCAGAGACATTACTTTGCCAACAAAGGTTTTTCCAGTGGTCATGTATGGATGTGAGAGTTGGACTATGAAGAAAGCTGAGTACTGAAGAATTGATGCTTTTGAACTGTGGTGTTGGAGAAGACTCTTGAGAGTCCCTTGGACTGCAAGGAGATCCAACCAGTTCATCCTAAAGGAGATCAGTTCTGGGTGTTCACTGGAAGGACTGATGCTGAAACTGAAACTCTAGTACTTTGGCCACTTCATGTGAAGTGTTGACTCATTGGAAAAGACCCTGATGCTGGTAGGGATTGGGGGCAGGAGGAGAAGGGGACGACAGAGGATGAGATGGCTGGATGGCATTACAGACTGAATGGACATGAGTTTGAGTGAACTCCAGGAGTTGGTGATGGACAGGGAGTCCTGGCGTGGTGTGATTCACAGGGTTGCAATGAGTCGGACAGGACTGAGCAACTGAACTGACTGACTGATCTCTGATTAGTCTCTCTTTTTATGTCCAGATGCATCCTGCATGATTTGTTGCCCACACTGACTGTCTGGTGCTGATATTGTAGCGTATGCTATTATGGGATGCTAAGTATGATGATGGACTAGGTCTCAGGACCTGAATCTTTAATCCATTCCTGGCTTTCACACAGGTGCTTTTAGAATCTTTTCTGTCTTTGAAAATACAGTCACTTTTGTGCTTACCAGTTTGTGGAAGAACAAGACTGAAAAGTCAGCTACCATAATTTGCATTGGTCAAGATACAATGTATAAAAAAATGTGTGTGTGTGTGTGTGTTTGTCTGCATGTGCCTGTGTGTGTGTAGCACACACAGGTGCTTCAGAGGTAAATAATTGCAAGTGTCTCCACTTGCAGTGCAGGAGACATAGGAGATGCAGGTTCGGTCCTGGATTGGGAAGATCCCCTAGAGGAGGAAATGGCAACCACTCCAATATTCTTACCAGGAAAATCCCATGGACAGAGGAGCATGTAGTGGGCTACAGTCCATGGGATCACGGAGAGTCACACATGACTAAAGCAGCTGAGTAGGAGCATGAACACATGTGTGTGTGTGTCTGTATTGCTCTTCTAGCAAACTTTCTGCTGCATCATTCTTTTCTAAAATTTATTTTATTGAAGTACAGTTTATTTGCAATGTTGTATTAATTTCTGCTGTACAACAGAGCAAATTAGTCATATATAATATTTTCATATTCGTCTCCATTATAGTTTATTACAAGATATTGAATATAGTTCCCAGTAGATCCTTGTTCTTTGCTCCCCTTTTCAATATCATCAACTTGTTCCCCTTTGTGATGCCTAAATAATCACAAATTATTTCCAGCAGCTGTCTTTTCATGCTAATTTTTTTCCCTGTCCTTTTTTTCCCCCTGTCTCCTGACACCACACTTCTGGCAGAAAGCAAAGAAGAACTGAGGAGCCTCTTGATGATAGTGAAAGAGGAGAGTGAAAAAGCTGGGTTAAAACAACATTCAGAAAACTAAGATCATGGCATCTGGTCCCATCATTTCATGGCAAATAGATGGGAAAACCATGGAAACAGTGACAGACTATTTTTGGGGGCTCTGCAAAATCACTGCAGATGTGGCTGCAGCCATGAAATTAAAAGACGCTTGCTCCTAGGAAGAAAAGTTATGACCAACCTAGACAGCATATTAAAAAGCAGAGACATTACTTTCCCAACAAAGGTCCATCTAGTCAAAGCTTTGGTGTTTCTAGTAGTCATGGATGGATGTGAGAGGTGGACTATAAAGAAAGCTGAGCACCAAAGAATTGATGCTTCTGAACTGTGGTGTTGGAGAAGACTCTTGATTGTCCCTTGGACTGCAAGGACATCCAACCAATCAATCCTAAAGGAAATCAGTCCTGAATACTCATTGAAAGGACTGATGTTGAAACTGAAACTCCAGTACTTTGGCCACCTGATGCCAAGAACTGACTCATTTGAAAAGACCCTGATGCTGGGAAAGAATGAAGGTGGGAGGAGAAGGGGACAACAGAGGATGAGATGGTTGGATGGCATCACTGGCTCAATGGACATGAGTTTGAGTAAGCTCTGGGAGTTGGTGATGGACAGAGAAGCCTAGCGTGCTGCAGTCCATGGGGTCACAAAAAGTCAGACACGACTGAGCGACTGAATTGAACTGTACTGAAGTCTCCTGAATTATCCTTCTTCCCTCCTTCCCTTCTCCTTGTCTCTCTGCCTGATCTTTTTTCTTGCTTATTTTACATGATTCAAATATCAAAACTAAAAAAAATGTATCCAATAAAAGTTGCCTTCACATAAGTCCTCTTATTATCTCAGGAAATATCTTAACCCTCCCAGGTCCCAGGAAATCACTCTTACTTGCTTTCCTGTTTATTCTTACAAAGAATTTTTATGTAAACAGAAACCAATAAAACTGTAGATTTTCTCTTCTCTTTAAAAAAAACACATGGTAGCACAGTACACGTGTTTTCATTTAACCACAGATTGTTTTCAATCTCTTGCTAGTAAAAAAAGGTTACAATGAATAACCACATACATGCATCATTTTCCACACATGCAATTATATCTTAGGATAAATTCCTAGAAATAATTTTGAGATTACCAAATTCTCTCGAAAGGGCCGTACCAGTTTATACTATTCGGAATAGATGAAATTCTCTATTTCCCCATATTTTTACTTATTGAATGTATCATGAATTTTTGGATTTTTGCTAGTCTCAGAGATGTGGGAAGACAATATATTCCCAGTTAAATACATTTTAAAATATTTAAGAACCATTTGCACTTGCTTTCCTGTGAATTATCTTTTCATATTTTTGCCATTAAAAAAATTTTTTTTGCCATTTTCTTACTAGTTGGTAGCTTTTTATGTGTGAAGGAGATTAACTCTTTGTGAAAAAATTGGGAGTATACACTTTGTTTGCCATTTGATTTTTTGACTATGCTTGTAATATTTGTTTTACTTTTTGCCAAGTAAAAGATTTAATTTTTATGTGGTAAAGTGAATTCATTTTCTTTTAGTTGTTAAATATAATTAGAATAATTTTCTCCCAGTCTGAACTTATAAATTAATTCTTCCATGTTTTTTATGTTTTTGTATTTCTCAAATATTTAATTCACTTAGAATATTTTATTATGTGTATTATAATTAGTGAACTTCCCAGGTGGTACAGAATCCACCTGCCAATGAAAGAGACTTAGGTTCAATCCCTCGGTTGGGTTGGGAAGATCCAGTGGAGAAGGAAATGGCACCCTACTCCTGTATTCTTCTTGGGAAAATCCATGGATTGTAGCCTGCCAGATTCCTCTGTCCATGGATTTGCAAATAGTCGGCCACAACTAAGCACACATACACACAAGTGGATATTCATCCAACTTTATTTTTCTATTTGACTACCTTGTACTACTCCTTGATATTAAAAAATTCATCTTTTGGAGACTTCTACTCCTGGGTAGATGAAACAGATTTACTTTTCCTTATTCCCCCTTCAAAGAACATCTAGAAATCTTGGGCATTTATAAGACAAACATGACAAGACTCTGAAAAGTAAAGAGAAGACAACTGCAGAACTTGGGACCCAAAGAACAACTTAGTGCTAAATTCCTTGGGTTTTATTTTTGGCTCATATAAATTAAGCATGGAACTGGAAAAGTAGAAAACTCAAATGCCAATAGGCATAGACAAAAAGCAAGCCCCAACAAAAGCCTACTCTCTCTGGCCAGATAACCAGGAAGGGGACAAAACAGAAAATGTTTAGACAATAACCCATTTACACTAGACAAATATCACAGGAAAAATCTGTGACTGTACCTCTACCTATTCCTGCAAAAGCTGATGATCCTCAACCCACCTCTTCTCCATGACCCATGGAGTCAGAGTAGGCCCACTGAAGAACCAGGAATCTCCCCCTCACCAAGCAGTAAATAGTCTACCCCTCCCATCTAGATGGTATCAGCAAAGGCTTAATGTGGAAACAGAACTCCCACTAATACCTCCCTTAACAAAGAGCCTCTTCTCCCCTCATGTGTCAACAGAGACTGAATGAGAACCTAGACTTTACCTACACCAGTAGAGGTGTCTTTTCCCCTTCCTCTGCTTGAGTTCTGTAAAAAAAAAGCTAACTAAAATAGAAATTTTAGATGATATGTAGAGCCTCATAACATAATACCCAAATGTGCAGGTTTCAGTAGAAAATCACATCATACCAGGAACCAGAAAAATCCCAACTTGAATGGAAAAGCAGTTAGTGGATAACACTGAAACGACAGAGGTATTAGAATTATCTGATGAATGTTTTAAAGTAGTCATTCAAAAATGTTGCAACAAGTAATTATGAACATGTTCAAATTAAAAACAAAAAAAAATAGACTGTCTTAGCAGACAAATAAAATATTTCAGCACAGAAATTGGAGTTAGAAAGAAGAGCTAAGTGAAAAGTTTAGAGTTGAAAAACCATTCAGTTCAATGGCTCAGTCCTTTGTGACTCTTTGTGACCCCATGGACTGCAGCATGCCAGGCTTCCCTTTTCTTCACCATCTCCTGGAACTTGCTCAAACTCATGTCCATTGAGTCAGTGATGCCATCCAACCATCTTATCCTCTGTCATCCCCTTCTCTTCCTGCCTTCAATCTTGCCCAGGATCAGGGTCTTTTCTAGTGAGTCAGTTCTTGCTATCAGGTGGCCAAAGTACTGGGGCTTCAGCTTCAGAATCCGTGCTTCTAATGAATATTCAGGACTGATTTCCTCTAGGATGGATTGTCCTTGCAGTCCAAGGGACTCTCAAGAGTCTTCTCCAACACCACAGTTCAGAAGCATCAATTCTTTGGCACTCAGCTTTCTTTATAGTCCAACTCTCTCACATCCATACATGACTACTGGAAAAACCATGGCTTTGACTAGACAGATGTTGGCAAAGTAATGTCCTTGCTTTTTAATATGCTGCCTAGGTTGCTCATAGCTTTTCTCCTAGGAGCAAGCATCTTTTAATTTCATGGCTACAATCACCATCTGCAGTGATTTTGGAGCCCCCCCCCAAATAAAATCTGTCACTGTTTGCCTTGTTTCCCCATCTATTTGCCATGAAGTGATGGGACCACATGCCATGATCTTAGTTTTCTGAATGTTCAGTTTTAAGCCAACTTTATCACTTTCCTCTTTCACTTTCATCAAGAGGCTCCTCACTTCCTCTTTACTTTCTGCCATAAGGGTGGTGTCATCTGCATATCTGAGGTTCTTGATATTTCTCCTGGCTTTCTTGATTCCAGTTTGTGCTTCATCCAGCCTGGAATTTCACATGATAGGCTCTGCATATAAGCTAAATAAACAGGGTGACAAATGAGCTCAATAGCAGAAAGAAGGTGGGAGGAAAGAACATGTGAAATTGACTATAGAACAACAGAAATTACTAAGTGTCAAAAAACAGAGAGAAAACAGACTGAAAAGAATTTGACAGAGCCTCAGGAACCTGTTAGACTATAGTAACATTCAAGCGATTGGAGTCCGGCAATGAGAGGAGGAAGAAGACAGGGCTGAAAAGTACTTCAAGATATAATAGCTGAAAACTTCCCAAATTTGGCAAAAGAATCAGGAAGCTGCATAACTTCTAAATATGAGAAGCTCAAGAAAGTCCACATCAAGACACATGATCAAACTTTTGGAAACTAAAGACAATGAAAAAATTCTTGAAAACAGCAGAATAGTACTTTGCCTATAAGGGAATAATGATTTCAATGAGGATGAATTTCTTATTAGAAAACATGAAAGTCATAAAAGGTAGTACAGTTTTTCCTAGATTTCTATGTCCAACAGATGTATAGTGCAAGGTTTCAAATGTATTTAAGAAATATTTACTAATATTAAGGGGCTTCCTGGTGGCTCCAACGATACAGAATCTGCTTGCAATGCATGACACACTGAGTCCATTTAATCCTACATTTTAAAGGATTATTTCCAAGGTAGGCTTTTAAATTGTCAAGCTATATAACATACATTAATTCTCTAACATTTTTGTCTCAGGATTTGTTTTATGATCTTAAGAAGTACTGAGAATCCCAAAGAGTCCATGTTTATATGAGCTATTATTCCTACCCATGTTTCTTGTATTAGATATTAGAGCTGAGATATTTAAAAAATATTCATCTTATTTCAAAGTAACAGTAATAAACTCATTATGTTAACATAAATATAACAGCATAATATAAATACATAAGCATTTATAAATATAATTTTTCAAAACAAATTACTCATGAGAAGGTTGGCATTTTACACATTTTGCAAATAATGTCAATGCCTGGCTTAATAAAACACAACTAAAAATCCTCCTGATGAAAGTAAAAGAGGAGAGTGAAAAAGCTGGCTTAAAGCTCAACATTCAGAAAATGAAGATCATGGCATCTGGTCCCATCACTTCATGGGAAATAGATGGGGAAACAGTGGAAACAGTGTCCGACTTTATTTTTTTGGGCTCCAAAATCACTGCAGATGGTGACGGCAGACATGAAATTAAAAGACACATACTCCTTGGAAGGAAAGTTATGACCAAACTAGACACCATATTAAAAGGCAGAGATATTACTTTGCCAACTAAGGTCCATCTAGTCAAGGCTATGGTTTTTCCAGTGATCATGTATGGGATGTGAGAATTGGACTGTGAAGAAAGCTAAGCGCCGAAGAATTGATGCTTTTGAACTGTGGTGTTGGAGAAGACTCTTGAGAGTCCCTTGGACTGCACAGAGATGCAACCAGTCCATTCTAAAGGAGATCTGTCCTGGATGTTCTTTGGAAGGACTGATACTAAAGCTGAAACTCCAGTACTTTGGCCACCTCATGCAAAGAGTTGACTCACTGGAAAAGACTCTGATGCTGGGAGAGATTGGGGGCAGGAGGAGAAGAGGACGACAGACGATGAGATGGCTGGATGGCATCACCGACTTGATGGACGTGAGTTTGAGTGAACTCTGGGAGTTGATGATGGACAGGGAGGCCTGGCATGCTGCTATTCATGGGGTAGCAAAGAGTCAGACACATCTGAACGACTGAACTGAACTGAACTGAAAATTTCATATATGCTTCTGTATTCCATCTGTTATGATGTATTGTTTTGGTTGAAGTGTATGTAGAAAATCTGGTTTCATACAGATTTGCAGCTGGAAAATACTTTTTAGCTTTTTAGCACATTTTTCAGAATATTGTCAATATCCTTCTTTGACATTTCACTAAAACTCAGCAACTAGTAGTTTTTAAGGTATTATACCACAAGGTGGAACACAAACCATATCAATAAAGTTTTGGTATTCTGTTGCATTAAAATTTATTTTGTACTTCAAATGGACCATTTGCCTATGCACCTTTCTACAAAATGATGCATTAATCATTTGGAAAATATTGGTTCACTAACTTACACAGATCTTCCAAATATTGAAACATTTTAACAACTATTACAAAAGATTTATTAGCATCATCACTGTTCTTATTAGCAAAAAAAAAGATTCAAGTATTAGAAAGCTGTCAAGCTTGGAATTGCAGACAATTATTTTCAGGATTCTGACTTTTGCTTTTCACTGATTTTTTGTGAGCTGATAAGCTTGCTTTGTTCATTTTCTAAGTCACGTCTGCTAAATACTGAAATCAGGTTAACCGCAGGCTGTCAATTATTCTTTCAACTAAAAATGATGTTTCATGAAAAAAACAGCTGGTTTCACTCACAGCTGAAACAATTGAAAAGTGAAAGTTGCTCAGTCATCTCTGACTCTTTGTGATCCCTTGGACTATACAGTCCATGGAATTCTCCAGGCCAGAATACTCGGTATTGGGTAGCCTTTTCCTTCTCTGGGAGTTCTTCCCTACCCAGGGATCAAATCCAGGTCTCCCACATTACAAGTAGATTCTTTACCAGGCTGAGCCACAAGGAAAGTCCAAGAACACTGGAGTGGGTAGCCTATCCCTTCTCTAGTCAAACTTCCTGACCCAGGAATTGAACATGGGTCTCCTGCATAGCAGGCAGATTCTTTACCAACTGAGCTATCAGGGAAGAAGTGCTTTTTCTTGAGACAATCATTAAAGTTAGGTGAGCAGCCGAAGTGGTCTGTGTACTCTTTATTTTATTACTCAAGATTTTTCAAAGACATGTCTTCCAGGGTTGAGGTGTAATAAAATTAAGAATTTTTACCTCTTCAAAGAGGACATACTTCTATAAAGCAAGAAGTAGTTTTTTAAGTGTTATGACAGTGAAGAATGCAGTGACTACTATTACAAGTGTGTCATTGATTTGATTTCTTCTAAAATGAAAACAATTTTACTATTATTATTTGGCAGCATTAGTATAATTCTCTGCACAGTGAAAGGGACAAATCACATCTTAACATCATTATGCAAATATTTTTGATCTCATTGTTGTTGTTCTGACTCTTTGTGACCCCATGGACTGCAGCATGCCAGGCTTTCCTGTCCTTCACTGTCTCCTGGAGTTTGCTCAAAGTCACGTCCATTGAGTCAGTGATGCCATCCAACCATCTCATCCTCTGCCATCCCCTTCTCCTCCTCTCTTCAATCTTGCCCAGCATCAAGGTCTTTTCCAATGAGTTGACCCTTCACATCAGGTGGCTTAAGTATTGGAGCTTCTGCATCAGCCCGTCCAATGCATATTCAGGTTGATTTCCTTTAGGATTGACTGGTTTGATCTCCTTGCTGTCCAAGGGACTCTCAAGAGTCTTTTCCAGCATCACAGTTCAAAAGCATCTCTTCTTTAGTGGTCAGCCTTCCTCATGGTTCAATTCGCACATCCATACATGACTACAAAGTGCTGTCTCTGCTTTTTAATATGCTGTCTAGGTTTATCACAGCTTTTCTTACATGGAGTGTGTCTTTTAATTTTGTGACTGCAGTCACCATCTTCAGTGATTTTGATTTATGATCTCATAAACTTCTTTAAACTGTTGCCAGGACTCCTTTATGTCCACAGGTAGCATTCTGAGATCACTGGTTTAGTGTGTCTTTTTTTTTTTTAAATTGTAGTGTATGTGATTTACAATTATATTAGTTTCAGGTATACAACATAGTGATTCACTATTTTTATAGATTCAGTTCAGTTCAGTCGCTCAGTCGTGTCCAACTCTTTGTGATCCCATAAATCGCAGCACACCAGGCCTCCCTGTCCATCACCAACTCCCAGAGTTCACTCAGACTCTTGTCCATCGAGTCAGTGATGCCATCCAGCCATCTCATCCTCTGTCATCCCCTTCTCCTTCTGCCCCCAATCCCTCCCAGCATCAGAGTCTTTTCCAATGAGTCAAGTCTTCGCGTGAGGTGGCCAAAGTACTGGAGTTTCAGCTTTACCATCATTCCTTCCAAAGAAATCCCAGGGCTGATCTCCTTTAGAATGGACTGGTTGGATCTCCTTGCAGTCCAAGGGACTCTCAAGAGTCTTCACCCATCTAATGTCGTTACAAAACAATGGCTATATTTCCCTGTGCTGTATAATATATCCTTGTTGCTTATCTGTTTTATATGTAGCAGTTTATATCTCTTAATCCCATGCCTGTCCCCACTTCCTTCTCCCAAATGGTAACCACTACTTTGTTTTCATCTGTGAGTCTGTTTCTATTTTAATGTACACATTTTGGGTCTAAATGTTTTCTTAGCCAGTTTCTATTAATTCTCTACTATAAGCAAGGCTAAAATCACATATTTCCACTTCTCTCTCTCTTTCTCCATGGACTGACTCTAGTCAACAGTGCTATCTTTCTTCATATTTACTTTTGTACTGTTAAATATAATAAAATATTTATTAATTGATCAGCTAGCATTAAATGATATCCTTTGACTCCAGAGATTGCAGATGAGGTCATCAGTAAACTTACTTTACCTTCAATCTTCCCCTCCTCTTTGCCCACCAATTTTCCTTAGTTCCATCATTTCTAAATTTTCAGAACAAAAGGTTATATATATATATATATATTTTCCTTTCACTCCACTCCCAACATCTACTTTAACCTTGGTTCTCACAGCCAGTTTCTCTCCTAGGATTTCTCTGTTTGTCTCTTGACTGACGGAAGTTTGACTGTAGTAGTTTTCTCAAGAAGTACTTATTCATGGAAATAATATTTCCCAAGTTTTTGCTAGAGTCTTTTATAAGATTCAGTTCAGTTCAGTTCAGTTGCTAACTCATGTCTGACTCATTGCGACCCCATGAACTGCTGCACGCCAGGCCTCCCTGTCCATCACAAAGTCCCAGAGTCCATCCAAACCCATGTCCATTGTATCGGTAATGACATCCAACCATCTCCTCCTCTGTCATCCCCTGCTCTTCCTGCCCTAATTCTTTCCCAGCATCAGGGTCTTTTCCAATGAGTCAGCTCTTCACATCAGGTGGTCAAAGTACTGGAGTTTCATCTTCAACATCAGTCCTTCCAATGAACACCCAGGACTGATCTCCTTTAGGATGGACTGCTTAGATCTCCTTGCAGTCCAAGGGATTCTCAAGTCTTCTCCAACACCACAGTTAAAAGCATCAATTCTTCAGTGCTCAGCTTTCTTTATACTCCAAATCTCACATCCATACATGACCACTGGAAAAACCATAGCCTTGAGTAGATGGACCTTTGTTGACAAAGTAATGTCTCTGCCTTTTAATATGCTGTCTAGGTTGGTTATAACTTTCCTTCCAAGGAGTAAGCGTCTTTTAATTTCATGGCTGCAATCACCAACTGCAGTGATTTTGGAGCCCAGAAAAATAAAGTCAGCCACTGTTTCCCCATCTATTTCCCATGAAGTGATGGGACCAGATGCCATGATCTTAGTTTTCTGAATGTTGAGCTTTAAGCCAACTTTTTCATTCTCCTTTTTCACTTTTATGAAGAGGCTCTTTAGTTCTTCACTTTCTGCCATAAGGGTGGTGTCATCCGCATATCTGAGGTTATTGATATTTCTCCCGGCAATCTTGATTCCAGCTTGTGCTTCTTCTAGCCCAGGGTTTCTCATGATGTACTCTGCATAGAAGTTAAATAAGCAGGGTGACAATATACAGCCTTGACGTACTCCTTTTCCTATTTGGAACCAGTCTGTTCCATGTCCAGTTCTCACTATTGCTTCCTGACCTGCATACAGGTTTCTCAAGAGGCAGGTCAGATGGTCTGGTATGCCCATCTCTTTCAGAATTTTCCACAGTTTATTGTGATCCATACAGTCAAAGGCTTTGGCATAGTCAATAAAGCAGAAATAGATGTTTTTCTGGAACTCTCTTGCTTTTTCCATGATCCAGCGGATGTTGGTAATTTGATCTCTGGTTCCTCTGCCTTTTCTAAAACCAGCCTAAACATCTTGAAGTTCACAGTTCACCTTTGGCTATATATTAAAAAACCTTTGCATTGCCTCATGAGAAATCTGTATGCAGGTCAAGAAGCAACAATCAGAACTGTACATGGAACAGCAGACTGGCTTCAAATCAGGAAAGGAGTATGTCAAGGCTGTATATTATAACCTGCCTTATTTAACTTATATGCAGAGTACATCCTGAGAAATGCTGGACTGGAAGAAGCACAAGCTGGAATCAAGAGTGCCAGGAGTAATACTAATAACCTCAGATATGCAGATGATACCACCCTTATAGCAGAAAGTAAAGAGGAACTGAGGAGCCTCTTGATGAAAGTGAAAAAGGAGAGTGAAAAAGTTGGCTTAAAGCTCAACATTCAGAAAACTAAGATCATGGCATCTGGTCCCATCACTTCATGGGAAATAGATGGGGAAACAGTGGAAACAGTGGCTGACTTTATTTTTCTGGGCTCCAAAATCACTGCAGATGGTGACTGCAGACATGAAATTAAAAGACATTTGCTCCTAAGAAGAAAAGTTATGACCAACCTAGACAGCATATTAAAAAGGAAAGACATTATTCTGCCAACAAAGTTCTGTCTAGCCAAAGCTATGTTTTTTCCAATAGTCATGTATGGTGTGAGAGTTGGACTATAAAGAATGCTGATCACCAAAGAATTGATGCTTCTGAACTGTGGTTTGGAGAAGACTTTTGAGAGTCCCTTGGACTGCAAGGACATCCAACAAGGCAATCCTAAAGGAAATCAGTCCTGAGTGTTCATTGGAAGCACTGATGTTGAAGTTGAAATTCCGATATTTGGCCACCTGATGTAAAGAACTGGCACCTTGGAAAAGACCCTGATGCTGGGAAAGATTGAAGGTGGGAGGAGAAAGGGACGACAGAGGATGAGATGGTTGGATGGCATCACTGACTCAGGTGACATGAGTTTGAGTAAATTCCAGGAGTTAGTGATGGACAAGGAAGCCTGGTGTGCTGCAGTCCATGTGGTCGCAAAGAGTCCAACACGACTGGGTGACTGAACTGAACTAAACTGAATCTTTCTTGAGTGTCTTGTACTCTTTTATACTTGAAATATTTTTATTTAAATATAAGTATTTGTGAATTTAATCTCCAATTCCCTCTGAAGAGTTGTCAGTGATCTCTGCTAAATGATGCTAAAGGACTCTTTTATGGTGAAGCTGTGATTCATTTAAACTCTCAGTGAGAAATATGAAAAAAAAATTCAGTAATGTATTTACTTGATATACAATGTTTTATAAGAATAAAGGGGAAGAAATACAGCGAAAAAGAAGAGAAATTCATAGATTGGTGTAACCTGCAAAGCTTCATACTCACTGGCATGGTTTGTTCAGATTTCCTTGCCTATCTAGGTTCTATTATGAACCTCCAGGGCAGGGGCTGTATCTGCCCGCTACAAGATAATTATTATTCTTTAACCTTCTACTGTTGAACGTTGCAGTGGAGAAAAACAAAAGGCCAGTCTGCTTTCCCCCCAACGAATGATTTTATATTTTTCTCTGGCTTCCTTAAGTTTTCTTTCTTCATTTTTGAAGTATCTTTGAAAGAATGTCATCTTCGTTTATGTAATGAATTGTTTATTATTAGCTTAATTTATTCTAGTCCATCCCTTTACGTATGTCTAGTGAATTTCTCTAGTATGTCTCCTTTAGACCTCAATTGTGAATATATTAGAACTACTTTATTTTCTATCATTTGTCTCTAAAACTTTTACACTTTTATTTTTTTAATTCAACTTTTGAAAATTTTCATAATATACTTCATATAACATGATAAAATCCATCACATAATCAATATAAAGCATATTGAGATATATTAGATTGTTTTCTTCTTCCTAAGTGTACTTTATACTTACTGCTGCTGCTAAGTTGCTTCAGTCATGTTCCTCTCTGTGCGACCCCAGAGACGGCAGCCCATCAGGCTCCCCCGTCCCTGGGATTCTCCAGACAAGAACACTGAAGTGGGTTGCCATTTCCTTCTCCAATGCATGAAAGTGAAAAGTGAAAGTGAAGTCGCTCAGTCGTGTCTGACTCTTAGCGACCCCATGGACTGCAGCCCACCAGGCTCCTCCGTCCATGGGATTTGCCAAGCAGAGTACTGGAGTGGGTTGCCATTGCCTTCTCTGCTTTATACTTACAGTACACCATATTTGGATGCTCAGTTTTTCTGAGGAATAGATGAGGGGATTTTATGTAATTCACAGTTGGAAAAGTATATTCACATACTTAAGTGTCCCAAAAGTATTATTTGATACATAAATAATTATGTAAAAATGTATTTCCCATAATTGAAAAATCATTCTCCTTTAATACTTGCATCCACATTGACAAGACTGGTTTATCTATGGCATTGTGATTTACATTTTCACACTGCATATGAACGAGCTATTTGAATTTCTAATCAGGTGAGGGAAACCTTGTCTGTGACCTAGTGAGAGAGTTACAAGATTTTAAGTTGAAATTGAAACTTGTCATTATATGATAATGAACAATGATTTTACAGTTTTCTCATATGAACAAATATGAAGACAATTTTAATTGTAATTGATAGCACTTAGGAACTCACTGTAGAAGAACGTGAAGAACTCAATACTGCCTAAGAGTTGTTTGCAATCTGTCAATAATGTTTTGAGTTCATTGTTAATAATACTGAGCTAACACAAGAGTTAATGAATTAACTTAGACATGAATTGGAAATGGATATCTTTGGCTTTTAGTCAAAGCAAGTATGTTTTTAAAAAAATCCAGTTTTGATTGTCTATTTCCTGGACTGTATTTTTTTTTCATAAAAAACTTCAAAGAGAACTCTGTGAACTGTATTTTCCGGTGAAATATGTAGTGTCATCCTTTTCCTTCAGTCAAGCTCAACAAAATCATAATACATATACTGTCCTAGGAAAAATCCCTCCATGCTCAGTAGTGTCTGATAGCCCAGAAATCTTAGTTCCTTACTGATGTTATGGGAGGTCTCATTTTCTAAAACTTAGAAAAGGTCTGGAAGCTTATCTTTGTTTCCCAAATTGATGGCAATGGTGGGGGCATTCGATGTGTTTGAAGCAGCGGTTCTGGTAGTTTCCTCGGCTTTGCAGATCTGACTCTATTTGTGTATAATATCCAAAGTTTCAGCCTTATAGCCATGGAGTTCTGTTTAGGTCTGTCTGGCTCTTGCATTTATATCTTGATTGTTCCTGAATTCAAGGCAAGAATCATGCCTCTAAACTTCAAAACTTTTGCCCAGTGTAGCTTTCTCCACCCAAGCCTCAGAACTGTCTATTGCAAATGGGATTTAATTATTCAATGAGTTAATTTATCTATACATATGCATCTCCCATCCTAATACCTAGCATGTGATATTTGCTTAACAGATATTATTACCTCCCTCTTCCTTACCCCAAATATACACCATACTCCTTCTAAAAGGAAAAAGGCAGCTTCTTTAGGGCCAGCTATGGTCTCAGGAATTAACCTGTAGAACTTCTTAAACAGATGTTTGCTGAATATTACTTTCAGATGCTGTGCTAGATTCTAGGAATTCAGAGAGAAAAATGCTGTCCTTTTCCTCAAAGGGCTCAAAATGAGTGTGCTGTGCTTAGTCGTGTCT
Organism: Budorcas taxicolor; assembly: GCF_023091745.1. Lineage (NCBI taxonomy): Eukaryota > Metazoa > Chordata > Mammalia > Artiodactyla > Bovidae > Budorcas > Budorcas taxicolor. The sequence continues at coordinate 133,308,083 of NC_068914.1, read as the reverse complement.
GACTCTTTGAGACCGTATGGACTGTAGCCTGCCAGGCTCCTCTGTCCATGGGATTCTCCAGGCAAGAATACTGGAGTGGGTTGCAATGCCCTTCTTCAGGGGATCCTCCCAACCCAGGGATCAGACCTAGATCTCCTGCATTGTAGATGGACTCTTTACCATCTGAGCCACCAGGAAAGTCCAAGAATACTGGAGTGGGTAGCCTATCTCTTTTCCAGGGGAGCTTCCTGACCCAAGAATTGAAGTGGGGTTTCTTGAATTGTAGGTGGGTTCTTTACCAGTTGAGCTACCAGGGAAGCCCCCAAGGTGAGTGTATGTGAGTTCAACAAATGACACAAAATTAATATGCAATACTGTTTTCACTGAAGTGCACCCAGAAAACTAGGGGAAAAAAGAATATCTAATAGCCTGGAAGAAGTGGAGGAGGCTTCCCAGAAAATAAAGCATTTCAGCTACAGAAGGAAAACTTAGTAGAGTGATATGAGAGTGTTAAACCATTTAAATAACTACAAGCCCTTCAACGTGATGGAGAAGAGGATGGGCATGAGTCAATAGAGAGGTGATGCTGAAAAAGTAGGCAAAGGCTGTCACCAGAAGCCTGCTATGATGAGATTATGCTGTTAGGGTTCCATGATGGAGACACAGGGGTGTCAGTAAGAATTTTAAACACTAAAGAAAAATAATCATTTTGGTTTAACTGAAATTTCATTAGTTATAACATGACATAATAAACTAAAGTGGGACAAAAAAGAAACTGGGACATTAAATATAAATCTCTTGAGGTGCTTGGTGAAAAATACTGGACTAAGGCAGTGGGAATGAAGTAGAAACTAATTTGTAAATTACAAAGGAAGAATAATTGACCAAACTCAGTGATTATTTAAGTGAGCAGATGAAGGAAGGAAAGAATCAAGAAAATATCTAGTTTTCTGACATAAATGACTCAGTTGATAGTGAGAAAATGACTTTTGACCAAAGATGATAAGGTTTTAATGTTAGATATGATGCTTTTTTATTTTAAATAGGCCATTTTACATATATATTATACAGTATATATTTAAATTTGTAGAAACTTTGCAGAGTACAAAGAATTCCCAAATACCCCACATGCAGCTTTTCTTATTATTTACATCTTATAGTAATGTGACACATTTGTCACAAATAATAAACCAATATCAATACATTATCATTGGGCTTCCCTGATAGCTCAGCTGGTAAAGAATCACCCTGCAATGTGGGAGACCTAGGTTCAATCCCTGGGTTGGGACGATCCCCTGGAGAAGGGAATGGCTACCCACTCCAGTATTTTGGCCTGGAGAATTCCAAAGAGTCAGACACGAAGGAGCAATTTTCACATATGTTATCATTAAGTCCATACATTTTCAGGTTTTCTTAGTTTTTACTTAATGTCCTTCTTCTGTTTCGGAATTCTATCCAGGGTATCACATTACATTTAGTCATTATGTCTCTTTAGGCAATTCTTGACTGTGACAGTTTTTTAGGCTTTTATTGTTTTTGATGACCCTGAGAGTTTTGACCTTGAGAGTTATTCTAGTCCTTTTTTTTCCTCTCTTCTATGATTTGACTAAAGTGAAGAGTTTTGAGGAAGAGCACACAGATAAATGGCCGTTTTCATCATATCATATCAAGAGGCATGCTTGACATGAGTTAGCACTGTTGATGTTAACTGACAACGTCGGGAGAGGTAGCGTTTGTCGGGTTTCTTCTCTGTAAAGCTGCTCTCACACCACCTGACCCTCTTTTACACTATACTCCTTGCGAAAGAAGTATGGATGTGCATGCTCAGTCATATCCAACTCTTTGTGATCCCATGGACTGTAGCCCACCAGGCTCCTCTGCTCATGGAATTCTCCAGGCAAGGATACTGGAGTGTATTGCCATCTCTTGCTGCAGGGGTTCTTCCCAACCCAGAGGCTGAACCCACATCTCCGGCATCTCCTGCATTGGCAGGTAGATTCTTTACTCCTGAGCCACCTGGGAAGCCTTCACTCTGCATATCCACACTTAATGAACCAAGAAGTTATATTCCTTCTCTTAAGGACAAAGCATCTATATAAATTATGTAGAGAAAAGATTATGTGGAATTCTTCTGCAACACCTATTTTTTTCCTTTCCTCTACTTATTTAATAATTCAATCACTTATTTACATCAGTATGGCTTCCTGAATATTTATTTTTAAAGTTGTTTTATAAGCCAGTACTGCTTGATTTTTTTTTTTATTTTTTTTGCTCAAATTATTCTTGCTTTGGCCATTGGGAGCTCTTTCAGTTGTCCCACATATCCCATTGGTAAACCCACACCATTGCTTATTTAAAACATTTTAGTAATACTTTACTTTCTGGCACTATGACATGCTTGAGGCTCATATTTATTCCTTAACCCAGTCCTACAATCAGTAATTTCTCCAAGGAGCCTGGTTTCTTTTTATAAGCAAGGAAGGAAATATCTATACATATTAATCTTTGAGTATACACATATCTATAAATATTTTTACATGTATCATATTCATCAGTATCATATTAAGCTAACATGAGTAATCATCTAATACCATATGGATCATTCTAACCTTCTCCCTCTTGCTTACCTGTAACCTCTCACTCCCACACTGAGAAACTTGGTTCCCATCCCCTGCCATCCACTTATGAAATTGTTTATTCCAGTATATATATACAGTGGTTTCAGAACTGTTCACCTGTGCCCCTTTGAAAAATAACTTCATTAACTAGAAAGCGCTTATGTGAAGTTCCTTTTACCTTTAGCCTTAGAAAATCATCAATCATTTCTAAAGTAGGAAATGGCAACCCACTCCAGTGTTCTTGCCTGGAGAATCCCCATGGACAGAGGAGCCTGGTGGGCTAGACTTCATGGGGTTGCAAAGACTCGGACAGGACTGAGTGACTGACCACATTTCTAAAGTTATTTAGGTAAGTATCTTTTAATTCTTATCCACTTCAATTAGATTGCTTCCTACATTTGTAACATAGTTAGATTCTTTTGTCACAATCTACATTGAATCCAGAATCCTCAACCTCCTAAGTGATTTTTTGAACTTGCATTAATTAATGTTCACTTTTTCTGCTGTAAATTTTTATGCATTCTAACAAATGTATAATGTCTGTATCCATCATTACAGTATCATTTACCATACTAAAAAGTCCCCTATACTTCCCCTATTCATCTCTCCCCATAACCCTGAGCCCTTAGCAACCACTGATTTATTTACCATCTCTACAGTTTCACCTTTCCCAGAATGTCACATGATTGGAGTCATACAGTGTGTAGCCTTTTCAGGCTTCTTTCATTCAGTTTAGTCTCTTTCACTCACCAATATGTATTTAAGGTTCTTCCATGTCTTTTCATGACTTGATAGTTCATTTCTTTTTATCACTGAATAATATTCCATTGCATGTATGTACCACAGTTTTTCTGGCCACCTATTACAAGACATCTTGGTTACTTCTAATTTTGATAAAGTCCTATAAAACTCCTATAAAAAATTACATGCAGAGTTTTGTGTGGAATAAAGTTTTCAAACCAGCTGGGTGGGTTGTAGAAGATTATGTTTAGCTTTGAAAGAATTTTCCATGCTATTTTTTAAAGTGGCTGTACCATTTTGCATTTCCACCAGGTATGAGTAAGAACTTCTGTGGGTCCTCACCACCAGCTGATATTGTCAGGTTTAAAAAAATTTAATCCATTCAAACAAGTCTAAAATAGCCATATCTCACTGTTGTTTTCATTAGCACTTTTCTAGTGACAAATGTGGGATATCTTTTCATATGCTTATTTACTACCTGCATATCCTGGTGAGGTGTCTGAGCGGAGATTTCCCATTTTAATAGGATGTTTGGTTTTCTGATGTTGAATTTTACTAATGGATTGTATATTTTGACTAGATGTGTTGCACAAATATTTTCTCCTGGTTTACAGCTTGTCTTTTCATTCTTTAACAGTGTCTTTTGCAGAAAGGAAGTTTTTAACTTTAACAAAGTACAATTTAGTAATTTTTACTCCATGAGTCATACTTTCAGGGTTTTATCTAAAAAAACATCACCAAACCCAAGATCAAAGGGAGATTTTTCTCTTGTTTTCTTTCAGAAGTTTTATAGTTTTGCATTTCATAGTTAGGTAATATTTTGAGTTCATTTGATAAAAGTCTTCCAGTCTATGTCTAAAGTCATTTGTTCCAGCAATATCTGTTGGAAAGGCTATCTTATTTCCATTGAGTTATCTTTACACCTTTGTCAAAGATCAGTTGACTATAGCTTTGTGAACCTATGTCCAGGCTCTGTGTTCTCCTCGATGGATGTGTCTTTTATCTGTGCTGGGCAATCTTCATCTTCCCGGCCGCCGCCCCGGCCTCGGACGCGGGACGCGGGGGGCTGCTCCAGACCATTGCCCCCGGCCTCGGACGCGGGGGGCGGGGGGCTGCTCCAGACCATTGCCCCCGGCCTCGGACGCGGGAGGCGGGGGGCTGCTCCAGACCATTGCCCCCGGCCTCGGACGCGGGACGCGGGGGGCTGCTCCAGACCATTGCCCCGGCCTCGGACGCGGGGGGGCTCCTCCAGACCATTGCCCCGGCCTCGGACGCGGGAGGCGGGGGGCTGCTCCAGACCATTGCCCCTGGCCTCGGACGCGCGGAGGCTCCTCCAGACCATTGCCCCCGGCCTCGGACGCGGGGGGCGGGGGGCTGCTCCAGACCATTGCCCCGGCCTCGGACGCGGGAGGCTCCTCTCGGCCGTTCCTGCGCTGTCTTAGCCTGGCACTCTCGGCCGCTCTCCCTGACCTCAGATGTGGGGGTAACGCCTCTCGGCCACGCTGAGGGCGCCGGCCGTTTGCCGACTAAGGCCCGTCTAGTCAAGGCTATGGTTTTTCCAGTGGTCATGTACGGATGTGAGAGTTGGACTGTGAAGAAGGCTGAGAGCCGAAGAACTGATGCTTTTGAACTGTGGTGTTGGAGAAGACTCTTGAGAGTCCCTTGGACTGCAAGGAGATCCAACCAGTCCATTCTGAAGGAGATCAGCCCTGGGATTTCTCTGGAAGGACTGATGCTAAAGCTGAAACTTGAGTACTTTGGCCAGTTCAGTTCAGTTCAGTCGCTCAGTCATGTCCGACTCTTTGTGACCCCATGAATCGCAGCATGCCAGGCCTCCCTGTCCATCACCAACTCCCAGAGTTCACTCAGACTCACGTCCATCGAGTCCGTGATGCCATCCAGCCATCTCATCCTCGGTCATCCCCTTCTCCTCCTGCCCACAATCCCTCCCAGCATCAGAGTCTTTTCCAATGAGTCAACTCTTCACGTGAGGTGGCCAAAGTACTGGAGTTTCAGCTTTAGCATCATTCCTTCCAAAGAAATCCCAGGGCTGATCTCCTTCAGAATGGACTGGTTGGATCTCCTTGCAGTCCAAGGGACTCTCAAGGGTCTTCTCCAACACCACAGTTCAAAAGCATCAATTCTTCGGCACTCAGCCTTCTTCACAGTCCAACTGTCACATCCATACATGACCACTGGAAAAACGATAGCCTTGATTAGACGGACCTTAGTCGGCAAAATAATGTCTCTGCTTTTGAATATACTATCTAGGTTGGTCATAACTTTTCTTCCAAGGAGAAAGCGTCTTTTAATTTCATGGCTGCAATCACCATCTGCAGTGATTTTGGAGACCCCAAAAAATAAAGTCTGACACTGTTTCCACTGTTTCCCCATCTATTTCCCATGAAGTGATGGGAACGGATGCCATGATCTTCGTTTTCTGAATGTTGAGCTTTAAGCCAACTTTTTCGCTCTCCTCTTTCACTTTCATCAAGAGGCTGTTTAGTTCCTCTTCACTTTCTGCCATAAGGGTGGTATCATCTGCATATCTGAGGTTATTGATATTTCTCCCGGCAATCTTGATTCCAGCTGTGTTTCTTCCAGTCCAGCGTTTCTCATGATGTACTCTGCATATATGTACTTTGGCCATCTCATGCGAAGAGTTGACTCATTGGAAAAGACTCTGATGCTGGGAGGGATTGGGGGCAGGAGGAGAAGGGGACAACAGAGGATGAGATGGCTGGATGGCATCACGGACTCGATGGACGTGAGTCTGAGTGAACTCCAGGAGCTGGTGATGGATAGGGAGGCCTGGCGTGCATCAATTCATGGGGTTGCAAAGAGTCAGACAAGACCGAGTGACTGAACTGAACTGATGCAATCTTGATTGTGTCAACATGACTATCTTGATCAGATAGTATGAGCTCTCTTCTTCTTCAGTGAAAGAAGAGAGAAAGTATGAAGTTGCTCAGTGGTGTCTGACTGTTTGCAGCCCCCTGGGCTGCAGCCCACCAGGCTCCTCTGTCCATGGAATTTTCCAGGCAAGAGTACTAGAGTGGGTTGCCATTTCCTTCTCCAGGGGATCTTCCAACCCAAGGATTGAATTAGGATCTCTTGCATTGCAGGCAGATTCTGTACTCTCTGAGCCGCCAGGGAAGCCCATCTTCTTCAGTGTTAAATGCCTATTCTAGGTGTTTTGGTTTTCTGTATAAATTTTAGAGTCAGCTTGTTGATATCTCCAACAAGTTTTCTAGGATTATTATTAATAACATATCAGTCCCAATTATATTCATTTGTCTTCCTCCTAGCTTGGGATCCTTGACTTTCCAATTCAACTCTATTCTTACTTGTACTGCTATTTTGATCACATCTGTTGCCCTCTGAGTCATCAGCCTAGGAAATATCAAACCATCTCCTTTCTATTTCCAAGACGCTGATGGTTGCTGGCAAATATCATCTAAGGAGGCGTCCCATCTCAAATCCCCTAGGGCTGCACAACACAACAATTCTTTTCCTCATTTTTGTTTATTTGTTTGTTGGTTCATTGGGGGTGTTTTTGGCTGCACTGGGTCTTCCTTGCTTTTCTCTAGTTGCGATACAGAGGTTTCTCTACTGCAGCTCACAGGCTTCTCTTCTTGTGGAGCATGGGTTCAAGGTGTCTAGTCTTGGTTGTTTCAGCATGTGCACTTAGTTGCTTCATAGCATACATCTCCACAGCAGATTCAATCCTTGACCAGGGATTGACCTCACATCCCCTGCATTGGAAGGCAGATTCACAAACTGGACCACCAGGTAAATCCCAATCTTTTTCCTTTTTTCCCATCCAGTTCCATCTTTCCACCTCTGTCCCTTTTTCCATGCAGACATTACATATACATAATAAAGGTATTATGTATACCTTTATTCAGGTCCCTGAGCATGACATTTTTATTGTCAGTTTTCATTCCAATTGCAAAGAAAGACAATGCAAAAGAATCAAACTACCACACAATTGCACTCATCTCACATGCTAGTAAAGTAATGCTCAAAATTCTCCAAGCCAGGCTTCAGCAAAACGTGAACCGTGAACTCCCTGATGTTCAAGCTGGTTTTAGAAAAGGCAGAGGAATCAGAGATCAAATTGCCAACATCCGCTGGATCATGGAAAAAGCAAGAGAGTTCCAGAAAAACATCTATTTCTGCTCTATTGACTATGCCAAAGCCTTTGACTGTGTGGATCACAATAAACTGTGGAAAATTCTGAAAGAGATAGGAATACCAGACCACCTGACCTGCCTCTTGATAAATTTGTATGCAGGTCAGGAAGCAACAGTTAGAACGGGACATGGAACAACAGACTGGGGCCAAATAGGCAAAGGAGTACATCAAGGCTGTATATTGTCACCCTGCTTATTTAACTTATATACAGAGTACATCATGAGAAACGCTGGACTGGGAGAAACACAAGCTGGAATCAAGATTGCTGGGAGAAATATCAATAACCTCAGATATGCAGACGACACCACCCTTATGGCAGAAAGTGAAGAGGAACTAAAAAGCCTCTTGATGAAAGTGAAAGAGGAGAGTGAAAAAGTTGGCTTAAAGCTCAACATTCAGAAAACGAAGATCATGGCATCTGGTCCCATCACTTCATGGGAAATAGATGGGGAAACAGTGGAAACAGTGGTTGACTTTATTTTTTTGGGCTCCAAAATCACTGCAGATGGTGATTGCAGCCATGAAATTAAAAGACGCTTACTCCTTGGAAGAAAAGTTATGACCAACCTAGATAGTATATTCAAAAGCAGTGACATTACTTTGCCGACTAAGGTCTGTCTAGTCAAGGCTATGGTTTTTCCAGTGGTCATGTATGGATGTGAGAGTTGGACTGTGAAGAAGGCTGAGCGCGGAAGAATTGATGCTTTTCAACTGTGGTGTTGGAGAAGACTCTTGAGAGTCCCTTAGACTGCAAGGAGATCCAACCAATCCATTCTGAAGATCAACCCTGGGATTTCTATGGAAGGAATGATGCTGAAGCTGAAACTCCAGTACTTTGGCCACCTCATGTGAAGAGTTGACTCATTGGAAAAGACTCTGATGCTGGGAGGGATTGGGGGCAGGAGGAGAAGGGGACAACCGAGGATGCGATGGCTGGATGGCATCACGGACTCGATGGATGTGAGTCTGAGTGAACTCTGGGAGTTGGTGATGGACAGGGAGGCCTGGCATGCTGCGATTCATGGGGTCACAAAGAGTTGGACATGACTGAGCGACTGAACTGAACTGAGAATGACATTTTTATTCATAGCTGATGTCTTCTTGATTTCCTGGAGATAATGACTACAGTGCATTAAGTGGCTCTGCGTTTACTCACATCTTCTCCTTCTTCCATCTTTTTTCCAGAATGAATCACTTCTTCTTCTGATTTCCATCCCTTCAAATAATACCTGTTATTTTAATTAAATAATAATAATGAAAATTATTATTATTAACTTTTTTTTTTTTAATTTTGTAAAAAAGTTTTTAGCCAAGTTGTGTGGCATGTTTCCTGACCAGGGATCAAACTCATGCCCCCAGTAGTAAAAGCAGAGTCTTAACCACTGGACCACAGGGTGGTGTTGTTGTTTTGTCGTTGAGTCATGTCCAACTCTCTTGTGACTCCATGGACTGTAGCCTACAAGGCTCCTCTGTTAATGGAATTCTCCAGGCAAGAATACTGGAGTCGGTTACCAATTCCTTTTCCAGGGCATCTTCCTGACCCAGGGATCAAACCTGAGTTTCCTTCATTGCAGGTATATCCTCTACCACTGAGCCACCAGGGAAGCCATATATACATATGTGTGTGTATATGATTTACTTTAGAAATAGGATCATATGATGATGGAGGCTGAGAAGTTCCACAATCTGCCTTCTGCAAACTCAGAAGAGGCTCATAGTGTAAGTTCCATTCCAAGTGCAAAAGACCAATATTCCCAGCTGAAAAACAGAAGAAATTCTTTCTTATTCTGTCTTTTGTTCTGTTCAGGCTTCAAACAGATTGGATGAGACCCAGTCACACTAGGGAGGGCAATCTGATTCACTCAGCCTCTCAGATAAAATGTTTTTCTGTATAACATTCATCCAGAAGTACCCTTGCAGACCCACCCAGAATAATGTTTAATTAAATGATATAGCCATTTTCATATTGACACATAAAATTAACCATCAGGATATAAGACATGGTCTTATATATGGTCAAGTTCCCATCTCTGTCACTCACAACTCTGGATTTCAGCAAGCTGCTCTTAGCTTCAGTTTTCTTATCTGTAAAATGTTCATAGCATCCTTTCCCAGAGTGGCTATGAATATTAAAGAAGTGTGTTAAAACGATATTTTTTTCCCCCATAGAGTGGGCACTGAACAGCAGTTGTTTCATTTTTAATCTTTTAAATCTCTTACCTCTCTCTTTAAACTGAATTTGCTTCCCATGATATATCTTATCATATTTTGTTCACTCTAATTTTTAAGTAAACAGTGAGTGGCCAGTGAAAGTGACTCTACCATTTTCCCTGAGATAATGTTTCACAGATTAAGAGATCTCATTGCCATGGAATGTTTCCTGATCTTTGGCTGAAAGTAAATAGCCTCTCTAGTACCATATATAGAAAATTATGATGAGCATGATTTGTGACTTGACACTACATCAACCATGGAAAAAGAAAAATTAGGTTTTGTCTTATATCACTTTCTCAAATCATAGTAGTCCAACTTTTTTGGTATTTACATTATTTTAATTTTTCCTATCATGAGAATTATCTTGTGTTTCCCTTGATAAATTTTATTTTTTAAAACATTTTATTGGAGTATAGTTGATTTACAGTATTATGTTGCTTTCTACTGTATAGAAATTTAAATCAGTTATACATATATCCAACTCTTTTTTAGATTCTTTTCCTATGTGAGTTATTAAAGAATACTGAGTAGAGTTCCCTGTGCTATACAACAGGTCTTTATTTGTTATCTACTTTATAGATAGTAGATATATATAGGGCTTCCCTGGTGGCCCAGCTGGTAAAGAATCTGCCTGCAATGTGGGAGACCTGGGTTTGATCCCTGAGTTGGGAAGATCCCCTGGAGAAAGGAATGGCTATCCACTCCAATATTCTTGCCTGGAGAATTCCATGGACTGTACAGTCCCTGGGGCCACAGAGTTGGACACGTCTGAGGCACTTTCACTTTATATATATAGTAGTGTGTTTATGTCATGCCCAGTCTCCCCATGTATCACTCACCCTCCTTTCCTCCTGGTAACCATAAGTTTGTTTTCTGCATTTGTGACTCCATTTCTGTTTTATAAATAAGCTCATTTGTGCCATTTTTTTAAGCTCCCACATATAAGTGATATCATATGTGATATCAAATATGATATCAAATACATATCATATTTGTCTTTATTTGAGTTACTTCACTATGATAATCTCTGAGTCCATCCATGTTGCTGCAAATGACATAATTTCATTCCCTTTATGGCTGAGTAATATTTCACTGTATATATGTACCACATCTTCTCTACCCATTATCCTGTCAATAGATATTTAGGTGGCTTCCGTGTCTTGGCTATTGTAAACAGTACAGTGAACATTGAAGTGCATGCACCTGTTACTATTATAGTTTTCTCAGGATATATGCCAGGAGTAGGATTGCTGGATCATATCGTGGTCCTTTTTTTAGCTTCTTAAGGAACCTTCATGTGGTTCTTCATAATAGCTATATCAGTTTATATTCCCACCAGTGTAGAAGGGTTCCTTTTTCTCCTCACCTTCTCCAGCATTCATTGTTTGTGGACTTTTTGATGATGGCTGTTCTGACCAGTGTGAGATAGAACCTCACTGTTGTTTTTATTTGCATTTTTATGATAATTAGTGATGGAGAGCATCTTTCATGTACTTTTTGGCCATCTATTTGTCTTTTTTGGAGAAATGTCTATTTAGATCTTCTGCCCATTTTTTAATTGGGTTGTTCTTTTTTGACATAGAGCTGCATGAGCTGTTTGTGTATTTTGGAGATTACAATTGCTTTGTTTATAAATATTTTCTCCCATTATGTGGGTTGTCTTTTTGTTTTGTTTACATTCAGTAGTTTCCTTTGCTGTGCAGAAGCTTTTAATTTTAATTAGGTTTCATTTGTTTATTTTTGTTTTTATTTTCACTACTCTAGGTGATGGATCAAAAAATGATATTGCTGCAGTTAATGTCAGAGTGTTCTGCCTATGTTTTCCTCTAACAGTGTTATAGTGTCCAGTCCTACATATAGGTCTTTGATCCATTTCAAGGTTATTTTTGTATATGGTTTGAGAGAGAGTTCTAATTTCATTATTTTACATGTAGCTGCCCAGGTTTCCCAGTACCACTAATTGAAGAGACTGTATTTTCTCCATTGTATATTCTTGCCTCCTTTGTCATAGATAGTCGACCATAAGTGCATGAGTTTATTTCTGGACCTTCTATTCTTTTCCATTGTGTTCTATTTTTGTTTTTGTGCCAGTGCCATACTGTTTTGATGACTGTAGCCTTGTAGTATAGTCTGAAGTCAAGGAAGCTGATTCCTCCAGCTGTGTTTTTCTTTCTCAGGATTGCCTTGACTATTAAGGGTCTTTGTGTTCCCATTCCCTTGGTAAATTTCATTAATAAATTCATGGGTAAGTTTTCAGTCATTCTAAACAATGTTTCAAAATGTCTCTTTCATTGACCCTGGTAGAAAGGGTACTTCATATATTATTTACCTCTTGTTTTGTCATCTTCTGTGAAACTCAGCATCGTGGCTGTGATTCTGACTAAGGGCTAGCAAAAGCAATATTATTATTTTATGGTACAAAGTTAGTATTCTTTTGATGGTCATTTCTTGGTCACTAATCACTGAATAAGTTTTTGTAGCCTCAGTAATCTAACTTACACTTTAAAAATTCTGAGTTTTTGGAAGTGTTTTTTCACTTTAAATAAGGGACCCTTAATGGATCCTTATTTAAAAACTAACATAGCAGATGTCAGTTTTTACAGCATTTTACTGTTTCCCTTTCAGTCTGTCCTAAGATAAAAACTGTCAGGAACTTATGACTAATCTGGCAGGGTAAAATGAAATAATTATTTTATGACACCCTGGATAACTCAAGCTCATTTCTCACTTTTTCTTTAATAACACTGACTGAAAAGTTACAGTGGATTTTAGGTAATTGTCTCAATTTTCTTTCATGTGGCTGAGTAAGCACAGCTAATGGGTCTGTTTTACATAATGAAATGTTATAGGAAATTCAAAACACAACCTGGCACGGATTTTCAGGTGCCATCTGGAGCATCTCACTTCCTCTAGGCAGACTTCTTGTAAATCTTCCTTTGGAAGAGAATGTCTTTGTTCAGGTTAAGATCTAGACACAAGGCTGAGTGATCTCATAAATATGCTGCTGCTGCTAAGTCACTTCAGTCATGTCCGACTCTGTGTGACCCCATAGACGGCAGCTCACCAGGCTCCCCCGTCCCTGGGATTCTCCAGGCAAGAACACTGGAGTGGGTTGCCATTTCCCTCTCCAATGCATGAAAGGGAAAAGTGAAAGGGAAGTTGCTCAGTTGTGTCCAACTCTTCGTGACCCAGTGGACTGCAGCCCACCAGGCTCCTCTGTCCATGGGATTTTCCAGGCAAGAGTACTGGAGTGGGGTGCCATCGCATGAGTAAGTCTCAAAACAATATTCTAGAAATGAAGATGCTTTATCTGTATGAGAAAGATGATGTTGACAGGAATAAATAAACTGTGTATTTTACTTCAAATCTCAGTTGCACCTGTAGAAGCTGTGGAACAGGAGTGGAGGAAAATAGCAAGATAAAATGAAGAAAGATGGTGACTAGATCAAACCTCATACTGCAGCCATCTTCAGAGTATTAACTGATGTGCAGGTTCCTACCTGATGGAAGCAGTCACTTGTACTCTCAGTCTGACAGGGAAATGGATGATGGTCCACAGCTTCAGAGACAGGCAGCTCCCCTGGGAGAACAAAAGTGCCATAAATTTAGCTTCTATGTTCAAATGACACTATCTAATGGAGCATGCCAAAGCCTTTGACTGTGTGGATCACAATAAACTGAAAATTCTGAAAGAGATGGGAATACCAGACCACCTGACCTGCCTCTTGAGAAACCTATATGCATGTCAGGAAGCAACAGTCAGAACTGGACATGGAACAACAGACTGGTTCCAAATAGGACAAAAGGAGTACGTTAAGGCTGTATATTGTCACCCTGCTTATTTAACTTATATGCAGAGTACATCATGAGAAACGCTGGACTGGAAGAAACACAAGCTGGAATCAAGATTGCTGGGAGAAATATCAATAACCTCAGATATGCAGATGACACCACCCTTATGGCAGAAAGTGAAGAGGAGCTAAATAGCCTCTTGATGAAAGTGAAAGAGGAGAGTGAAAAAGTTGGCTTAAAGCTCAACATTCAGAAAACGAAGATCATGGCATCTGGTCCCATCACTTCATGGGAAATAGATGGGGAAACAGTGGAAACAGTGTCAGACTTTGTTTTTGGGGCTCCAAAATCACTGCAGATAGTGATTGCAGCCATGAAATTAAAAGACGCTTACTCCTTGGAGGGAAAGTTGTGACCAACCTAGACAGCATATTAAAAAACAGAGACATTACTTCACCAACAAAGGTCCATCTAATGAAGGCTATGGTTTCTCCAGGAGTCATGTATGGATGTGAGAGTTGGACTGTGAAGAAAACTGAGTTCCGAAGAATTGATGCTTTTGAACTGTGGTGTTGGAGAAGACTCTTGAGAGTCCCTTGGACTGCAAGGAGATCCAACCAGTCCATTCTGAAGGAGATCAGTCCTGGATGTTCTTTGGAAGGAATGATGCTAAATCTGAAACTCCAGTACTTTGGCCACCTCATGCGAAGAGTTGACTCATTGGAAAAGACTCTGATGCTGGGAGGGATTGGGGGCAGGAGGAGAAGGGACGACAGAGGATGAGATGGCTGGATGGCATCACTGCCAAAGGACATGAGTTTGGGTAAACTCCGGGAGTTGGTGATGGACAGGGAGGCCTGGCGTGCTGCGATTCATGGGGTCACAAAGAGTCAGACATGACTGAGCTACTGAAGTGAACTGAACTGAATGGAACATGAACTGGAGAATTGGTCTTTTCTTTTATGTTTTCTCTCCCTCTATAAAAGATTATCTCAGCTACAGAGAAGCAGAAGAGTTCAGAGAAACATAAATAAATAAATAAATAAGGGCCAGTAGCAATGTGCAGACATATGAATGCAAGATTCTCCATGAATCTAGAGCATGATTTTTAAAAAATGGTATGTTGTCTGTCCCTCTGGAAATTGAATATAATTGAGATTCGTTATTCTTGGGCTTCTCTGGTGGCTCAGATGGTAAAGAACCTGCCTGCAATGCAAAAGGCCCAGATTTGATCCCTTGGTCAGGAAGATCCACTGAAGAAATGGCTCCAGTATTCCTTTCCTGGAGAGTTCCATGGACAGAGGAGCCTGGGAAGTCCATGGGGCCACAAAGACTGTCATGTGAATGAGAGAATCTCCATGAAATCCAGTAAAGTGAAAGTTGCTCAGTCGTGTCCAACTCTTTGACATCCAGAGAATGATTTTTAAAAAAGTGGTACCAATACAGTATGGGAAAGTAAAATAAAGTAAAAAAAAAAAAAAAAAAAAGTGGTACCTTGTATGTCCCTTTGGAAATTAAGCAGAGTTGAGATTGTTTATTCTGATATTCTTACTGCTTATAAATTATAAACCAAGTGGTATTATACTCCTCCTTCACCTAACATTTAGGAAGAATTTGGGAGATAGTCTAAAGTCACCTTTGACTACAATTCCTCTAACTTACGTGTTCTATCTACCCTACTCTCACTCTGGTGGGACCAGATCACTGTTGATTTTAGTTCTGATCTTGTCCTAAATTAATGAATTCTGGACCTCCTGGATTTCTATGCTGCTGTCCGCATGAGGGCATCTGTGGAACAGAAGTAATCATGTGGCATGATTTCTTTCTGTTCTTTTAACCTTCCCTTCTTTTAAGCTTCCCTTCACTTCTTTCCCTGCCTTTTACGTCTCTTTACAGCAACTCTAGATGAAGTTGTATTGTTATATCAGACTTAACTGATGGCTGGGTTAATGAAAATAGGATGTTTTACATCTGGTTTTGCATCCCTCCAGATTTGCTTTCACCCATTATCCTCTGAGTCCTAGTTGCCTGCCTGATAGAGAGCTCCAACTGCCTTCCTATTTGCCTCCTCCACTAATACTGCCACATGTTTCAGCCTTTCCAAGTGAGTTCTGGGCTTTGACACAGCCTCCATCAAGCCCACTAGAGTGTAAGTCATAGTGTTTTTGATCCTTGAATATGACTTCACTAGACCCAAATGACTCTGCTTCATCTGCCACTCTGCTGTCCTTAGTCACTCAATCATGTCCAACTCTTTGTGACCCTGTGGGCTGTAGCCCACCGGGCTCCTCTGTCCATGGGGATTCTCCAGGCAAGAATACTGGTGTGGGTTACCATGCCCTCCTCCAGGGTATCTTCCCAGCCCTGGGAACCCAGGTCTCGTACTTTGCAAGTAGATTTTTTACCATCTGAGCCACCAGGAAAGCCCAAGAATACTGGAGTCGGCAGCCTATCCTTTCTCTAGAGGATCTTCCTGACCCAGAAATCAACCCAGGGTCTCTTGCATTGCAGGCAGATTCTTTACCAGCTGAGCTATCAGGGAAGCCCCATTTTCCAAATTGAATGAAACACATCAGTGCTGAAAGTGGGATCTGGCTTCCCAGAGTGGCCATGTACACAAGTAAGAAATTCACAGGAGTGATGCTCCATAGAATGAATAGAACTTGGACCAGCACTGGACACAAAATGTAAAGGATTATATAGAAGCTTTACACTTCCTTCAACTACATTACCCTCTTTTCACCCCCATCCTGTTCCACAGATGAATTTTTACCTCTCACTTCACAGAGAAAATACGTTCATTGTTTTTTCAATTTTTCAGATGTTTGAGTACTCACCATTCACACTTACAGTTTAGTATGTGATGAATGGGAGCTCTGTCATTTGAGAACTCCTTCAGTTTTCTGCTATAAAATCTATAAACCTGGTTACATCTGTTTACCTCCTTCCATATGTCCCTTACATCTCACTGATGGTAACTGAGACTCATGGCCACCTCGGCTGCAAGGCAAGTTGGGAAACTGGGCATTTGGAAAAGTAAATGGGATTGCCATGATTTTTGGAGACTTTAATACACTGTTTCTCTGTGTCGAACCAGGGATTTGTTATCAAGATGGTTTGTTTAGCTCTGTCTGTAGGTAGTAACCAAGAGAGAACTTGTGGCTGAGGACTTGTGTCCTTATTCCATTTTAACAGCATGCTCTAATCATAGTCATTATTCTACCAACCCTGGCATAGTACCTCCAGCAGTAAAAAAAGAAAATCCAGCATATTTTGACTTTCTGTTGAGAAAGATAAATTTCTCGGCACATCTGCCATCAATCTCTTCTCTCCTTATAGATGACAAAACAGTTTCTTAGGAATTTCAGAGGTTGTTGCAGTTATACTGTACAGCAAGTTTTAGATGATGATGTAATGAGGAAATTTTTAACATTTCCTCAATTTAGTCAATCCTTAAAATGCTATCTGTCTAGTATTTCCTCTGTAACAACTGGTTCAGAACTAAGAATTATGAAATTGTAATTCAGACTGTGGTAAGACCTCCATAATGATTTTCTGTGTATTCCAGGAACCATGATGGCTTGGGTCTGTTGACCACAGTTATTTACACCATTTTTCTTCAGTTTGATAATCAGACTTAAAATTTACTCCTGGATCCAATTTAGCTTGTATATTTCAATCTGAGATATAACTGAATACTTAACTGCAGGTCTAAAATCTTGAATGAGAATTCCTCAGGAATAACCTGAATAAAGGTAGACTCTCTTAATTCCAGTTTACAAAAGGTGTCACATTAAAAGGAAGCACAAATTATTCCCAGAATCCTTAAAGAATAATGTCAGTCTTCAAAGCAGATTTCTTTGAGGGAGTAACATAGCACACAAAATCATTCTCTTTAGACACCAACACACCCCATCTTTCATTTTCACTCTTTTTTAAAATTATTTTTTAAATTAATTATTTGAATTGGAAGATAATTACTTTACAATATTGTGATGGTTTTTGCCATACATCAACAAATGGCTACAGGTATACATGTGTCCCCCCGATTCTGAACCCTCCTCCCCACCCTATCCCACTGGGTGTTGACCTAGAACACCAGCTTTCGGTGCCCTGCTTCACGCATCAGCCTTGCACTGGTCATCTATTCTACATAAGTGATGTACATGTTTCAATGCTATTCTCCCAAATCACCCCACCCTCGCCTTCTCCCACTGAGCCCAAAAGTCTGTTCTTTATATCTGTGTCTCCTTTGTTGCATGAACCAGGAAAAAAAATCTCTTTCTCCTCGCCTGTCAAGCAGATGTTCCTATTCATTTCTGCATTTTGCACATGAACTTAACCACAGGATTGCAGTCCAGCTTCCACTGTACTGGACTTCCCTTGTGGCTCAGCTGGTAAAGAATCACTCTGCAATGTGGGAGACCTGGGTTCGATCCCTGGGTTGGAAAGATCCCCTAGAGAAAGGAAAGGCTACCCACTCCAGTATTCTGGCCTGGAGAATTCCATGGACTATATATTCCATGGGGTTGCAAAGAGTTGGACACGACTGAGCGATTTTCATTTTCCACTGTTCTGAAGTTTTATTATCCTCGTGATAGTACCCTTGACCTTGCAAACATGTAGT
Organism: Budorcas taxicolor; assembly: GCF_023091745.1. Taxonomy (NCBI): domain Eukaryota; kingdom Metazoa; phylum Chordata; class Mammalia; order Artiodactyla; family Bovidae; genus Budorcas; species Budorcas taxicolor. Next base: position 133,289,915 of record NC_068914.1, on the reverse strand, counting down.
TTTCCTCTCATTCTGAGTGAAATTATGTGAATAGACAACTCTCTGGCATTGCCATCAATGAAATTTTCTACCTTGCTGTAAAAACCACCAAGATACTGGTACTTGTGCACAGACACAGTGGCACTCAGAGGGAGTAGACAGCCTCCATGTGAATGTCCAAAGGTGGAACTGGAGATGTAGGTTTGGAGATGGACAAGACACTGAGGTGGAGTTCGAGATGCTGCCAGTGAGTGAGCATTCATTCATTCATTCATCCCCAGATTCACTATCCCTTCCACTGTTACAGCTTTCCAATTTACAACTAGTGACACTTTTAACAATTGGGAGGGCATTTTATCCCAGGAGCTGTGTGTTCCATCTGCCATCAGGACTTCTCATCATCAGCCAGGTAAATGATCAGATCTCACATCCCATCTTATTGATCTTCAGTTCATTTCAGTTGCTCAGTTGTGTCCAACTCTTTGCGACCCCATGGACTGCAGCACACCAGGCTTCAGCATTTCTTGGAGATTGCTCAAACTCATGTCCATCAAGTCGGTCATGCCATCCAACCATCCCATCCTCTGTAGTCCCCTTCTCCTCTTGCTTTCAATCTTTCCCAACATCAGGGTCTCTTCTAAGAAGTCAGTTCTTTGCATCAGGTGGCCCAAGTATTAGAGTTTCAGCTTCAGCATCAGTCCTTCCAATAAATATTCAGGATTGATTTTCTTTAGGATTGACTGGTTGTATCTCCTTGCAGTCCAAGGGACTCTCAAGAGTCTTCTCCAACAGCACATTTCAAAAGCATCAATTCTTTGGTGTTCAGCTCTCTTTATAGTCCAACTCTCACATCCATACATGACTACTGGAAAAACCATAGCTTTGACTATATGGGCCTTTCTTTGGCAAAGTAGTGTCTCTGCTTTTTAATATGCTATCTAGTTTGGTCATAGCTTTTCTTCCAAGGAGGAAGCGTCTTTTAAATTCATGAGTGCAATCACCATTTGCAGTGATTTTGGGGCCTCCCCCAAAAAGTCTGTCACTGTTTCCACAGTTTCCCCATCTATTTGCCATGAAGTAATGGGATCAGATGCCATGATCTTAGTTTTTTGAATGTTGAGTTTATTACTGATCTTATTGATTGCTTGTTGGATCACTACTAATACCAATGATCACATGTTGAGGTCTCTGGAAGCACACACTGAGATGGAGGTGAAAAGGCAATTTTTTAAAATTAGGAATTAGCCCCTGTGAAGGGGAAAAGGAAGAAGCTGAATTTGGCAGAGGAAGAAATTGCAAGGCAGAGTTGACACAATCTTATTAACACTGCAGGGAGTGTTTGAGTGAGGCTAGCCCCTCAGAGTATCCTAGATTAGGATCAAATTAGCTGGCGTTTGTACTCCTACCTCATTTAGCAACCAGATGCAACCTGTCCTCAAGAAAGGATTTCTTGTTTGTAGATTTTTTGATGATGTCATTCTGAGCAGTGTGCAGTCCAAGTGACTCTCAAGTTTTCTCTAGCAATAATCCCACTACTGGGCAAATACCTGAGAAAACCATAATTAGAAAAGACACACGTACCCCATGTTCATTGCAGCACTGTTTATAATAGCTATAACATGGAAGCAACCATGTCCATCATATCCATTAACAGATGAATGGATAAAGAAGTTTTGGTACATACATACAACAGAATATTGCTCAGCCAAAAAAAAAAAAAAAAAAAAAGAGCACATGAGTCAATTCTAATAAGGTGTTGAAACTAGAGCCTATTATACAGAGTGAAGTAAGTCAGAAAGAGAAAAAACAAATATCATACATTCACGCATATATAATCTAGAAATATGGTACTGATGAACCTATATGCAGGGCCTCAACGGAGACCCAGACATAGTGAATAGACGTGTGGGAAGTCTATTCAGTAGTCTATTCAATAGTAGGGGAAGGAGAGGGTGGGGTGAATGAAGGAGTAGCATGGAAACATATACATTACCGTATGTAAAACAGACAGCCAATGGGAATTTGCTGTATGATGCAGGGAGCCCAAACCCAGTGCTGTGATAACCTAGAGGGGTGGGATGGGGTGGGAGATGGAAGGGAGGTTCAAGAGGGAGGGGGCATATGGACATATTATACTTATGGCTGATTCATGTTGATATATGGCAGAAACCAACACAATATTGTAAATCAATTATCCTGCAATTAAAAACAAATAAATTATATGAAAAAGAAAGGGATGACTTTAGATGAGCAGGCTCTCTTTAGCTATTGCCAATGAGGAGAGTACTGGCAGGTTGTAGGGGGTAGTTCACCATACTCCCAACAACTGGTCAGTAAGTTCTTTTTTGAAAGGTTCTGAAGGTGTATGCCTGCCTCTCCTGCTGCTGTGCTGGGCAGAGAGAGGATTCTGTCGAGGAAAGAAAGAAAGGGAAACTTTGATGAAGCTTGTGAAGATAGAACTTTTTTTTTCACAAGTTCAAAGTTCCAGAGAATAAAACCAAGGGTCTAGGAGAATGAACAGAGTGGAAATCTGAATTGGCAGAAAGGAAGTCCAACACATGAGGGGTGTTAAAACAGAAGAGAGGAGAGATTAATAGAGAGTTTACAGCTTGGAAGATGATGCAAAAAAGAGAAATAAGTGCTGTCTGTCCCCACAGTCTTTATTTTATTTTTTATTAATTTAATTTACTTATTTTACTTTACAATATTGTATTGGTTTTGCCATACATTGACTTGAATCTGCCATGAGTGCACATGTGTTCCCCATCCTGAACTCCCCCTTCCACCTCTCTCCCCATCCCATCCCTCTGGGTCATCGCAGTGCACCAGCCCCGAGCACCCTGTATCATGCATCAAACCTGGACTGGTGATTCATTTCACATATGATATTTTACATGTTTCAATACCATTCTCCCATATCATCCTGCCCTCGCCCTCTCCCACAGAGTCCAAAACACTGTTCAATACATCTGTGTCTCTTTTGTTGTCTTGTATACAGGGTTATCATTACCATCTTTCTAAATTCCATATATATGCGTTAGTATACTCTATTGGTGTTTTTCTTTCTGGCTTATTTCACTTTGTATAATAGGCCCCAGTTTTATCCACCTCATTAGAACTGATTCAAATGTATTCTTTTTAATGGCTGAGTAATATTCCATTGTGTATATATACCATAGGTTTCTTACCCATTTGTCTGCTGATGGACATCTAGGTTGCTTCCATGCCCTGGCTATTATAAACAGTGCTGCGATGAACATTGGGGTACACGTGTCTCTTTCAATTCTGGTTTCCTCAGTGTGTATGCCCAGCAGTGAGATTGCTGGGTCATATGGCAGTTCTATTTCCAGTTTTTTAAGGAATCTCCACACTGTTCTCCATAGTGGCTGTACTAGTTTGCATTCCCACCAACAGCGTAAGAAGGTTCCCTTTTCTCCACACCTATTGCTTATAGACTTTTGGATCATAGCCATTCTGACTGGCATGAAATGGTACCTCATTGTGGTTTTGATTTGCATTTCTCTGATAATGAGTGATGTTGAGCATCTTTTCATGTGTTTGTTAGCCATCTGTATGTCTTCTTTGGAGAAATATCTGTTTAGTTCTTTGGCCCACTTTTTGACTGGGTCTTTTATTTTTCTGGAATTGTCCTCACAGTCTTTAAGCTATCTGGCTTCACTGATTTTAACTGTGTCTGAAAGGAGAGTGTGGCAGCTATTCATGGAGTTGCACCTTTAATTTCCTTCTGATCTGAAAAAGTAAATGGTCCCAATGAGCAACTGCAAATGAGCCATGATTCTTAGTCATGATATTATTTTTTTATTTTTATAATTTTAAATTTATTAATTTTTGGCTGCACCAAATCTTCATTGCTGTACACAGGCTTTCTCTGTGTGGCAAGCAGGGGCTCTTCTCTAGTTGCCTTTCTCATTGCAGTGGCTTCTCTTGTTGCAGAGCACGGGTGCTTCAGTAGTTGCAGTACACAGGATTTGTTGCCCCATATCATGTATAATCTTCCAGAATCAGGAATGGAACCCATGTCCCCTGCATTGGCAGGTAGATTCTTAACCACTGGACCACCAGGGAAGTCCTGGTCCTGATCTTTAAACTCAGTACTAGATGCTAATGTTTCTGTGTCCATATTTTAATATTCTTAGCTGACTTGGAAAGACTTAAGTCTGAGACCTAACATAGCCTGTCAGAGCTGATGGGATAATGTAGAAAAGGTTTGCATTCTCACATCCAAGATCTGCCAGTTCTCCAGAGTCTTCATTTTAACACAGGGCTTAACATCTTTCAGGTCCACAGCTTATTCATCAGAATTAAGAGGAATGAACAGGTGCGCTTTTTTTTGTAGTAAAAAAGTTAACAATAAAACTGTTAGTACATACTGTAAGCAGACCCTGAGACAGCTTGAATATTTGCTACACATCTTATAGCCTGAAAAAGTATTTTCCTTGCTTCTATTAATTCTTAGGTTATCAAATATTATAAGTATGTATGCATGCACTTTTAAAAGAGAGATAGTATACCACTCTACAAATTTCCATTTTCAGTTTATAATATAGTGTTTAGTGAAATACTTTAGTAAAGGAAATGCAAGCTGTGGATGGCTTTATTTTCTCCTATATATGTTGGTATTGAGTTTGCTGTTTGACAAGTGAATCTGCACAAGTGGTTTAAATGTTTACATTACATGCTTAGCATTAATCCTAAAAGAATGTTTTTTGGAACTGTGTGGACTTGGTTTGAAACCCAGTAACTTTATGAGAGTTGGCAGCCATGACCTGGCCACATGGATTAGGTACCTAGATTCTACCCATGTTGGGGAAAACACACCACTAAGGAATATAGAGGGAGGGAATAGAGCAGTAGTCCTTTTACTATTTCATTTTGTAAGTCGTAGCATTATATGACATAAGAAAAAAATTCAGTTTTGTTGAAATTAACCCAAAGGGGGACTTCCTGGTGGTCTAGCGGCTATGACTCTGAGCTTCCAATGCAGGGGACCCAGTTCTATCCCCGATCAGGAATCTAGAAACTACAAGCCAAAACGAAGAATTCACAGGTCATAACTAAAGATCTCACATGCTGCAACTAAGAGCCAGTGAGGCCAAATAAATAAAATAAATATTAATAAATAAATTAATTAACCGAAAGAGTGAGCTTTAATCATGACTTCCATTTTTAACACCCATTCCATGATTCTTTTACCCTCAGGAAGTACTTCTAAGTAGCTGTCATAGCATTCATTCATAGTCAAGTTTACCTTTGTCTTTTTTCTTAAATGTACAAATTCACTTCCTAATATGTCTGCTTCTTTAAGTGCAGGACTTTATTATTTATCTTTAAGGGCTTAGAAGCAAAATAATGTATTTAAACATATGTTGGAACTCCATGAATGTTTTTTATAAATAATTTAAAAATAAGTTTTTATAGATGACTTGTTATTTTTTATAAATAACTTAAAAATATAGATAGTACAGAAATACTAGAAATTACAGTGGACTAGAAACTAAGTGACTCATTTTTAAATGTTTAAATATTTTGCAGATATTATATTTTAGGCTTCTACATCTTTATTATAGTTCTACCATTTATTCACATTCTAGGTACATTATGGATGTTATAACTCATACCCTCTTTTCCAATTAAACAGCCATTTTTTCCCTCCCTTGGGTAGTTTTATTGACTTGGAAAACTAAATATTATGTATTAATCAATAGATGTTCTATACCATTTCCTCCTCCAGAGGGTCTTCCTGACCCAGGGATCGAACCCAGGTCTACCTCCACTGCAGGCAGACGCTTTACCCTCTGAGCCACTAGAGAAGCTCACAGGATATTATTTTATAATGGAAGCAAAGTTCACTAAAGCATAATATATGATATTGTCAACTTGACTCTAAATCAAACAAGTCAAGTTAAAGCATCTAAAATCTTTTGGAGATCTTATATGCTTTGTGAAAACAAATGCCCTCAACATTAACAGTCAGTGGATTTGGAATTTATATCCAGCTCCTAGACTGAAAATAATCAAAAATATTATTTTATCGATTCATTAATTGAATAATTAATTAAATTTAATATTATTAATAATTAATTAATTAATCATTGAATTAATAATTCATTTTACTGAAGTAGAGTTGATATACAATAAATATAAACTGCATATACATACAATTTGGTGAGTTTTGATGTGCATATATTGATTTGGCCAAAAAGTTCATTCAGGTTTTTCCATACCATCTTATGGAAAACTACAAACAAAATTTTTGGCCAACTCAGCATATATGAAACCATCAGTCATACCCAGAGTTTCCTCCTGCCCCTTGGAAAGCCATCCTATCTGTCGCTGCCATGCCTTCTTCTCAGGCAGACACTTGTTTGCTTTCTGTCACTGTTGATTAGTTTTTATTTTCTACAGTTCTGTTTAATAGAATCTTGCAGTATGTGCTTTCTTTTAGGTCTGTCACTCAGAATGATTTTGAGATGCTTCTATGTTTCTTCATGTTTAATTTGTACATTTCTTCTTACTGCTGAGTTTTATTCCATTGTATGGATAGACTGTTATTTTATGTATTTATTTTTAATCCATTTACCTTTTTATGGGCCTTTTCCAGTCTGGGGATATTACAAATAATGTTGCTATGAACATTCACATGAAGTCTATGTATGGAAGCTTACTTTTTTTTCTCTTGAGTAAATACCTGGGATTTGGATGATCGCATCATATGGTGTGTGTTTATGAACTTTTAAAGAAACCACTAAATCATTTTCCAAAGTGGTTGTACCATTTTACATTCCCCCATCTGTGTGTGAGGCCTAGTTCCTTCATATTTTCATCAACACTTGATATGCTTGGTTTATCAATTATTTCCCTCATGTCTAATGATGATGAGCATCGTTTCATGTGCTTTTATACATTGTGTTATATTTCTATGGCTGCTATAATAAATTATCACAAACTTATTGGCTTGAAACAACAGAAAGTTCTTCTCTCACAGTTCTGGAGGCTAAATATCTGAAATCAGTTTTACAAAATTAAAATCAAGGTTTTAGCAGAAATTCTGGGGGAGAATACAGTTTCTTGCCCTTTCCAGCATCTAGAGCTGAATTCCATGAATTCATTGGCTCATGGTCCCCTCCTGCATCTTCAAAGCCATGCCACAGTATCTTCTCTCTCTGACTCTGCTTCCCTCCACTTCTGTCACATGGCCTTCTTCTCTTCTGTGGTCAAAGCTATCAGCTTTCCTCTTGTATGGCACACCTGATTGAATTTAAGGCCCACCCAGATAATCCAGGATAATCTTCCCATCTCAAGAATCTTAATTGACTCACATTTACAAAGTCCTTTTTTCTCCCCAACTAAGATAACACTCACATGGTTCCCTGGTGGCTCAGTGGTAATGAATCCACCTGCCAATGCAGGAGATAGGGGTTCAACACCGAGTCTGAAAGATCTCTGGAGAAGGAAGTGGCAACCTGCTTCAGTATTCTTGCCTGGGAAACTCCATGGACAGAAAAGCCTGGTGGGCTGCAGTCCATAGCATTGTACAGGGTTGGACACGACTGAGTGACTGAGCATGCATAAGGTAACACTCACAGATTCCAGAGATTAGGACAGGGATAAATTTGTGGAAGCTATTATTCCGTGTACCATGCCATTCTTTAGTTCTTCTTTGCTGTCTTAAATGTTCAGTTTTTTAGCCTACTTTTTATAATTTGAAAATATTTTCTCCCAATGTGGTTATGTGGCTTGTGATTTTATTGACCCTAAAAGTGTTTTTTGAAGAATAGAGGTACCTAATTTTAAGTCTAGTTTATATATATATGGATCATGATTTTGGTATCCTAAGAAACTTTTGAAAATCCAAGGACATGTAGATTTTCTTCTATGCTTTCCTCCATAAATTTTATAGTATTAGGTTTTGCATTGAAGTTGATGATCCAGTTGTGTTAACTTTCTTATATGGCACCCCATTCAGTTTAGTTCAGTTGATCAGTCATCTCCAATTCTTTGCCATCCCATGGACTGCAGCACACCAGGCCGCCCTGTCTATCATCAACTCCGCGAGCTTACTCAAACTCATGTCCACTGAGTCAGTGATGCCATCCAACCATCTCATCCTCTGTCATCCCCTTCTCCTCCCACCTTCAATCTTTCCCAGCATCAGGTTCTTTTCAAATGTGTCAGCTCTTCACATCAGGTGGCCAAAGTATTGGATTTTCAGCTTCAACATGAGTCCTTCCAATGAATACTCAGTACTGATTTCCTTTAGGATGAACTTGCTGAATCTCCTTGCAGTCCAAGGGACTCTCAAGAGTCTTCTCCAATACCACAGTTCAAAAGCATCAATTCTTTGGCACTCAGCTTTCTTTATAGTCCAACTCTCACATCCGTACATGACTACTGGAAAAACCATAGCCTTGACTAGATGGATCTTTGTTGCCAAAGTAATATCTCTGATTTTTAATATGCTGTATATGGCACTAGACAGGATCTAAGTTCATCTTCTTGCATGTGGATTTCTAAATGTTTAATCACCATTTGTTGAAAAGCCTATCCTTTCTGCGTTGAATTGCCTTTGCTTCTTTGTCAAAAAACATTTATGTAAGTGTGGGTCTATTTCTGGACCATCTGTCCTACTTCATTCATATACTTGTCTTTCTTGATGCCAGTGCCACACTTCCTTAGATTACCATAACTTTATAATAAGTTTTGAAATCAAGTAGTTTAAGTCCTTCAGGTTTGTTCTTTTTGAAATTGTTTTGGCTATTTAATGTCCTTTGTATTTCCATGTGAGTTTTATAGTGTCTAGCAAAAAACATAACAAAAGGAAAATCCTGTTGAGATTTTGACATGATTGCATGGAATTACCCGTGGGCAAAATATACTAGGGCTTCTTTACATTAATTCAGAAATATTTCTTTAGTTTCAGAGTCCAGACATTCATTTATTCCTATGTATTCTTTATCTGTACCAAATACCAATAAGGAAAATAAGATCATGGGAATGAATACCCATCCTAGTATTCTTGCCTAGAGAATTCCATGGACAGAATAGCCTGGCAAGCTATATAGTCCATAGGGTCACAAGGAGTCAGACATGATGAGTGAATAAGATTTTCACCAATAAAAAACTCTTAAACATTTAAAATATTTCTCTGAAAATATGTTGTATTTTGTTGAAAGGCATTGATTTTCTTTTTTGGAGGTTATTTCTATGATCTAAAAAAATATATATAGCAATATTGCCTTTTCCTAGGAGTAACCATTTTCATATCCTTGGTTTCTACAACATTTTACACAGTCCATTTCTTATGAGAATCTCAATACAAAAATACGTATTTCTAATTTATCTTTCCATCATGTATATGATAAATTTAAAGAACCTGGCAGTTATATAGTTTAACAACTGTTCAAGTCCATCAACAAAGTACAGAAGTATGATACTTATTTCTTTGAATTACAGGACCCCTGATTATATTCCAGCAAATTTGCTTTCATTTTTTTCCCCATTTTTAAGAGCCATGAAATAGGGCTTTAATTGATTTTCTATATACATATAGTCATTATTATATAAAATACAACCTGGATTTCTAAATAATGTATCAATATTAATTTTAAAGTATAATTGACAAAGGCATGGGAGCTAGGGCTTCCCAGGTGCTACTAGCGGTAAGGAATCTACCTGCCAATGTAGTAGACACAAGTTCCACCCCTGGGCCAAGAAGGGATGCCCCTGGAGTAGCAAATGGACCCCACTCCAGAATTCTTGCTTGGGAAATTCCAGGGGCAGAGGAGTCTGGCAGGCTACTGTCCGTGGGGCCACAAAGAGTCAGACAGACTGAGAGACTGAGTGCACACACATATAAACGGGAGCTAAAGACGAATGTCTTTGTGGTCCAAAGTGTTCAAGCAGCATAAAGTAAAATTTTTCTTCTTATTGATACTCAGAGGTTAATACACAAAAAGCCTATAAAAATCACTATGTTACTTATCAAAGAGCAAAGCTCAAGATTATAGCCCTGTGAACTAGTAGGTGGTTTTAAAGCAAATGATATAAGTTGTATAACCACTCTTCTAATTGTTTTATTACAATGTTAGTTTTTTTCCAGGGAAATAAGATAAGTGAAATGGATACTGTCTAGTGGCTAATTGTGTAAACTAGTTAAATGGGTTACATTTCGACAAATATTTGTATCTTTAGCTATTTTAGAAATACAGTTTTAGCAGTTAAACAGTTGTATGTTTCAATATGCCTGTAGTTTCAAATATTCGGCCATAATGCATTTGAAAAGGATTAAATTCTTCTCACTAGAAATGCTATTTTATAGATTTTTATTTATAAAGTTCAAGGTAAATAGAATTTTAGGCTGTAGCACCTTCTGATGATTTTTAAGGTAATGTCAATTTCATCTTTAATGCAGAAAATGACTGTCACTGTGAGTTGACTAAGCTTTTTGTTGTCAAAAATTATTACTATTTTTATACCACCCTGGTATGCCAGTAAATGTTTTTGACTTCATTATCATGCCCAGGGCTTTATAATATCTCTTAATACAGATGAAAATATTTGTCCACTTTTGGTTTGGATGTTTGTGAACATGAATGATTGTGGGGAATCAAATGTAGTTGTTAAAAAGGGTTTTCACTAACAAATAATAAAATCCCTCAGAGGTATGGGTACATGTATTTTTAATAGGTACATTTATTTGGTTACCATCAGCCATTTGTAGTACGTTCCAATCGGTCCCCATTAACTGACTTAAAAAAATAGTTATTAAGCCAAGACTTCTCAGATCTTCTGAGCAAGACTGACTTCTGTTTAAATAGAAATTCAAATTTATAAAGTATTTTAAAAATACTAAATTATGTTTTCAGCATGCAGCTTATTTTGGAGCTAAGGGCTGACTAACTTGGATGGATTTTAGGTTGCTTTTTACTAAGTTAGAAATAAGTATTTTAAATATATGGCAGAAAACCTACCTCTAAAGGACCTAAATGACCTATTATAAAAGAAGCTTGTTTTTAATAATTAGACACTGCATTTGTTTACATGTATACTCCAGAGTGCCTCTGAAAAATTCAATCCCCACATTTTTACTTTCCTAGAAACAGTGATGGACTTGTTCTAACTAGCTTTACTTGAGTTTCTTTCTCAGTTGCTTTCAGGGCAAATGACTTGAATCACCGTGTTGTTCGAGTTGATAGTATATGATGATTTAACCCTCAGAATGCTAGTGCTGTGTATTTTGGCATTAGTCCAAGTCACCATGAGATACACATAGGGCATACTTTGTCTTTGCCGAAATCATGAAAACACTGCAATTTCAGAGTATGTGCTACCTGCTCCCAAATAATAAACTCATATCTACCGCTTTCATTCACGAGTCCATAAAGAGTTCCCCATGGTTCCCTTAAAACTAAATCAGGAATATGTTTTTTCAGTGGATATTCATTTCAGTGCGTCTCATATTAATGAGTGGATTTTGGGTGCTGTTGTTATTCATTTTAGAAGCAGATTTTCACAGGAAACTAGCTGCATTTCAAAATTTAGTTCTAGTTTCTCATAGATAATTCTTCCTGATTCTATATTTCCTTTGAGTAGGTAAAAACTGAAAACACAATTATTTGTACTCAAAGTTGCTAACTAGAGTTTCAAGCCAAGAGTTTCTAGAGTGTGGCAGCCTCTTTTGTTATCATTTGCAGCCAAATTACATGAAAAGTTAATTTTAACATCAACTATGTTTAGAAGTACCTTGAAAAGAAATCTCACAGCTACATTTCCAACTATCAGGCTTAAATCAAAGGATCTGCTTTGCTGGAGGAGTCCTGAGAGATAAGAACACATGACGTCTCAGTGGTAAATCAGTTTAACATAAATAAGTTTTCAAAATGTTTAAATTCAATGTGACTGACTTTTTAAGTCTACAGAATACCAAATAGTCTGCTTAACAAGTGATTTCATGTTTTTTCTCCAGTGTTTCAGTATCAAGACAACCAGAGAATCAGAATCATTACTTCTGAAATTTAGAAAATTGAATAGATATTAGAAATTGGAACAAAAAAAAGAGATAAGTATTTCTTATTTTCCTAAAGCTTTAAGAATTTATTTAAGCAAAAATTGATTCAAACCAGACAGCACCAAACCAGAGTGATTAGAAGAGCTAGTGAGATAAGTATTTCCAATTCTATTTTGAATTATTTATACATACTCAAAAATATCTTTAATTCTGGTAATATCTGATATACTTTGGATGTTACATTTTAGCAGTAATCTATCCTAAGTTCATTTTGGCATACGTAGGTATTTGTGTATGTGTGACATGTATATGTATATTGTGTGTGCCTATATATATGTGTATATATAAAACTTAACCTTAACATAACATGTCTCTTAGTTGATCATGCTGAAAATCAATTCAGAAAGCTTAGTATCCGAAATATTTAATTAAATTTATTTTCTATTTTTATTGTGGTGTAGTTGACATATAATACTATGTATTTCAAACATAGTGATTTGACATTTATATATATTATTAATTAATCATTATGATCAGTCTAGTATTCATCACCATACAAAGTTATTACAATATTATTGACTATATTTCCTCTGCTGTACATTACATGCCTATGACTTATCTATTTTTTAACAAAGTTTCTACTTCTTAATCTCCTTCACCTATTTTGCCCATACCTCTCCTCTGTCAACTCCCTGTTTGTTCTCTGAATCTGTAAGTCTGTTTCTGTTTTGCTTCATTTGTTCATTAATTTTGTTTTTTAGAGTCCTTTTGTAAGTGAAATTATATGTATTTTTCTTTCTCTGTCTCACTTATTTCACTTACCATAATACTTTATAGATTCATCTATGTTGTCATTAATGACATAATTTTATTCTTTTTTATGGCTAAGTAAGAAGAAAGCTTGGAGAAGGCAATGGCACTCCACTCCAGTACTCTTGCCTGAGAAATTCCATAGATGGAGGAGCCTGGTAGGCTGAGGTATATGGGGTCGCTAAGAGTCGGACACGACTGAGCAACTTCACTTTCACTTTTCACTTTCATGCATTGGAGAAGGAAATGGCAACCCACTCCAGTGTTCTTGCCTGGAGAATCCCAGGGACAGGGGAGCCTGGTGGGCTGCCGTCTCTGGGGTCACACAGAGTCGGACACGACTGAAGCGACTTAGCAGCAGCAGCATCAAGAAGAAAGCTGAGCGCCGAAGAATTGATGCTTTTGAACTGTGGTGTTGAAGAAGACTCTTGCGAGTCCCTTGGACTGCAAGGAGATCCAACAAGTCCATCCTAAAGGAAACCAGTCCTGGGTGTTCATTGGAAGGACTGATGCTGAGGCTGAAACTCCAGTACTTTGGCCACCTCATGCGAAGAGTTGAGTCATTGGAAAGGACTCTGATGCTGGGAGGGATTGGGGGCAGGAGGAGAAGGGGACGACAGAGGATGAGATGGCTGGATGGCATCACTGACTCGATGCACATGAGTTTGGGTGAACTCCGGGAGATGGTGACGGACAGGGAGGCCTGGCGTGCTGTGATTCATGAGGTTGCAAAGAATAGGACATGACTGAGCAACTGAACTGAACTGACTATTTCATTATGAATGTTAATCTGTTCCTCTGTCAATAGACACTTAGGCTGCTTCCATGTTTTGGCTATTATAAATAATGCTGCATTATCACTGGGGTACATGTATCTTTTTGAATTAGTGTTTTCATTTTGTTTTGGGAGTTTTTTTCTGGAGTAAATATCCTGAAGTAAATTTACTGGATCATATTGGTAGTTCTATTTTTAATTTTTTGAGAAATCTCCATAATGTTTTTCATAGTGGCTCCATGAGTTTACATTCCCGCTAACAGTGTACACATGATCCCTTTCTTCCATATCCTCACCAACATGACTTTGTCCTTTTGATACCAGCTAAAGTGTGAGGTGATATCTCATTGGGTTTTGACTTGTAGTTCCCTAATAATGCTCAACATTAGTGATGTTAAGCATCTTTTCATGGGCCCATTGGCCATCTGTATGGCTTCCCTGGATTCTTCTCTGATTCCTGGATCTGAAATTTGCTTTGTTTATTTCCTTCCCCATGTTAGGGAAGTTTTGCATTATTTTCATTTTTTTCAAATACGTTCTCCACCCCCTCCTCTCTCTCTTCTCTTTCTGAGACTCTGTCATTTGAATATTGCTTGATGTTATCTCTGAAATCCTTTAAACTATTCTTTTTAAAAAATTCTTTTTTCTTTCTGTTATTTCTGTTGGGTGATTTCTACTACCCTGTCCCCCAGATTGCTGATTCGTTCTTCTGCATCCTCTGGTCTGCTGGTGATCCCTCTAGTTTATTTTTCATTTCAGTTTTCCTGTTCTTCACTTGTGATTGCTTCATTTTAAAACTTTCTGTCTCTTCCTTGAAGTTCTCACAGAGTTAATCTATTCTTCTCCCAGTTTTGCTTAGTGTCCTAAACACTCTTTGAGCTCTTTATTTCATAAATGTGTATCTTTAAATTTATTTCTGAGGTTTTGTCTTGTTCTTTTGTTTGAAAGGTTTTCTTTCATCTCCTTATTTGCCTAATTCTCTGTGTTTGTATCTGTGTGCTGGATATATTGGGCTTCCCTGGTTACTCAGATGATAAAGAATCCTCCTGCCAATGCAAGAGACCCAGGTTCAACCCCTGGATCAGGAAGATCCCCTGGAGAAGGGAATGGCAACCCACTCCAGTACTCTTGTCTGGAAAATCTCATGGACAGAGTATCCTGATGGGATACAGTCCACGGGGTCACAAAGTGTCGGATACTATTGAGTGACTAACACTTTCACTTTTCACTAGATGTATCAGCTACATCTTCCAAACTTAAAAGAGTGTCCTTATGTAGAAGATGTCCTGTGAGTCCCAGGGCTAAAATCTCCTGGCAATAGAACAAGGTGCTCTGGGCATATCCTGTGTGTGGTCTGATGTACCCTTCTGTTGTGGTTGGGCAATAATTGCTGCAGGAATGCTGGTGTGTGAGACTAGCGTCTTGGAGTGGAAGCTGCTTTAAAAGGGTGCTCCTGCTGCTATCTGAGGCTGCCTACCATGTGGGGCAGAGCAGGAACCGCTTTGGAAGAGCTGACCAGGACAGGCTGGTTGGGTGGGCACATAGTGTTAGCTAGGTTGATGGAGAGCAACAGAAATGGTACCTGTCAACACTGGGCCAGCTCTGTGAAAGGAGAGAAAAAAGAAAAAAGGCATTTTCTAGAGAAATTTTCCAGAGAAAGTTCCACCAGATCCCTGCCCTTCCAGTACATACCCTAAAATTAGTCACTGAATTTCTTCCACCTGTGACTTAGGTACTTTTAAAGCTGCTGCCTCTGCACTGGTACTTGGAGTTAGTGAGTTCGTTCATGAGCCCTTCAAGAGCAGAGTCTTGCTTGCCCACAGCCCTGTGGTTCTGTTATATGATTTACTTCTTTCCCATTAAGAATCAAGTCCCTTTTATAGCTTAGTAATGTGACATTGTATATAAGTACCACATATAAAGTAAAGTAAGTCAGAAAGAGAAAAACAAATGGTACAGATGAACCTGTTTCCAGGGCAGGAATAGAGAAGCGGATGTAGAGAACGGATGTGTGGACATGGGGGGTGAGAAAGGGAAGTGTGAGATGAATTTGGAGACTAGGTTTCACATAAATACACTACTATGTGTCTAATAGATAGCCAGTGGGAACCAGCTGTGTAGTGCAGGGAGCTCAGCTCAGTGCTCTCCATCAGTGGATGAGTGGGATGAGCGGGGTGGGAGGTAGGGGGAGCAATGGAAGAGAGGTCCAAGAAGGAGGGGATATACATATAGCTGATTTCACTTTGCTGTACAGCAGAAAGTAACACAACGTTGTAAAGCAATTATTCGCCAATGGGGGTGGGTGGGAAGAATTGCATCAAATATTGGGGGAAGAAATACATATATAACAAAAATAATTCACTTATTTAACTTCATTTTTTTGTTAGGAAGCAGAATAGGAATATAAACTTCTTGAATTTTATTCCCCAGAAATTATCACTGACTTTTTAAACCAGCTAAAGAAAGACTATTCCTGGAAGAATTAAAATATTGCAAGCAAAAACTGAAGACCAAATAATCCATGGATATATATATATATTTGACTCTGTTGCAACAAATACTGTTATTGGAAAAAAGATTGATATAAACAAGACCCTTCTCTCCTTTACTCTTTCATAGATTTTTCTCTCTGTGGTATGTATGTCAGAGGCCTGAAACAAAAGTGAAAGCAAACTTACTTCTTTCCATATTTCTATCTCTTCTCTCTTCCTTCTTTTCAGCCCAAGCACCAGATATTTATGTTCTGAGCATTTGGCTAGGTGCCAGGGAATAGAGCTGAGTCAGACACAGTCCCTGACATGAACTGCTTTCCCATCTAGTGGTAAAGATAGAATACATAAATGCAAGGATTAAAGTGTTGTAGGCTGTCTCATAAAAGTATATATCTCTTGGGAAAAGGAAAGAAGCATCTGTGTAGGAGGACTTGACAAGTATACAGATAAAATGATGGTTGTGATGATTGTGAGCTTGTGCTTGCCAAGTGGACAAAGTGAGAAGAGTGTTCCAGACAAAAGCAATAGCACACACACACAAAAAAAAGTAAAGAGAATCAAAATGCTTGGGGAATGCAGGAAGGTTTAAATAGTTTTGGTATGGCTAGAGTATAAGAGGTTAATGTAGGGATAATAAAGAGAAAGGCATCAAAGAGACTAAAACAGTTTTGAATAGCTTTGATACTTTAGAAGTCTGGAGTTTGTGCTAACAAGAAAAGAAACCTATAGAAGGATTTCTTGTTTATTTTAGTAATATCCATCTTGCAGCTAAGTGGAAGACAGTTTGCAGAGAGGCCCATGCAGAAGGAAGGGGGAGGAAGGAGACTCTTTCAATAATTCAAGCAAAGATGAAGATTTAGACTAAGGCAGTAGCTAAAGCAATAGAGATAGAGGAGTGAGCATAGAATGAAGGTTATTTAAGGAAACTCTATCAGGGACTTCCCTGTTGGTCCAGTGGGTAAGAAAGACTTTGCCTTCCAGTGCGTGCAGGGAGTACAGTTTAATCCCTGGTCTGGGAGCTAGGATCCCACACATATTGGGGCCAAAAAACCAAAACGTAAAACAGAAGCAATATTGTAACAAATTCAGTAAAGGCTTTTTAAAAAATGGTCCACATTAAAAAAAAAAAAAAAGAAAGAAAGAAAGAAAGCTTTATCAGTATCAACTGGGCAGAAAGCAAAGGGGCTCTCGGAAATTATTTTTTCCTATGTCCACCAAGGAACAAAAAGGCAAGTAGCCTGAATTCTCTACTTTTTAATTAATAGTTGGTTTTAGATCAATGATCACTTATTTATATAAAAGATAAGAAATATTTTCTGTGCAATTTTTCTATATGGCTTTATGTGGATTTTCTTTTTTTCCCCTCTCTCACACTATGTTACTTTTTCTTATTGCTGCTTGTATCTTAAAGAGTTCATGATGAGAAAGGGACTTTGTACCAACTTGGGAAAAGAATTGTTTTCTTTATATGTAAATTCATTCACTCAACAAACATTTACATAGCATCTGCACTGTGTCTCCAGGGATATGAAAATAAAGTGATCTGATCCATGGCCTTAACTTAAAGACTTCACACACAATGCAGAGAACATGTAGAAATCACTACTTTATAATGTTAATAAATTCCAGAATGGAGGTATATATAATATATAAACTGCAGAGGAACACAGGAGAAAGTAAAAGCTGGAGGCCAAACTTGAAAAATGAATAGTTTGCCATGGGGAGGGGGCGAGAGACAGGATGAAGACATTTTATATTCAAAATTTCAGACAAGTAAGTGAAGCAGAAACAAATGTTTCAGAATGACCTGGGAGAAAATGGTAAGAGATGAAGCCACTTAAAATCGGTATGCAGGGACCAGGTTATAGAGTGTCCTTCAAGACAAAATATTCAAGTTATGACAGGATCAGCATTGTATATGCAGAAAAAAGGAAAAGAACTAGCCTGAGCTAAGTATGTGGTAGCCTTGTGATGAATGCCTTCGGTAAGGTATCTCAGCCTGATTGGTGGGAAGAGTACAGTTTTGAAACTAAATAAACCTGAGTTCAGACCCTAAATTTTCTTTATTAATTTTAAGAGTTGGGCCAGTTACTCAAGTTCTTCAACTACCTATCGCCTACAAAATGTTTAACATGGAATTTGTATAGTTGTTATAAAGAACAGATGTTAGTTGTAAAATGTGTAACATATAGATGTAATTATATTGTTACTACTAATAAACACTCTTACAGCTGAAATTCAAAGCCATGCTTAAATCCAAAGGATACATATGACACAAGCCTTAATCAATCAGAATGTTGCAGCCCTTTGGACTGTTTGATTTAGTAGTGGGTGTGTAACTCATTCTGAGTCCACCAGTTAACCTTGAGAATTATATGGGAGATAAGGTCTATTTTTCTGATAGATTTAAACCATTGAGAATGTGAACCTAGAAATCCTTGTCATCTTTTGCCACTATGAAGCATGAACTACCAAGAAGTCAAGCCAAAATCAAGGGAGACAAAGTCAAAAAATGACAGTCTTGGTTCAGTTGGACTTGAATGAAATTAGCTCCAACTATGAATTTTATTTTTTAGGTAAAGGAGCTAAGTGGGCTTCCCAGGAGGTTCAGTGGTAAGGAATCTACCTGCCAATGAGGAGACATAAATTAAATCTCTGGGTCAGGAAGATCCCCTGAAGAAGGAAATGGCAACCACTCCAGTATTCTTGTCTGGGAAATTCCATGGACAGAGGAGCCTGGTAGGCTACGGTCCATGAGAGTCACAAAAGAGTCAGACATGACTTAGTGACTAGAACAGGAACAACAGAGGAGCTAAGTAATAATAATAATCACAATAATAAAAATAACTTTTCTCTTGGCATAACTCAGCTTGAATTGAGTTTTCAGTCACTTGCATCAAGAATACTGAATAATAAAATTAAAATCAGCAACACAGAACTGCCTTTGGAATAGAAATAATATAGCAATGGGAAGGATTATAATCAGTAAGGTAAAGGACTAAATATTAGGACTTGCCTGGAGAATTCCAGGGACGGCAGAGCCTGGTGGGCTCCCGTCTATGGGGTCTCATAGAGTCAGACATGACTGAAGCAACGTAGCAGCAGCAGCAGCAACAGAGAGAGTTCATGTAGATCACTTGTTCTAGAAGCTGAGCTATTAAAAAATAATTTTAAAGGAGAAGGTGCAGTAGCTTGATTGGAGGCAGAGTTGAGGAAGTATTTGTTCCTAAGATGGGAGAGACTTGAGCATGTTTATAGACTTAGGGAAAGAAGCCAGCGGAAAGGAAAAGGTTGACAGTACTGAGAAGAGAAGGGATAATTAATGGAGGAAAGGCCAGGCAGAGACAGGATATGATGAATATTTCTGTTGCCGTGAAATCTCTAGTAAGGTCTAGTGTCTGCTCAGATGGTAAATTCTACAAAATATGTTCAAATTGTTTATTAAAAAATTGTTTTTACTTCTAACTATATATTTTTATGGCTTCTCTAATCTCTCCTGCTTTCCTAAATCCTATGAAGCCTTACAACAGCCCCCACTCTCTCACTGAAAACAAACATACAAATAAACAGAATTAAAATTCCCTGTTCAAACTGATGGAGATTTTCATGCCCTGAGCATAGCCCAAGATAACTGAAGGAAACTCAGTAGAGTCATTTTGTAGGTTTTTAGGTTCTGCTCTACTTTTTTGCCCACAATTTTGCACAAGCTGGTGCACAAACACAATGGGAAAGAGGATTACGTCAAATGTATGAAAGACATGGCAAGAATCCAATGGGAAAGACATG
Organism: Budorcas taxicolor; assembly: GCF_023091745.1. NCBI lineage: Eukaryota > Metazoa > Chordata > Mammalia > Artiodactyla > Bovidae > Budorcas > Budorcas taxicolor. The sequence goes on along the minus strand of NC_068914.1, from coordinate 133,270,045 downwards.
CCCTCCACATTTGGCAGGAGGAATGTGGGGAGGCAGTGGCTTTGTAAAGTGATGAGTCACACTTGAACAGACGCTCTGGAAGGAATTAGTTCAAGAGAAGGCTGGAGAGCTCCCGGACATGTATGAGTGCCTCGGGCCATTAGCAGTATGTGTGTGATCACAGAGAGAACAGGAAACCCTGGGAGCCTTAGCTCTTCTTTCTGAAAACAGCAGAGGAAAGAATTCCTGCTTCTCATGCCTCTGTGCTGGGTGGAAAACCACAGCACTTCTGTTACAATGAGAAAATATTTCATGAGCACTACTTTTTAGAAAACTTTATCTTGACCCAAAGTGTGTTAGTCATTCAGTTGTGTCGGACTCTTTGTGACCCCATCACTGTAGCTCACCCAGCTCCTCTGTCCATGGAATTCTCCAGGCAAGCATACTGGAGTGGGTAGCCATTCCCTTCTCCAGGGGATCTTCCCAGCCCAGGGACCGAACCCAGATCTCCCACATTACAGGCCGATTCTTTACTGTCTCAGCCACCAGGGGAGCCCAAAGTATATCATAAGGATGTTAAATATGGTCACTAGATAAAGAAAACCATGACTCTGAAGGAAAGATTAATCTAAGTTCACCTAGGCCACAAAATTAATGAGCTTGAGAAAGACTGGGCAAGAGACGGATGAAGAGAAGGAACTTGCTTAACTTGGAATCAATCATCAAAAAACAAGAAAGCATCTCATCAGCAGCAAATGACAAGCATGTAGACAAACCCTGAAATAATAACCAGGCAAAGAACAAAACCAAATTTAAATATCAAACTTACATACTGAACAATGTTATAAATATCAAATGTCATGGATCAGGAATCACAAGTTCCCATTTCTTATGGTAGTAGACTGTTCAATATTTAATGCCTTGAGCAGAGACGGGCTATCTTTTTGCAATAATATTAAAAATAAACAAATATATCTGCCTATCTACATAAATAACAGCTATTCTCCTGATTCTATTTATGGCACTGTTTCATGGTAATCATATACCTTTGAACAGCATTTGTAAAATTCCAATCTTACAACAATCAATTACATCCTGAGCTTATGATGTAAAACAATATAATTTGTTATGATATTCTTGAATGTTCAGATTTGACCAGGGAATTAAGAAAAAATGGTTACACTTTCATAGGCTGAATTATTAAAGGGTCACCTAAATCCCCACAGATTAGTTTTTTACGTGCAGTGCCATGAAACCAATATAATTTGGGTACTAGATAATGCATCTGAATTTGCCCATTTGTTTATAAAATATTTTGTTTCTAAAGCATTAAGTGATCAATCAGGACATAGAAACCTTTGGTTTCAGGCTGTCTAAAATGGATGAAAAGCTGCTAGGATGGAGGCAGTTGAACAAAGGACATCAGAAGAGAGTTTCAGAGTGTGCCAACGCAGCAGCTCACCTTGAGCTTTTATAATATAAAGCTTACTTTTTTTTTTTTTTTTTTAATTTCAAAAGACCAAAAGTACTTGAACTAGGAAACTCCTAGTTCTGGGAAATTTTGGTGGAGACACAAAGCCTGTACAACCCAACTGTGATCAGATGATTTGCCCATTTCCTTATTCCACTTTCATTTGTTTAGTAGAATAACCTTGACACTAGGTTACTGAGGAATTGAATTGAAGTTTCCACAAACTGTCAACATCTCTACCATGTAACTGCTTCCCTGGTAGCTCAGCTGGTAAAGAATCTACCTGCAATGCAGGAGACCCTGGTTCAATTCCTGTATTGGGAAGATCCCCTGGAGAAGGGTTAGGTTTCCCACTCCAGTACTCTTGGGCTTCCCTTGTGACCCAGATGGTAAAGAATTTGGCTGCAATGCAGGAGACCTCGGTTCAATCTCTGGGTTGAGAAGATCCCTTGAAGGAGGGCATGGCAACCCACTCCAATATTCTTGCCTGGAGAATTCCCATGGACAGAGGAGCCTGGTGGGCTAGTCCATGGAGTCACAGAGTTGGACACAACTGAGCGACGGAGCAAAGCGCAGTGCTGCCATTTGACTAGAGAGAAGTCAGGAGAGCCAGTGGTCTGAGGCCAGTCATGAACAGGGGAGGGATGTCCTCTAACCCCAGTGGAAGTGAAGGGGCTTGTTTGGCTTTGACTTTTCTAAATTGGCAGGGAAGAGTGTTCTTTGTCTCCTGCTGTTTGAAAGGAGCTAGAAGCTGTAGGTATGTGAGACCTGATTCTCTCCAGCCTCCCTCTGCATGAAAATTCTTGGCTCTTCGCCCGGTTTACTTTACAATTTGTACAACCTCATTATTCTTCTTTTCCTCTGGTGTCCTTCCCTGAAGAGCTTTTCTTGAATGTGTTTTTTGTCTGTCTGGGTCTTCAGAGTTGACTGTGCAGAAATTTAATAAAGAATGTCAAAGTGCTGCCCTTGAGGATGTGACAATAATGACTTTTGCTTGGAGAGCACCATCTATTATTATCTATGATGGATTATTATCATCCCTTAGGACTTCTCAGGAGGCCTTTGGAAAAAGTCCATTACAATATATTTCCCCATTCTATAGATCTGAAAACTGAGGTATATTAAACAATGGAAGAAAATTGGCAATTCTAATGGTCATGTGCCAAAATATTACAGTAAAGAAAAAGAGCTGACAATGGCAGCTACTCTGTGCCTGATCCTGTTAGGTGCTAGACTTCTTAAATATGTCACTTCTAATTTCCACAATGACTTTGCAAATTAAATGGCATTGTTTCCACTTCCTGCCTAGTCCCAGAGCTAGGATTTGATTCCAAAACTTTGGTCTTCATCACATCATGCTTTGACTCCCAACAGAGTTAAAATTTTTATTATGTATTTAAGTGGAACATTAAGTTTTCAAAAGCATTTTATTGACTGCTACTTTATCCTCATAAGAATCCCTTTCATTTAGTAGAGATTGCTAACTCTTTCTCAAAGATGAAGCAACTAAAGAAAATAGAGACCCTCTGACCCACTACAGAAATTAATCACATTATAGGAATTAGACTGACGCTGAAGCTCCAACACTTTGGCCACCTGATGTGAAGAGCCACCTCATTGGAAAAGACCCTGTGTTGGGAAAGATTGAAGTTAGGAAAAGGGCGTGACAGAGGATGAGATGATTTGATAGCATCACTGATTCAATGGAAATGAATTTGAGCAAACTCTGGGAGGTAGTGAAGGACAGGGGAGCCTGGCATGCTGCAGTCCCTGGTGTCACAAACAGTCAGACACAACTCTGTGACTGAACAACAATACAAGGGATTAGAATCCAGATCTCTGTATTGAAAGGCTGTGCCATTTATGTTAGATCACACCATCTATTTTTGAGTGTTTATTTTGGGTAGACTCAAAGCAGTTAAGGTCAATGAAGTTTTCCACAAATAACCATCTAAACTTACATAATGTTACTGAAGCTATAGGTAAGGGGGGCTATTGGACATCACGGGGAAAAATGCACTTGTAAGTTTTCTAAGAGCAGAAACCTTATATCCCCAACAACTAGCACATGTCATGGCAAATAGTAGGTACTCAGTAAATAATGCTGAATGAGTAAGGAATAACTTAATTACATTCAGAGATTGAGAGAGCTTGCTAATGTGAGAAAATGCATAAAAACTGAGTAGGCAACATTGGTATATAGTTAAAAACAACTTTTAAGCTTGTCTGTGAGGCTCACTGATAGTAAAAGTGAAAGACTATATGAAAGTGAAAGGGTCAGTCACTCATCATGTCCAACTCTTTGTGACCCTGTGGACTGTAGCCCATCAGGTTCCTCTGTCCATGGAATTTCCCAGCAAGAATACTGGAGTGGGCTGTCCATTTCTTTCTCTGGGGAATCTTCCCAACCCAGGCATCAAACCTGGGTCTCTCCTACATTGCACGCAGACTTTACTGTCTGAGCCACCAGGGAAGCCTATATATCTCTTCTTAAAAGTCTTCCCTGGGAATATATCATCTGAGAAATATTTTTTAATTTGACTATATACATCATACTAAATTCATCTATACACTGAAAATTCCACCAGACTTATCAGTGGTGTGTCTCTCTTTGGCTATCCTCAAAATGGCCTTATATCCCTAAGAATTTGTTCATTCTTGTGATTGATAATTGGGTAATTTTTCTTGAGTGCCTACAAGGTGTTAATCATGGACCTGACTACTGGAGGTATAGCAATAAAGAAAATAAGAGAAAATTCTTCCCTTGTATACTGTACATTCTAGTGTAGAAAGACAGAATTATCAAAAAGTTAAATACATGTTGTATCAAATGGGGGTGACAACAATGGAAAAAGATAAAGGCAGCTTATGGAGTTCACGTGTGTGTGTGTTTGTGTGTGTGCATGTGTGCACATGTTCAGTTTCAAGTACAGTGCTATGGGAAGTCTCATATATAAGATGGTGTCTGACCAAAGATGTGAGGAGGTGAGACAGATGTAGATCCTTAGTGCGGTGGGAAAAGCATTTTTGAATGGAATATTATTTTTTTAAATTTTTTAATAGGAGCATAATTGCTATACAATATTGTGTTAGCTTCTACTGCACGACAATGTTGTGAATCAGCTATAAGTATGCATATATCCCCTGCCACTTGAGAGAATAGACTATTATTCAGCATTGAGAAAAGAAGAAATCTTGCCACTTGCAACAACATGAATGAATCTTCAGAGCAGAGTGCTGACTAAAATAAGCCAGAGAAACACAAACACTGCATGGTATCACTTGTATGTGACATTATTATTATTTTTTTAAGTCAGACTCATAGAAAGTAGAAAAAGGACTGCCAAGGGCTGAGGAAAATAGGGACTGGCAAAAAAGAAAAAAAAAAAGGAAAGGAAAAGCAAAACCAAAGACTGCGAAAGAGCACTCAGTTAAGTAGGAGGAGAAACAGGAGAATTTTCTATTTGAAAGCCAAGTGATAACCATGTTTAAAGACGATTGAGCAAGGGCGCCAAGTGTTTCTTTTCAACCGTGAAACAACTGATACCAAAAGTTGCTTAACAATCATGGCAAGAGAACTGATTAAAAGTTTTACCAATGGGAGATTATTCCTGCTTTGACAAAAGCTGCTTCCGTGGAGAGATGAGGCTAAAAAGAAGAGAAGAAATAAAGGCAAAAATAAACGTATGATGTTATATTTCAGAAAAGCAGAGTGATGGGTCAGTAACTGGAGAGGACTGAGGTGACTTGGAATAAGGAGGGGGTTGTGTTGAACACACTGATGGCATGACATTCTAATTTGGGTGGATTTAGGGAAGACAGAGGGAGAAGAGACAGGAAGTGCTAATATGAGGAATACCCACTAGCATTCACACCTAGGGATGGTAGGACATGGAGAGAGAAACTAGCCAGCATGTCAGGGATCTGAATGGAAATGGACCTTCTCTGTTGGAGTAAAAAAAGATAGGTGAAGGGAACTCTCACTGCCATATTTTAAAAAATTTTTTAGAGTAATAGTTGTTTTCCGACATTGTGTCAGTTTCTGCTGCACAGCAGGAAAAAAATAACCGGTTGTACATGTTGTAGTCTTACATCTAACCAGTTATACATTTTTAGATTCTTTTCCCATATAGGCCGTTACAGAGAACTGAGTAGAGTTCCCTGAGCTACAGAGTAGGTTCTTATTTGTTGTCTATTTTACACGTAGTAATGTGTATATGTCAAGCCCAATCTCCCGATTTATCCTCCATTGCCTTTCCCCCTTGGTGACCATGTTTGTTTTCTACATCTGTGACTCTATTTCTGTTCTGAAGTAAGTACCTTTGTACCATTTTTTAAAGAATGGACTTTATTTTAAATCGAAGTGTAGTTGACTTACAATATTGTGTCGATTTCTGCTGTTATTCTCTTCCATTATGGTTTATTACAGGATATTGAATATAGCTCCCTGTGCAATACACTAGGATCGTGTTGTTTATCCTTCCTATATATAACTTTTAGATTCCTCACTGCCTTATTTGAAAACATAGGTTAAAGACATACTTTAGCCCAGAGGGTCTAGTGCAGTGGTTCCAGGAATTGGAGAATGAATGACAAGAGGTCAGGATTGGGTAGGAGATCTACAGACAGATGTTGGTTTGGGGTCCTGGAGACGGATAGTGACCTAGGGCCTGTTGTGACTGAGATGAACAACAATAATAGAAACAAGAGGATTAAACTCGATGATCTTAAAGCAAATTATAGAGACAAGTTTGTTAGTTCTGAAGATGAGGGAGGAGGAGGTGGCAGTATTGTTTGGAGCGTGAAGAGCATGGGGGTGGGGGTGTTGCATGATATCTGTAAATGCTGAAGATTTATTTTTGTCTAGGTGGTAGATTTTAGGCTTTTTCCTGACTCTGTTCTTATACTGTTCTATAATTACTATTAAGTAACTATTTGTCAACAAAAAGAATGGGAAAATTACATTATTCCAGAAGATGCTAAAATGCTAAACGAGACTTCATCCTAAGAGGGATGGTATAACTTGGAGAGAACAGGACTCCTATTAAAAGCAACTAGAAAAGCTAAATAAAATGATGATCAATTCAAGTATATCAGAGGCTAAAGAAAGAACACTGGAGAGACCAAGGGAGGGCACTTAGATACAAAGTGTACTCATCATACCGTGGATAGTCTCCTTAGGACAACAGCTGGATTTGGGGGATGCGTAGGGCTGAGACAGTAAACTGACTGGTGTTCAGGGTCCAGTAGTTCTTGAAATGTCTGGTGATTCTCCCTTTTTTGGCAGGATGTAGAGTCACCAAGGTGAATAACCGTAAGTCCCCTTGTTGTTGTTCAGTAGCTCAGCCGTGTCTGACTTTTTGAGACACAACTGAGCAAGTCCCTTTAGGAAAAGTCTAAGGGAACTGCCGCAGTGTATAGCTTCATGGCCCCAGGGATCACAGGGTCCCTAGGACTCAGTCAGTGGGTTCCAAATCCATATATTGCCTCAGATCTGATAACCAAGCAAGGGATGGTGATATTTTATTCGGGCAACTCCCTCATCTCCCTACCTTTCCATTCTTGCCCTTTTGTTGTTGTTGCTGTGGTCATTGCTTTTGAGCAGAACTTCTGCGGACTGTCTATTTCTCTTGCTCGCAAGGACAACACTCTGTTCATCATCTGTGCCTTTCCCTGTGGAAAGTCTTCTTGGCTCCTCCTCAGAGCATGCTCTGACCTTTCTGGTCTTTATGGTGATGACAGCCTTGCAGCTGATCGTAGATAACCCTTGCCACCTGGTCTTTACTATCGCGATGTGGGCCCAAATGTTATCCCTATGGCTGCTCATGCACCCTACTCTGTGACCGCCTCTCCTCCTGTGATTCCTAACTTGCAGAAGAGACCCACCCCTGAACTTCACAGGACTGCTTGGGCCCTCATACCAGTGCACGGATGATGACCTTGGCTAATGTGTGATTCTCTTGGTCTTCTCATGAAACCTGATCTCTGGTCTTACTTACTATTAATATATCCATTCCAGCACATTTATTTCTGTCAGCTTCTTTTTTCCTTCCTATACCAAGTAAAAAAAGTGTTAGTCGTTCAGTCACGTCCGATTTTTTTGTGACTGCATGAACTGTAGCCCACCCAGCTTCTCTGTCCATGGAATTCTCCAGGCAAGAATACTGGAGTGGGTAGCCATTCCCTTCTCCAGGGGATCTTACCAACCTAGGGATTGAGCCTAGGTCTCCTACATTACACGTAGATTCTTGATCATCTCAACCACCAGGGAAGTCAAATGTCAGGGCAATTCAGGCATTTCTACTTTGCTGAGAGTATGCCATTTTGTTTTTCTAACTCTAAAGAGCCCAACAATGAGTTGGCCCCATCCTTGAGGATCCTAGCTTAGGCATTAAACCTTGTGTCTCAAGAAAGTATAGCTGAGTAAATCAATCCTTACTCATCTAGCCCTACATTCTACCTCCCTTGATCAAGCACCATCAGAATCCAATCCCAGGATAATTGCTTATCCTCCAATTAAAAATAAAAATTAAAATAAATTTTAAAAAGAAAGAAACATAACCTTAAAAAAGAATCCTAGTAGTACTCCCATGGCTCACTGTTCCATTCTGGCTAATTCTTGCCTTTTTTGTTTTTTTTTTTACATTTATGAGATTTTCCTCCCTTCTGAGGCTTAGCACATTCCCTGCCAGGTGATACTGGGATTTAACCCTAGTTATCAGCTTTACAGCTGTGAGAAGTAAGGACTAGTCCTGAGGGACACACCTTATATTTCACAGGAGAGAGGCTTCCTTAGCATCTTCTCACATAGCAGAAGTTCTACCTCTTGTAAGGAAAGAACGGGCTACTTCTGCAAGCCCAAAATGTTCAAGGGGAGTTACAGAGTCCACCCTCTGGCGGGAGGGGGTGGGCAGGAAGCCATGCAGATATCTCCATCTCATGGTTCACGATCTCACATTTTACCTACCAGGCCATGGGCTTCACATAACAGGACTGCTTTGCCTCAGTCTTCCTACTTCTTTGAAATGCTGCAACTCCAACAGAGAAGTCTCAACCTGTCAGTCAACTGTGTGGCTCTCCCAACACAGGTGATGGGGACTCAGTGCAAGCTACCCAGCCTGACTGAGGAGGGCTTCTCTGACTCATAAATAGCTACTAATGGCTGGTTGGGAGTTTCCCTGGTGGTATAGTCCAAAGAACCCACTTGCCATTGCAGGATATGCAGGTTCAATTCCTGGGTTGAGAAGATGCCTTGGAGGAGGAAATTATAACCCACTCCAGTATTCTTGCCTGAGAAATCCCATGGACAGAGGAGCCTAGTGGGCTAAAGTCCATGAGGTCGCAAAAGGTCAGACACAACTTAGCAACTAAACAACAGCAACAACTCCTTGTTAAGAGTCTTCAGTCTTTCCACCGGAGTTCAATGCAACTCAGGAAAACCAGCTGACTCTGCCGCAGTTTTAGGCATTTTTCTCCCTGCCCCCTCCTTGTTTTTCAAATACCCTGCCTCGTCACACCTGCTACAACATCCTTTTTCAACAGAACGTTTTCCCAGGTCACCACCAGTGAAACCAGGCAACTGAGCTGCAGTATGTTGCCAGGAATTATTTAGGCTTACCATCAGCTAGGAAAGTGTTCTCTTTACTTCTGGGTGTGTAGCTGGTGAGCCGTTCTCCACGTCGCCATCTTGGTGCCCCTTTTCTCAGGCTAATCCTGGTACCAGTTGTGAAAGTGCAGACACTCCAAGTAGCAGACAGCAAAGCAGGAATAAATACGCAAGAATTTCATCAGGAGAATGCCTGTGAGACAAAGGTTCTGGGGAGGTTAAGAGAGCTGGCAGACTACAACGCAAGTTGAACCCAAGGAAAGGATAGAAGGAAGGAAGGTGAGGTAGACGATCCTAGACCATCCTACAGTCTAAAGGAGGTTCAGCAAAGCTGTTGGTGAGTACAGTAGCCCTCCTTATCCATGAGGGATATGTTCCAAGAGCCCCAGTGGATGCCTGAAACCATGGACGTTATTAAGCCCTACACATACTGTTTTTTCCCATATGTACATATCTATGGGAAAGTCTAATACATAAATTAGGCACAGTAAGAGGTTAACAACAAAACTAATAATGAAACAGAATGATCATAACAATATCAGGCTTCCCAGTTGGCTCAGTGGTAAAGAATCCATCTGCCAATGCAGGAGATGCAGGTTCGATCCCTGGGTTGGGAAGATCCCCTGGAGGAGGAAATGGCAACCCATCCCAGTATTCTTGCCCGGAAAACCACGGACAGAGGAGCCACGCAGGCTATAGTCCATGGGGTCATGTAAAGAGTCGTATACGACGAGCAACCATGCACACATAACAATATACTATAATAAAAGTTATGTGAATGTGGCCTCTCTCTCTCCAATTGTACAAGTTTAATGCCTTTTCCACCTTAACTAAATTTGAACCACACATTGTGGCCATAACTTTCCCAGTTTGAGGTGCAACAGCCAAAAAGGAATTTATTTTCCTTCTTTATAGTTTTATGGATAGATTTTCTTTAAAAAAAATATTTTAATTGGGGGCTAATTACTTTACAATATTATAGTGGTTTTTGCCATACACTGACATGAATCAGCCATGGGTGTACATGTGTTCCCCATCCCAAACCCTCCTCCCACCTCCCTCCCCATCCCATCCCTCATGGTCATCCCAGTGCACCAACCCTGTCTTACCAGAGATTAAGCAATCTCCGCTTACATTTTTTTTTTCTTTCCTTAATTCGGGAACTTTCACCTTTTCACTTAAAGGAAGCACCATTAGAGCTTCTCTTTGGCCCCTCCAAATTGCCAGTATCCCTGCTCTTGCGTTTGGGGGCTATTACTAAGTAAAATTAGGGTTACTTGGAGCACAGGCACTGTGACACTGAGACAGTAACCCAATAACCAAGACGGCTCATAAGTGACTAACAGGCAGGACAAGCTGAACAAAGTGATGATTCACATCCCGGGTGGGTCAGAGTAAGACTGTGCGAGATTTCATCCTGCTAACTCAAAAAGACATGCAATTTTAAACTTATGAATTATTTATTTCTGGAAATTTTCATGCAATATTTTAGGACTGAAGTTGACCACAGGTACTAAATCTGTGAAAAGTGGAACCGCAGATGATGAGGGATGACTGTATTTGAGCCAAGGTCAGCTGTTAGAGGAGTTCCATATCTGCCAGGCATGCGCCCTCCTCAGAATCCTCACAGTGCTTAGTTATCAGCTGGGATGAGGTTAGTAGGGCTTGCCCTGGTGGCTCAGATGGTGAAGAATCTGCCTACAATGCAGGAGATCTGGGTTCAGTCTCGGGGCCACAAAGATCCCCTGGAGAAGGGATGGCTACACACTCCAGTATTCTCACCTGGGAAATCCCATGCATAGAGGAGCCTGGTGGGCCACAGTCCACACACAGGCATAAGGGTAGAATGTATGACCATGCTGTTCTGTAGCATCTGGTCCCTTGGTCAACGAAACTCTCTTTAGATGGAGGTCTATGACGTGCAGTCCCATGAGCACGACATCTTGGTTTCAGTAGTTTTAACTGTTGATTTAGTTCTTAAAGACTCTAAACTCACAAGGCAAAACATTTCAGGAGTCTTTAAAAGAAACCTTAGCTTTAGGGTTTGTGTGTGTGTGTGTGTTTAACCATTCCCTTTCTCTTTGATAGTCTCCAAACTCTAAGGTTCATCTCTCCAGGACTTTGAGACTTCTGATTTCTGCTTAACATTTTAGCCTCTTACCAGCTGCTTTCTACTTGGTGTGTTGGCCCTTTGACTAAAGCATGGGGAACTTAGAAGTCAATGAATACACTTGAGGGGGAATTGCACTCAGAATATTGGGTTCATTTCTCTGTAATTTACCTTCCTTCAAGATATTGGTCTCTCTGGTCCTTGCTGCTTTGGTAGCCCTGAGTACCAACTTTTATCTTCTCAGGTCAGTGACACTACTGCTCCACAGCACATTTTCTGTTTGACCTCTCTTCCAATGTTAGTTTACCAGCAGACACCCTGATAGGCTTCTCTGGTAGCTTGGATGGTATAGAATCCACCTTCAATGTAGGAGACCTGGCTTTGATCCCTGGGTTGAGAAGATCCCCTGGAGGAAGGCATGGCAACCCATTCCAGTATTCTTCCCTGGAGAATCCCCTGGACAGAGGAGCCTGGGAGACTACAGTCCATGGGGTCGCAAACAGTTGGACACAACTGAGCAACTAAGCATAGTACCCTGATGGAAGGTGGTAGTAAAAGCAGGCTTATCTTAATACCTTCCCAGTTACTTTGGAGCCTGGCCCTTTAAATTCTGGCTGCTTTGGTTGTTCTCCAATGCCACCACTTATTTTGAATTCTATCAAGCTTTTTTGTTTGTATTTTATTAAGCTTCTTGAGTTATTCTAGATGGAAAGTTGAATCTGATATCAGTCATTCAGTCATAGATGAGTCATATAATATTTAGTTTTAAAAAATCTGCATTATTACCCTTGGAGACACACTTCCCCCTTAGTTCTTAACATTCAAATCCACTCAGACAAAAACAATTAACATTTTCTTCCTCAAGAGAAAATATATTCTCTATATTTTTCTCACCATGTTCCTATTATACTATGCTTCTTTTATCTCAAGATAGACTTGCTGCTGCTACTGCTGCTAAGCCACTTCGGTCGTGTCCAACTCAGTGTGACCCCATAGACGGCAGCCCACCAAGCTCCCCTGTCCATGGGACTCTCCAGGCAAGAACACTGGAGTAGGTTGCCATTTCCTTCTCCAATGCATGAAAATGAAAAGTGAAGTCGTTTAGTCATGTCCAACTCTCCGTGACCCCATGGACTGCAGCCTACCAGGCTCCTCTGCCCATGGGATTTTCCAGGCAAGAGTACTGGAGTGGGTTGCCATTGCCTTCTCTGCAAGATAGACTTAGCAGTTTTAAAATATGGTTGTTAAAACTTCTACGTAGAAGGCAAGGCATTAAGTATGATATTTTAAATTATATTAAAACTGTATGTTTGTGTGCTGGAAGGAAACTGAGGGGTGGTTTTGTGGGGTGGTTTGTTCCTTAGCTACTGTCTTCCTGGGAAAACCTGGTCATAAACTAACATTTTCATTGAAACTATAATTTTCATTACATCAAATATACTATTTCTCTGATTTCTTTTTTAAATAAAAAAATGACAGTTTATATTAGTAGTGAATGTATTAGAAAAAAGTGTCAGAGATAGGACATACTTGAAATCTTTCTGAATGTGTGATTTATAAAGGAAACTATTACAAGTGTACAGGTTAACATTACACTTCTGAAAATCTGAGCTCTATAACAGTTTTCAGAGTTAACAATTATTTGCTGTGAATCTGTGTTTTAGGTACTTCATAAATAGTTGCTCAAGTTCTATATTTTATAAGTATGCTTTTTTAAAGCTTTTCCTTTATGGCAGTTATTGATTTTTATTTCTCTGTATTCATTGATTAATGCTTTATTGCTGTATAATTTCTATTTTTTCCTGTCTTCAATAGGAAAAAGTATCTGAACATTTTTCAGGATGACAATCAATGATAATTAAATTAGTTAACATATGTCAAAATTTCTTAAAACTGTGGATAACAGTGATCTCATTTGTAAGAGGTTTTTAATCCTCACAACAGTTCTATAACACACATCTTGTTCCCATTTCACAGATGGGGAAATTTAAAGAGGTTTTATAACTAGCTTAAGTTTACATGCATATAAATAGAAGAGTCAGGAGTTAAAGCCATGTTATAGCATACACAGAGCTCCTCCCAGTTAATTCAGTCAAACACTAAATCTAGATTCTTCTGTGAAGGCATTTTGCAGATACATTTAAAACACTAATCAGTTAAATTAACTGAACAAGAGATTATCCTGTGCAGGCTTGAATTAATCAACTGGAAGTTCTTGCAGACTTGTTCAGGCCCTCTCTGAGTGGGCTTCCCTGGTGGCTCAGAGAGTAAAGTGTCTGCCTGCAATGTGGGAAACCGGGGTTTGATCCCTGGGTCAGGAAGGGCCCCTGGAGAGGTAAATGGCAACTCACTCCGGTACTCTTGCCTGGAAAATCCCATGGACGGAGAAGCCTGGTAGGCTTCATGGGATGGCAAAGAGTCGGACATGACTGAGCAACTTCACTTTCACTTTCTTTTTTCTGAGTGGAGGCTTTCCTCCTACAGACCAGCTTTGGCTCCATCCTCTGGGTTCCAACTGGCTGTTGACCCTTTCTGCATGCTCAACAGGCTTCCACAGTTACACACGCAAATAGACTTACATTTGATCATAGATAAAATCTCTTCTGCTTCTCTGGTTGAACTTTGACTAATACTTCTTCCTTCATTACAGATCTAACACTTGAGTCTCAACGTTGGTCAAATTCAGACTGAAAATATAGGGAGGGAGCAGTGAGTTTAAAACTAGGATGGAGGGAGAGATGAATCCAGGGGAGAGACTTTTTTTCTTGCATCTTTATGCCTAGGTATGGAACCCAAGTAAGATGGTAGGTGTTGCAAGAGGGCATCAGAGGGCAGACACACTGAAACCATACTCACAGAAAACAGGTCGATCTAATCACACTAGGACCACAGCCTTGTCTAACTCAATGAAACCAAGCAATGCCTGCAGGGCAACCCAAGATGGGCGGGTTATGGTGGAGAGGTCTGACAGAATGTGGTCCACTGGAGAAGGGAATGGCAAACCACTTCAGTATTCTTGCCTTGAGAACCTCATGAACAGTATGAAAAGGCAAAATGATAGGATACTGAAAGAGGAACTCCCCAGGTCAGTAGGTGCCCAATATGCTACTGGAAATCAGTGGAGAAATAACTCCAGAAAGAATGAAAGGATGGAGCCAAAGCAAAAACAATACCCAGCTGTGGATGTGACTGGTGACAGAAGCAAGGTCCGATGCTGTAAAGAGCAATATTGCATAGGAACCTGGAATGTCAGGTCCGTGAATCAAGGCAAATTGGAAGTGGTCAAACAGGAGATAACAAGAGTGAATGTCAACATTCTAGGAATCAGCGAACTAAAATGGACTGGAATGGGTGAATTTAACTCAGATGACCATTGTATCTACTACTGTGGGCAGGAATCCCTCAGAAGAAATGGAGTAGCCATCATGCTCAACAAAAGAGTCCGAAATGCAGTACTTGGATGCAATCTCAAAACGACAAAATGATCTCTGTTCATCTCCAAGGCAAACCATTCAATATCACAGTAATCCAAGTCTATGTCCCAACAAGTAATGCTGAAGATGCTGAAGTTGAATGGTTTTATGAAGACCTATAAGACCTTTTAGAACTAACACCCGAAAAAGATGTCCTTTTCATTATAGGGGACTGGAATGCAAAAGTAGGAAGTCAAGAAACACCTGGAGTAACAGGCAAATTTGTCCTTGGAATGTGGAATGAACCAGGGCAAAGACTAATAGAGTTTTGCCAAGAAAATGCACTGGTCATAGCAAATACCCTCTTCCAACAACACAAGAGAAGACTCTACACATGGACATCACCAGATGGTCAACACCGAAATCAGATTGATCATATTCTTTGCAGCCAAAGATGGAGAAGCTCTATGCAGTCAACAAAAACAAGACCAGGAGCCGACTGTGGCTCAGATCACGAACTCCTTATTACCAAAATCAGACTCAAATTGAAGAAAGTAGGGAAAACCAAATTGAAGAAAGTAGGGAATGCTAGACCATTCAGGTATGATCTAAATCAAATCCCTTATGATTATACAGTGGAAGTGAGAAATAGATTTAAGGGCCTAGATCTGATAGAGTGCCTGATGAACTATGGAATGAGGTTCATGACATTGTACAGGAGACAGGGATGAAGACCATCCTCATGGAAAAGAAATGCAAAAAAGCAAAATGGCTGTCCGGGGAGGCCTTACAAATAGCTGTGAAAAGAAGAGAGGTGAAAAGCCAAGGAGAGAAGGAAAGATACAAGCATCTGAAAGCAGAGTTCCAGAGAATAACAAGAAGAGATAAGAAAGCCTTCTTCAGCGATCAATGCAAAGGAATAGAGGAAAAGAACAGAATGGGAAAGACTAGAGATCTCGTCAAGAAAATTAGAGATACCAAGGGCATATTTCATGCAAAGATGGGCTTGATAAAGGACAGAAATAGTCTGGACCTAACAGAAGAAGATATTAAGAAGAGGTGGCAAGAATACATAGAAGAACTGTACAAAAAAGGTCTTCACGACCCAGATAATCATGATGGTGTGATCACTAATCTAGAGCCAGACATCCTGGCATGTGAAGTCAAGTGGGCCTTAGAAAGCATCACTACGAACAAAGCTAGTGGAGGAGATGGAATTCCAGTTAAGCTTTTTCAATCCTGAAAGATGATGCTGTGACAGTGCTGCACTCAATATGCCAGCAAGTTTGGAAAACTCAGCAGTGGCCACAGGACTGGAAAAGGTCAGTTTTCATTCCAATTCCAAAGAAAGCCAATGCCAAGGAATGCTCAAACTACCACACAATTGCACTCATCTCACATGCTAGTAAAGTAATGCTCAAAATTCTCCAAGCCAGGCTTCAGCAATACGTAAACTGTGAACTTCCAGATGTTCAAGCTGGTTTTAGAAAAGGCAGAGGAACCAGAGACCAAATTGCCAACATCCACCGGATTATGGAAAAAGCAAGAGAGTTCCAGAAAAACATCTGCTTTATTGACTATGCCAAAGCCTTTGACTGTGTGGATCACAATAAACTGTGGAAAATTCCGAAAGAGATGGGAATACCAGACCATCTGACCTGCCTCTTGAGAAATCTGTATGCAGGTCAGGAATTGGCAGTTAGAACTGGACATGGAACAACACACTGATTCCAAATAGGAAAAGGAGTACGTCAAGGCTGTATATTGTCACCCTGCTTATTTAACTTCTATGCAGAGTATATCATGAGTAACGCTGGACTGGAAGATACACGAGCTGGAATCAAGACTACTGGGAGAAATATCAATAACCTCAGATATGCAGATGACACCACACTTATGGCAGAGAGTGAAGAGGAACTAAAAAGCCTCTTGATGAAAGTGAAAGAGGAGAGTGAAAAAGTTGGCTTAAAGCTCAACATTCAGAAAACGAAGATCATGGCATCTGGTCCCATCACTTCATGGCAAATAGATGGGGAAACAGTGGAAACAGTGTCAGACTTTATTTTTTTGGGCTCCAAAATCACTGCAGATGGTGATTGCAGCCAGAAAATTAAAAGACACTTACTCCTTAGAAGAAAAGTTATGACCAACCTAGATAGTATATGCAAAAGCAGAGACATTACTTTGCTGACTAAGGTCCGTCTAGTCAAGGCTATGGTTTTTCCTGTGGTCATGTATGGATGTGAGAGTTGGACTGTGAAGAAGGCAGAGTGCGCAAGAATTGATGTTTTTGAACTGTGGTGTTGGAGAAGACTGTTGAGAGTCCCTTGGACTGCAAGGAGATCCAACCAGTCCATTCTGAAGGAGATCAGCCCTGGGATTTCTATGGAAGGAATGATGGTAAAGCTGAAACTCCAGTACTTTGGCCACCTGATGCGAAGAGTTGACTCATTGGAAGACTCTGATGCTGGGAGGGATTGGGGGCAGGAGGAGAAGGGGATGACAGAGGATGCGATGGCTGGATGGCATCACTGACTCGATGGACATGAGTCTGAGTGAACTCTGGGAGTTGGTGATGGACAGGGAGGCCTGACGTGCTGTGATTCATGGGTTTACAAAGAGTCGGACACAACTGAGCAACTGAATGGAACTGAATTGATGGAACACATTTTTTATTTTTATTTTTTAGGAATTATCTTCTTGTCATTTGAATTTCTCATGTTCAATGACTTTTGATGTCTTTTCTAAAATTATATGATATTAGAGAAATATAACTAGGACTATATCAGTATTTGTATGGTTAGGCTTTTCTCTTGCTCTCCGTGCCTCCCCTACTTGACTAGGCCCTGCTTTGCACCCGTGACTATCCAATCCTCTTAATTTGTAAGGCTTCATTAGCCCCTGGTAACTGGAGCTTTTTTTTTTTTTTTTTTGCATTTCTGAGTTTGTTAGCTGTATTTTTGCTGTGTCTCTCTTAACAGCAGGTATACATGATATGGGAGAAGGCAATGGCACCCCACTCCAGTACTCTTGCCTGAAGAATCCCATGGACGGCAGAGCCTGGTGAGCTTTAGTCCATAGGGTCGCAAAGAGTCGGACATGACTGAGCGACTTCACTTTCTCTTTTCACTTTCATGCATTGGAGAAGGAAATGGCAACCCACTCCAGTGTTCTTGCCTGGAGAATCCCAGGGACAGGGGAGCCTGGTGGGCTGCCGTCTCTGGGGTCACACAGAGTCGGACACGACTGAAGCGACTTCGCAGCAGCAGCAGCAGCATACATGATATGATCTCACCAACAGAATGTAAAAATTGAAGAAAAACAGCCAAACCATCCCTTTCTTTGTAAAGACCTTAGAAACTCTAATTAAATTATGGCAGGATGGAGAATCTCAAAATTTTAACTCATTTTTTTTTTTAATGTTTAAAGAGGAAAGAAAAAAGAGGCGACTTCCAGGGCTGCATATCAAAACCCAAATCCAGGCTAATAATAACTTTGCAAATAGTCTTCCTACTCCAACTTTTATCCTTTTTATATTTGAAAATGTCTCCAACATCCCAAAGTCGTTACAATAGGTTTCTTGTCACATAATTATTTAGAAATTTTTAAGGTTAAATGCATGAATATGTATATTAGAGTATGAATGGAAAATTGTAGCTGATTAAACAGAATAAACCTGTGAAAATGATTTAAAACTTTTCAGAGCACTTGCTTATTTTTAAAAATTGATGTATAGTTGATATACTATCTTAGTTTCATGAGTACAATACAGTGACAAATTTTTCTTATAGATTATATTCAATTTAAAGTTATTAGTAAATGTTGGTTATATCCCCTGTGCTGTATAATATATCCTTATAGTTTATTTTATACATTGTAGTTTGTACCTCTTAATTCCCTATCTCGCTCTTACTCCTCCCCACTTCTCTCTCCCCGCTGGTTAGGAACTAGTTTGTTCTCTGTATCTGTGAGTCTGTTTTGTTATGTTCATTTGTTTTATTTTTCAGATTTCATGTATAAGCAATTACATGTAATATTTGTCTTTCTCTGTTTCTCTTATTTCACTAAGCATAATGAAATGCTTAGTGAATCCATGTTGTGAATGGATTAGTGAATCTAGATCCATCCATGTTGTTACAAATGGCAAAATTTCATTCTTTTTTATGGCTGAGTAGTACTCAATTCTGTGTATGTATAATGTATACCACATCTTCTTTATCTGTTCATCTGTTGATAGACCCTAGGTTGCTTCCATATCTTGGCTATTGTAACTAATGTTGTTATGAACATTGGGGTGCCTGCATCTTTTCAAATTATTGGTTTTTGTTTTCTTAGGCTATACATCCAGCAGTAGAATTGCAAGAGCATAGATAGTTCTATTTTTAGCTTTTTGAGGAACCTTCATACTCTTTTCCTTTATGGTTGCACCAATTTATATTCCCACCAACAGGGAAAAAGTGTTTCCTTTTCTTCATACCCTAACCTTTGTTATTTGTGGTCTTTTAAGATGATAGATATTCTAACAGGTGTGAGGTGATAGCTCATTGTGGTTTTTATCAATATTTCTCTGATTACTGTTGCACTTTTCTTGTGCTTGTTGGCCATCTATATGTCTTCCTTGAAAAAATGTTCAGATTTTCTGCCTGTTTTTTGCCCTTTATATTGAGTTGTAGAAGCTGTTGATATATTTTGAATACTAAGCCCTCATTGGTTATATCATTTGCAAATATTTCTCCCATTCATTTGGCTGTCTTCATTTTGTGGATGGTTTCCTTTACTGTGCAAAATCTTTTAAGTCTAATTAAGTACCATTAGTTTATATTTGCTTGTTTCCTTTGACTTTGGGGATAGATCAATGAAATACTGCTGTGCTTTATATCAGAGTGTTCTGCCTATGTTTTCTACTAGGAATTCTGGTCTTGCATTTAGGTCTTTAATCCATGTTGAGTTTTTGTTTGTTGTTTCAGAAAATGGTCTAATTTCATTCTTTTGCCTATAGCTTCCTAGTATTTATAGTAACCAAATAAAAGAGTGGTAAGAGAATACCATGAAATCATATACAAAACCAAAGAATGTTTTATGTGGCCTTAGAAAGTAGTAAAATACTCTAACCAATAGTTAAGGAAAAAATCCAAACAAAGGTCCAAAATAAGATATCCCTTGGGAGTGCCTATTAGACAATGCTTCATTATGGCAGTTGCTACCTGTTATCCTAAAATAAACTCCAGAGATGATTCTTGATTACACACCCAATTTTGGGTTGGGTTGAATTTTAAATAACTCTTATTTACTCTTCCATTCTAGGGTAGGAAAAGAAAAAGGAGAATTTTATCTCCTTAGAGATACACTTTCAGTATTTATCTATGTGTGTGGATTCTACTTTTTCAAGGTTCAGGAAATCTGTTAGAGGGATCTGACCAGCAAAGAATTAATTGATCTATTATATTGTCCATGAGGCTATGTCCTTGGTACCATAGAAGGTGTAAGACCAATTTCCTGGAGCACTTTGTGGACATAGATTCCAAACTTGAATTACACCCTTGTTTCTTTGGTGAGCTTATTGTTTCTCAGTCATGTCTGACTCTTTGCGACCCCAGGGACTGCAGCACACCAGGTTTCCCTGTCCTTCAACATCTCTTGGAATTTGCTCAAACTCATGTCCATTAAGTAGGTGATGTCATCCAATCATCTCATCCTCTGTCATCCCCTTTTCTTCCTGCCTTTAATCTTTCCCAGCATTAGGATCTTTTCCAATGAGTTGACTCTTCACTTCAGGTGGCCAAGGTATTGGAACTTCACCTTCAGGATCTCTTCTTCCAATGAATATTCAGGGTTGATTTCCTTTAAGATTGACTGGCTTGATCTTGAAGTCCAAGGGACTCTCAAGAGTCTTCTCCAACACCACATTTCACAAGCATCAATTCTTTGGTGCTCAGCCTTCCTTATGGTCCAACTCTCACATCCATCCATGACTGCTGGAAAAACCATAGCTTTGACTAGACAGACATGTGTTGGCAAAGTGATGTCTCTGCTTTTTAATATGTTATCTAGACTGGTCATGGATTTTCTTCCAAGGAGCAGGTGTATTTTAATTTCATGGCTGCAGTCACTGTCCACAATGATTTTGGAGCCCAAGAAAATAACAGTCTGACACTGTTTCCATTGTTTCCCCATCTAATTGCCATGAAGACGGTGAGCTTATTGCTCTTACTAAATTGAATGCTCAAATAGGAACCCCCATCCCCCTAAATATGATTTTGGCTGCACAATTGATTTGTGTATTGATATCTCAATTTTTGAAAGAGACAGAGTCCTATTAACCTGTGAAGATAACTTTGTTACCATTGAAATGAAAGGTTTAGTATAAAAAAAGAAGTGTGAGAGTCAGCCTTAAAGATTTCTTACAGAAAAAAGATAGCATATAAAGAATGCTTTTTTTTCATTCTGCAAAACCAGGCTTAAGTTATTGAGGGTTAGAGAAAGAACAATGCTTCATATGTCCATCGAAAATATCAACAATATTCTAAGTGAAACACACATAACTACTCAAGACTCCCACGTTAGTTAAATCAGTACTCTGTAATTATTGTTCCTCTTGGTCTAAAACCCATTTGCTTTCAAGAGGTTGTCTGCTTCTGGAATAAAAACTCTTGAGTCAGTCCTCTGATGCAATCTTTACAGTCATCCAAGAGATATCCCCTTAAACTCCAAAGCTGCTACTAATGAATCTATTTCTTCAAGTATAAGTAGTTAAAACACATTCTAAGCTTCTTTCCAGGATGTATTGACAGTTTTTTCTTTGAAAACCAAATTTCTGACCTGTAGCAGAGCCTTCAGATAAGCAGGAAAGGAGGCAGAAATGCCTACTGTGGTGTGAAAGGCTGTGGTTAGTTTGTTACTGTAACCAGCAGTATCAGAGTGGAGCAGGGTGATATTCTCTATTGAGATAAATGCATTACCTTGGCATGAGGATTTGACCAGTGGTTCTTCTGAGGGGTGAGTAAGGGTGAGATGATCAAGCTTTCTTTTTTTTAAATTTTTAATTGAAGTATATAAACTTACAATATCATGTTAGTTACAGTATGTGTGTGTATAGAACATCAATTCAGTTTATATATGTATGGAGAATGCACACATATACTTTTTTATATTCTTTTCCCTTATTGATTATTACATAATATTGAGTATAGTTCCCTGTGCTATATATTATATCCTTTTGGTTATCTATTCTATATATATAGTGTGTATGTTTAATCCCAGCCCTCTGCTTTATCCCATCGGTTTGTTTTCTGTGTCTGAGTCCCCTTCTGTTTGGAAAATAAGTTCATTTGTTTCCTTTTTTTTCTGAATCCCACAAATAAGCAATAGAATACATTTGTCTCTCTCTGACTTACTTTGCTTAGTGTGGTAATCTCTAGGTCCACCATGTTGTTGCAAATGGCATTATTTCTTTTTATGCCTGAGTAATATTCCAAGGTTTCTATTTTTTTAATAAAGATGAGAGAGGTACCTGCCTCCCCACCTCATGTCCGGAAGATGTCTCCTCAAAACATTATTGGCTTGATAAAAGGCCCAACCTTTTGATTTGACCATGCCAGTCTTAGGGCTTCTGACCTTTGGAACTGAAAACACTTTTCTCCCAGAATTAGGACAGGATCTCTCTCAGCATATATAGGAGGTAATCACTTGTGCATTGTTTCCTCTCCTAAGAATATATGAGAAGTTTTCATTGTTCTCTCCTTACCTAACTATAACATATGAAAATGTATCCAGTTCTGTCCAGACTTTGCATACACTTTCAGGCTACATTTACGTACCTACAAATCTGAAATGCTCAGTTGCTAACACAGTTTGTTTTCTTTCTGTCTACAATATCAGTATGGAGAGTGTTTTTGTTGTTTCTCTGATAGTTTTCAGTATTTGTGATGTTACCCTATGAGATATGAGATATTAATCTACTTGCTGGCTAAATAAGATAACCTGCCACAGTTTCAAGAACTCGGGCAGAACAGACAACACTCCTGAGTCAGAGAGCAGGGACTGTTGATTACTTGAATTATAACAAAGCAAGCATGATTGTCATGTTCCCATCAGTTGTCTTTGCCAACTGCGTTGTGGAAGGACTGAGATAAAGGAGCCCAGATGGATGCTGGGCTTGCAGTGGGTTTGCATCATAGTTGAGAAGCATGGAGTTTAGGGAACACAAATTTTTCTAATAGGCTACAAGGAAATAAAAAAGAAATTTACTAAAACTGGTAAACAAACCTGCCCCCTGCTCTGGATAGAAACTCTATCTTCCAATCCTGCTTGCTATACAGATATCCTTGGACACATAACCCAGAACAAGGCAGCCAAAGCTTGTCCTTTGCATTTCATATAGACATGCAAGAGATCCATGGAGAATTGTCTTTCAGTGAAGGTGAGAAAATATTCTTCAGTGGAGGCCTTGTAAATTTCCAGGCCCTTCTTCCAGAGTATACACTTTCTAAAATGTTTATATTAATAACAATTTATCCACACAAAATTAACAGTATGGTCACCAATGTTTCAGTGTTCTAACTCAGAAATGACCCAAGGCTGTAGATTATTCAAATAGACCTCTGAGTAGATAAATTTTAACACAGTGGTCCCCAACTTCCATAATCTCATGCCTGATGATCTGAGGTGGAGCTGATGTAATAATAATAGAAATAAACTGTACAGTAAATGTCATGCACTTGAATCATCTTGAAACCATCCCTAATTTCCTCCCCGTTCTGTGGAAAAACTCTCAGGAAACTGGTCCCTGGTGTTGAAGAGGTTGGGGGCTGCTGCTTTAAAAAGATTTTGTGGGCATACTATTAGTTTTTCTTATTAATGAACCACAATAAGATAAGGAAGAAGCTCAGATTAACTAGTCTCTGAGAAAACAAATCCAAATATTACGAAGATACCTTTTTACTTTTAAAAGTTTTACTGTATGCTGATATTCAGGGAAGTTATGTATTGCTGGGGATTTCTTAATCCAAAATTATCAAGCTGGTCTGATTTGTTCAAGATTCACTTGTTCACACCAACTTAATTTCTAATAAAAAATGCCTCTGAGATAGCAGTTTTGGTGAGAAAGATTTTTCATTTTCCTCTTAAAGAGATAGCCCATTAAAATACTAGAAATTTTATGTCTTTATTTTCTAGAAATACTCAAATTATGTCTGTGACTTTTAGTTTCTATATCAGAACATACCTCACTTATTTCTAGAGACTTGCATCTAATGTATTCATGCAGTACCCTCTGGGGGAGGAAAATATTTCATACACACAATGAGAATTAAAGGCTTTTTTCAATTAAAGACACAGACACATGTACAGACTCTGCAACTTCAATTCAATGACTTTGGCTGCAGGTCAAATTCAATGTGAAAACACACAAATCACTAGTCCAGGTTCCAGACTGCTGTTCTCCTTTCCAATGAGCATAACATGTCTTCTTAATTGGTTTGAACTCATAAATAGACTCACAAAGAGACCAATAACTCAGGCACTCTATTAGAGAACAAATCTGTCTGTGCCCACTAGAGATCATTAACTGTTCAGACCATACACACATATTTGCATTCTTTGCTGTCTTGTGCAAACCAGAAACAGAATCAAACTTAATCCACAAATAGAAAATAAAACCATAGAATGAGAAATTGAAACAGAATCAGGAGTAATTTCTATTGCCACTTGGCATTCTCTCAAAGAGGCAAGAAGAGTGTGCTGTGCTTGAAATATGAGGTGCATTTTCTTGGGCAATTCAGTCTAATTGGTTTAGCAAGATGGTTTCCACATGAACATCTCAGGGAAACTTCCCCAAACTCTCATGGTGTAATTTTTTGAAGTTCAAAATATGACTTACACAGAGTGAGCACATCAAAGGTTTCTTAATGAAATAATGATAAAACTTGAACTTGGGTTCAAAAATATGCAGAACAGACAAAAGTCTTTTGGTGACCCAATGAAAGAATGATGGAATAAGACTGTAAAATTACATGCAAGACTGGTGTGATGGTTAGTTTTTTTTGTTACCTTGATTAAGCTAAAGCTTGCCCAGATATTTGGTAAAATATTATTTCTGCATTCATCTGTAAGGAGGTATTTGTGTCTGTTTGCTGTCACTTCTGCAGAGAAAGATTTTGGTAATAAAATAGATAGGATGATTCATTCTGTGGATATCAAGTCACCTTTTCTCAGTTATACTGTCATCCACAGTGGGCTCAAGAATGCTGTACCTCCTCTTCTGGAGAGAGGGTTAATGCATCACTGGTGTGTGTGTGCGCATGCTAAGTCACTCTGCAACCCTATGACTGTAGCCCGCTAGGTTCCTCTGTCCATGAGATTCTCCAGGCAAGAATACTGGAGTGGGTTGCCATGCCCTCCTCCAGGGGACATTCCCAACCCAGGAATCGAACCCCCCATCTGTTATGTCTACCTGCCTTGGGAGATGGGTTCTTTACCACTAGTGCTACCTGGGAAGCCCTCACAGGTTATGTGTGTCCATATTACTCCATCCAGTGGTTCTCCTTCCATGAAGAATGCAGACAAATTCAACAGATAATGGAATACAAGTTAAAATAAATAAAAAGCTAAAACTTTGGGGTTGTAATTTTGTCTATGGACAGAAATAATGCTTCTTGATAGGAGAAAAGCATTTCCATTGTTATTAACCAGGAATAATTTGTCTTGCTATCTGATTTCTACAAGTTAGTTAACAGCCTTTATAGAGCTGTAAAATAGCTCAATCAATAGTAAATAGAAAAATAAAATAGGTTAGATACTCCTACATAATCAGATAAACCTTTAATATAAAAATGAATTTCACACATAGTTCAGTCCAAGCTGTACGTGATGGGAAAAATCTGCCTAAATTAATTCCTTCCTTAAAATTCAATTATATTACAAATGTACACTTTATCTAAGGTGGATATTTCTGGAAGTTTCATGAGCTATGTTACTATGCATTGCAAAAGAATACAAGTTCTGTATGTGATAGCTTAGACTCTGAAAAATGATCTTGAGTATCTCGAAAGCATACAATAAATTAGCATTTTCCTGTCATCTATCTCCAATACCCTGCTTTACCGAAGGCTGGGCAACTAAAATTTTACAAATAAAATTAATTTGTGAAAATGTTGGGTGTTTCTTATTTATAATTGAAAAATACAGCATCTCAATCTACACTGAATAATCTCCAGTTCAACAAATACCCACTGATTATGTTCATAAAAATTCAAACAAAATTTTTGTCATTCAGTTCTTTTGGTCAGGATGTTCAGATCAGGAGTGGAACATAATTTGGTTTTACTTTTAAATCAGTCTTTTACATGCAAAGTTTTAGTTTTCTTTCTCTGAAAAT
This sequence comes from Budorcas taxicolor, assembly GCF_023091745.1. NCBI lineage: Eukaryota > Metazoa > Chordata > Mammalia > Artiodactyla > Bovidae > Budorcas > Budorcas taxicolor. The sequence continues at coordinate 133,244,092 of NC_068914.1, read as the reverse complement.
AAAGGAGAACAATTTTAGATATACATTTCTAAAAATCATAGGAAAAGGTCTTCAGCTCAGTTCAGTTCAGTCGCTCAGTCATGTCTGACTCTTTGCGACCCCATGAATCACAGCATGCCAGGCCTCCCTGTCCATCACCAACTCCCGGAGTTCACCCAAACTCATGTCCATCGAGTCGGTGATGCCATCCAGCCATCTCATCCTCTGTCGTCCCCTTCTCCTGCCCCCAATCCATCCCAGCATCAGAGTCTTTTCCAATGAGTCAACTCTTTGCAGTTTCTAGGAGAAGCGACACAAGTAAATGCTCAAATGCCGGAGGCAAAAAGCATGTATTCCTGGTTAAATACAGATAATACTTTTTTTGCTTTTAGTTTTTGACATCATTCTGTGGTCCTTTCAGCTCACAGTCTATAATCCCTTCCTCTCTTTCATTGGATTCATGTAGGGCAGAAATTCTCAATATTGGCTACACATAGAACCACCTAGAGAGGGGTTTTTTGTTTGTTTGTTCGTTTATTTTACATTAATATTGATGCTTGGAAAACATCCCACACAAATAAAAGTTGCTGGGGTAGGGGTAAAGCCAAAAATCAGTATTTTTCAAAACTTTACGCCACATGATTCAAATGTACAGCTACTATTTGGAGACTGCATGCGTGCATGCTTAGTTGCTCAGTTGTGTCTGACTCTTTGTGACCACAAAGACTGTAGACTGCCAGGCTCCTACGTCCTTGGGATTCTTCAGGCAAGAATACTGGAGTGGTTTGCCATGCCCACCTCTAGGGGATCTTCCCAACCCAGGAATGGAAACCATGTCTCCTGTATCTCCTGAAACACCCAACTTTATAAAATAACTATTCATTCTAGTGGTCAACAAGCATTCATTAATTATATTAATACCATATGTTTATATTATATAATCATTAATTATATATATAAACTGGGTCAACTATCAAAATTATTTTCTTTCAAGAAGCATGGTATTAAAAATTACATAGCAGATTTTTTGCCAGGTACTATGCATGCAAAGCTGTAGTAATCATTATCTGCAATGATAATTCTTGAATGGGATAAATCTTTTAAAAATACAGGTTGCTATAACCATTTCTATGTTTTTATTTGCTAAAATTTTTGCTTAATTACTGCTTTTGTATATATTATTTCAATTTTATTTCTGGATGCAAGTATGTAAAAGAGATTTGTTTAGGATTTGATCTGTGGTGAATCCCTTTTAGCAAGATGACAGCATAATGAGAGAAGGTTAAGTACTCAAGGCAGTGTGCAGCTGTGGATCACGAAAGATTAGCACAGGAAGGAAACCCAGGATATAGAAGCCATCTGGCCAGAGGGAATTGAGCAAATCCTCCCTAGGAAATAGAGCTTTTGTTAACTTTAGTTACAACTCAGAACAGAAATGTTTGAAACTCTCTTAATAAAATGAGTGATTCAAGATTCCAGAGGAGAATATCCTGCAGTGATGTCTTCGGATGTAATGGGCATGGCCCTCTTCCAGATATCTCTAGCTAAAATAAAAAGGAGCTCTAGTTACATAGCTCAATGCTCTGACACATTTCATCATCATACAGATGATGGGCACATTTTTATCTAGATGAAGACATTTAGAAAAATGAAATTATAACCCAAGCATTTAAGGCACAGTTGTCTTTTTTGTTGTTCATCATAAATTTACAATGCTTTAGTGACTGCTTAGACATCCATTTATATTTCTTTTGTTGTTCTTCACTCTGACTTTTCCTCTGAGGTCCCTCTTTGCTTGTACTTTCCCCAGGCTGGTCCAAGTTTGGAACTGCCTTTCTCATTAATACTTGCTGTAAAAAATAGATGGCTATCAGAGGAATGATAAAATTCGTACTTTCCATTGTATAGATTTTAGCTCAATCTTTTAATTATAGTTAAAAATGTAATCTGATTTGGTTTCTAATATGAAGTCTTAAGGCTTCTTGATTTCCAAGAATACTATACTTTTTCATTCAACAGATAATTCACTGAGTGCCTCCATGAACCAGACTTTGTTCTAGATACTGGGAGATATAGCAGTGGACCAAAAAAAGGAATAAAAAACACTGCTGCCATGGATCTTCCACAGTAAATATGTATATCTGTACCTTTATGTGAAAATATTTTTAATAAAAATCTGTTTTTCAATGGAACAGACCAGAATGAAAACACACAAACACACCTTATATGTTAAGGGAAACCAGTGGTCCCTGAATTGGGAGTTTAGAAAGATACCAGTTTTTAAAAAAGGATGACCAGGGTATGCATCCCTGGGAAATTGATAGTTGAACAGAAACCTGAAGGAGGTGCCCCATGTCACAGAATGTTATCATGTGACAGGGCCAGAGGGGTTGGACCAATAGCTCATTTTAATAGATGTATAGATAGAATCCTGGGAGCAGCACACAGCTTTTTGATGTACTTGCATATGGTCCTTGGGGAAGTGGAAGCTTTACCAGGAGTGGGAGGGTCAAAAATCAGTTGTTTGATATAAACCATCTATGCTCTCGCTTTACAGTGCAAGACGCTCAGTTGTGTCCACCTCTTTGCAACTCCATCGACTATACGGTCCATGGAATTCTCCAGGTCAGAATACTGGAGTGGGTAGCCATTCCCTTTTCCAGGGGATCTTCCCAACCCAAGGATCAAATCCAGGTCTCCCGCATTGCAGGCAGATTCTTTACCAGCTGAGCTACCAGGGAAGCCCAAGAACACTGGAGTGGGTAGCCTATCCCTTCTCCAGAGGATCTTCCCCACCCAGGAATCGAACCTGGGTCTCCTGCATTGCAGGCAGAAGTATATAGACACAATTGTGGTTAGTCATTGAGAATCTTGGCGAAACTGGCAAGTTTTTAAAAGTAGATGTTTAACCATTTTACTTTGGTTCACAATATAATCAGAAATCAATGTTAGAAATTTTAGAAAAGAAGTTAGGCTAAATCTCTCAGTGAATATTAACTGAAGATGTAGTAAGAAACAATGGAGAGACTTCCCTGGTGGTCCAGTGGTTAAGAGTATGCCTTCCAGTGCAGGGGCTGTGGGTTGGATCCCTGGTCAGGGAGCTGAGATCCCACATACCTTGCGGGTAAAAACTGAAACATAAAACAGAAGCAATATTGGAAAGACTTTTAAAATGGTCCACGTCAGGGAAAAAAAAAAAAAAAAAAGGATAGAAAGGAGATGGACCAAGCATGAGAGGGGAGGTACAGGAAAGAGATGATTTGGAAACAAGGAAAGGGAATTTATCGAACGTGGACGTCTTCTATGGTGGCTTTGCGGTAAAGAATCTGCCAGCAATGCAGGAGACGTGGATGTGATTCCTGGGTGGGGAAGACCCCTGGAGTAGCAAATGACATTCCATTCCAGTATTTTTGCCTGGAAGATTCCATGGACAGAAGTGACTGGTGGGATACAGTCCATGGGGTCACGAAGAGTCAGACACAACTTAGTGACTAATCAACGGCAACAACAAATTGAACATGGAAGAGGAAAATGGTGGATCCAAGTCAAAGCCCCCGTTTAACTACATATAATATTTAATAATAAATTAAATCAACATATGAGAATATTCTATGAGGTAGGTTATTTCACTGATGGCAGAAGACTTTTATATTAAAAAAAAATCCTGGTAGAAAAAGAGTAGTTTGGAATATGCTTCACATAACACCACAGCAGAAAAATCACCAAGAATGTCATGTTGAAAAGGAAATAAATTCTCAGATGAAGTTTAGGGAGTGGAACATAGTAGTATTCTATCAACATAATCCACACCTTCATTAGACATCACCAATTAAATATACTCTGTAAATGGAATGAGTGTAATATAGTTGACTTCTCTCATACAGAATCTGAGCAAATCTACTCCAACATACTCAGACACACACAATTTTGAGTTGGTAACATATTTGCATAGTTAGAATAGAACATCATAAACATATAAAAATGTACCTGGAATGAAGTTTCTATCCCACTCTTGTAGCATATATTATATGCTCTTTTGCACCTTATGGCTCTTGTGATATTAACCCATTTATAAAGTACTTCATCAATTCTTTTTCACTTTTTAGCAACTGAAAAGTATGCCATGGGTGGATATACCATGATTTTTGTAAACAGCCCTCTACTAGTAGAAATTTAGGGTTTTTTCTATATTTTTACTATTATAAATAATGCCATAATGAGGAATCATTACATATGCTCTTTCACATGTGTGATGTTAAACACATGATATCCTTTGTCTAGATTAAAGGCCTGGGAATAGAATTATCTTGCCAGAGTATATCTTGCTAGAGTATATCAGTTTAGTTCAGCCGATTCTTTGAGACACCATGGACTATAGCATGCCAGGCTTCCCTGTCTATCACCAACTCCTGGAGCTTGCTATATACATTTTAATTATGATAAATGCTGCCAAATAGCATCTCTAGAGGTGAAAAGTTTTCAATATTTATGAGAGTTTCTATTTCCCTATAGCCTTGCCAGCACTGTGTACTTTGTTTTAGCCTATCACGTAGATGCAAATTTTGTTTCACTGTTGTTTGAATGAGTTTCTCTTCATGCAACCCTATTTGGGTATCTTTTCATATTATTGAGAGATATTTGTATTTCATTTTGGGAGAGCCCTGTTTTCATGTCATTTGCCATTTTGCCATAGGGAGAATTGCCTATGGTCTGTGATATGTTATTAATATATTTTTCCCATGTGTGTAATTTGACTATTTTTGCTTTGCTTTTGCCACTCGTGAAAGCTTTTTAACTTAATTCTATTTTATGGCTTCTGAACTTTATGTCATAGAGAGAAAGGTCTTCCCACTCTGAGGCAAGTCAGTTCTCCATGTTTTCTTTTCTACTAGCCTTTTTAAAAATTACACACACATACATAGAGTGTCTGTTTCTCTATATCCTGCATTTATTGATTTGCAATCTACCTAGGAATGAACCTTATTTTTTCTTATTCCATGTGTTTCCCAGCTGTTAAAACAGAATTCAGAGAAAAGTTAATCTTTTCTGAGAAAAGATGGCCCCATATTCTTAGGTTAAGCTTCTGGACATTTAGGGGTCTATTTGTACCCTTTTGATTCTGAACTTTTGTTCTTTATGTTACTCATAGGTTAATACTGCTTTCTTTTAACTACTAAGACACTGGAGCATATTTTACCACCTAATTGCCCTCTCAGATGTTATAAAGTCTGCTGTCTATAAATTGCTTCAGCCACTTTGAAAACAACTTTTAAAACACATAATTAATGATGTGCCTATTCCATGAGACAGTAATACATTTCCTAGGTTTATATCTTAGAGCCATGGTTTGTAAACTGTTATACAACAGAATCTGATAGAGTGCCTGAAGAACTATGGACAGAGGTTTGTAACATTGTACAGGAGGCGGTGATCAAAACCATCCCCAAGAAAAAGAAAGGCAAAATGGTTGTCTGAGGAAGCCTTACAAATAGCTGAGAAAATAAGACATGCAAAAGGCAAAGGAGAAAAGGAAAGATATACCCATCTGAATGCAGAGTTTCAAAGAATACCGAGGAGAGATAAGAAAGCCTTCTTCAGTGAGCAATGCAAAGAAACAGAGGAAAGCAATAGAATGGGAAAGACCAGAGATCTCTTCAAGAAAATTAGAGATACCAAAGGGACATTGTATGTGAAGATGGGTACAATAAAGGACAGAAATGGTAAGAACCTAACAGAAGCAGAAGATATTAAGAAGAGGTGGAAAGAATACACAGAAGAACTATTTATTTAATGACCCAGGTAACCATGTAGGTGTGATTTCTCACCTAGAGCCAGACATCCTGGAATGTGAAGTCTTAGGAAGCATATCTACAAAGCTAGTGGAGGTGATGGAATTCCAGCTGAGGTATTTCAAATCCTAAAAGATGATGATGTGAAAGTGCCACACTCAATAGGCCAGCAAATTTGAAAAATGCAGCAGTGGCCACAGGACTGGAAAAGGTCAGTTTTCATTCCAATCCCAAAGAAAGGCAATGCCAAAGAATGTTCAAACTATGGCACAGTTGCACTCATCTCACGTGGTAGCAAAGTAATGCTCAAAATTCTCCAACCTAGGCTTCTACAGTATATGAACTGAGAACTTCCAGATGTTCAAGCTGGATTTAGAAAAGGCAGGGGAACCAGAGATCAAATTGCCAACATCTGTCTGATCATAGAAAAAGCAAGAGAATTCCAGAAAAACATCTACTTTTGATTTATTGATTATCCCAAAGCCATTGACTGTGTGGGTCACAACAAACTGTGGGAAATTCTTAAAGAGATGGGAATATCAGGCCACATGATGTGCCTCCAGAGAAATCTGTATGCAGGTCAAGAAGTAATAGTTAGAACTGGACAGGGAACAATGGACTAATTCCAAATAGGAAAAAGGTACGTCAAGGCTGTATATTCTCACCCTGTTTATTTAACATATACAGAGTACATCATGAGTAATGCTGGGCTGGATGAAGCACAAACTGAAATCATTTTGCCAGGAGAAATATCAATAAACCATTTATGCAGATGACACCACCCTTATGGCAGAAAGCAAAGAGGAACTAAAGAACCTCTTGATGAAAATGAAAGAGGAGAGTAAAAAAGCTGGCTTAAAACTCAACATTCAAAAAATGAAGATTATGACATCTGGTCTCATCAGTTTAGTTCAGTCGCTCAGTTGTGTCCAACTCTTTGCAACACCATAGACTGCAGCATGCCAGGCTTCCCCATCTTTTACCAACTCCCAGAGCTTACTCAAACTCATGTCCATCGAGTCAGTGATGCCATCCAATCATCTCATCCTCTGTCGTCCCCTCCTTCATTCCCTTCGATCTTTTCCAGCACCAGGGTCTTTTCAAATGAGTCAGCTCTTCACAGCAGGTGGCCAAAGTATGGGAGTTTCAGCTTCAGTATCAGTCCTTCCAATGAATATTCAGGACTGATTTCCTTTAGGATGGACTGGTTGGATCTCCTTGCAGTCCAAGGGACTCTCAAGAGTCTTCTCCAACACCACAGTTCAAAAGTATCAATTCTTCGGCACTCAGCTTTCATTATGGTCTAACTCTCACATCCATCCATGACTACTGGAAAAACCATAGCTTTGACTAGATGGACTTTTGTTGGCGCAGAGTAATGTCTCTGCTCTTTAATATGCTGTTCAGGTTGGTCATAGCTTTTCTTCCTAGGAGCAAGCATCTTTTAATTTCATGGCTTCAGTCATCATCTACAGTGATTTTGGAGCCCAAGAAAATAAAATTTCTGACTGTTTCCATTATTTCCCCATCTATTTGCTATAAATTGATGGGACCAGATGCTATGATCTTAGTTTTCTGAATGTGGAGTTTTAAGCCAACTTTATCACTCTCCTCTTTCACTTTCATCAGGAAGCTCTTTAGTTCCTGTTTGTGTTCTGCCATAAGGGTGGTGTCATCTGCATATCTGAGGTTATTGATATTTCTCCCAGCAATCTTGATTCCAGCTTGTGCTTCATCCAGCCCAGCATTTTGTATGATGTACTCTGCATAGAAGTAAAATAAGGAGGGTGACAATATATAGCCTTTCTCCTTTTCCATACAATATACAGTACTCCTTTCCCAATTTGGAACCATTCTGTTGTTCCATGTCCAATTGTAACTATTGCTTCTTTACTTGCTTACAGATATCTCAAGAGGCAGGTCAGGTGGTCTGGTATTCCTATCTCTTTAAGAATTTTGAATAGTTTGTTGTGATCCACACAGTCAAAGGCTTTTGTCTAATCAAAAAGTTTGATGACAAATAGATGGGGAAACAATGAAAACAGTGACAGACTTTATTTTCTTGGATTTCATAATCACTGCAGATGGTAACTGCAGCCATGAAATTAAAAGACACTTTTCCTTGGAAGAAAAGCTGTGACAAACCTAGGCAGCATATTAAAAAGCAAAGACCTTACTTTACCAACAAAGGTACAATCTAGCCAAAGCTATGGTTTTTCCAGTAGTCACGTATGGATGCGAGAGTTGGACAATAAAGAAAGCTGAGCAGTGAAGAATGAATGCTTTTGAACTGTGGTGTTGGAGAAGACTCTTGAGAGTCCCTTGGACTACAAGGAGATCAAACCAGTTAATTCTAAAGGAAATCAATCCTGGCTATTCATTGGAAGGATGGATTCTGAAGCTAAAGCTCCAATACTTTGGCCACCTGAGATGAAGATCTGAATGAGATTCTAATGAGATGAAGATCTCATTAGAATTTTACTTCATTAGAAAAGACCTTAATGCTGGAAAAAGATTGAAAATAGGAGCAGTAGAGGATGAGAGAAAATGAGATGTTGGATGGTATCACCAACTCAATGGACACGGGTTTGAGCAAGTTCTGAGTTGGTGATATATAGGGAAGCCTGGCATGTTGCAGTCCATGGGGTCACAGAGTTGGACATGACTGAGGCACTGAACTGAACTGATACAACAGAATCACCTGCAAAGCTTCTTAAAATAGATGGCTACACTCCACCCCTAGAGCATCTAATTCCCTTAAGGTAGGACCTGGGAATTTGCATTCCTGACAAGTTCACATGTAATGCCAGTCTGCTGGTCTAGGAGCATACTAGAGTATCACTACTCTAAAAGCCCTGCCAATGTGAAGAAAAAATCTTGTAAAATAATGTTTCAGCATTGTTTGTAGTTAAGAATTGGTGAAGGAAGCTATGACCAACCTAGATATCATATTGAAAAGCAGAGACATTGCTTTGCTAACAAAGGTCCGTCTAGTTAAGGCTATGGTTTTTCCAGGGGTCATGTATGGATGTGAGAGTTGGACTGTGAAGAAAGCTGAGCACTGAAGAATTGATGCTTTTGAACTGAGGTGTTGGAGAAGACTCTTGAGAGTCCCTTCGACTGCAAGGAGATCCAACCAGTCCATTCTGAAGATCAGCCCTGGGATTTCTTTGGAATGAATGATGCTAAAGCTGAAACTCCAATACTTTGGCCACCTCATGCTAAGAGTTGACTCATTGGAAAAGACTCTGATGCTGGGAGGGATTGGGGGCAGGAGGAGCAGGGGACGACAGAGGATGAGATGGCTGGATGGCATCACGGACTCGATGGACGTGAATCTGAGTGAACTCTGGGAGTTGGTGATGGATAGGGAGGCCTGGCGTGCTACGATTCATGGGGTCGCACAGAGTCGGACACGACTGAGCGACTGAACTGAAGACCTTAAAGGTACTTCACAGAAGAATGATTAAATATATTGTTTTCTTCCTACAATGGGATTCTCTATAGCTGTTAAAATGGCACATACAACACAGAGAGATGAGAAAAGACCTAGGGTCCTCAGGAAAAACAGTGTGTCTCAGAAGAACTTTTACTACATGACATATTAAATGTTAAAATATGAATAAATAATACTGTATTATTTATGCATGTGTGCATACTCAGTCTGTAAGTCATGTCTGACTCCTTGTGGCCCCATAGACTAGCCCACCAGGTTCCTCTGTCCATGAAGTTTCCCAGGCAAGAGTCCTGGAGTTGATTGCCATTTTCTTCTCCAGGGGATCTTTGCGACCCGGTGATCAGACCCACATCTCCTGCATTGGCAGGCAAATTCTTTACCACTGAGCCACCGGGGAAGCCCATGTTATTTATTCATGAATACATATCAAAAGTATAAGAGCATCATCTGAGAATCATAAGCACTAAGTTCAGAATGGTAATTACTGAGGGCAGAGGCAGTGCTTTGGGTAACTAAATGTTACTGAGAAGAGGAGCACAGAGAAATTGTAACAAAGCATAGAAATGTTAATTTTCAGAATAGGGATTGTACCAATTCACTCCTCAAGTTTAATGTTTTATACTGGGTAATGGGTATGATCATTCATTACATTGTTTTCTCTGATTTAGTTGAATGTCTGACTATTTCATAAATAGAAATTAATAAATTAAAAAAATACATGACTGTAACAAACTGCCTTTTTTGAGGTCTAACTGTCCTTAAAATATCCAACTTTGAAAGAAGATAAAAAAGATGAAGGAAGATCAGATGATCTGAACCCATATGTTGACAATTGATTCCTTGGTGGTGAAACTTAGCTGCAGCCTGAGAAATTATGAAGCTCTTTAGAAAATTGTTCTTTCTCCCTAAATTTAGATGCAGATATAGGTTTATAACCTAAAGTATACATGACCCCAATATGGGTTGTAGACTCTGTATGCGCCTGCAAGGTCTTCAGTCATGTCTGACTCTTTACGACCCTATGGGCTGTAGCCTACCAGATTCCTCTGTCCATGGGGATTCTCCAGGCAAGAGTACTGGAATGAGTTGCTATTCCCTTGCCCAGGGGATCTTCCCAATGCAGGGGTCAAACCTGAGTCTACTGTGTCTCCTGCACTGCTGGCAGATCCTTTACCACTGAGCCACCAGGGAAGCCCATGTTATTTATTTATGAATACTACACCCAGTATTATTTTAAACATTAAGTAAGGAAAGGTCACACGAAATCAGGATTTCTAGTTCCTCTAAAAATATCAGAAGGTCTTGCATTGCAGGGCTAGCATTCCCTCATAGGAACAGTTGTCTGGAGCCCAACACCAGCTACCCTTTTTCAATATAAAATGTGTTCTCCGGGTTTCCATAGATCTCACCTGATTCACTGATCCTTGACTATTTAAGAGACCCATCTAGCTCCTATTAGCATTGGAACATGCAGTCTATGATTACGACATAGTCTGTAGAAAGCAAAATTCACTTTCTGGAGCTGTTTTTAGAATTTATCGATGTGTGAGGTTGGGCTTCCCCAGTTCAGTTCAGTCACTCAGTCGTGTCCAACTCTTTGCGACCCTATGAACCTCAGCACGCCAGACCTCCCTGTCCATCACCAACTCCCAGAGTCCACCCAAACCCATGTCCATTGAGTCAGTGATGCCATCCAACCATCTCATCCTCTGTCATCCCCTTCTCCTCCTGCCCTAAATCTTTCCCAGCATCAGGGGCTTTTCCAATGAGTCAGGTCTTCACATCAAGTGGCCAAATTATTGGAGTTTTAGCTTCAACATCAGTCCTTCCAATGAACACTGAGGACTGATTTGCTTTAAGATGGACTGGTTGGATCTCCTTGCAGTCCAAGGGACTCTCAAGAGTCTTCTCCAAAACCTCAGTTCAAAAGGATCAATTCTTCTGTGCTCAGCTTTCTTTATAGTCCAACTCTCACATCAATACATGACCACTGGAAAATCCATAGCCTTGACTAAATGGACCTTTGTTGGCAAAGTAATGTCTCTGCTTTTTATTTATTTATTTATTTATTTCTTAATTTTTATTTTTACTTTATTTTACTTTACAATACTGTATTGGTTTTGCCATACATTGACATGAATCCACCACGGGTGTACATGCGTTCCCAAACATGAACCCCCCTCCCACCTCCCTCCCCATAACATCTCTCTGGGTCATCCCCATGCACCAGCCCCAAGCATGCTGTATCCTGCATTGGACATAGAATGTCTCTGCTTTTTAATATGCTCTCTAGGTTGGTATAACTTTTCTTCCAAGGAGCAAGCATCTTTTAATTTCATGGCTGCGATCACCATCTGCAGTGATTTTGGAGCCCAGAAAAATAAGGTCAGCCACTATTTCCACTATTTCCCCATGGATTTGCCATGAAGTGATGGGACTGGCTGCCATGATCTTCGTTTTCTGAATGTTGAGCTTTAAGTCAACTTTTTCACTCTCCTTTTTCACCTTCATCAAGATGATCTTTAGTTCCTCTTCACTTTCTGCCATAAGGGTGGTATCATCTGCATATCTGAGGTTATTTATATTTCTCCTGGCAATCTTGATTCCAGCTTGTGCTTCTTCCAGCCCAGTGTTTCTCATGATATACTCTGCATATAAGTTAAATAAGCGAGGTGATAATATACAGCCTTGATGTACTCCTTTTCCTGTTTGGAACCAGTCTGTTTTTTCATGTCCAGTTCTAACTGTTGCTTCCTGACCTGCATACAGGTTTCTCAAGAGGCAGGTTAGGTGGTCTGGTATTCCCATCTCTTTTAGAATTTTCCACAGTTAATTGTGATCCACACAGTCAAAGGCTTTCAATAAAGCAGAAATAGATGTTTTTATGGAACTCTCTTGCTTTTTCCATGATCCATCAGATGTTGGCAATTTAATCTCTGGTTCCTTTGCCTTTTCTAAAACCAGCTTGAACATCTGGAAGTTCACAGTTCATGTGTTGCTGAAGCCTGGCTTGCAGAATTTTGAACATTACTTTACTAGCGTGTGAGATGAGTGCAATTGTGCAGTAGTTTGAGCATTCTGTGGCAGTGCCTTTCTTTGGGATTTGAATGAAAACTGCCCTTTTCCAGTCCTGTGGCCACTGCTGAGTTTTCCAAATTTGCTGACATATTGAGTGCAGCACTTTCACAGCATCATCTTTCAGGATTTGAAATAGCTCCACTGGAATTCCATCACCTCCACTAGCTTTGTTCGTAGTGATGCTTTCTAAGGCCCATTTGACTTCACATTCCATGATGCCTGGCTCTAGGTGAATGATCACACCATCGTGATCATCTGGGCCTAAAGATCTTTTTTGTATAGTTCTGTGTATTCTTGCCACCTCTTCTTAATATCTTCTGCTTCTGTTAGGTCCAGACCATTTCTGTCCTTTATCGAGCCCATCTTTGCATGAAATGTTCCCTTGGGATCTCTAATTTTCTTGAAGAGATCTCTAGTCTTTCCCATTCTATTGTTTTCCTCTATTTCTTTGCATTGATTGCTGAGGAAGGCTTTCTTATCTCTCCTTGCTATTCTTTAGAACTCTGCATTCAAATGGGTATATCTTTCCTTTTCTCCTTTGCTTTTTGCTTCCCTTCTTTTCACAGCTATTTGTACGGCCTTCTCAGACAGCCATTTTGCTTTTTTGCATTTCTTCTTCTTGGGGAATGGTCTTGATTCCTGTCTTCTGTACAGTGTCATGAACCTCTCTCCATAGTTCATCAGGCACTCTGTCTATCAGATCTAATCTCTTAAATCTATTTCTCACTTTTACTGCATAGTCATGAGGGATTTGATTTAGGTCATACCTGAATGTTCTAGTGGTTTTTTCTACTTTCTTCAATTTCAATCTGAATTTGGCAATAAGGAGTTCATGATCTGAGCCACAGTCAGCTCCTGTTCTTGTTTTTGCTGACTGTATAGAGTTTCTCCATTTATTTTTATTTTTAAACTTTATTTTTTTTTTTACTTTACAATACTGTATTGGTTTTGCCATACATTGACATGAATCTGCGGGAGTTTCTCCATCTTTTGCTGCAAAGAATAAAATCGATCTGATTTCAGTGTCATCCATCTGGTGATGTCCATGTGTAGAGTCTTCTCTTGTGTTGTTGGAAGAGGGTGTTTGCTATGACCAATGTGTTCTCTTGGGAAAACTCTATTAGCCTTTGCGTTACTTCATTCTGTACTCCAAGGCCAAATTAGTCTGTTACCCCTGGTGTTTCTTGACTTCCTACTTTTGCATTCCAGTCCCCTATAATGAAAAGGACATCTTTTTTGGGTGTTAGTTCTACAAGGTATTGTAGGTCTTTGTAGAACTGTTCAACTTCAGCTTCTTCAGCGTTGCTGGTAGGGGCCTAGACTTGGATTACCGTGATACTGAATGGTTTGCCTTGGAAATGAACAGAGATCATTCTGTTGTTTTTGAGAATGCATCTAAGTACTGCATTTTGGACTCTTTTGTTCACTATGATGGCTACTCCATTTCTTCTAAGGAATTCCTGCCTGCAGTAGTAGATATCATGGCCATCTGAGTTAAATTCACCCATTCCAGTCCATTTTAGTTCACTGATTCCTAGAATGTCAATGTTCACTCTTGTTATCTCCTGTTTGACCACTTCCAATTTACCTTGATTCATGGACCTAACATTCCAGGCTCCTATGCAATAATGCTCTTTACAGCATTGGACCTTGCTTCTATCACCAGTCCCATCCACAATTGGGTGTTGTTTTTGCTTTGGCTCCATCCCTTCATTCTTTCTGGAGTTATTTCTCCACTGATCTCCAGTAGCATATTGGGCACCTACCGACCTGAGGAGTTCATCTTTCAGTGTCCTATGTTTTTCCCTTTTCATTCTGTTCATGGAGTTCTGAAGGCAAGGATATATATATAGTCTATTTACATATATATATATATATCATTTCTCAGTACTTGAATAGACACAAAGGCTCAGGACTTTCCTGAAGCAGAAAGGCACGCAGGGCAAAATGACAAGGTGGAAGGAAGAAAACCATCCATACTAGAGCATACCTGGTATTCCCTGGTAGCTCAAACAAGAAAGAGTCTGCCTGCAATGGGGGAGACCCGAGTTTGACCCCTAGGTCAGGAAGATCCCCTGGAGGAGGAAATGGCAACCCACTTCAGTATTCTTGCTTGGAAAATCCCATGGACAGAGGAGCCTAGCAGACTACAGTCCAAGGGGTTGCAAAGAGTCAGACTCGACTAAGTGACTACTCACTCAGCTAGAGCATACCACAGTGATAAAGAAAGCAATACAATAAAAGACTTACTCAGGAAGGTCAATAAGACACATGGGGAAGGACTTTGTCTGCCAGTAGTCTGGCCCTTAGGGTTTTTCAACACGTCTGACTGAGGGGGTAGGGAGTCCTCTATCAAAATGACTTGAGTTTTATTTGGAACAATTCTAAATTTTGCCTCACTTCTGTTTGTTCTGTTGACAGCGTCCTACACTTCTTACCGTGTTCATTCTGCCTGTTTCTTTGCCACCTTTGATTTTTATTCTTTTCAAAAGTGTTGCATATGTTAAGCCCAAACTCATAATTTATCCCTCTCCCCCCTTCCCCTTTGGTAACCATAAGTTTGTTTTCTGTATATAGAAACATACCCACACTCAGGTTCTTCATTGTGTCATACAGGATTTGTTGCCATTTACTGTGTCATATGCCATTTGTTGTAGCGAACATACTTAGTAGCTGGGGTGTATGTGGGCTTAGTTGCACCCTAGCATGGGGGACCTTAGTTCCCAGACCCGGGACCAACCCCTCGTCCCCTGCACTGGAAGGCAGATTCTTAACCACTAGACCACCAGGGAAGTCATATACATACTACTCTATGAAAATATGACTTCCCTGGTGGCTCAGATGGTAAAGCATCTGCCTACAATACAGGAGACCCTGGTTCAATCCCTGGGTTGGGAAGATCCTCTGGAGAAGGAAATGGCAACGCACTCCAGTACTCTTGCCTGGAAACTCCCATAGATGGAGGGGCATGGTAGTCTACAATCCACGGGGTCACAGAGTCAGACACGACTGAGCTTCTTCACTTCACTTCATATATAAAATAGATAACCAACAAGGACCTACTATATAGCATAGGGAACTATACTCAATATTTTATAATGATCTAAATGGAAAAAGAATCTGAATAACAATTATATATACATATATTCATGTGTATGGATAACTGAATCATTGTGCTATACACCTGAAACTAATACAAAATTGCAAATCAACTATACTTTAATTAAAAAAAAATCTCACAGCAAGAAAAAAAAAAAGTTTTGCAACTTGGTTCTCTCTCTCTCTCTTTTTGCAGCCTTCTGACAAATATCAGGAGGAAAGTCATGTGGGATCAGTTTGGTGGCTGGCCACGACTGCCATCAATGACAATCACACTTTCCAGCACACCATAGCATCATATAGGCCAATGACAGTATTGTTTTATTTCTAGATTTGGCCAGTTTTCAGCTTCATGTCTTTGCTAGACGTTTTCCACCTATGTAAAATGTCCTCCTTTCTCTTCTGCTGCTGCTGCTGCTGCTGCTAAGTTGCTTCAGTCGTGTCTGACTCTGTGCAACCCCATAGACGGCAGCCCACCAGGCTCTCCCGTCCCTGGGATTTCTCCAGGCGAGAACACTGGAGTGGGTTGCCATTTCCTTCTCCAGTGTATCAAAGTGAAAAATGAAAGTGAAGCGGTTCAGTCGTGTCCGACCCTTAGTGACCCCATGGACTGCTGCCTACCAGGCTCCTCTGTCCATGGGATTTTCCAGGCAAGCATACTAGAGTAGGTTGCCATTGCCTTCTAACACAATCCAAATTCTACTCAACTTTCAAGGCCTAATTCCACTCTGAATTCACTTGTGATAGTGCATATGCATTGACTATAAATGCATTAATTACTACTCATTTCTCCCATAGTTATTTAAATGCCCTGTAAATTTGGAAGTATCCTGTGCTCTCTTATATTGTAAGCTGTTTGCCTTCTTTCTCCTTTGGTAACCATAGGTTTGTTATCTATGTCTGTGGGTCTATTTCTATTTTGTATGTAAGTTCTTATGTGCATGTGTTTATATATATATATATGATGCCACATGTAATCAATATCATATGATATTTGTCTTTCTCTATCTGGCTTGCTTTACTTAGTATAATAATTTCTAGGTCCATCTGTGTTGCTACAGTACAACCCAGTCCTGTCTACTTTTCAGCTCTCCTAATCTTCAACTTCGCATCTACCTTTAAACTCTAGCCTTGTTGAACTTCTCAGCCCATATCTGTGCCTGTGCATTTGCTATGTACCTGATCCCACACTACCTACCCCCTCTTTCTACAGCAAATAGACCAGGTAGCTTCCTCTAAATGGTGAGATTCCCAGGAATCTGTCTTATTCATATTTGTATACTCACAGAGCAGCAGTCTGGGAATGAGAGGAAGATGTATCTGTTTAGGAATTATCACCAGAATAGTTAAGAGCAGTAGAATGAGCCACTGGTGATATCTCATGTATGTGAAATCTGGAGATAGAGAAGCTTTCAAGAAAAATGAAGTGGTCAATAGAGGTAAGAGCTCAACAACTGTCAAAAAATAAGAAGAGAGAAAAGACCTTTGAGTTTGACATGAAAGATACCACTGAAATCTTTCTTGAGATTGGTTCTTAAAGAAATAGAAACAGGTACATGGGAAATAATAAAGTATTGATGCTGAAGAATATAGTTCACTTATTAGAAAAATGTGACAGAAGAAAGAGAAAAATATAATGGAAAGTAAAGATAGCCTTGGCAAAGGGAAAAATATTTCCAAGGTGGAGATCAATTTGTTAATTTTAGCACCTTCACCAACTTTCATGAATATTCCTAGCATGATTATTTTTCCATATCTTTTAAAGAAGTAAGGAAAAAAATATGATTACATTGGAATAAATTATATAAGAAAGAGAATTCTTAGGACAGACATTTCCTGCTCTGACCCCTTTTTCTCTCAATAGAGCACAACACAATACAGTCTAAATGACGGTCATTGTACACAGAGTTCTGCTTACAAATTGTTACCTGATAAAATATATCTTGTTTGCTTTAGTTGTTATTGAATTTAGCTCATTTTTCAATACTTAAATCTCACTAAGAAGTCTTAATATGCACCTCTAGTTTGAATCCTTCTGGAATTCACCAAGACTCTCATACCATTTATCCATATTTCTTAGAGCACAAATAATATAATTATCTGTATTATTGTTTTGTTTGTTTAGGTCTTCTTTAATTTTTCAGTCATGTTTTATAGTTTTCAACATAGGTATTTTATATGCCTTTTTATTACATTTATCTCTGGGTATTTTATTTATTTTTGATACTATTATAAATGCATTAAATTTTTTGTCAATAATTTGCTGCTAGTAAATAGAAATGCAATTGATTTTATGTGGTGACTGTTATCTTCAGAACTTGCTCAACTGTTTTAGGTCTAGCGGTTTTTAAATTTTGAATCCTTAGGACTTTCCACATAAACAGCCTTGCTATCTGCAAATAGAGAATATTTTACCTCTTTCCCAGTGTACCTGTGTCATTTTTATTTCTGTTTTATTTTCTGTCTTTTTCAGTTCAGTCGCTCAGTCATGTTCAACTCTTTGCAACCCAATAGACAGCAGCACCCCAGGCTTCCTTGTCTACCAACTCCTGGAGCTTGCTCAAACTCTTATTCATTGAGCCTTCTCCTCCTGCCTTCAATCTTTCCCAGCATCAGGGTCTTTTCAAATGAGTCAGTTGTTCGCATCAGGTGGCCAAAGGATTGGAGTTTCAGCTACAGCATCAGTCCTTCCAATAAATATTCAGGACTGATTTTCTTTAGGATTGACTGGTTGGCTCTCCTTGCTGTCCAAGGGTCTCTCAAGAGTCTTCTCCAACACCACAGCTCAAAAGTATCAATTCTTTGGCCCTCAGCTTTCTTTATAGTCCAACTCTCACATCCATCCATGACTACTGGAAAAACCATAGCTTTGACTAGACAGAACTTTGTGGGCCAAGTAATGTCTCTGCTTTATAATATGCTGTCTAGGTTGGTCATAGCTTTTCTTCCAAGGGGCAAGCATCTTTTAATTTCATGGATGTAGTCACCATCTGCAGTGATTTTAGCAATTCACTATCTTTAGTAATTCACAGTGTGTATAGTTTAATCCCAAACTCCTAAATTTTACTCCTCACCCATTCCATTTTGATAAGCTTGTTTTCTAAATAGACTCTGTGAGTCTAATTATGTTTTGTAAATAAATTCATTTCTGTCTTTCTAGATTCTACATATAAGTGACATCATATGATATTTGTCTTTTCTGGTTTTTGTTGCGTAGTATGATAATCTCTAGGTCCATTCATCTTTCTGCAAATGACATTATTTCATTCTTTTCTATGCCTGAGTAATATTCCATAGTGTAGACAGATAGATACAGAGGTGTGGAATAGATAATGTCATAATGACTTCTAATGATTTATTTTACCTGGTAATACCTTCATCTGAAGGTTCTGTGAATGTCCAATTCAACATGATCATTTTTCCCTGTCCCCCAAATCTATCATAACTCTTAACCTGATTAGTGACTTTAAAATGTATCGTGTTTCCCAGAGTAGAATGTAACCATCTTCTGGTCTCTCTTTCCTACTGTCTTCCTCCTGCCAACTCCCCCTTTATCCTCTATATTACCTTCTAGACTGTAAATCTGATCCCAATCCCAAACCCCCAAATTTTGGCTAATGTACAATGACCTACCTATGATGAAATGTAAGCTTTTTAAATAATTTTATTTATTTATATTTTTATTTTTGGCTGTGGTGGGTCTTCACTGCTGCTCAGGCTTTTCTCTAGTTTCAGCAAATGGGGGCTGCTCTCTAGTTGCAGTGTCCAAGCTTCTCTTGCTGTAGAGCACAAGCTTTCAGGCAAACGGACTGCAGTAGTTGCAGAATGTGGGCTCAGTAGTTGCAGTTCCAGACTGTAGAGCACAGGCTCAGTGGTTGTGTTGTATGGGCTTAGTTACTCCAGGGCATGTGGGATCTTCCTGGATCAGGTATCATACCAGTGTCTCCTGCATTGGCAGGTGAATTTTTTACCACTGAGTCACCAACGAAGCCCTACAATTCTTTCAATACAAAATAAAGCCTTTTATTAGTTGACTTTGATACATTTTTCCAACTTAATTTTCATCTATACCCCAATATACACTCAACACTGATTACACTGAACTCTAATAATTCCCTAACACTACCTTTTTGCTTTTATGCTTGCTGTCCTCCTGGTCCTTTCTCTCCAACTAAACTATTTCTTTTCCTATGAAGAGTTTTAAGAATCTTTGTGACAGAATTCAGCTTTTCCTCCTCTGTAGCCCCACATCATCTTATTCCATTATTCTAGAATTACTTGTGTGTCTTTCCACCCAAACCATCAGTTCCTTGAGAATGAGAACCAGCCCTTCTAATTTTGTGTGTTCTATCACCTTTCAGAATACCTGGCACAAAGTTTGCAGTTGATAAAGGTTGAACAAGTGAAGGATTGATTTGCTAAAACTTTGTTTGTAATCCCTAGAGAGGGGAATGGCTACCCACTCCACTATTCTTGCCGGCAGAATTTCATGGACAGAGGAGCCTGGCAGGCTATAGTCCATGGGGTCACAAAGAATCGGACACAATCAATGTAAAAATAATTTTCTGCCTAAATAGAGAAGACATAGGATGAGTTACATTTTCCCTGCATACTCCATATTTTTTAAATTAAAAAACACTCCTATAATTGAATATAAGATACTTTATTGTTTCAAAATTAGCAAAGATGTTTGAGAGATAAACCACTCTCAGTGGGCGTACAGGGAGTCTGGTAGACAGATCTGGAAATAATGACTCAGGCAGGAAGTAGTAGGGACTGTGGGAGAACTTTACAGTTCTGGAAGTTGAAAGGAGGGCCAAATTACTTTCTGCTTCATAAAAACACATAACATTTGCTTTAATTATTAAACGGTCAATGCAGCTTAGACAAGCAGAGATGCAAAGAAAAGACATTTTAAAAAAAGAAAAAAAGAAAGCGGCAGAAATAAAGGCCTATGGAAGTTCTGATTGGCTGGAGATAGAAATGGTAAGGTACATTTGGATATGATCAGATTGTGAATGACTTCAAATGGCAAGATAAGGGGTATGAAATTTGTTTTATAAATCACAGGGAGCTTTTGAGGTTTCTGGATAGAAGTGTGGCAT
This sequence comes from Budorcas taxicolor, assembly GCF_023091745.1. Classification (NCBI taxonomy): domain Eukaryota; kingdom Metazoa; phylum Chordata; class Mammalia; order Artiodactyla; family Bovidae; genus Budorcas; species Budorcas taxicolor. The sequence goes on along the minus strand of NC_068914.1, from coordinate 133,223,585 downwards.
AAACAAGACTGTCCTGTAGAACAGTTAACCTGTGAGCAGTAGGTAGAATGGATGGGAGAAGGAAAAGACTAGCGGTGGCGGGAATACAGTAATAGCAAGGTATGAAACATTTTTTTTGCAAGTTTGCTACTTTGAAGTAATAGATATATGTTGCTTTTGCCAGTTAGGTTTCTGTTGCTCCAAGAATGGAGGTTAATGTTACATTCCCTTTTAGCTCCAGGGATGGTGCATTGACCTAGGTTTAGCCGATAATTAGGACATTCTGTCCCTTCCCCTGGCTGTAGTTATTGGTTTTGGGAGGCACAGTGACCAAAGGCAAGGGAAATAGCCAATTAAACTCAATTCTGGACTTAGTTTTAAATCAGCCAGAAAGCAGATTATCTTCTGATGCACTGGGTATTGCAATGATGGGAGCCTGAAAAAGCTCACCCTCTCACAGCAGCCTGAAAATAGAGGCTGTCCAAGCACATAAAACAAAGTGATAGATCTCAGTGATACCTTGTATGTTCTGAATCGAGCTTTGCCTCTCCTACCTTGGATGCATGTTGGTTGAAGTCACTTTGGGCTGGTTTTTCTGCAAGTGGAAGAAGTTTTGCATGGCCATTTCTTTTACTACCCCTCTAGATTATTGGATGGTATCAGATTTTTATCAACAAAGCATTTTCAGAGGTTTCTTTCCATCCTTCCATTCCAAGAAAGAACTCAAAATAACCACAGTTCAAGGTTCAGCCACAGGCAACAGTGAGATTAAGTTGAGTTTATTTCATGAGAAATAATGGCTAGTAGATAATTAATGATCAATAAAAGCAAAGAGTTCGTTTATAAACTATGAAGCATACTACAAAAGTTAATTGTTAATATTCTGTACCATTTTAATATTGGCCTAATGTTACTCATTGGAAAAGACTCTGATGCTGGGAGGGATTAGGGGCAGGAGGAGAAGGGGATGACAGAGGATGAGATGGCTGGATGGCATCACCGACTTGATGGACATGAGCTTGGGTAGACTCCGGGAGTTGGTGATGGACAGGGAGGCCTGGTGTACTGTGATTCATGGGGTCACAAAGAGTCGGGCACGACAGTGACTGAACTGAACTGAATGTTTACTGCCTCATTCACTGGCTCCTGGATTTCAAAAAGTTTTTCTGTACTCTTCCTGAGCACATTTGCTATTCTCCACGGTCACTACACTTTTCTTGTTTGTCTACCTGTTGCTTGGAAAAAATGAAAAGGATCAGGTGAGACTCATTTCTTGAAAGAATCAGGGTGAATTCATCTTTTCTTAGAGACCTTAAGAAAACATCAACCTAACAATGGAGTCCTTTATGATTGGGGTGTTTTACTGATGATTTCTCCTCTTTAGACTTTGGTTTTCTACTTGATTGGCACTTTTAACACAATCTCCACCTTTACTTACTAGTGCCCTGTATTTCAGAAGTGATTTCACTAACAAGTGAAACAACTTTTATGCCAATGAAGAAAATGAAATTTGAATTTGTACCTCACAAAAACACAGTTGCTGAGTGATACCAACAGTGAAAGTAGAAGGTACACAACAGAAAGGAAATAGTCTCAAAACAAGAATACTGGCCATTTATAAAGCCTTATATAAATATTCCTTTTGGATTAGTCAAAGTTCAGAGTGTTCATTCTTTGAAGTCTGAAATCAGCCAGATTTTAAAATATATTTTTCAACTTGGGAAATGTATTTTTATTACCCAGTTGAAATATTTTCTTTAAGCACAACTTGTCACATCTATTATTTAAGCTCTTTAAAATTAGCACTTCCTTTCTCTAATGGAATATTCCATTTCCTCATTTCTTGTCATCTCATTTATTTAAATAAAAAATTCCTTCCCTTGAGTCCCCTGAAACTCTTTATTAATGTTATTTTTTTTTAAACCACTTGAAATAATCTGACTTTTGTAATGTTTACGTATGTTCCTGTTGTATCTCATTATTTCAGTTTCTAAGGTATTTGAGAGTAACTCTTATATTCTTCACAGTGCTGTGTACTTTATTTCCTTCACTGCTTGGACATACCTATTCTATTCATGTGGACTAGAAAGGGAGTGAATTGCCAATTTAGTTTTATGGAAATCTCTAACAAAATACGGCTTTTTTATTTAAATGTGATTTGCTTTTTATTTTTATTTTTTTATTTGAAGTATAGGTGATTTACAGTACTGGTCAGTTTCAGATGTACAACAAAGTGATTCAAATATATATACATATTTAAATATATATGTATATATATGTTGTTTTATAGGTTCTAATCCATTATAGACTATTACAAGATATTGAAAAAAGTTCCCTGTGCTATACAGCAGGTCTTTGTTGTTTATCTGCTTTATGTATAAATTTGTATCTGTTAGTCCCAAGCCCCTAATATAACCCTCCCTTGTCTTTTTCCCTTTGGTAACCATAGTTCATTTTCTTTGTCTGCGAGTCTGTTTCTATTTTATAAAATAGCTCCTTTGTATAATATTTTTACATTTCACATATAAGTTGTATCATGTGGTGTTCATCTTTCTTTGTCCAACTGACTTGACTTAGTATGATAATCTAGCAATCTCTACAATTATTTATTTATTTTTTTTGTTTATAGGTTATTTTTGTCTCCCTCTCCCCTCCCATTAGAACCCAAGCTCAAGGGTGGAGTTGGGGGTGAGGGGCAGGGAATTATCTTTGCTTGAATCACTGATGTCTTCTGAGCACCTGGAATAGTCCCTGGAGCATAGTTTACTCAACAGATTTACTGAATAAATGATTGTATAACCAAACGAATAAGCAGTGAATAATAACATTTGGCATTTTAAAAGCTAAAAGTCACTATATTCTTTCAATAAACAAAAACAATAATGCAATCTCTATTTCTTAGATTTGTAACCACAAAGCTACCATCCAGAATAAAAGTTCTTTCATAAAACTTATGAGATGGTATAGCAACATTTTCTGCCTGCAATGCACCCCTGCCTGCCTGCAACCCAGGGAGACCTGGGTTCGATCCCTAGGTCGGGAAGATCCCCTGGAGTAGGAAATGGCAACCCACTCCAGTATTCTTGCCTGGAGAATCCCATGGACGGAGAAACTTGGTGAGCTACAGTCCACGGGGTCACAAAGAGTCGGACAAGACTGAGCGACTTCACCTTCACTTTCATAGCAACATGAAAAAAGAGAAAGATGTATTTCTAAGCAACTTTGTGCATCTGAGTTTGTTCACAATATGTAACTATTTTTACATTTCCCATGTAACACTTCTTGCCCCATTCTTGCTCTTTTATTTTTTTTAAATCTTCATTACCATATCTCTCCTCTGCAATTATTCTTAATGTTTTTTTTAAGCTTTTGAAATAGTAAAGTGCAAATGGGCAAACCTTTTCTCACAGGATTTCCTACTCTCAGGGCTGTTACCTGAAGAGGGTACTGCCAACTGTTGCAAAAGAAAGAAGAGGAAGAGTAATAAAAACAAGTTAACGATTCAGGTTCTAACTCAGTCCAAATGAAAAAAAATGTAGTTGACAAAATCCCATTTCATTCTGGCATACCAGGGCCATATCTGAGCAATGAAAATGGAGCTTCCATTTTTGAGGGTGCTTTCTAAACACAGAGTTTACTTCTAGAAACTCTTTTCATCATATCAGAGGATTAGGTCCTTTTTATTTGACAGAACAAAACTAGTTTCCATATCAGTTCAGTTCAGTCACTCAGCCATGTTCGACTCTTTGTGATCCCATGGACTGCATAACGCCAGGATTCCCTGTCCACCACCAACTCCTGAAGCTTGCTCAAACTCATGTCCATCAAGTCGGTGATGCCATCCAACCATCTCATCCTCTGTCATCCCTTGCCCCTCCTGCCCTCAATCTTTCCCAGCATCAGGGTCTTTTCAAATGAGTCATTTCGCGTCAGGTAGCAAAGGTATTGGAGTTTCAACTTCAGCATCAGTCCTTCCAGTGAATATTCAGAACCGATTTCCTTTACGATAGACTGGTTTGATCTCCTTGCAGCCCAAGGGACTCTCAAGAATCTTCTCCAACACCACAGTTCAAAAGCATTGATTCTTCTATGCTCAGCATTCTTTATAGTCCAACTCTCACATCCACCCATAACTACTGGAAAAACTATAGCTTTGACTAGACAGACCTTTGTCAGCAAAGTAGTCTCTGCTTTTTAATATACTATCTAGGTTGGTTATAGCTTTTCTTCCAAGGAGAAAGCATCTTTTAATTTCATGGCTGCAGTCAGCATCTGCAGTGATTTTGGAGCCCAAGAAAAGAAAGTCTGTCACTGTTTGTTTTGTTTCCCCATCTATTTGCCATGAAGTGACGGGACTGGATGCTATGATTTTAATTTTTTTAATGTTTTAAACCAACTTTTCCACTCTCCTCTTTCACTTTAATCAAGAGGCTGTTTCATTCTTCTGTGCTTTCTGCTGTAAGGGTGGTGTTATCTGTGTATCTGAGATTATTGATATATTTTTTTTTGGCAACCTTGATTCCAGGTTGTGCTTCATCCAGCCCAGCATTTTACATGATGTACTCTGCTTAGAAATTAAATGAGCAGGGTAACAATATACAGACTTGCTGTATTCCTTTTCCAGTTTGGAAGCAGTCTGTTGTTCCATGTCCAGTTCTCATGTTGCTTCTTGAGCTGCATACAAATTTCTTAGGAGACACGTTTGGTGTCCTGATATTCCCATCTCTTTAAGAATTTTCCACAGTATGTTGTGATCCACACAGTCAAAGATTTTGGAGTCAATAAAGCATAAGTAGATATTTTTCTGAGACTCTCTTGCTGCTTCTATGATTCAGCAGATGTTGGCAATTTGATCTCTGATTTCTCAGCCTTTTCTAAATCCAGCTTGAACATCTGGAAGTTCATGTACTGTTGAAGCCTGGTTTAGAGAATTTTGAGCATTACTTTGTTACTGTGTGGGATGAGTACAATTGTGTGGTAGTATGAACATCATTTGGCATTGCCCTTCTTTGGGATTGGAATGAAACCTGACCATTTCCAGTCCTGTGGCCACTACTGAGTTTTCAAAATTTGCTTGACCTATTGAGTGCAACACTTTCACAGCATCATCTTTTAGGATTTGAAATAGCTCAACTGGAATTCCATCACCTCCACTAGCTTTGTTCATAATGATGTTTCCCAAGGCCCACTTTTGTAGATATAATGGTTATCTTGGGTTAAATTTGCCCATTCCAGTCCATTTTAGTTCGCTGATTCTTAAAATGTCAATATTCACTCTTGCCTTCTCCTGTTTGACCACTTCTAATTTACCTTGATTCATGGACCTAACATTCCAGGTTCCTATGCAATAGTGTTCTTTACAGCACCAGACTTTATTTCCACCACCAGTCACATCCATAACTGGGTGTTGTTTTCACTTGGCTCCATCTCTTCATTCTTTCTGGGGTTACTTCCTCCACTCTTCTGCAGTAGCTTATTGGGCACCTACTGACCTGGGAAGTTCATCTTTCAGTGTCCTATCTTTTTGCCTTTCCATACTGTTCATGTATGTTCAGTTTCCATATATAAAGGTATTAATATGTTGGAAACTTGAAAAAAAATTATATATATACAAACGAGCTTACATTTGCTTTAACTGTCGATGGGGGGGAGGTATTCTTACTTTGATAATGGTCTTGGGTTAAATTAATTTCCTATGAGGTAGAAGCCATTCATTGGCATTCTAGGCATTCAAAAGAGCTTTCTATAACTTCCCAAACTTCAATAGGCATAGAAATTGTTAACAAGGGTCTATTGTAGAGCACAGGGAACTATATTCAATATTCTATGATAAACTGTAATAGAAAACAATGTGAAAAGGGATATAAATGTATGTGTGTATATATGTGTATGTATGTGTATATATATAAAACTGAATCACTCTGCTCCACAGAAGAAATTAACACAACATTATAAATCATCTATACTTCAATAAAATTTTTTAAAAAGAGAATTCTTTAGCAATCTCGTTAAAATGTAAATTTGAATTCATCATCTCAATTGAGGCCTGAGATCCTTCATTTCTAATAAGCTTCCAAGTGATTCCAATGACACTGTTCAAAGACCATACTTTGAGTTTACAAGGTTGTAGATGTTTCTTTTTTTTAAGTGATTTAATTTGCATCCCCTAATTGCTTTAACTTTTGTTTTTTCTACTTTTTTTTGAATTTTTAAAAAGAAATACCTTCATTTATTTATTATGCTCCTTATGGCAAATATGTTTCACCTAATTAAATGTTGGATGTTTATTCTTTTGGATTTTTGTTTTGTTTTGTTTTTGCCTGCTAAACTGAAATGAAACAATAAAGGGTATGATATTCTAGAGTTAGATGAAAAGAAAGAAAAGCTTAACCCTTTGTATTATAGGCACCTTAGGTAAAGACAGGAAATTGAAGTGAAAATGTCATAGATTTTTCCTTGCCTGACTCCTAACTTAGAGCATTTTTAGTGATATACGTGACATATATCAGGGGCTTCCCAGGTGGCTCAGTGGTAAAGAATCTGCCTGCCAATAGAGAAGATGGAGGAGAAACAGATTTGATCCCTGGGTCAAGAAGATCTTCTGGAGGAGAAAATGGCACCCACTCCAGTATACTTGACTGGGAAATCCCGTGGACAGAGGAGCCTGGTGGGCTACAGCCCATCGGGTCATAAAGAGTTGGACAGGACTGATGAAACTTAGCAGCAGGCAGGCCAGAACTGTCACAGCACTGGTAGGTGTGTCATTTAGAAGCGAATGTATTGCAGTGAGGGTCAAGGTCTACTGGAAGTTGACTCTCCTGCCATCTTGGTTCTAACCAGGTTTTGCCATAGTCATGCTGTTCTTTTAAAGGTTGTACCCTGACCCCTTCCCTCCTGTTTCAAAACTTCCCCACCCACTGGACAGTACATTTCAAAATACAGATTCACTGATTTCTTTAAGGCTGTTAATTCTGTAAAATCTTTTCATCTTAGAAATCAAAGCTCATATATTTTATATCTCTCTTACTTCCCTCGTCCAGGGACCATAACTTTTGTGATTCAGGGATCTTACTCTCTCATCTTAGAGCAGAAATTGGAAGCAGCATGTGTGGCTCTGGGACACTTCTTTTGTCCCCTGGTCCCTGGCTCCAGCTCTTCCCCCAGTCTGCTGGGGAGGGAGGAGGGGAATAAAGTAGTGTCTCTTCCTTATCAGACACTTTGGTAGCTTGCTGTTGGTGGTGGCTGCTTCCCTGATTATCAGTGACAGGCCATCAGGGCCCCTCTGTTGTTGAAATCCAAATGCTTGAGCCCTTCAGCAGTTCTCCCGGGACTCTTCTAACTTGACAATTCCCAGTTGTGAGCCAGCTAGCTCCACCTGGGCCTCTTCTACCCTTGTCTTTCAGGACACCACTCACCCCTTACTGCTCCACCCCACCCCTCCCAATCATTCTACTCTGTTGGTCTGGCATGGGACAGATGGCCCAAACTGTCTTTCTGTGTCTCATTTGTCCAGAAGCATTTCACACATAGTTATGAGGCCCAGAGACTGGCTCAGAAGATGCTCCAGGCTGTCCACTTCCTCTCCCCCATGCCCTATTATCTTCCCCCCAAATCTCTCATTCTCGTGTTCAGTGAGGCACAAGTAGGAAAATCAACAAGTCCATGGCTGACACTCAAGTCCAAGCAGGTAGTGAGACACTGTACTCTTTCCCCAGACTCCTGGGAGGCCCTTTTCAATGAAATTTTCTTCTGTTGGAGGATGAGAGCTAGCATTCTTTCCTTCTTCAAAAGGGAAGGAAAGGAAAATCTTTACCTAGGAACACTGCCTTCCCAACCTCTGTTTCACCTTCTTCTTTTTAATGCAATGCCTCATTGTCCTCATGGGTCTTATTGGCTGATTCCAGAGTCTGGGAAAATCCCCACCCAACATCAGATTACATGGTTAAGTGAGTCTGCGTGTCCTGGAAAGAGTTATCCTGATTTAGGTTTCACTTCTAATCACTCTGCCTCCATCTTCCCTTTTACAGTTAAGTCTTAAAACATTTACCCTATGTATCACCTTCTCAATGAATATCTCTTGATTCTGGTACAATATGTGGCATCTTTTCTATGTACCAATGACACAGTGAATATTTCTATGAGCACTCATCTAACTATGGCAATCTTTTATTTACTTGGCTTTCTCCCAGAGAACTATAAGCTCCTTGAGAAAAGGGCTTATTTATTTTCCCCCCAATATATTGTGGAATTTAATTTTTTACATTTATGTTGGTGTATAGTTGATTTACAATGTTGTATTGGTTTCAGGTGTACAGCAAAGTGAATCAGTTATACATATATACATATATGCACCCTCTTTTAGATTCTTTTCCCATATAGAGAGAAGGGTTTCTTTCTTAAAGGACTTTATATCCCCAGCATTTAATACAGAAATAATTGTATAGATTGTGAGAAACGTTTGAGTGTTACATGAATAAATGGGTGAAATTGTAATATTACATTTAAATGTATTGTTTTGCTACATACTCAATAGCTTGGGCTGCAATTAGATAAGGAGATACAAATAAAATAATTTTCATGATTTTTAAAAACATCACAGAAAAATGAATTAATAATGTGTTGATTATATACTGCTGAGCAATAAGAATACCAAAAACTACTAAGTATAAATTATCACATTTTGTGGCTATCTTTTTTAAAACTATTAGTGGATAATGAGAAAGTGTGTTCATAAAATTAGGAATGCAAACTGATAAATCAGAACTAGCATGGTTTTGAAATCCAAAGCCCTAGAATCAAATAAGTTTTGTTGTTATTATCTGGATAAACAGTCCCAATGCCTCTCTGAGCAGAGATTAATAAGAATTTTACCTGAATGAGATCATTTCAAGAGTAAAGTGAGATGATGTATGTTAAGTCTTTTGAAAGCTCTAATAGATTATAGAAATAAAACATTATTTAATATTTTCAGCATTTCTTATATTTCACCATTTCTGATATTTCACCATCTCAAAGCTTGGGAGTATTTTATCTTTATTTTGTGATACTGGATTTTTATTGAGCATAATTCTAAATGTATATAATGGGAAATAACCTGGAGAAAAATTACTTAATGTTCTTGATTAATGTCAGTGGGAAGAAATATCTAAAACTTATTTCTAAAATTATGCTCTTCTTTCTCTTGTCAAAATAATTAATGTTCTTTCTTATTTTCATCAGTCATATTCACAAGGTTTATTATAGTTGGAGTTCTGCCCTTATAGTTTACCTAATTTGAAGATGAATTAATGAATTACATTTTCTCCTTCTCACATCGGGAATAAAAGACACTATCTCTCTGAATAATTTTTGAATACTCACTCACTACTGCTAAATCTTTGCTACTGATAATTTTAGGTAATCCTTAAAGGTGCTTTATTTGCTATAAAATATACTAAATTAATCTTAAAGGTAACTTCTAATTCAGTGAGAAACGGCAACTGCAAGTGTTCTAGATGAAAATTCAGTAAAGGTCTCTTTATAGGTATTCTCTATAAGGAAAAATGAAAAATTGGGTTGAAAATAATTAAATCTGAGAAATATTTATGACTTTCCCTCCCTTCATATAGCCTTCTCTGATATTCCTTTCATCTAAAGAAGTGGAATGGGATATAAGTCCTTTGAAAGATGTTATTTTTTTCTTTTATAATCATGAATCTTAAATTTGTCTTTCAATCGAAACTGTTTTAAGTGGAAATAAGATGAATAGAATTATTAAGATTTACATGTGTTACTGCCATTTGGTTTTCTCCATACTATATTCTGTGCACTTAAAAATGTTCCTACAGTGATTTCTAAACCAGAAAGGAAGTAATATGAACAAGATGGTCATATCTCTTCATGTGCATAAGAAAGAAAAGCAAACGATTATTTTCTATTTTAAGTGGATAGTCTATTTTAAAGATAACCTATACTACTAAGGTTTGGGGCTTCCCAGGTAGCTCAGTCAATAAAGAATCTGCCTGCAATGCAGGAGACCCGGGTTCAATCCCTGGCTGGGGAACGTCCTCTGGAGAAGAGAATGGCAACCCACTCCAGTATTCTTGCCTTGAGAATTCCATGGATAGAGGAGCCTGGCAGGCTACAGCCCATAGAGTCACACAGACTTGGACACAATAAAAGAGATTTAGTATGCAGTATGCAGACTATTGTACGTTTTCTTGACTAAGTGTGAAACTGAGATGAAAGAATACAAAGAAGAGAATTAGAGAAAACTGTAGTGAATTTCTAAAGCTAAAAGAAATATCTTAAGGCAGGGCTTCACAGTGCAGCAGAAGATTGACAACTGAGCTAAAATAAACCCAGTTGTAATGCCAACAGTGATTCAAAACGTTTTTAAGTATACCTAATGTTTTCCTGGAAGAGAACAGCTATCTAATATCCAATCTATTTATTTACCTTTACCTTTATAAAAATTGAAATTGCAAACTAAGGGCAGGATATGTGTGTGTGTGTGTATTTGTGTGTCTGTATGTATGTACCTGGAATTTACTAAAACAAGGTAATTCAAAGTAGACATTTTTTGAAATATTATTTGCAGAGTATTGATTATATAGGGCTTCATTGGTGGCTCAGCAGTAAGAATCCACCTGCAATGCAGGAGACCACCTGCAATCCAGGAGATGTGGGTTCTTTCCCTGAGTCAAGAAGATCCCCTGGAGAAGGAAATGGCAACCAATTCCAGCATTCTTGCCAGGGAAATCCCATGGACAGAGAAGCCTAGCGGGCGACAATCCATGAAGCCACATAGAGTCGGACACAACTTAGCGACTAAGCCATCACTTTGATTATATAAAATAACCCAGGATGAAACTGACTTTTCCAAACTACTAGAAACTGGTCAATAAGAGGAAAGGGATATTTTAAGTGTGATCAGTTCAGTTCAGTCGCTCATTCGTGTCCAACTCTTTGCAACCACATGCATGGCAGCACGCCAGGCTTCCCTGTCTATCTCCAACTCCTGGAGCTTACTCAAACTTAGGTCCATTGATTCGGCAATGCCATTCAACTATCTCATCCGTGTCATCCCATTCTCCTGCCTTCAATCTTGCCCAGCATCAGGGACTTTTCCTTTCTTTTTTTAATTAAATTTTTATTTTTACTTTATTTTACTTTATAATACTGTATTGGTTTTGCCATACATTGACATGAATCCACCCCGTGGATTAAACATGAACCCCCTTCCCACCTCCCACCCCATATCATCTCTCTGGATCATCCCCGTGCACCAGCCCCAAGCATCCTGTATCCTGCATCAAACATAGACTGGTGATTCATTTCTTACATGATAGTATACACGTTTCAATGCCATTCTCCCAAATCATCCCACCCTCTCCCTCTCCCTCAGAGTCCAAAAGTCTGCTCTACACATCTGTGTCTCTTTTGCTGTCTCGCATACAGGGTCATCATTACCATTTCTAAATTCCATATATATGTGTTAGTATACTGTATTGGTGTTTTTCTTTCTAGCTTATTTGACTCTGTATAATCGGCTCTAGTTTCATCCATCTCATTAGAACTGATTCAAATGTATTCTTTTTAACAGCTGAGTAATACTCCATTGTGTCTATGTACCACAGCTTTCTTTTCCAAAAGTCAGTTCTTTGCATCAGGTGGCCAAAGTATTGGAGTTTCAGCTTCCACATCAGTCCTTCCAATGAATATTCAGGACTGATTTCCTTTAGGATTGACTGGTTGGTTCTCCTTGTGGTCCAAGGGACTCTCAAGGGTCTTCTCCAACACCACAGTTCAAAAATATCAATTCTTCAGCACTCAGCTTTCTTTATAGTCCAACGCTCACATCCTACAGTTCAGTTCAGTTCAGTTCAGTCGCTCAGTCGTGTCCGACTCTTTGGGACCCCATGAATCGCAGCACGCCAGGCCTCCGTGTCCCTCACCATCTCCTGGAGTGCACTCAGACTCACAACCATCGAGTCCATGATGCCATCCAGCCATCTGATCCTCAGTCATCCAATTCTCCTCCTGCCCCCAATCCCTCCCAGCATCAGAGTCTTTTCCAATGAGTCAACTCTTCGCATGAGGTGGCCAAAGTATTGGAGCTTCAGCTTTAGCATCATTCCTTCCAAAGAAATCCCACAGTTGATCTCCTTCAGAATGGACTGGTTGGATCTCCTTGCAGTCCAAGGGACTCTCAAGAGTCTTCTCCAACACCACAGTTCAAAAGCATCAATTCTTCAGTGCTCAGCCTTCTTCACAGTCCAACTCTCACATCCATACATGACCACAGGAAATACCATAGCCTTGACTAGATGGACATTAGTCGGCAAAGTAATGTCTCTGCTTTTGAATATACTATCTAGGTTGGTCATAACATTTCTTCCAAGGAGTAAGCGTCTTTTAATTTCATGGCTGCAGTCACCATCTGCAGTAATTTTGGAGCCCAGAAAAATAGTCTGACACTGTTTCCACTGTTTCCCCATCTATTTCCCATGAAGTGATGGGACCAGATGCCATGATCTTCGTTTTCTGAATGTTGAGGTTTAAGCCGACTTTTTCACTCTCCTCTTTCACGTTCATCAAGAGGCTTTTTAGTTCCTCTTCACTTTCTGCCTTAAGGGTGGTGTCATCTGCATATATGAGGTTATTGATATTTCTCCCAGCAATCTTGATTCCAGCTTGTGTTTCTTCCAGTCCAGCGTTTCTCATGATGTACTCTGCATATAAGTTAAATAAGCAGGGTGACAATATACAGCCTTGACGTACTCCTTTTCCTATTTGGAACCAGTCTGATGTTCCATGTCCAGTTCTAACTGCTAATTCCTGACCTGCATACAGATTTCTCAGGAGGCAGGTCAGGTGCTCTGGTATTCCCATCTCTTTCAGAATTTTCCACAGTTTATTGTGATCCACACAGTCAAAGGCTTTGGCATAGTCAACAAAGCAGAAATACATGTTTTTCTGGAACTCTCTTGCTTTTTCCCTGATCCAGCGGATGTTGGCAATTTGATCTCTGGTTCCTCTGCCTTTTCTAAAACCAGCTTGAACATCTGGAAGTTCACGGTTCACGCACTGCTGAAGCCTGGCTTGGAGAATTTTGAGCATTACTTTACCAGCATGTGAGATGGGTGCAATTGTGTGGTAGTTTGAGCATTCTTTGGCATTGCCTTTCTTTGGGATTGGAATGAAAACTGACCTTTTCCAATCCTGGGGCCACTGCTGAGTTTTCCAAATTTGCTGGCATATTGAGTGCATCACTTTCACAGCATCATACTTCAGGATTTGAAACAGCTCAACTGGAATTCCATTACCTCCACTAGCTTTGTTCGTAGTGATGCTTTCTAAGGCCCACTTGACTTCACATTCCAGGATGTCTGGCTCTAGATTAGTGATCACACCATCATGATTATCTGGGTCGTGAAGATCTTTTTTGTACAATTCTTCTGTGTATTCTTTCCACCTCTTCTTAATATCTTCTGCTTCTGTGAGGTCCAGACCATTTCTGTCCTTTTTCGAGCCCATCTTTGCATGAAATGTTCTCTTGGTATCTCTAATTTTCTTGAAGAGATCTCTAGTCTTTTCCATTCTGTTCTTTTCCTCTATGTCTTTGCATTGATCTTGCTATTCTCTGGAACTCTGCATTCAGATGCTTATATCTTTCCTTTTCTCCTTGGCTTTTTGGCTCTCTTCTTTTCACAGCTATTTGTAAGGCCTCCCAGACAGCCATTTTGTTTTTTTGCATTTATTTTCCTTGGGGATGGTCTTGATCCCTGTCTCCTGTACAATGTCACGAACCTCATTCCATAGTTCATCAGGCACTCTATCTATCAGATCTAGGCCCTTAAATCTATTTCCTACTTCCACTTTATAATCATAAGGGAGACGATTTAGGTCATACCTGAATGGTCTAGCGGTTTTCCCTACTTTCTTCAATTAATTCACTCTTTTCTTCCCAAACACCCATTCCCCGCCCCCACTATCTTTTATTTTGCTCAATGGCAACTCTCTCATATTAGAAAACTCCTTGTCATCCTTGTGTGTGCTCATGTGCTCAGTTTTGTCTGACTCTTTGCCACCCCATGGGCCATAGCCTGCCAGGCTTCTCTGCCCATGGGATTTTCCCAGCAAGAATACTAGAGTGGAGTTGCTATTTCCTACCCCAGAGGATCTTCCCGACCCAGGAATCCAACCCTCATCTCTTGCCCTTACTCATCTTTCGTGTTTAACTTAACATGTTAACTTGTCCTCCCAAGCAGCCTCTGTTGTCTACTAACATCAGGCTTGGAATAGATATTAGCACTTCTATCTGCTCTCTTCAAGATTTGGGGACAAATCATCAGAACATCACAGAGAAGATGTAATCCATAAAACCTTCTTAGTGGGTGAGGGAAACGAGAGGGGAAAGTCATACCTTTTGCTGGAAAACAAAACTAATTAAAAACTTCTGTTATATGTCTTTCTCTTTCTCAAAATTAGGCATCACATGCTTTCACTTGTCCCCCTTGAGCCTCTGCCATCCCCGTTGGGAAAAAATGCTCTGCAGCTGTTGCTTCTTAGCTTGTGTGTGTGTGTGCTCAATCGTGTCTGACTCTTTGCAACCCCATGGACTGTAGCCTGCGAGGCTTCTCTCCCCATGGGATTCTCCAAGAAAGAATATTGGAGTGGGTTGCCATTCTCTTCTCCAGTGGATCTTCCTGACCCAGGGATCGAACCCAAGTCTCCTGCACTGGCAGGCAGAATCTTTACATCTGTGCTACCTGGTCTAGCACTAAGTGAAATGCCAAGAGTGCTTGACCCAGCGGTAGCCTGAGATAGTCAAGATCAGCCAATCTGCAGACCCTTGACCCTGAAGTAGATGTTGTAGGTAACAGGACACTGAAATACTGGGTTGTTTTTGGCAACATCTGGCTAAGACAATACCCTGTGGACTTAAAAACTGGTCTGGTTATAAACAAGCATCAGATTAAGCAAAACAAGTAAAATTAGAAAGAAAGGGAAAAGAAATACAAAACTTCCCAGCCATCTAGGCATTTTACATAGCTGTCTCCTTTTATTCTCAAACACTATGATATATACTTATTTTCATCTTTAGTTTATTGATGAAGAAATGAAAGGATATGCCCAGCTAAGCAATAGCCACCTCCTGGAAATATGTCAGGTATGTGTATTTGTGGATCTTGCTGGACTTTATTTCTTATTTGATTCATTTATGTACTTTTAAAATTTATTAATTTAAATTGGAGTCATTTATATACTTTTAAAAATAATTAGAATGTATTTATTTTAAAATCTTTATTTTCAAATTAAAAAAAATTAAGATGGGAAGCCTCAGGCTGTGTGGTGTTGTGACTTTCCTAAGGTTGTGTTGTGTGTGTCAGTCATACAGTCATGTCCAATTCTTTGTGACTCCATGGACTGTAGCCTGCCAGGCTTCTCTGTTCATGGAATTCTCCAGACAAGAATATTGGCATGGGTTGCTATTCCTTTATCCAGGGGGTCTTCCCAACCCAGGGATCGAAGCCCAGTCTCCCACATTGCAGGCAGATTTTTTACCATCTGAGCTACCAGGGAAACCCTTCCTAAGGTTACACAGACAGTAAACTGCAGAACTGGGACCTAATCCCACAAAGTCAATCTCATTTATTTGTGCATATGAAGTTCCATTCCTCCCTTAAGTCACATCTATTGACTGGACAGTATGATGGGGAAGCAACTGTTGATCACTTTCCTGTCCCTGACACTGGCTGACCTCTTTCCACGTATGTCTTATCTCCATCTCCTCTTCCTCTCACAGAAAATCTTATTTTGCAATCAAAGGTGTAGTCCATCTTCTCCAGCTTGTGAAGGTGGAGAATAGGACTCGTGCTTCACATGTATGAGAGAGTTCGAATCCCAGGAATAGTTGTTCTCTGAGACGGTAAGTGCTCCAGCATCTGGGGTGCAGATGACCATGTGAGAAGGTGCTGTCTGTACTGGAAGACTCCAGAGTTGAATAAACACGGCTTAGGGAGCTTTGTTCCAGTTATTCTCTTGCTATTAAAGACCTTGACCCTGTTTTTGTTAGCAGTTCTGCCGTGGCATTTAAGTTCCACATCTTGCTTGTTAACAGCTAAGAATAGAATCAGAGTATTAGCAAACTGAGAGTGTTTTCTCATTCCATTTCCCAGGAATATATAGGGTGTGAAGATGGTGAGCAGAATGTTTTTTCCCATAATATTCTGCTCTGGTAAACAAACCTAGAGATTAAAACCATTCTTGCAGGCTTTCATCTCCTAACTTCAGAAAGAATTTCTGACATCCTTGCCATTAGAACAGCAAACATAGGCTTCATCTAATACATGAATTAAATCAGAAGCATCTGTAAAAGGGAAAAGCATCTGTTAGAATATGTCCCACGGTCCAATATGAGATATTTGACTCCTCCTTCCAGTGAACAAGGACTAGACCCTAAAATGTCACACATCTGGTAACAATCTCCCATCGGCTTTAAGTGGCCAAAGGTACAGGGACATTCAGACACAAAATATCTGCTCTTGCTATACCACAGAAGGCATGAAAACAAACTTATTGAAGTCTGTGGTACTCCAAGTGGTATAAGTAGGAACTAGGACTTTTGCATTTTAAATAATAAGTGTATCTCTGAGAAAGACTTCAAGCTGTCTATAAGGCTTTTAACAGCCTTACAGGATTTGGTGATTAATTATTTTAGTATGGTGGTGATTGCAATATTAGCTTAAAAGGTGTGATAGGAAAGCACATCCAAATATTTATACACATTGAGCCAAAATTTTAATTTAGAAAAATGTGTGACTTTCCCCTGGGGAGCATGATCACATAGTCAAATTTATTTGCAGCATCTTTTTGTGCATATACTCATTCACCAACAATCTTAACAAATAATACCAAATAACTACAGAATAGAATTCATATTTTGGAAACTGAGTCCAAAATATTTTGCCTTCTCACTTTTACAACATAGAATATGTCTTTTAATGAAAAAATATTTTAAGAAGTAAAATAGTACAATTGCAACTTCTTTTATAACACAGTCCTCATTTTCTAATAGATCCATGTATGGAGGGTTTTTCTCCCTAAGTAGTGCTAATGTGTTGCTAAGTTCTACTAAGCTGCAGAAGGAATGAGACTGAAAAAGGAATTGGCATAAACCCACTGAGTGTGACTTGTGTTAACAACTGATTGTTCCTGTTGATAATAAAATCCAATGACAATGCATACTTCCCTCCTATGGCGGCATCTTGTTCAGTGAAACCCCTCTCACACTCGCAAAATGTTAAATGCATTAGGCTAACAAAAATAAAAGTATGTAATAATCATAAACATTGTTTTTGGTATAATTATTTAGAAGTATAATATGTGATATTTCTCTCAGCAATCATAAAAAGCACAGATGTAAAGAATTTTAAAGATAAAAGGGACAAAAATTTCCAGTGATGGAATTTGAGAAAGTTTCTTAAAATAGCTAAGAAAAACAAAAACTTCTGTCTCTCTGTTAGGGGTGTATGTTAATCACTAATTCACAGAGAAGTAAAGTTTCCAATACATGCTTTTACCATTGACTGTCTATCTAAGCCATGAATTTTATAGGCAAGTAACATAAGAATCTGTGTTATCATTTTAGTGCTTTGATTATAGTGGCCCAATAAATGACACCAAAATATTCATGCCTGTACATGGAATTGATATACAGAACTGATTTGTAGTTTAAATTGTCATAACTTCAGGGCCTTAGATAAAAACTTGTTGATTTTTTTTTCTTTTTTTTTGCCTAACCATGTAAATAATTGAAATGCCTCATCTTAAGGACTTATATATTTGTTTAATTCATAAGATTTAATGGAATATTCTCCCAAGCCAGTATTTTTTAAATTACCTATTACTTTTAATATCTATTGAAAGAAGAGAAGTTTGGAGGAAAGACTAGGTGGATGGGTATATTCAAGTTTTTCAATACCAGAAGGCATTTCAAGTTGATTTACAATTAGACTTGTCATGTATGTACCCCATGGAATAGGTCAAGAATCAGTATTGTTGTTTAGTCGCCAAGTCTTGTATAGATAGACACAATTAGTGGACAGATAATGGCATAGTTTGAGGGAAAGAAGACCCTAAGAGAACATTTAGAAGATGGAACTGTCTGCTTCTAAATGCAATATTTTCCATGAATGGAACGGTTACAGCAGCTCGGCAACCAGTCAGCAGAGATGACGCAGGAAGTTCTAATATTTCCCCCTTGTGGGGTTGTTGACGTGGAGAGGGAGGAAGATTTGTCAAGGCATGGGAAGCTAGCAGCCTCAAGCAGACTCCAAAATTTAGGGACATGATATCCTTCCGAAGCTGAAGTCCGTATCATACTTAGGCTGTCTGAGAAGTGATCCACAGTATTAAATTATGTTAGAAACGTCTTATTGATTCTGGCCTCTCCTAAAGGGCTCAGTGAAGGATATAAATCTCTTTAAAGCATCAGTGTAGAATGGGACTCAGCTAAAACAAGTTGTCATCTATCTGCAACCTATTAAAATTAATGAGCTTCTGGGATGACTGAAATGTTTTATAATTGATAAGGAGTACTGAATAAAAAGGAGCTGAATTAGAACAGATCTATCAGGGTTTATTCAACACTATATAAATAAGAGAAAGAGTATATCAAGCATTTCTACATTTCATGCTCATTTAAGGGTTAGGCCACATAACTGATTTATATCTAAACCCAAGCATAGGACTTCAGGACACAGACCTCTGAGCAGGAAGAATTTAAAAGGGCCTCCCCTCAGGGCAGATGAATTGGACAAATTTGTCCCGATCAGGGGTCACAGTCCCACAAGGAACAGCTTGGTGAACAAGGCACAGGCCAGACTTCATGCCCTCATTGTCCCTGTCCCAGTACCTTTGGGAATTATAAAAATGACATGTCAATATATGGGGCTTGTATGGAATAAATGAATGAATAGAAGGAAAAAATAGAACATCCAATTATTTTGTAATTTCTAGAAAAAGCAATACTCTGATAAGTTTTAGTCATGATAAATGGCCTCAGAAGACTCTAGAGATTCAAGAAACATCAGAAAACTTTCTCATCAATTGTTTGGTTTTCAGCTGCCCTGATCATGGAAATCTTGTAAAGTAAGTGAAAGTCATTCAGTCCTGTCCAACTCTTTGCGACCCCATGGACTACACACTCCATGGAATTCTCCAGGCCAGTAATACTGGAGTGGATAGCCGTTCCCTTCTCTAGGGGATCTTCCCAACCCAGGAATCAAACTGGGATCTCCTGCATTGCAGGTGGATTTTTTACCAACTGAGCTATCAGAGCAGCATGAGCATACTGATTGCTATAAGATGATATTAGAGTTGTATTCCATAAATATATAAATGAATGTCTTTATCCTTTTCTTTACTGTGGATTTCAAGAGTCCATTGCATCCCCTATACCTATCATATTGTCTTGTGTGTTGCAGTATTCTGTAAAGTGTCTTAAATAAATATAAGAAGTAATGAAATTTGTTTGAGAATTTGGTTAATGCCGGTCAATCCCTCATAGACTAAATACTTGCTTCGCTACCTTGTGAGGCTTTACCTGAAAACATCAACCAAGCAATGCTACATAACTAGGAGCAAAGCTCATCTTATCTGAAGTCTTGCCTATCAAAAACTGCATAGAGAATTCTGGAAAAGATGGCAGAAAGCCCCTGAGCAGACAACATAAATGATACAAAAAAACTGTATTAAAATTAAGACTCATGGGGACTTCCCTGGTGGTCCAGTGGCTAAGACACCACACTTTTAAGGCAGGGGGCCCAAGTTCAATTCCTGGTCAGGAAACTAAAGCCCATATGCTGCAACTAATAATTCACATTCTTCGGCTAAAGATCCCATGTGCTGCAATTAAGACCTGGTGCAGCCAAATAATTTTTTTTTTTTTTGGAAAAAAAAAAAAAAAAAAAGGCCCAAGACTGAAAATCATAACAGGTTAGGTTTGCTCTCTCAGTCCCCAGTTGAGGAAGGACTTAACAAAAAACCAAATAGTATCATGGGTGAGAAGGCAACAATCTGAAAATGTGTGAGATATTGAAAAATTATTTTTTTGAAACCAGGCATAATAACTCAGAAGGCATCAGGACCGTTTACTATATAAGCAACAAGCCTAGAATCTCTCAATGGCCTCTGAGGGTATCCCTGCCTTATTGGAGAATTCTGCCACATTCTGATCATAATGATGATGGATGAAAATATGATGTTCTGTTTACTTTGTTCACAAAAGCAGTCACCAGGGAAGCCCATAAAAAATGTATAATTTTTACCAAGTGGTTAAAACATGAAGTAATTTACTATTTCTCATTGGTAGAGTAGTGTTTTCTTAGCATAAGAAGAATATGTATGTATTTCTGCAGTCAATTGCAGAAATCATCTCCCTATGCCTTGGCACCTCTGTCTTGCTTCATTGAAGGAAGTAGTAAGTTTTGAATAATAAAGCTGCCATGTGATAAGCACTTGCTCCAAGGAGAATGTCACTCATAACAAGCCTTTCAGGGATCAGGGTTAATATGATGCTGATGTGGACTTCTTTGTAGTTCCAATTGAACTTGACTGGGTTCATTCTAATACACTAAAGTCTACTTCCTGCCAGTTGCTAACATGTTGAATCTTCATCCCTTCCACAGACCCCAATTCCTCCTGTTCAGCTGCTCTGATGCAGCAACCCCCATGTCAGTACCAAGAGTGCTTCCATCCAGGACTTTGCACAAACTTCCCAACAGCATTCCACACCTGGCCCAAAGTTAACAAGAGCACAAATAACACCTTGTATGGCAGGTTGTACTAAAGAGAGGCTTTCCATTCTGCTACTTTCCAGCTGTGGAAACTTGGGCAGCTAATTAGCCTCACTCTTCCTGAATTTCCTTATTTTTAAACCAGTTTTATTGAGATAGAGTCACATACCATAAGTATTAGGTTTCTCCAGAGAAAAGAAAAACCAGGATAGTGATGGGGTCAGGGAGAGAGAAGGAGAAAGGGAGAGGGAGGGAGAGAGAGAGAGAAGTAGAGAGTGATTTTAAGGAATTGGCACATGTGGAGTAATGCGGAGGCTTAGCAAGTCTAAAATATGCAGGGCCCAAGACCCAGGAAAGAGCTGCAGTGCCAGTCCAAAGGTGCCAGACTTCCTTCTTGCTGTCCAAGGTCAGTCTTTTTCTATGAAGACCTTCAACTGATTGGATGAGGCACAATCACATTATGGGGAGTAAACTGCTTTACTTAAGATCTATTGATTTTGATGTTAATTTCTTTTACAAAATGCCTTTATTACAGAAATATCTAGAATGTCTGGGTACCATGGCCTATCAAAGTTGACCTGTAAAAGTAACCATCACACAGTGCAATTCATCCATTAAAAGTACATAATCCAGTGGGTTTTAATATATTCACAGATCACAACTATCATCATATACAATTTCAGAACATTTCCTCAGTCTCAAAAAAGAAACCTTGTACCCTTTAGATATTATCCACCTATTTCCCCATTTACCTCAGTTCCAAGCAACCTCTAATCTACACTGTGTCTCTATAGATTTGCCCATTCTGAATATGTCATATGAAGGGAATCATATAATATGTGGCTTTTTGTGACTGACTTCTTTCACTTAGCACAATATTTTTAAGATTCATCTGTGCTGTAACATGTCTCAGTATCCCGTTCCTCTTTATGGCTGAGTAATATTCTCCCACATGGATATAGCACTTTTCATTTATCCATCACTGGGAGAAATATCAATAACCTCGGATATACAGATGACACCACCACATCAATTAGAAATCAATCAAAATAGATTCTATTAATGTAGTAGTTATATTTTAGGCACAATGTACTGGGGACAATTCTGTGCTCTGCACTTGTTTCTTTCATTTTTTTCAAACCTGATCAAAACTTTGGTTCCAAGTTCATGAGCACCTTCCTTTGTGTCTAGATGGTAAAGATTCTCCCTGCAATGTAGGAGACCTGGGTTTGATCCCTGTGTTGGGAAGATTCCCTGGAGAAGGTAACAGCTACCTACTCCAGTATTCTGGCCTGGAGAATTCCACGTACAGAGGAGCCTGACAGGACTACAATCCATGGGTTGCAAGAGTCAGACATGAATGAGCAACTAACACTTTCACTTTTCATGAGCACCTACCACATTTACCTTGCAATACCTAATATTCAAACAATTTCTGGAAGGAAGCACTCAGCCTCCATAGGAATTTCCTTGTTATCAATGTGACTCAAATGCCACTGTCTTCCTCAACAGGTGGAAAAGATGAGCCTTTTATTATTGCTTTTATTTCTTTCAAGTAAGACTGTAAAGGTGAGTTCTATTAATCAAGAAAAATATATGAAATGCATTTATATATGCAAATTCGTTTAATTCCTTGTTGTATAGACACCAACTCTTCTAAGTAGTGTGATGGTAGTAGGATAGTAGAATTTGCATCAATTTTATTTGTAGTGAGTGAATAGCATAAGCACATTCAAGTTGCCCCATTTTATAGTAGTATAGGGTAAATTTTATATTGCTAATTTTAATTAAAAGCCCTTATTTTATCATCTAAAAAGAAAATAATAGAAAAAATTCATATTTTTTATATATATAACCAAATATAATACTGATTTTTTTTTCCTTTTCCTAATTACTACAAGCATAGCTAAAGGCGTAATTTTGCTCTAAGAGAATGAGTTTTGTTGTTGTTTAGTTGGTAAGTTGTGTCTGACTCTTTGGCAATCCCACTGATTGTAGCCCACCAGACTTCTCTGTCCATGGGATTTCCCAGGAGGCAAGAATACTGGAATAGGTTGCCATTTTCTTCTCCAGGGGAACTTCCCAACCCAGAAATGGAGCCCACATCTCCTGCTTTGGCAGGCTAATTCTTTACCACTGAGTCATTGATTTTAAGTAATATCCAAATCTGAAATAAAATAAAATGAAAAAAAAATCAATTTTATAATAGTAGCTAAAGCTACTTAAGAAAGTGAAGACAAGTTTGATATAAGCACATCACTGAGTATTCAAATATTTGTAATTATTCTTCATTTCTCATTCTATCCTTTATTAACCAGTTTCCTTTTTACTAATAAGAAAATGAATTTGATCATATTTAATTTATGTTAGAGTATTATAGATGCCTATGATCCAAGTCTAAATTTCAAGGTTAAGTTGTATGACCATTCATTTATTATTAGAACACTAGATCTGAGGAAAACATTTAAATTAAGCCTCCACTGAAAAATGGAATTAATAATTTATCCATTGCCTGTTTTAAATTTTTGTGTGATGAACACTCTGAGATACAAAGTAGGGTAATAATCCTGAAATAATGTGCAAGCAATCAGGCTTTGGCAAAGAATATCATCTATATGACCCAGATGCATGATATGGTGTTAAAGATTTGAATCAGCCAAAAAAGAAAATATTTTGAAGAGGAAAACACTAAACTCAATTATGTAATTTGGTTCATATATTTCAGAACTGATGGTTCCACTTTTTAATGAAGTTGTTTTTCCCCAAATTTATTGCTAATTAAATTATTTAAATCCACATAGTCATAAAGTTGTGGCACTGGATTTTCAACCAAGGACTGTTTATATAAGAGTAAAGTATTAAAAACAACCTAAATGTCCAATACCAAAGGCTTGACTAGATAAAAAAATAAAAGCATGCAGTGAAATATTATCCAGCTATTAAAGGTATTGTACAGACAGAAATAGTGGCAATACATGTTATATATTGAGTAAAATTACATTTTTTTTTTTTGGTCGGGCCATTTTAAATTTTTATTTTTACTTTATTTTACTTTACAATACTGTATTGGTTTTGCCATACATTGACATGAATCCACCACGGGTGTACATGCGATCCCAAACATGAACCCCCCTCCCACCTCCCTCCCCACAACATCCCTCTGGGTCATCCCCGTGCACCAGCCCCAAGCATGCTGTATCCTGCATCGGACATAGACTGGTGATTCGATTCTTACATGACAGTATACATGTTTCAATGCCATTCTCCCAAATCATCCCACCCTCTCCCTCTCCCTCTGAGTCCAGAAGTCCACTATACACATCTGTGTCTTTTTTGGTGTCTTGCATACAGGGTCATCATTGCCATCTTTCTAAATTCCATATATATGTGTTAGTATACTGTATTGGTGTTTTTCTTTCTGGCTTACTTCACTCTGTATAATAGGCTCCAGTTTCATCCATCTTATCAGAACTGATTCAAATGTATTCTTTTTAACAGCTGAGTAATACTCCATTGTGTATATGTACCACAGCTTTCTTATCCATTCATCTGCTGATGGACATCTAGGTTGTTTCCATGTCCTGGCTATTATAAACAGTGCTGTGATGAACATTGGGGTACACGTGTCTCTTTCAGTTCTGGTTTCCTCGGTGTGTATGCCCAGCAGTGGGATTGCTGGGTCATATGGCAGTTCTATTTGCAATTTTTTAAGGAATCTCCACACTGTTCTCCATAGTGGTTGTACTAGTTTGCATTCCCACCAACAGTGTAGGAGGGTTCCCTTTTCTCCACACCCTCTCCAGCATTTATTGCTTGCAGATTTTTGGATCGCAGACATTCTGACTGGTGTGAAGTGGTGCCTCATTGTGGTTTTGATTTGCATTTCTCTAATAATGAGTGATGTTGAGCATCTTTTCATGTGTTTGTTAGCCATCCATATGTCTTCTTTGGAGAAATGTCTATTTAGTTCTTTGGCCCTTTTTTTGATTGGGTCGTTTATTTTTCTGGAATTGAGTTGCATAAGTTGTTTGTATATTTTTGAGATTAGTTGTTTGTCAGTTGCTTCATTTGCTATTATTTTCTCCCATTCAGAAGACTGTCTTTTCACCTTGCTTATAGTTTCCTTTGTTGTGCAGAAGCTTTTAATTTTAATTAGATCCCATTTGTTTATTTTTGCCTTCATTTCCAGAATTCTGGGTGGTGGATCATAGAGGATCCTGCTGTGATTTATGTCGGAGAGTGTTTTGCCTATGTTCTCCTCTAGGAGTTTTATACTTTCTGTTCTTACATTTAGATCTTTAATCCATTTTAAGTTTATTTTCTTGTGTGGTGTTAGAAAGTGATCTAGTTTCATTCTTTTACAAGTGGTTGACCAGTTTTCCCAGCACCACTTGTTAAAGAGATAGTCTTTACTCCATTGTATATTCTTGCCTCCTTTGTCAAAGATAAGGTGTCCATATGTGTGTGGATTTGTCTCTGGGCTTTCTATTTTGTTCCATTGATCTATATTTCTAACAATTCCATTCACCATTGCAATGAAAAGAATAAAATACTTAGGAATATATCTACCTAAAGAAACTAAAGACCTATATATAGAAAACTATAAAACACTGATGAAAGAAATCAAAGAGGACACTAATAGATGGAGAAATATACCATGTTCATGGGTTGGAAGAATCAATATAGTGAAAACAAGTATACTACCCAAAGCAATTTACAAATTCAATGCAATCCCTATCAAGCTACCAGCGATATTTTTCACAGAACTAGAACAAATAATTTCAAGATTTGTATGGAAATACAAAAAACCTCGAATAGCCAAACCAATCTTGAGAAAGAAGAATGGAACTGGAGGAATCAACTTGCCTGACTTCAGGCTCTACTACATAAAGCCACAGTCATCAAGACAGTATGCTACTGGCACAAAGACAGAAATATAGATCAATAAAATTACATATTTAAAAAAACAGTCATATATATACCAGAGAGTATATAAAAGGATATGTTCAATGCTGTTACCATAGCTTTTGGGGAATTATTATGTATTCTTTATTAACTTCATCAATTTCTTTTTTTAAGTTTCTGATTTTTTTCCTTACAGTTGAATTTGTTTGCTAGGGCTGCTATAACAAAATATCATGAATAGGGTGGCTTAAACAATAGAAATTTATTTGCTCTCAGTTCTGGAAGCCAGCTGTTTGATCAAGTTCTCAGCAAAACTGGCTTTTCTGAGGTCTCACTCCTTGGCTCATTGTTATCCATTGTTTAGTCTCTCAGTTGTCTCTGACTCTTTAAAGCCCTATGGACTGCAGCATGCTAGGCTTCCCTGTCCTTCACTATCTCCCACAGTTTGCTCAAACTCATGTCCATTGAATCCATGATGGCATCCAACCATCTCATCCTCTGTCATCCCCTTCTCCTCCTGCTTTCAACCTTGCCCAGCATCAGGGTCTTTTCCAATGACTCAACTCTTTGCATCAGATGGCCAAAGTATTGGAGCTTCAGCTTCAGCATCAGTCCTTCCAATGAATACTCAGGGTTAATTTCCTTTAGGATTGGCTGGTGGATTTCCTTGCTATCCAAGGGACTCTCAAGAGTTTTCTCCAGCACCACAATTTGAAAGTATCAGTTTTTCGGTGCTCAGCTTTCTTTATGGTCCAACTATTATATCTGTACATGTTTACTGGGAAAACCATAGCTTTGACTGTATGGACCTTGACTCATAGATGGGTGTTTCTTCCCTGCGTCTTCACATGGTCTTCCCATGTGTGGGCCTGTGTCCAAATTTTCCCTTCTTATAAGAATATCAGTCATGTTGGATTAGGGTTCACTGAAATGAACTCATTTTAACTTAAGTACCTCTTACAGACTCTATCTCTAAATACAGTCACATCCTGAGGTAGTGGGGGTTGAGACGTGAGCATATGAATTTGGGGAAGGGACACAATTCAGCCCACTAAAACAACGTTCATATATTACTTTTATAAAGAGAGATACAGGAACTTCATTTTGACAAGATAAGCAGGGTGGGGAGATACCCCTTTTTCTTGATAGATCTACTCTTAATTAACTAGTTAATTAATTGGTTTTTTTGTTTCTAATTAGCCTCTTTGGGGTTTGGTTATTATGAGTCCATTCTTCCAGATATTCATCAACTGTAACTATTAAAGCTTCGGCCCAGATCTTGTGTAGTAACAATCATTGAGAACTGTACAATTTTGAGGCATCTCCTGAGCTAGTTAGTCCATTTTGGGTTCGTTTTTGAGCTGTGATAGCTTCCTGAGCCTCTTTGCAGCCTCTTGTTTTCTCACCTTTCCCATTTCAGTTTTCAGCTTCTTGTTTCCTTAGCCTGACATGTAGAAAGATTTTTAATGTCAGGGAGAGCAACAATTGAAATCTGAAACTTACAGAGAAACAAGAGTCCTGTTTTCCAGATCCCAGTCAGTTAAAGGAAAAATAAATTCAATGAAATATTTTCTGAAGCTAGTCAAGAAATATTCTTTCTCTTCCCTGGTTTCTCTTAACACTGTGCTATGTGGACACAACCAACCGTGGAACCCTGAGAGAAAGATGAGAAGATTCCTGTAATCAGAGAAATCTGGACACTTCTTGATCATAAATCTCTCCTGGAAGATGTTGCTACTATTTGTTTAGTTAAAAAAAAAAAAAAAGTGGGAGAGAGGGAGGGATTTTCACAGGAGACTGAAAGAATAGCAATAAATACAGAAAAAACAAAGAACAAGGCAACCCCAAAGGGAGGAGAGTTCAGATGTATTTTCTATAATCAAAGATTTATTTGGATATTCTCTAAAATATGAAAGGTCTGATAAAGATCGCCAAACCGTATATATTTATATAAATTCATTTTATTGTACATCTTTCACAATAATACAGTAGTTATAGAAAAATAAATGAAAAAAATATTTTTATAACACTCCATTGAAACCTATTGTCTCTTCTTTTGATGCACATACTGAATTGTATAGAATTCCCAAGGACATTTTTTTCTTCAGTTCAGTTAACTTGTCTAAATTCTAAATGAAGGGGTTTTGGAGGTTGGGAAAAGTAAGTATATCAAAGTTGACCACAATTTTTCATTAACTTCATCTGTGCTTATAAAATATAAAGTTTTCTTATTCTCACGAAAAAAATAGTTTATAAAAATATATACACATTACCAACTGGTTTTATATCCATCCAGATGCATGTTTATAATGTGTAATATAAACTCAATTTAAATGGACTTGAGATACCTAAAATGCGTTTGACAAAAAAATATTGAAGTATGATTTCAATAAAGTCCTCAATATAGAAAGTGATTATCTTGAATATAGATCTGCCTTAATAGGGAAATAGCCACATACAGCAAAATCAACTTCTCTTTTGATATTTCCAGTGCTGTAGTTCTTTCCTTTGTAAATAGACTTTTTTAAAATTTAAATTTATTTATTTTAATTGGAGGCTAATTACTTTACAATATTGTATTGGAAGGAAATGGCAACCCACTCCGGTGTTCTTGCCTGGAGAATGCCAGGGATGGGGGAGCCTGGTGGGCTGCCGTCTCTGGGGTCACACAGCTTTGGACACGACTGAAGTGACTTAGCAGCAGCAGCAGCAGCAGTTGCCACACATCAACTTAATCTCATCCTCTGTTCTTATTCCTCATGTATTCACTGCAAGCATTTTGATCATTGTTCTATAGTGAGTACTCCTTTAAGTGTTCGGATTGACATATACACACTGCTGCTGCTGCTGCTGCTGCTAAGTC
Organism: Budorcas taxicolor; assembly: GCF_023091745.1. Lineage (NCBI taxonomy): Eukaryota > Metazoa > Chordata > Mammalia > Artiodactyla > Bovidae > Budorcas > Budorcas taxicolor. Next base: position 133,195,055 of record NC_068914.1, on the reverse strand, counting down.
GCTTCAGTTGTGTCTGACTCCTAGAGACCCCATAGATGGCAGCCCACTAGGCTCCCCCGCCCCTGGGATTCTCCAGGCAAAAACACTGGAATGGGTTGCCATTTCCTTCTCTAATGCATGAAAGTGAAAAGTGAAAGTGAAGTCGCTCAGTTGTGTCCGACTCATAGCAACCCTATGGACCACAGCCTACCAGGCTCCTCTGCCCATGGGATTTTCCAGGCAAGAGTATTGGAGTGGGTATACACACTACTATACATAAAAGAGATAACCAACAGGAATCTATCGTATAGCACAGGGAACTCTGCTCAATATTCTGTAATAACCTAAGTGGGAAAAGAATTTGAAAAATAATAGACACATGTATATGTATAACTGAATCACTTTGCTGTGTACCTGGAACTAACACAACATTCTAAATCAACTATTTGTTGTTGCTGTTGTTTAGTCATTCAGCCCTGTCCAACTCTGCAACTCCATGGACTGTAGACCACCAGCTCCTCTGTCCATGGGATTTCCCAGGCAATACTGGAGTGGGTTGCCATTTCCTTCTCCAGGGGATCTTCTTGACCCAGGGATTGAAACTGCGTCTCCTGTAATGGCAGATGGATTCTTTACCACTGAGCCACTCTATTGTTGTTCTGTCGATAAGTCATGTCTGACTCTTTGCCGCCCCATGGACTGCAGCACACCAGGCTTCCCTGTCCTCCACTATCTCCCAGACTTTGCTCAAGTTTATGTCTGTTAAGTCGGTGTTGCTATATGACCATCTCATCCTCCGTTGCCCTCTTCTCCTTTTGCCTTCCCTATAGTCCAATATAAAATTTAAAAAAAAAAAAAAGTTCTCTTCTCCATATTGTTACATTCAATTCTTTGAATGGTTGGAAACAAAGAAACACCAATGGTTGTCTCCACACTGACCTCCCCAGTGCCTAAGGCAGCAATTGTCATCAAAAATAGGACACTATCTTTGAAAAACTTGTAAGCTTCATCAAAGCCTTATTAACAAACCAGTGGGTGGGTGGCAGCTCAAATTCTTTTCTAATTTAAAAAGGAACTGGATAGCTTAGGTACTTCTGATGTCCCAAAATATTACTTGGCAAGGATTATTAATAAAGAAACAAATAACTTAAGGGTAATTACAGCCTCACGAGGGTCCCAGTTAGCTGTGTCGGCTGGACCTTGCAGGATTTAGAAACCACCTTCCAGGATTTAGAAACCACCTTCCAGAAAAGACCTGGGAAATTTGCAAATGAATAAGAAAATAGGCCCCCTGGCAGGATCAAAATGCTTTTCCTCATCTGGTGTGAAATTCTTTCTATGGTTGCAGTTAATTATTAAACCACAATAGAATCCTAATTTATGACATATTTCTGGACTATTATAATGAGATAATTTCAGAATGTGCTGAGGTGGTTGAAACTGAGAACAGCTTAGTGAGGCAATGGGGTAGCCATAAGAATTAGTGAACTAAAAAAACGGGAGGGGGTCACTGGCTGGGGAAAACATGGATTTCTCAGAAGCTAAGTTATTGCATATGAAAATAGTGCTGGAGGAAGTTAGGAAACCTGAGAAAGTGTGAGGCTGCATAAGAAAAGAGGCTCTGAATTCTTCTGGAAAGAAAATTATTACATTAATCTCTATGTTTTATTTCTTGAAAAGGTAGGCAATAGAAGCACTTTTAGCCAAGGATAAAAAGAAGAACCTTCTTCATTTCCTTTTGGTGTCTGTTATTCAGTTCAGTTCATTTCAGTTATGCAGTAGTGTCCGACTACAGCAGGCCTCCCTGTCCATCACCAAATCCCAGAGTTTACCCAAACTCATCTCCATTGAGTTGGTGATGCCATCCAACCATCTCATCCTCTGTCATCCCCTTCTTCTCCTGCCCTCAATTTTTCCCAGCATTAGGGGCTTTTCAAATGAGTCAGCTCTTCACATCAGGTGGCCAAAGTATTGGAGTTTCAGCTTCAGCATCAGTCCTTCCAATGAACACCAGGATGGATCTCTTTTAGGATGGACTAGTTGGATCTCCTTGCAGTCCAAGGGACTCTCAAGAGTCTTCTCCAACACCACAGTTCAAAACCATCAATTCTTTGGCACTCAGCTTTCTTTATAGTCCAACTCTCACATCCACACATGACCACTGGAAAAACCATAGCCTTGACTAGTTGGACCTTTGTTGACAAAGTAATGTCTGCTTTTTAATATGCTGTCTAGATTGGTCATAACTTTCCTTCCAAGGAGTAAGTGTCTTTTAATTTCATGGCTGCAGTGACCATCTGCAGTGATTTTGGAGCCCCCCAAAATAAAGTCAGCCACTGTTTTCATTGTTTCCCCATCTATTTACCTTGAAGTGCCTGTTATAGCAAGCCCTAAAACAGTTTTGAACATTTAGTAGAGGCACAGAACTTTACTGAGTAAGAATATCTTGGTTTTAAATGTAAAGAAAGACAACTAAACCTGTTCCATTTATTCTGGCAAGCATATCTCTGGTGATTTGTGCATTTATGGCTTACCAGTGTTTGGCTGTACATTGGCTAATCAGAATCCGATTCTTGTATTCATTCCTTTTGTATATGAGCAGTGTACAAGTTCTATGAAAGTTAAGTTTTGTTTAGATTATTTGCTGCTGTTTACCCAGCACTTAGAACAGCGCCTGACGTGGAGCCACATACCCATTTATAAAATGACAATACACAGTAGGAGCAAAATACCTATGTTCAGTATAAATGGAAAACTTCTAAAGTTAGCCAAAAAATGATTATTATTATGCCCTCACTTTACTAATTCCACAGATTTTTTTTATTTTTTTATTGTAGTATAACCAATTAACAACGTTGTGACAATTTTAGGTGGACAGGAGAGGGATTTAGTCATACATCTACATGTATCCATTCTCCCCCAGACTGCACTCCCATCCAGGCTGCCACATAACATTGAGCAGTGTTCCATGGGCTCTATAGTATGACCTTGTTGGTTATCCATTGTAAATATAGCAGTGTGTACATATTGATCCCAAACTCCCTGACTATTCCTTCCTCCTTGGCAACCCTAAGTTCATTCTCTAAGTCTGTGAGTCTGTTTCTGTTTTGTAAATAAGTTTATTTGTATCATTTCTTTTTAGATATTGCATATAAGGGATGTCAGATCATTTTGATTGATCTGTTCCTATAAATGGCAACCCACTCCAGCGTTCTTGCCTGGAGAATCCCAGGGACAGGGGAGCCTGGTGGGCTGCCATCTCTGGGGTCGCATAGAGTCGGACACGACTGAAGTGACTTAGCAGCAGCAGCAGCAGCAGTACCTATAATGGGTTACAGCCTACTAGAAGAGACAAAGTACATATGTACAAAGTACGTCAGTACAACTGATATGATCTGATATCAGTTGAAGGAATCATCCATCTATAGTGTTGATATCATAGTGTTCTACAAGACAAGGGGAATGAAAATGTCAAGAAATTTTGGGCTGTCAACAGAACAAATACTGCAGAAAGGCCAAAGAAAATAAGGTGAAGAGGTGACATTTGGTCTAGCTTTCAGGACATCAATGGGAGGCTTTCTATTAGACATAATGACTAGGACCATTTTCTCTGAAATCAAGTCCCAACTCTGCCACTCAGTAACTCTGTGCCCTCTCTCACCATTAGTTTCTTGAAAGATGTAGACTGTAACCTTTCAGGCTCCTCTGTCCATGGGATTTCCCAGGGAAGAATACTGGAATGTGTTGCCATTTCCTTTCCTGATAATAATACTATATAAGAGTAAATGAGCTAAAATACTCATGAGAATTTCTTAACACTGCCTGCCATGTTGTAGATACTAGTACTTGTTAAGAAATGATCGCTGTCCAAGCTGTGAGGAAAGGACTCATTTTTCAAGAGTTTTAAAAGGAGAGAATAGTGAAGCTTCTCTATGTCAGCCTTCTGCAAGAGAAAGAAACTCCTCCCATACCACTCCTTAAGTTTAGTTGCTGCTGCTGCTGCTAAGTCACTTCAGTCGTGTCCGAAGCTGTGTGACCCCAGAGACAGCAGCCCACCAGGCTCCCCTGTCCCTGGGATTCTCCAGGCAAGAACACTGGAGGGCGTTACCATTTCCTTCTCCAATGCATGAAAATGAAAAGTGAAAGTGAAGTCGCTCAGTCGTGTCTGACTACTAGCGACCCCATGGACTGCAGCCCACCAGGCTTCTCTGCCCATGGGATTTTCCAGGCAAGAGTACTGGAGTGGGGTGCCATTGCCTTCTCCATAAGTTTAGTTATGCAAGTTTAAAAGAAGTAAGGCAATATACATCAGTTGATGAACATTTAGGTTGTTTCTACATTTCATCTTTTGTGAGTGGAGATGTTATGAATATTAGAATGAATGAATAAATAAAAGAAATAAGGCATGCATCAGCTTGGTGCAAAAGTAGTTGAAGTTTTGTATTGTTGAACTTTGCTGTTTGATATTGGAAAACCAATATTCATCCATTTTCATTCCAACCCCAAAGAAAGGCAACGACAAAGAGTGTTCAGACTACCACACAATTACACTCTTCACATGCTAGCAAGTGAATTAGCTAGCATGCTGATGCTCGAAATCCTTCAATCTAAGCTTCAACCTAGACAGCATGTTAAAATGCACAGATGTCACTTTGCCAACAAAGTTCTGTCTAGTCAAAGTTTTCCAGTAATCATGTACAGATGTGAGAGTTGGACAGTAAAGAAGATTGCACACAGAATAATTGATGCTTTCAAATTGTGGTCTTGGAGAAGACTCTTGAGAATCCCCTGGACTGCAAGGATATCAAACAAGCCAATCCTAAAGGAAATCAACCCTGAATATTCATTGGAAGGACTAATGCTGAAGCTGAAGCTGCAATACTTTGGTCACCAGATGCAAAGAACAGCTGAGTCATTGGAAAAGACCCTGATGCTGGGAAAAATTGAGGGAAGGAGGAGGAGACAACAGAGGATGAGAGGGTTGGACAGCATCATGGACTCAATGGACATGAGTTGGAGAAAACTCCAGGAGATAGTGAATGACAGGAATGCCTGGCATGCTGCAGTCCACGGGGTTGCAAAGAGTGGGACACAATTGCATGACTGATGAACAACAATTGGAATACATTCTTAAATAATTGTGGCTATATTATACATAATTCTAATGCACATTTTCTCACCTTTTTTGCTAATGACTTATTACTTGCTGTGTATTTTATATTTATTTTAGACTATAGAAATGATGTTAGACAAAAAGCAAATTGGAGTGATTTTTTTATTTGAGTTCAAAATGGGTTGTAAATCAGGAGAAACAACTTGCAGCATCAACAATGCATTTGGCCCAGGAACTATTAATGAACATACAGTGCAGTGGTCCTTCAAGAACTTTTCCAAAGGAGATGAGAGCCTTGAACATAAGGAGCACAGGTGACAATTGCAAGGTGACAATAACCAATTGAGAGCATTATCAAAGTTGATCCTCTTACAACTACAAGAGACTTGCTGAAGAGCTCAATGTCAACCATTCTACAGTTGTTCAATATCTGAAGCAAATTGGAAAGTTAAAAAAGGTTGATAAATGGGTGCTTTGTGAGCTGACTGCAAAGAAAAAAATTGTCTTTTGTTTTGTTTTGTTTTGTTTTTTAATTTTTATTTTTACTTTATTTTACTTTACCATACTGTATTGGTTTTGCCATACATTGACATGAATCCACCACTGGTGTACATGTGTTCCCAAACATGAACCCCCCTCCCACCTCCCTCCCCACAACATCCCTCTGGGTCATCCCCGTGCACCAGCCCCAAGCATGCTGTATCCTGCATCGGACATAGACTGAAGTGTTGTCCTCTTATTCTACACAACAACAATCAACCATTTCTCGATCAGATTGTGACTTACAGTGAAAAGTGGATTTTATAAGGCAACCAATGATGACTAGCTCAGTGGTTGGACTGAGAAGGTGTTCCAAAGCACTTCCCAAAGCCAAAGTTGCACCAAAAAAAGGTCATAATCACTGGTGATCTATTGCTACAGCCTTATAAACCAGCAAAACTATTACATCTGAGAAGTGTGCTCAGCAAATCAATTAGATGCACCAAAAACTGCAATGCCTACAGCCCCTATTAGTCAACAGAATGGGGCCAATTCTTCTCCAGATAATTCTCAGTCACACATCACACAACCAACACTTCAAAAGTTGAACAAATTGGGCTACAAAGTTCTGCCTCATTGGCCACATTCATCTGACCTCTAGCCAACTTCTTCAAGCATCTCAACCACTTTTGCTGGGAAGACATTTCCAAAACCAGGAGGAGGAAGAAAATTGTTTGCAAGAGTTCACTGATTTCTGAAGCACAGATTTTTACAGTATAGGAATAAAAAAACTTATTTCTCATTGGCAAAAATATATTGATTGTAATGGTTCCATCTTTTGATTAATAAAGATGTGTTTGAGCCTACTTATAATGATTTAAAATTCATGGTCCAAAACTGCCATTACTTCTGTACCAACCTAATAATTCTTACTGGATGAGGGCATGGCAACCCACTCAAATATTCTTGCCAGGAAAATCTCATGGATGGTGGAGCCTGGTGGGCTATGGTCCACGGGGTCGCAAAGAGTCAGACATGACTGAAGCTACTGAACAATAATTCTTAATACCTACAGTTTGCTCATGTTGGGCAGCTTTTGGTATGACTTCCATTGATACCTACTTCCTAGAATTCATGCCTGTGAGGAATATCTCCTCAGAGTGTTGGCTGAACCTAGTAACTGGGTTTTAGCACGTACACTATGGCAGAAGTAGGAGGAAGTCACTTCTGTGATTAAGTGGCAGAAGACTATTCCTTCCACCTTGTTAACCTTCTTTTTGTGCAGACACCCCAGGACTTCCCTGGTGGCTCAGACGGTAAAGTGTCTGTCTACAACGCGGGAGACCTGGGTTCGATCCCCATGTCGGGAAGATGCCCTGGAGACGGGAATGGCAATCCACTCCAGTACTCTTGCCTGGAGAATCCCATGGACTCCTCTGTCAATGGGGTTGCAAAGAGTCAGACATGACTGAGCGACTTTACTTACTTACCTACCCTTTGGACCTCCTGCTCTCTCACTTGCTCTATGAAACCAGAGGCCATGTCATCACATGATTACAGAAAGGCCATATGGGGAAAACCTGAAGGAAGCTGCCAGTCCATAGCATCTGAGGAACTGAGTCTTGGTCCAACGGCCTAGAGGAAATTGAATCCTGCCATCCACCAAGCAACTGAATTGGAAAGTGAATACCCTTAGTCAATTGTTGAGAAAACCATAGCTCTATGAGGGACCCAGAGTCAGGAAACCCAGCCAAGTCATGCCCAGATTCCTGAGTCACATAAACTATGAGATAATATGTTGCTCTTTGAACCTACTAAGGTTTAGGGTTATTTGTTATTCAGCAGTTGATAACTAATACACATATAAGAAATATAATTTGTATTGTGGCTTAATACAGACATCTGTATATAAACTTCTGTAGCTAGAGTTTATTAAAACAATATTCATCCTTACCCAGATATTTTCTATTCTAGTAATTTGCAAAAATGATATTAGAGACATTAATTGATTTCATGATTCACCAATTGGTTGTAACAAAGATTTTGGAAAACACTGGTAAAGAATACAGTCCCTGTAGTGAAATTCCCTGGGTTTATAATTTAGCTCTGCCATTTAGTAGTTAGGTAATCCTGGTGAAGTTGGTTTCCTTTTCTGTGAAATGGGAAAAACAATACTTACTGTGTGTTGATTTCCTATTTTGTAAAGTGAGAAAAACAATATAGGGAGGTCTTGAGGATTAGATTAGATGGTGGGTACAAAGAATTTAGTATAGAATGTACCATGTAGAAAAATCTATTCTTAGCTAATATATATATTTTTTAATTATAATGAAGCTTTCCTAGACGTTCCCTTATTCCTGGGACAGAATTGGTAATTCCAGCCATTCCTATGGCTTGATGAGTGCTATGTGTGTGTGTTAGTTGCTTAGTTGTGTCCGACTGTTTGCAAGCCTGTAGGCTGTAGTCCACCAGGCCCCTCTGTTCCTGGGATTCTCCAAGCAAGAACACTGGAGTGGGTTGCCATTTCCTTCTCCTGATGAGTACTAGAGCTTGTGTATTACTATAACACCTTTCATATTCTGATTACTTATTTTTCTATTTATCACATTTCTCCCACTCCATTCCTTCTAAGTTATGATCTCCTAGTGAGCAGGTCCTGTTTCTAATTATACTTTGTCTCTAATACATAACATAATGCTTGACGCAGGCTAGGCATTTAGTTGGAGAAGGAAATGGCAACCCACTCCAGGCATTCAGTAGCTATCAAATGAGTAAATGAATTAAAAATGGATAAATTCATGTTCTCCATAACAAGATAGCCCATTTAGCTTTCGACATCTATACTTAGGGAGAAGTGGCACCTTCCAGCAAGTTAAGACTATGCTTTATATACACTCATTTTCCTGTCCAAATAAGTCTATTTCCTCCCTCTTAGCAGTTCTTCTATATTCTCTCCTCAATTTTCATGGATAAGAACTGCCTGATGGGAAAATAGTATTTATAATTCCAAGTAAGTTGAATCCAAATTTTCAACAATTCCTGACCACCCTGTAAGTCATCTTTCTCTAGAAGTATCGCACTTTGCTAGTATTTCAATTAAAATCTGATATCCACGTTAAAACATGAAGATAAGCAAATATGACACATAACTCTCATTGTCCTGCTCTTATGTTACAGTTCTGCCAATGTTTTTCAAAGTAGTTGAGACTTTTGTAATAAAAATGAAATGTCCATTTTATACATACTCAATTACTTTTTTAAAATACAGGTTCACATTTTTACTTATATTTATTCTTATTAATTTATAGATATGAAAATGTTTATAATATAGGATAGTTGTTACATTACAAGGTATAGAGCTATGAAAAGACCCTAATGCTGGGAAATATTGAAGGCAGGAGGAGACAGGAATGACAGAGGATGAGATGATTGGATGGCATTACTGACTCAATGGACATAAGGTTGAGCAAGCTCTGGGAGTTGGTGATGGACAGGGAAGCCTGGCACGCTACAGTCCGTGGGGTCGCAGAGTTGGATAAGACTGAGCGACTGAACTGATTCTTATTAATTATTTGGTCCTTACAGTCTATATTGGGCTTCCCTGGTGGCTCAGAGATTAAAGCGTCTGCCTCTAAAACGGGAGACCTGGGTTCGATCCCTGGGTCAGGAAGATCCCCTGGAGAAGGGAATGGCAACCCACTCCAGTACTCTTGCCTGGAGAATCCTATGGACAGAGGAGCCTGGTGGGCTACAGTCCATGGGGTTGCAAAGAGTCGGATATGGCTGAGCAACTTAACTACCATCTATATTATTTTTTATTTTTGTATACTATTTATTTAGCTGTACTGGATCTTCATTGCTATGCAGGGTTTTCTCTAGTTGTGGCAAGCTGGGGCTACTCTTTGTTGTGGTGGACAGGCTTCTCATTGCAGTGGCTTCTCTTGTGGAGCACAGGCTCTAGGGCGTGCAGGCTTCAGTAGTCATGGCTCCTGGACTCTAGAGGACAGGTTCAATCATTGTGACACATGGGCTTAGTTTGCTCCATGGCGTGTGGGATCTTCCTGGATTGGGGTCGAACCTGTGTCTTCTGCACTGGCAGGCAAATTCTTTATCACTGAGCCATCAGGGAAGCCCTACAGTCTATATTTCTTAGACTTTTAGAATCCTGCTTTTCTCAAACCAAATTAAGATTTCTCAGCTTTATATGACTAAAAAATGTAATAAGTATAACTTCTAAGCTGTTAAAATAACTGACAAACTTGTTGAACAGGATAGATCAGAGTAATGTCTCTAAACACTACATTGTAAGTGAATGTTCAGCTCTATTAATCAATACTCTGGCTAGAATTCAATCAGGACAAATTATTTTATACTCAATTATATCATGCATGTCCAAACAGTCATTATAAGAGTCTACCCAAATTATTTTTATTGAACATAGATTTTTGACACTATAGTATTAGCAGAGAGCTTCTATTTTCTACCTGTGTGGTCAGGCTATTAAAAAGCAAATGAGTTCTCTGTGGCATGACCTACTCTAAGTGAATCCATGCTGGATTCGAGGCATTACCTTTATGAGAGCTGGAAAACAATTTATAATCCATATTAATATTTTAAAGAGGATCAAAATTAAAGCTTAATGGCCTGTATTTAGGGAAATTATTTTTATGCTCTTTTTGAACACTGGGAGAATACTTTCTTTTCTGTACTCTAATAATTGCTACTTCTTATCTATAATTCTGCAGAGGTCTGATAGTATAAGAAAGTAACATGAGTAAATTCTTTCCATTAATTTCATGTAAGAATGTCACTTGGGCCAAATTATTTTTGTTTACTCACTTCATATATTGACATCGAATATCATTCTAATAATGACTTTTAGCTATGGCAGAGTTATTTTGTGATAGAATCATACTCTTGCCAAGAATAACTCAAGACACAGATATATATGTAAATATATATAAATAAATATAATGATACATATACAATATGACGTATATGATTATGTGCATATATACATGTATGTGTTAGTTGCTCAGTCGTGTCCGACTCTTTGCAACCCTCCTTTGTCCATGAAACTCTCCAAGCAATAATACCGGAGTGGGTGACCATTCTCTTCTCCAGGGGATCTTTCCAACCCAGGAGTCGAACCCAGGTCTCCTGCATTCCGGGCAGATTCTTTACCATCTGAGCCATCAGGGAAGCCCATGCACATATATGTGTATGTGTGTGTGTGTGCGCACGTGCGTGCGTGTGCACACGTATGTATGTGTCTGTGAACACATATGTTCCCAGAAAGGGGAGCACTTCCCTGGTGACTCTGTGGTAAAGAATCTGCCCACTATGGCAGGAGATGTGGGTTCAGTCTCTGGGTGGGGAAGATCTCCTGGAGAAGGAAATGGCAACCCACTCCAGTATTCTTGTCTGGGAAATCCCATGAACAGAGGAGCCTGGTGGGATACAGTCCATGGGGTTGCAAAAGAGTCAGACATGACTTTATGACTAAACAGTAAAAACAACAGAGAGAGGAAACCACTATTTCCTTATTTACATTCAGTTTTAAATCTTGATGTCGACCAAGATGGATTTGCTCTTTTAAAACATATTGTTGTCCTTCATGCGCAGGGAATACAAGCAGAATTATTCTGCTTTGATACTCTGTTATTTAGATGCCATCTCTTCCAAGAAGTGTGTCAACTCTCTGTCTGCCCATTCTTCATATTCTTCACAGCTGCTGTTCCAATATGCTTGCAACTCCTGGGAAGGCCATCTCTATGGCTTTACACATACTTTCTTCATGTCTAGAAATTTCGCATCCCTACTTACTCATTTGAATAATAGCTACTTATCCTCTACGACCTACTTGAGGATTTGAAGTGACGTGAAGTGAAGTCGCTCAGTCGTGTCTAACTCTTTGCGACCCCGTGGACTGTAGCCTACCAGGCTCCTCTGTCCATGGGATTTTCCAGGCAATAGTCCTGGAGTGGATTGCCATTTCCTTCTCCAGGGGATTTTCCCCACCCAGGGCTTGAACCCGGGTCTCCCACACTGTAGACAGATGCTTTACTGTCTGAGCCACCAGGGAAGTCCATGTTTCCAGGCCCTTCTCCGCCCCTATCTAAGCTGGGTACACAGTCATATATGTGATATGATACAATTCTAAACTTTTTTCCTACCAGTGCATGAATCAAATTTTTTATCTTCTTCAATAGGTGAGTCTTTTAGGGGAACACCATGTTTCATTTATCTTTGAAACTCTGATATCCAGATAATGAATGAACAAATAAATGAATATGAATAGGGATAAGTTAATTGGACTTAAAGTCTGTTTAAGACCTGGTTCTAGTTGCACCTGTGCAAGATTAGATTAAACGGATTAACTACTCTGAGCCTCAGTTTCCTTCTTGAATGAAGATAATAGCTGTTCTTCTTTCCTTATTTGTCATTGTAAGGATCAAATGAAATACCATAGTTAAAACTCCATGTCATCAGTAAGGTCTTACAGAAACTTACTGATAATTTACTGAGCTGCGTATAAAGAATACAAAGAATAACATAGTATATTCTTGCCGTTAAGAAACTTAGATCTGTCATGAATGTCAAGGAAACAGGAAAAGGAATTGTTTCCTTCTGGTGTGAATAGGGAGAAAGCCAGAGAGATACAAGAGTAGCATTTGAGCTGGGCCATAAAGACAGATTAAGTATTTGCTTAGTTTGGAATTTTGAAATGATGGAATTAATATCAATTAGAAGAAGAAAAATGTTCTATGAGAGTACAAAGAGATAACTGCTTGATTTCATCCAGGGGAGTGAGATATAGAAAAGCTTCACAGAAGAGATGACATATAGGAAATATATAGAAGAATAGACAGTATCTTCCCACCCTACAAAACCCTAATAGGTGGATGGAAATACAGGCAGACACCAGACTACATGGTTAGGCTAGTTTGGTATAGCATATAGTATAGGGTAAGGACTGGCTGCAAACTCCCAGAGGAGGGTCTTTCCAAGTCCTATCTGAGGGCAATGCTCATGCTAGGTTGCTTCAGGCATGTCCAACTCTTTGCAACCCTGTGGACTATAGCCTGTCAATCTCCTCTGTCCATGGGATTCTCCAGTCAAGAATACTGGAGTGGGTTTCCATGCCCTTTTCCAGGGCATGTTCCCCACCCAGGGATCAAACCCAGTTTCCTGCATCTCCTACATTGCAGGTGGATACTTTACCACTGAGCCCCACCTGAGGAACCTGGGTTAATAGCTTCTGAAGCCAAGAAGGATGGGAAGGATGACTGAATGACTGACGGGGCCAAGTTGCATGAAGAGCTGCCAGGATTGGCTGAAGCTTGAGGAACTACACAATTGCTGAAAGAAATCTGAGAGCAAAGACCAGGAGTCAGAAATGGATAGATGCCATGGTGTCAACACAGGGGCAGGGCAAGTTTCCAAAGGCAAGAGCCCAGTAGCCCAGCTCAGTTGAATAGTGCAGGGTGAGCACCATCAGGAACAAGATTTAAAACAAAGACTTTATCAGAAAAGGGACCTAATGAGGGTCAAATTGCTTTGACAGTGTAAGACAGGGGGTACTGTTATTTCTAAGGGTCTAATAGGGATCTGTAGCCTAAAAATCTTCCTTTTGATTGTCCTGGTAGTTGAAATTGCTCTCTACTCTGTGACAGAAGGCATCACCCATTTTGGTGGCAGTTCTGTGCAATTATGCTAGAAGCAAACAATGAAGTTGAAAAAATTAGAGAAAGGTGGGCTTCCCTGGTGGCTCAGAGGTTAAAACGTCTGACTCCAATGCAGGAGACCCGAGTTCGATTCCTGGGTCGGGAAGATCCCCTGGAGAAGGAAATGGCAACCCACTCCAGTATTCTTGCCTGGAGAATCTCATGGACAGAGGAGCCTGGTAGGCTACAGTCCACGGGGTCGCAAAGAGTCGGACGTGACTGAGCGACTTCACTTTCACTTTCACCATGGAGGAAAGCCTAGAATTCCAGAGTAAGGAGTTTGTCCATGGTTTGGAGGGTAATGGGGAGTCATGGAAAGATTATGAGTAAGGAGGGCGCATGATTGAAGTTCAGTGTTAAGAAAATAAGCAGAAAAGGTAAGAGGTACAGCTATTGATATTTTCAACAAGAGGCTTTTAAGTTATAGAAAGTCTAAATTGGAGGCAGTTTCATTATTCATTAATGAAGAATAGGTAATCAGTGGCAAGCATTCATTTCTTAAATCTGTATTATCTGACTTGAAATAAAGCTCGATAGTACCATTTTGTGGACCAGTTTTTTTTTTAATTAGTCGAAAATTGCCTTACAAATTTGTGTTGATTTCTGTCATATAACAACACAAATCAGTCATAATTTCCCTTTCCATCTGAGCCTCCCACATCCTACCCCTATAGGTCATCACAGAGCACCAGGCCGGTGTGTGTTATTTAGCAGCTTCCCACTAATTATTTTACACATGATAGTGTATAAATGTCAATGCCACTTTCTCAACTTGTCCCAACCTCACATTCCCTTGCTGTCTCCACAAGTCCATTCTCTATTAGGTTCATCAGTATCATTTTTCTAGATTCCTGTCCATTGACAGATGAATGTGTAAAGAAGTTGTGGTTCATTTATATAATGGCATATTAGTCAGCTGTAAAAAGGAACAAACCTGAGTCAGTTTTAGTGAGGTGGATAAACCTAGAGTCTCTTATATACAGTAAAGTAAGTCAGAAAGAGGAAAACAAGCATCATACGTGGACCACCTTTTATAATCCCCATACACACCATTTTATTGCTCTTTGTGTATGGCAGGTGGTGGTACCATTGCTTAAAAAGAGGAATCAGAATTAGCATCTGTAAGTTTCTACAAGTGCACTCTAAATGTGGTGGAGGGAGGTTTGTAGACAAAATGTAGACATGTATGCTGCTTATACTTGTTATAATGGTTTAGAATCAGTTATAAACCCACTGGAAATTTTTCTAACCTGGATCAGTTCAGTTCAGTCGCTCAGTTGTGTCCAATTCTTTGTGACCCCGTGGACAGCAGCACACCAGGCCTCCCTGTCCATCACCAACTTCCAGAGTTTACCTAAACTCATGTCCATTGAGTTGGTGATGCCATCCAACCATGTCATCCTCTGCTGTCCCCTTCTCCTACCGCCTTCAATCTTTCCCAGCATCAGGGTTTTTTCATCTTCCTTATATTTGGCCAGAGATGCTGCTGCTGCTGCTAAGTCGCTTCAGTTGTGTCCAACTCTGTGCAACACCACAGACAGCAGCCCACCAGGCTCCCTTGTTCCTGGGATTGTGCAGGCAACAACACTGGAGTAGGTTGCCATTGCCTTCCCCGTTTGCCATAGATAGACAACGGCAATTAAGAATAGCACTGACATTCTGTTCTCCAGCTTCTCCTTTCCAAGCTCATCCTATACCTTGTCAACCTTCTAAGCTATTTCAGTTGAGCGTATCCTGGACTACTGTCCTTCCACCGTGAAATGTTACTTTCTTCACTATCAGCCTCCTAGTCAGTACCACATATTACAGCTTATTTGGTGTTTATCATCCCATTTCTAGGTACTAAGTTCAGTAGCACTGGGGATATGCTTTAAAGCTAGGGGATATGCTTTAGTAACAATGTTGCAATTGTAGTGACATATGATAACAAAGGCTTATTTTGAAAAATGAATTAGAAAACTCATCACTATTGAGTACATAATATGTCCGAGGCACGCTGTCATGAACTTTACATATACCATCTCATTTTAATCACAACATGTTCAGCATTGCCTCCATTTTCTATACAAGAAAAATGAAGTATAGAGAGACTAATCATTATTCCAGAATGCACACTATACAGTGGTACTTGGATTCAAATCTGGGTCTATCAGACTCCAAAACTTTTGCTCTTTTTTTGACAACCTGAGGGAAGTTAAAAGTGTCTTTGGCCACAGAATTAGGCTGGTCTCATTTGTATTGGTCACAGCTACTGCATGTAAGATATTCTAAAAATCTGATAAATGGTGATTAAATTTCTGCTTTCTTTGTTCTTTTATCTTGTGGTAACCAAAGGCATGACTCAACATCCACTTTTGAATACCATATTAAAATACTCTTTAAAGTCCTCTTTTAAAAAATTAAGGGACTCATGAAAGCTACTTTGTAACTTTGTTTTTTTCCCCCATCTAAGTGTATGCCTACAAAATGGAAGGAAAAGTATAGACTGGCTTTTCATAACATGAAAAGAATCTGAAAAGTGGTAGTGAAATAATAAAATAAAACTGCTATTTGGGAAGGTATGGTAGTTGCACAGAAAAATTTGATTTAAAAATTAAAATATAAAAATGATATATAAAAGTCTAAATGAGATTGGCAACTGAATTGCAGGAAAAAAAATGAAAATGAAATAACCATATCAGTTCTAATTTAGATATTTCAATCAAGAACTTTAGGAAGCAGAAAACTTAAATAGAACTTTCTGTGTAAGGGAAATGAGCTGATTGGATGGCAGGAAATTAAATGACCAATCAGATGCATTCCATGCACTCAAGACTGTGACTCAAAGTGGTTAATATCTGATGGCTGTTCTTGGGCTCAGATCCAATCAGCTGCTGGTCACACTCTGTCTCTCTGCTGATCACATGTCAACACCACACTTCCTGCTGAAATTAGCAAAGATACGTCTGTGGAAGAAAATATATTTTAGGTGAGGCTGAATTTCAAACGATGTTTTCCAATCTAGACATGGTTTCAGTTAGCACAAATGTAAAGAAGAGGAAAAAACAATGCTGCATTGTTAACTTGGTCAGAAAGAGACTTTCTTTATTTAAAAGTATAATCAAGCAGTGCTTTTCCATAATTTGCCTAACTTAATTTTAAGTTTAAATGAACCTTTCAATATACTTTATTGGAAACATATCCTGCCACTACCAGCTGTTTGCTTCCTCTCTGAACTGCTGTATCACTTACTGTGTAAACTATGTTTGTGGTCCTAGCATACATTGTCTTTAAATAAAATGTGCTGTTTGCACATATCTGTGAATTACACAATTTACAAAATGCTGTCACATCCAAAAACACTTTTTTTTAGTCCATTCAAGTCCTATAAATATATCAATAACCTCATTTTACAGTTGAGAAAATAGATACTGTGATATTGAGCAATCTATCCAAGTTCTTGAAATCAGAAGAGGTGGGACCCTTCTGAAGCAAAATTTGGTCTTTTATTGAAATGACTCTCTTACTGGTATTGATGGTTAATTGAATATCAACCAGGGTTAGCAGCTTCTTGGGCAAACTATGTTTGGTATAATTTTTTGTAAGCAACCCTTTTAAGGATTTTTCTATGCAAATTGGCCCCTCAAAAAATCTTTGGTAAATGATGATGACCAATTCCAAGTCTTCTTCCAAAGTAGGCTTAGAAAATCTTAGCTAGCTTTGAGATGCATTTCAGTTGTGTTTTAAAATATGGTGAGCTTATTCTCCTGTATAATTTCTTGATATTAAGAGCCCGAATTGTTTGCTTGCTTAATCAATCTTCAAACTTCATAAGACAAAAAATAAACAACAGCAACAAAAAACACCCACTCACCTCAATAACTTTCAAGCAAAAAAAAAAAAAAAACTATTTAAAAAATATACTCCTTTTTAAAAACCTCACTAAGAAAAGTAACTACTGCATAGAAACAAAGAGAAGGTTTCAAAACCAAATTTAAATACTCCATTGGACAATTTAATATAAAAAGTGCTTTTTTGTTTCCATGTACCAAAGAATTATGAGGAACTCAGTAATTAACACTGTTGACAACATGGTTTTATTGGAGGTAATTGATTTACAGTTGAAGGGGGATACATCTCTATAACAAAGGAAATATAGTTTGAAATCTTTTAGCATAATTTAAAAAGCAATTTCTGCATTCAGAAGGCCTCAAAACTACTCATCTCCTGAAAAAACTCCACAGCCTCTGTAGAAATAAGACAAAATGTGTTTTCTCTGGGGATGTTCATTTATGTTCAAAGAACTGCCACAACATGAGGCTTAAAGATACAGACTCCTTTGTCATCCACAAGTCTACTATCTTTTGAAATAAAATTCACTAAAAGGCAATGAATCGATAGTGCACTATCAAAAATTTGCATTTGTAAACTTGTAAAGGTAAATGATGTTTTTCCTCAGAAAATGTCATTTTAAAGGAAAATATTTACTTTCCTTCTTTTTTTTTTTTTTTAAATTTTACTGTATTTTACTAGAGACTCAAGTTTGTGCTGACATTAGCATTGGAGCAACTCCTGAGAAGAACCTTCTGGGCATGGGACAAATGTAGACACAGAGAAGAGAGAAGAGTAGCCACAGTGGCAGTGAAAGCGATAGGTCTTTTGGCTAAGTAGCTGAATACAATCTCTACATGGCTTGGTTTTTATTAATATTTTGTCCTCACAAAAACACTGAAAGGGAACTATGACAAGTATTCACCCCCATTTTATGGAGAGAAAACTAAGGCCTGCCTGGAGAAGTTAATTACGCCACTCAGGTAGTCAGCAGAGTCTAGGTTTGCCTGCTAATCCAGTAAACTTCCCATGGTATCGATTTGTGTCTCATTTCAGGATTAAGCTTGAGAAAATGGATTCAGGAATTCAGACTTGTGGGAACAGTCTATAGCCCCTTTTCCTTTTAGAATGCAGATCCCTCTTTGTTTGTGCATTTAACACAATTTTAAAGATCACCCAACTTCCCTGGCAGTCTGGTGGTTAAGACTCCATGCTTCCACTGCTGGAGGCATAGGTCACATCCCTGGTCAGTGAAATAAGATCTTGTGTGCTTCACAGTGCTGCCAAAATAATAATAATAATAAAACATAAAAAAATACATACAAAGTAGCTATTATACATAGGGCACTGCAGTTATAATGATATTGAAACAAACATGGACTCCAAACTCACGGAGCTGACAATCTAGTAGGAAAGAGAAACAGCAAAGAAATGTTTTCACACACACTTGATGACATTTGTTTTATATGTGTTGGTAAGGCTGGAGAGGAACAAGCCTAGTATTTTCATCACAGAGTGACTCAGTGTTAGCAAGCATGAGTCACAATGCACAGAAGAGTGGATTCAGAAATAAAATTCATTTTCCTCATTTCTGTGTCTCCATTTAGTCACTGAAAGTTATATACTTCATTTATAATCTCTCTAGCCTTTGTTGATGCTCTTTTCCAAGACCAGGACTGTAGTGTTATTACTGAGCAGTGTTCTTGGGCTTCCTTAACCAATAGAAATTGATAAGGAACTAGACAAGAAATGTGGTTCAGAGGGAAAGAATCTGCCTGCAATGCAGGAGACCCAGGTTCGATCCCTGGGTCAGGAAGTTCCCTTTGAGAAGTGAATGGCTATCCGCTCCAGTATTCTTGCCTAGAGAATTCCATGGACAAAGGAACCTGGTGGGCTACAGTCCAAGGGGTTGTGGACATGACTGAGTGACTAACACTTTCACTTCACTTTCAGACAAGAAATCCAGGCAAAGTTTTATTGTGGCCCTCCAGCAGCAGTGGGGAGTGTAAACAAGTAACAGGTTCCCTTACTGGCTCCTAGAGGTGAAGCGAACTGGTTTCTTTATATGGGGTGAGCGTAGTGTGTATGTCGAGGATCAGGTCAGAGAGGTGGCTTAGGTGATTTGCCCACCCTTTTGGCAGTGTTGAGTGCAGGGGTCATGCGCAATACCCATTTTTGCTCCTGCTCTTCAGAAGTGTCAGTTGGGTTTTGGTCTTCTTGTATCTTCTTGTCCATCATTTGCCCCAACTGTGTAGCATATGCACAGCTATTTTTAGTCCCTTATAGTTTCTTTGTATTTTGCTGCTTGAAGAAACTTTTGGTCAGGTGCAAGCAGTGTAGTAAAGGATCCCAGGTCTCAGCCTGTCTCAGTATGTCTTTCCTTTTCAGGATTGTTCTATATGGATGTGCAAAGAAAATATGCATGCGTATATATAGGTGTGTGTGTGTTCATTTATGTCACAAAGGGACAATAATTTCAATGATTATTTTCAATTCAATTCTGGAGGAAACACTTCATTTCCCTAGAGAAATAGCAATTGGAAGATTACACAACTGATCATTATTGTCAGTGCTCAGGGTGAGAGTTTTATCCTCCTGTATGTTAGCAATACTAAAGAAATGAGACCAGGAGGAACATCATTGAACTGGGAGGCTATGAACATGGGAGAAAGTTCTGGTTCTTGTCACCTCATGAACTACAGGGCCAAGGGGAAGTTACTGTTCTTCACTGACCTGAGTTTCCCTCATCTGTGAAATGTGGTAGGACAAGATCTTTAAATGGGGGCTTCCTAGGTGGCTCAGTGGTAAAGAATCCGCCTGCTGATGCAGGAGATGCTGGAGATGCCTGTTGGGTCCCTGGATGGGGAAGATCCCCTGGAGAAGGAAATGGTAACCCACTCCAGTTTTCTTGCCTGAAAAATCTATGGACAGAGGAGCCTGGAAGGCTTCATGGGGTCGCAAAGAGTCAGTCAGACACTACTGAGCATGCATACAGTACAGATCTTTAAATACTCTTATGTCACTTACACTTTGTGAAACAAATTCACTAAGTGCTAACAAACCAGAATTTGTTTAAAGCTAAGAATGTGACCCATGTATTTAATGGACAGATTATGGGTTTCTGTAGTTATTTTGAATATGTCTTGTATAAATGGAATAGCCATTAGAGAAGAGAGATTTATTTTACATTTGAGTTACTTCATATACAACTGAAAGCAGCTAAGCATTTTTAGAACACTTACATATTTTAGGAACAAAATCATCTGATACCTTTTACCCCAGTCAACAAAAAGCCATAGTGTAGTTGGCAATTGGATGTTCAAAAGCAATGATGAGGTTTCTTTTCAAAGCTAAAGAGATCTGAAGGTCATCTAGTGAGTGACTGTGATGGGGAGACCATTTTCTGGCTATGTTTCCCAAGGTTTTCATGCAAAACTCTGAAAATTAGCTTTCACAGATACTTTGTGACATTTCTGTAGACTAATAGCAATTTGGGTTAAAGTATGTGGGGTAAGCTAGAAGAAGCATATAAGCATGCAGTATTAATATGAGCTCCCCTTTCCCTTTGGTGACATAAATGAACAATTTGCAGGCAGATTATTACCTATCCAGGTTAAGAATTTTCCATTCTTCTTTTTCTTTAACTCCTTTTTGAAAAATTGATGTCTAGCTGGGAACAATTAAACGAAATTAGCACATATGGCATAGTGGCATAAGTCAAGAAGTTTTAACATTTTTATTTAATTTAATAAGCATATTTAATGCCTTATAGTTTTGAAAGTTTAGCCAGAGCTTAAATTAGGTCAGATTTTATTCTTTTCTTTTATGCTTTCCTTCTCTCTTTCTTAGTGTGTGTGAGATTTTTCTTAAAAAAAAGGAACATTTATTTTTATAAAGCCCCATAAAAGCTTTTATGGAAATCCCTCTCATTAAAAACAAGAAAAACACATCATCATAAAAAGTAAATACCAGCAAATAAATTATATATGATAGACACAGAAGATCAAGAAACAGAAAAAAAAAATTGATAGCCACATCATCTTAAATAGTGGTTGTAGCACCCACTGAAAATTTCTGAATCAAATGAACTTTGGTAATGACTTCACAATATACAACAAATTCTGAGAAACTTCTCATAACCAAATGTTCTATTTCATTTCAGCTTAAGATCAATTATAGCGTTTGCTTTCTCAATTAAATTTTGTGTATTTGAGCTATTGGATTTCTTATAAAATGTGGAAATAACTCAAATAAGCTAACCAAATTTAAAGATTTTTATTGGTTATAGTGTTAGCATCTATTCTGATTAGAAAACTAGGCATGATATAATGTGGCTGAACTTTTCATTTATTTATTTTTCAATATATCACATTGAAATACATATTTCAATGTTATATTTCATTTCATATTATTTATTAAGTGCATATTAATAAATGTGTGTATTATATATGTGTTTACTGTTTTTCGAACCAAAAGGATTTTTTAACCCTAATTTTATTTTGCACTTTTCCTCTTAAGTTCCTGCTTCGTATTTTCATTAGATTTTATTTCAGGACTACAATATGAACTTGTTTAACTACGTGGACACCACCTGAATGTCCCATAGGTACTTAGATTCAGCCCGCCCAAACCAAACGCACTCCCTTTCCCATCAAGTTGCCTTCGAGAGCTCTTACTTGCTATTAGTTATTGATGACATGACATCAGAGGCCTCCACTTACCCGTGGTTGCTCCCTGTCTCTCAGTCCCACATCCAATGATAACTGAATCCTGTCAATTTCTGCAGAGAAATCTCTTTGAAGTTTAAGCCTCTTGCTCTTCATTTCCATGGTCACAGCTGTAGTCCAGGTGAATCAGAAGTAGCTTTGATTTCACCATTTATGAGCCATGTGACAAGTTAACCTCAGTAAGCTTTAGTTTTCTCAAATTAAGTAGAGAGTGAACTTACTTCTGAGTGTGGATGAGAAACCAACTGAGGTAATGCATATAAAGCATCTCACAGACTTCTGACATGCAGTCAGTTGAATCTTAGTTAGGTGAAGGATGAAGAGGTTTTGTCCCAACAGAGAGTTTAAAAAAAGCCCTGGAAACTTGAAGCAGTGGAGCCTATCTAGGAGCCAGTATCAAGGAGTTTTCTATATTCCTTACTATTAGATGGAACTTCCTTGGTGGCTCAGATGGTAAAGCGTCTGCCTACAATGTGGGAGACCCTGGTTCAATCCCTGGGTTGGGAAGATCTCCTGGAGAAGGAAATGGCAACCCACTCCAGTATTCTTGCCTGGAAAATCCCATGGACAGAGGAGCCTGGCACGTTACAGTCCATGGGGTCGCAAAGAGTCGGACACGACTGAGCAACTTCACTTTGCTACTATTAGATAAAGAAGCAGGCTGAGGACTTAACAGCATAATGTTCATAGCTAAATACTCAGGTTTTCTTTTTAAATGCAAAGTAGAAAAGTTAAGCCCACCAGCACAAAGGGCAACTAACTACCACCCACAGACAGATATACATGTGTTTGTGCACTAAGAGGACACAGGAAAATCTGCCCAGCACCTGATCGATTGATCTGGCATCTTATAGCAGCTACTTCTGCAACATCTTAGTTTTGAAATTGTTTACCGACAGTATTAAAAATTAAAGTTTCATGGTAGCCCTATCCTCTCGCTTTAAATACAAAAAGATATAAACTTCAGTCTGAGACAACCAGGCTTTATTTATTTGCCATGCTTTTTCTTTCTTCTGGCCCATTTCCATAAGTGGTTTCTTTTATCTTCAATGGATTCAGTTTAATTGTATCTGCTCTTGTTCAGAGGGAAGGACCAGTGCTTAGGAACCAGTGCTGTAGGGCAGCGATCAAGACTTATCTGAGATGGACCATGTCCAGTGGTTATAAGAAGACAGCATATTAGAATTAGAAAGATCTTTCTGATATTTCTATCTACTGCTTGGAGAGAGACAACAGTATATCAGTAATCCTGTCTCCTTGCAGGTCAGCTTTCCTGTGATCAACATTAAAAAAGAAAAAACAATTTCATTAACTGAAACTATATGTGTTTTCATGTAACACTGAGATGTCCCTTTCTTTGTCTAACCTAAATGAATTATCCCTAGACTTTCCTTTCACTGTTTAAAATAAGTCAGTTTCTAGCCATAGTTGGGTATGCCTGTTTTCAAAATGCAACGTCAAGGAGACATAGCTGCTATAGTAATTGTGGATTACAATTTATTCAAGGTGTCAGAACAAATCCATTAGGATAGAAATTTATAAGGGCTATTAAAATTGTCAACTGTGTTTAATAGTCTTTCACTTTTGCAGATGGTTATCAAAAATTGTTTATGATTTTTTAATTTCCCTGTTTCTACCAGGGCCTGTTTGAAGTTCATACCATTTTTTAAATTTCTTTTAAGTCCTTGGAAGATAGTATATGTATTGTCTTTTCAAAATATGTAATAGTTATTTTTCTTTGATATCTTTATAAGCTTGGCAAACCAGCATTTTTTTTGATGGCATTTTTATTTTATTTTTTAATATAAATTTATTTATTTTAATTGGAGGTTAATTACTTTAAAATATTGTATTGGTTTTGCCATACATCAACATGAATCCGCCACAGGTATACACGTGTTCCCCACCATGAACCCCCCTCCCTCCTCCCTCCCCATACCATCCCTCTGGGTCATCCTAGTGCACCAGCCCCAAGCACCCAGTATCACGTATCGAACTTGGACTGGTGATTTGTTGCATATATGATATTATATATGTTTCAATGCCATTTTCCCAAATTATCCCACCCTCTCCCTCTCCCACAGCATGTTTAAGTATGAAAAATTGTGTCAGGTTAGTTAGAACCCCGAGTGATATGGGAGTTGATATTTAGGAAAAGGTTTCAAACAAAGCTTCAGGAAATTTGAGGGATTTGGGTTGGTTAAGTCTAAGATCAGAGAAGGTGATGGCACCCCGCTCAAGGCACAGTCGCATAAATGTTCTAGAACTTCAGCCCCTAGCATGCAGTGGTGAAATAGTTGCAGTGATTATCTCAAAGAAAAGCAAAATGGCTACTAATCCTAAAGTAGTGATGAAATTTTTTAGGATAAACTTATTTGATTAGTGAAGAACAGCTGAGGAGTGTGACTATTTTTAGAACATAATATAGATAAAATCAAGCTCAAATTCTTTTATTCTTTACTCAGACATAAAATTAGAGTACTTAAATGATCTTACTGTGAAATATACATTAAAAAGA
This sequence comes from Budorcas taxicolor, assembly GCF_023091745.1. Lineage (NCBI taxonomy): Eukaryota > Metazoa > Chordata > Mammalia > Artiodactyla > Bovidae > Budorcas > Budorcas taxicolor. Next base: position 133,170,701 of record NC_068914.1, on the reverse strand, counting down.
ACTATTTGACAGATATGTACAATTTTACAAAAAACAATAAGACAAATCAGTATGTACAAGCCACCTATCTTAAAAACTGGAAAATTAGACACAGGTCAAGTCCATTTCCATTTCTGCCCATCTTTTTTGGGAGTCAACATTCTAAAATTTTCATTACATTTCCCTTTATATTCTTTTTGGTTTTACCACATATGTATGTCCTAAAAACACTGGTTAGCTTTGTCTGCTCTTTACTTTTATATGCTGATAATAACTTACTCTTTCATATGCCCTTTAGTGACTTTCCTCTAAATGTTGATAGCCTGCTTCATTTATTTTCAATAATGTGTGATTTACAACTATAATTGACCCTTGAACAACTCAGGTGTTAGGGGGTCTGACTCTCCCCTGCAGTTGAAAATTCATGTATAATTTTTGACTCCCCCCAAACCTAACTACTAATAGCCTGCTGTTGATCAGAAGGCTTACTAATAACATAAAGTCAATTAAGATGTATTTTGTAAGATATGTATATATATAATATTATATTCTTACAATAAAGTAGGCTAGAGAAAATGTTATTAAGAAACTCAAAAGAAGGAGAAAATACATTTAAATAAATGCAGTATTGTGCTATATTTATTGATACTGACATCATCTGTTTGTGAGATGAATCACCTGTCAGTAGTTACATCAATACTGACTTACACAGTACATTGTAGATGTTTTATGTATTACCAATACTAGACATCAAAAATGAAAAAAAAATATGTGAAAAATAAATCTGTATTTATTTATAGGTATAACAGTTCCTTCACTGATAACAAAGAATCAGTGTGTTTTGTGGTAGCCTGGAGTAATTGAGATGATTGCTTCATGGTACCATAGCCTATACACTAATGAATGAATCAGTGTAAAATTTTTATGGCATATGGTATTACAGTCATATTCATAATACACTATTGGAAGTATTGTTGCATTAAAAAAACACTTACCTGTGCTGATAGGCTGATAATAGCTTCTCCAGTTATAAGCGAGACAAACTGTACAGTCATGTAGTTTTTTTTTTAGTTATAAAACAGTAAGAAAGCTAAAACATTATTTATTTTACATTTAATATCACTCACCTTATATCTATGTAAGGACAGGGTATCTACTTCAATACAAGTCTTGCACACAATGAATACTTAAGCAATAATGACACAAAATTCTCATACAGTTCTTGCTACATAGTAGTTAGATTTCCACATAAAGACACCAACATACACACAATAGACAAGCGTATTAACTGTACATCATAGTGATTATTTTCTGTTAATTAAGTGGAAGTGAATCATCATGAAGGTCTTCATCCTCGTCATTTTCACATTGAGTAGTCTGAGCAGAAGGAAGAGGAGGGGTGGTCCTGCTGACTTAGCGTTGGCAGACGTGGAGGAGGGGGAGAGGGTCAGGAGAGCTAGGCACACTCAGTGTAAATTTACAGAAATATATTGTAATTTTTCATTTCTCTAAAAATGTTTCTATATGGTACCAATCCTTCTTCCACCATTTGCTTTTGTTTCAGTGCCTATATTGTAGAAAAATCCATTTCTTAAGAGAAGTCAAAAGTGGTCTTCAATAAATTCTTCTGCCAAATTATATAATGTCAGTATGTTTTCTAGCACTGATTCTTCTACATCTTCTTCCTCCTTGTCTGACACTGGTTGGGAAGAACTTATCTCTATGAAACTGTCTTCTGTTCATTCTTCTAATGTGGTGTCTATTGGCTCTTGAATTTCTTCAAGATCCATATCTTGAAACTCTTCACGTCCTCTCCACCTTTTTTTTGGCCACATTCACAGGCTCTTCATAATTTCCTTGATGGACTCTGTAGCAATCCTGTGAAGTCATGCACAACGTCTGGACATAGTTTTCTCCAGCAGGAATTTATTGTCTCTGGCTGCCGATCTGCTCAGACTTTTCTGCAACACCACAATGACATCTTCAATGGTATAATCCTTCCAGACTTTCACGTTGTTCTCTCTATCAAGGTTTTGTTCCATAGTATTGACAGTCCCTCCCACAGAATACTGTGAGTAATGAGCCTTAAAAGTCCTCATGACCCCCTGATCTAAAAGTTGAATCAGAGATGTTGTGTTGGGAGGCAAGTAGAAAACTTCAGTGTTGAACTCACAGGGTTCAGTGTGGCTGAGGGCATTGTCCAGTATGAAAAGAATCTTTGAAGGCAGTCCTTTGCTATCAAGGTACTTCCTGACTTTAGGGACAAAGTATAGATGGAACCAGTGAAAGAATCTCATTGACTAGAACTTCTTCTTGTACCACAAACAAACTGGCAGCTAGTGTTTATCTTCTCCCTTTAAGGCTTGGAGTTTAGCAACTTTACAGATACAGGCAGTGCTGATCATAAACCCAACTGCATTTGCACGAAACAGTAGAGTTAGTCTATCCCTTCCTGATTAAATACTGGTGCTGACTTCTCTGCATTACTAATAAATGTCTTCTGTGGCTTCCCCCACCCCCTGCCTCTAGAATAGGGCATTTTTATCTGCATGAAAAATCTAGTCTGGCAGATATAATTTCTCCTTAATGAGAATGAGGTTTCTTAATGGCATAGAAACTCTGCTGCTGCCTGTTGGTAGAAGACACTGCTTCTCCTAATATCTTGACATAATTTGGAAAATTATCTCCAGATTTAGATCCTTCACCTTCCTTTTGCTTTAAGTTGTTATAAGTAACTTTGCTTTTTCTCAAATCATATTGAGTCTATAGGTATGCCTTTTGTATAGCAATCATGCACCCACATAAAAGCTTCATTTTCAATATGAGGTTTTCACTTTCAAAATAAGATAAAAAGGTATTTCACAAAAAAGACAAAGTTCTCATGCCTGTTGGCATATTTGCAGTTATGGCTTCATGAATTTCCGTTTTTATTGACAATGGTCCTTAGGCTGGATTCATTTATCTTGAAATGGTGGGCAACCACAGCTGCAGACCTCAATCTATGGTACACAACAAGCAGTTTAACTTTTTCTTGTAATGTCCTGACTTTTCTCTGCTTTTTGGGAGAGCTTCCAGCATCACTAGTGGTAATTTGTATGGGTCCCATGGTGTTATTCAGGGTTTATGCTTTTGCACTAAGTGTGATGAAAAATACTCAGGAACCTCAAGAGATCACTTCTTTACTGCAATTCACAATCTACTGGAGAGACAAACTGCTCATGTGGACGTGATTAGCCTCACACAGCCTTTTAAGCAGATACTCCCAACACTTGAGCTCACTGCAAAAGCAACAGGAAATACTACAAAATTATTATAGTGTTAGTGTTCATTACAGTCAATTTTATGCAGTCATGATTTAATATTGCATCTTTATATTTGTTTCTGTTTCTCTCTGCTTGGAATTGTACCATGTAAGACCTGTAAGTACATAGGTTATGATAAATTTTAACCTTTTACAATATATTTGTATATATTTTATGATAGTAAACAATAGAATAGACTAGTATTTACATATATTTTATTCATTCTTCGCATACCTAACTTTTTCTTATTTTTTGATATTTCTAGACTATGTGACTCATCTGTGAGTTTCTTTGAAATTGTCACAAATGTCAAAAAATATTCTAATATCAGTTCAGTTCAATCGCTCAGTTGTGTCCAACTCTTTGCTCATGGACTGCAGCATGCTAGGCTTCCCTGTCCATCACCAACTCCCAAAATTTGCTCAAATTCATGTCCGTTGAGCCGGTGATGCCATTCAACCATCTCATCCTCTGTCATCCCCTTCTCCTCCCACCTTCAATCTTTCCCAATATCAGGGTCTTTTCCAATGAGTTGGTTCTTCACATCAGGTAGCCAAATATTGGAGTTTTAGCTTCAGCATCAATCCTTCCAGTGAACATTCAGGACTGATTTCCTTTACGATGGACTGGTTAGATCTCCTTGCAGTCCAAGCGACTCTCAAGAGTCTTCTGCAACACCACAGTTCAAAAGCATCAGTTCTTTGGCACTCAGCTTTCTTTATAGTCCAACTCTTACATCCATACATAACTACTGGAAAACTATAGTCTTGACTAGAAGGACCTTTGTTGGTAAAGTAATATCTCTGCTTTTTAATATGCTGTCTAGGTAGTCATAGCTTTTCTTCCAAGGAACAAGCATCTTTTAATTTCACGGCTGCAGCCCCCATCCGCAATGAGTTTGGAGCCCCCCAAAATAAAGTCTCTGTTTCCATTGTTTTCCCATCTATTTAATATGGGTATAAGTGGACCAGGCAACTCAAACTAGTGCTGTTTGGGGTCAGCTATATGAATTTAAGATGATTTACTTATCTACTCTCTCATTAATGTACATTTGCATTATTTCCTACCTGTTTCAAACTCTCCCTCTATTGACATTTTCGTATATATCACCTGATAAGCATATGGAAATAGTTCTCTATGATATGTTCCTTGGAATAGAATTACTGGGTTTTGAATAAGCATAACCTCAACTCCACTAGGTAATGCCTAACTGCTTTCGCTTGTTGAACTCATTTATATCCTCATCAGTACTTTATAAAGTTCCTGTTCCACTATATGCTTTCCAGTATTTGGAACTGTCAGTCTTTTAAACTTTTATCTATATCATGGATATGAATTAACTTAATTTGTTTTATTTTGTAATTCTTTACCTATTAATAAGGTAGGGCTTCCCTGGTGGCTCAGATGGTAAACAGTCTGCCTGCAATGTGGGAGACCTGGGTTTGATCCCTGGATTGGGAAGATCCCCTGGAGGAGGGCATGGCAACCCAGTCCGATATTCTTTCCTAGAGAATCCCCATGGAAAGAGAGCCATGGGGGGCTACAGTCCATGGGCTCGCAAAGAGTCAGTAATGACTGAGCAACTAAGAACCACACATACATTAATAAGGTTGGCTAGCTATATTTCTTTTATCAAATGCTTCTTTTATATTTCCCCACGTTTATATTACTTGCTTTAACATGTTTTGAGGAGTAATTCTTACATATTCTGGATATAAGTTTTTCTTGGTCATGTATTTTGACAAATATTTTTTTCCCTGACTTAGTTGTTTGTCTTTTCACAATGTCTTTTAATAAGAAGTTCTTTAATTTAATGTATTTGAATCTGAGTGAACTCCAGGAGTTGGTGATGGACAGGGAGGCCTGGCGTGCTGCGATTCATGGGGTCGCAAAGAGTTGGACACGACTGAGCGACTGAACTGAACTGAACTGAATCCTATCTTTTAGACTTGAACTTTGGATCCTCCCCACTCTGATGTGTTCTACTATGCTTTCATGAAAGTTCTGTCTTTAACAAGTAAGTTTGTCTGCATAGAAATGATTTCTTTTGTACTCGTGAAAAGCAGAATTCAAAATTTATTTTATATTATATATAAAGTTGTCCCAGCACTGTTTGTGCTAGTTATTCTTTCCCAGCTGACTGGGTATTTTATCTCTGCCATTCATCAGATAGTCATGTACATAATGACTGGGCCTCCCCTCCACCTGGTACAAATGCTTTGTTGTTCTATACCCAGACTACACAGTTAAATCCTCTTTCTAAATTTATTATATGCAATAGTCTCTTCAAAGAACTATCTTTTGATTCTCTGTTTTTTGTCTCCTTGACTTTTGTTTTTATGTTAAAGATTATCATTATAGTTTCTATGGACCTATTTCTGATCAGATTTCCTATATTCTAATGTACATACTTAATTATAAACATTTTTCTTGCAATATTAAGTTAAGTTCAGTCACTCAGTGGTGTCCGACTCTTTGTGACCCCATGGAGTGCAGCACGACAGGCTTCCCTGTCCATCACCAACTCCCAGAGCTTGCTCAAACTCATGTCCATCAAACTGATGACGCTGTTCACCTATCTCATCCTCTGTCATCCCCTTCTCCTCCTGCCTTCAAACTTGCCCAGCATCAGGGTCTTTTCCAATGAGTCAGTTCTTCGCATCAGGTGGCCAGAGTATTGGAGTTTCAGCTTCAGCATCAGTCCTTCCAATGAATATTCAGGACTAGTTTCCTTTAGGATGGATTGGTTTGATCTCCTTGAAGATTACCTTAGATCTATACCTGAAAGTATGATAGGAATATTTTTTATTTAAGACTTTAAAATTATAGTGTTGTAAAGTTCACAGAAATGGTATGGACCTAACAGAAGCAGAAGATATTAAGAAGAGGTGGCAAGAATACACGGAAGAACTGTACAAAAAAGATCTTCATGACCCAGATAATCATGATGATGTGATCACTAATCTAGAGCCAGACATCTTGGAAAGTGAAGTCAAGTGGGCCTTAGAAAGCATCACTACGAACAAAGCTAGTCGAGGTGATGAAAATCCAGTTGAGCTGTTTCAAATCCTGAAAGATGATGCTGTGAAAGTGCTTCACTCAATATGCCAGCAAATTTGGAAAATTCATCAGTAGCCACAGGACTGGAAAAGGTCAGTTTTCATTCCAATTCCAAAGAAAGGAAATGCCAAAGAATGCTCAAACTACCACACAATTGCACTCATCTCACATGCTAGTAAAGTAATGCTCAAAATTCTCCAAGCCAGGCTTCAGCAATACGTGAACCGTGAACTCCCTGACGTTCAAGCTGGTTTTAGAAAAGGCAGAGGAACCAGAGATCAAATTGCCAACATCCTCTGGATCATGGAAAAAGCAAGAGAGTTCCAGAAAAACATCTATTTCTGCTTTATTGACTATGCCAAAGCCTTTGACTGTGTGGATCACAATAAACTGTGGAAAATTCCGAAAGAGATGGGAATACCAGACCACCTAACCTGCCTCTTGAGAAATCTGTATGCAGGGCAGGAAGCAACAGTTAGAAATGGACATGGAATAGCAGACTGGTTCCAAATAGGAAAAGGAGTACATCAAGGCTGTATATTGTAACCCTGCTTATTTAACTTCTATGCAGAGTACATCATGAGAAACGCTGGGCTGGAAGAAACACAAGCTGGAATCAAGATTGCCGGGAGAAATATCAATAACCTCAGATATGCAGATGACACCACCCTTATGGCAGAGAGTGAAGAGGAGCTAAAAAGCCTCTTGATGAAAGTGAAAGAGGAGAGCAAAAAAGTTGGCTTAAAGCTCAACATACAGAAAACGAAGATCATGGCATCCGGTCCCATCACTACATGGGAAATAGATGGGAAAACAGTGGAAACAGTGGTTGACTTTATTTTTTTAGGCTCCAAAATCACTGCAGATGGTGACTGCAGCCATGAAATTAAAAGACGCTTACTCCTTGGAAGAAAAGTTATGACCAACATAGATAGTATATTCAAAAGCAGAGACGTTACTTTGCCGACTAAGGTCCGGCTAGTCAAAGCTATGGTTTTTCCTGTGGTCATGCATGGATGTGAGAGTTGGACTGTGAAGAAGACTGAGTGCCGAAGAATTGATACTTTTGAACTGTGGTGTTGGAGAAGACTGTTGAGAGTCCCTTGGACTGCAAGGAGTTCCAACCAGTCCATTCTGAAGGAGATCAACCCTGGGATTTCTTTGGAAGGAATGATGTTGAAGCTGAAACTCCAGTACTTTGGCCACCTCATGCGAAGAGTTGACTCACTGGAAAAGACTCTGATGCTGGGAGGGATTGGGGGCAGGAGGAGAAGGGGACGACCGAGGATGAGATGGCCAGATGGCATCACGGACTCGATGGACTCGAGTCTGAGTGAACTCCAGGATTTGGTGATGGACAGGGAGGCCTGGCGTGCTGCAGTTCATGAGGTCGCAAAGAGTCAGAGACGACTGAGTGACTGAACTGAACTGAAAGTTCACAGCAAAATTGAGGGGAAGATACAGATACTTCCTATATTACCTCTTGCCCTCACACATACATAACTTCCTCATCATCTGTATCTTCCACCTAAATGGCGCACTTGTTACAACTCATGAACCTACATTGACATATCACATTCACCCAAAGGCCACAGTTTACAGTAAGATTCACTCTTGGTATTGTACATTCTGTGGATTTGGATAAATATAAAATGATATGAATCTATCATAATAGTATCATAGCAAGTATTTTCACTGCCTGAAAAGCCCTCTGTGCTCCACTTACTCATTCACTCATCAAAGCCCTGGCAACCACTGACATTTTTACGCTCTATGTAGTTTTGCCTTTTGCAAAGTAACATGCAGTTGGAACCACACATTATGTAGAATTTTCACATCGGCTTCTTTCACTTGGTAATACCTGTGTCTTTTCATAGCTTTATAGCTTGTTTTTTTTTTTTTTTCATTTTTCATTAAATGTTTATTTTATACTGGGATATATTTGATTTACAATATTGTGTTAGTTTCTGCTGTACAGAAAAGTGATTCAGTTATTCATATAGATATATCCATCCCTTTTCAGGTTCTTTTCCTATGCAGGTCATTGGAGAATATTGAGTAGAGCTCACTATGCTATACAATTGTTTCTTATAGATTATCTATGTTATATTTAGTAGTGTATATATGTTGACCCCAAACTCCTAATTTGTCCCTCCCAGCACCTTTCCCCTTTGGTAACCATAAGTTTTTTTCCAAAGTCAGTTAAGTCTGTCTCTGTTTTCTAAATAAGTTCATTTGGATCATCTTTTAGTTTCCACGTATGTGAGTGAGTGAAGTCGCTGAGTCATGTCTGACTCTTTGTGACCCCATGGACTGTAGCCTACCAGGCTCCTCCATCCATGGGATTCCCCAGGCAAGAGTACTGGCATGGGTTGCCATTTTCTTCTCCAACATATAAGTGGTATCATATATTTGTCTTTTCCCAAATTACTTTACTTAGTATAATAATCTCTAGGTCCATTCATGTTGCTGCAAAGGGCATTATTTCATTTGTTTTTAATGGCAGCATAATATTTCATTGAACAGTATATCATTTGTCTGATTTTGGTATCAGGGTGATGATGTTCTCATAGAACGAGTTTGAGAATATTCCTTCCTCTGCACTTTTTGGAATAGTTTCAGAAGGATAGTTGTTAACTCTTCTCTAAATGTTTGATAGAATTCCCCCCCTATGAAGTCACCTGGGCCTGAAGTTTTGTTGTGGAAAGTTTTTTCAATCACAGTTTCAAATTTCATTACTTGTAGTTGGTCTTATGGTTTTATACTTTATCCTAGTTCAGTCTTCAAAGATTGTATCTTTCTAAGAACTTGTCCATTTCTTCTAGGTTGTTCATTTTATTGGCATATAGTTGCTTGTAATAGTCTCTTATGATCCTATGTATTTCTTAGTGTCAGTTGTAACTTCTCCTTTTTCATTTCTAATTTTATGATTTGAGTCCTCTCCCTTTTTTCTTGATGAATCTGGCTAAAGCTTTATCAATTTCTTTTTGAAGAACCAGCTTTTAGTTTCATTTATTTTTTTGTTTGTTTGTTTTCTTTATCTCTATTCTATTTATTTCTGCTCTGATCTTTATGGTTTCTTTTCTTCAACTAACTTTGGGTTTTGTTTGTTCTTCTTTGTTTAGTTGCTTTAGGTATAAGGTGAGGTTGTTTATTTGAGATAGCTTACTTCTTTTTAGCAGTAAATGATATTCCATTGTCTGGATGGACTACAGTTTAGTTATTCATTCAGCTACTGAAGGGCATGTAGATGGCTTTCAAGTTTGGGCAATTATGAATAAAGTTGCTATAAACATTTGTGTTCAGGTTTTTGTGTAAATACTAAGGAGCACAAGTGCTGGATCACGTGGTAAGAGTATGTTTAGTTTTGTAAGAAACCACCAAACTGTCTTCCAAAGTAAGTATACAATTTTATATTACCACCAGCAATGAATGAGATTTCTGTTACTCCACATCCCTGCCAGGATATGATTTTGCCAATGTTTGAGATTTTGTTCATTCCAGTAGGTTTATATTGTTATTCCATTGTTATTGATTTTTTTCTTAATCTTTATTTATTTGGGTACACTGAGTCTTAGTTGCAACACATGGGATCTTCGATCTTCTTTGCAGGCATGTGGGATCTTTTAGTTTCAGCATGTGGGATCTTTATTTTTTTGTTACACATGCAGAATTTTTAGCTGTAGCATGCAGAGCCTCAGTTACAGCATGTGGGATCTAGTTCCCCAATCAGGGATTGAATCCAGACCTTCTGTACTGGGAGTGCAAAATCTTAGCCACTGGACCACCAGGGAAGTCCCATCTCATTGTTGTTTTAATTTGTATTTCCAAGACAACATGGTGCATCTTTTCATGCACTTGTTTTTCGTCTGCATGTCTTCTTTGCTGAGGCCTTTTAAGATCTTTGGTCCATTTTTCAATTGGGTTGTTTTCTTATTGTTGAGTTTTAATAATTCTTATATAATTTGAGTAACAGTCCTTTGTTGGATGTATATTTTGAAAATATTTTCTCACACTCCATGACTTGCCTTCTCATTCTCTTCACAGCATCTTTCACAGAGCACAAACTTTTAACTTTAAAATTACTCGTTATTTCTTACATTGATTTTATCTTGGCATTATCTCTAAAAAGTCATTGACAAATCCAAAGTCATCTAGTATCTCTTCTATATTATCTTCTCTTTTAGGAGTTTTATCATTGTGTGTTTCCTATTTATATCTATGATCCATTTTGATTTAAAGGAAAGTAAAGGAGTAAGGTTTATGTCTAGATTCAATTTTTTGTGTGTGAATGTCTGATTTCTCCAGCAGCATTTATTGAATAGACTATCTCTGCTGCATGGTATTGCTTTTGCTTCTTTGTCAAAGATAAGTTGACTGTATTTATGAATGTCTATTTTTCAGCTTTCTATTGTGTTCTATTGATGTGTTTGTCTCTTCTTTTGACAGTACCACTTTATCTTGATTACTATTGCTTTGTAGTAAGTCTTAAAGTCAGGCAGTAGCAGTCTCTCAACCTTGTTGTTCTTCTTTAATATTGTGTTAGCTATTCTGGGTCTTCTGCCTGTCTATAATAAACTTTGAATCAGTTTGTTGGACCCATAAATCACTTGCCAGGATATTGATTGGGATCACACTGAATAGGTAGATCAAGTTGGGAAGAACTGGCATCTGCACAATATTGAGTATTCCTATCTGTGAACAAGGGGTGCCTTTGCTTTTGTTTAGTTCTTTTTAATTTTGTTTATCAGATTTTTATAGTGTTCTATATACATATCTCATACATATTCTGTTAGATTTATACCCAAATATTTCATTTGAGGGGGTAAAATTGTGAATGGCATTGTTTTTATTTTCAAATTCATTTTGTTTATTGTTGATATATAAGAAAGCAACTGAGTTCCCAATCCTGAACTGTACACCTATGGCTGATTCATGTCAATGTATGGCAAAACCAATACAGTATTGTAAAGCAAAATAAAGTAAAAATAAAAATTAAAAAGAAAGCAACTGACATCTGTATATTAACTTTGTATCCTGCAATCTTGCTATAACTGCTTATTATTTCAAGGATTTTATCAACTCTTTCAGATTTTCTCCATAGATGATCATGTTGTCTGTGAACAAAGATAGTTTTATGTTTTCTTGATTTGTATACCTATTATTTCCTTTTCTTGCCCTCATAGCATTAGCAAAGATTTCCAGTAGATTGTTGAAAAGGAGTGCTTAAAATGGATATTCTTACTTTGTACCTGGTTTTAGTAGGATAGTTTTTCATTTCTCACCATTAACTTTGATGTTATGGTTGTTTCTTAAATACACGCAAAAGGATTGTACATCACATTAATAAATATAACTGGTGGTGGAAAGCATTCCAAATCCTTCAGAATAAATTAAAACTATTTCAAAGCAAAGGGACTGGTGTGACTAATTCATGAGTTATAGAAAACTTTCAACACAGAGGATTAACATTAAAACACAGTGTCATGGTTTAAAAGGTAGTGTTTGACTTTTCTTTCTTAGTAGGCTATGAAATAATAATGCCTCTCTAATCCAGTTTATTAGTTCAGTGAAATAAAATATCTGGATATTTAAACTCATCCTGCCCATCTTTTCCTTTTTTCTGGAAACTTTACTCTGTTTTCATTTGTTTAAAGTAGATTGATTTGTAGTTGTTATTTGGTCCATTTGTCCCATATTTTCAGCCCACCAGTATTTTAGTTATATTTTGTTTGTTTAGCCCCCTAATTAGATATTATTATTCTCTCTAGTCAGTATTTGGTTTGTTTTAACTGCATGTTTCTATTTTCTTTGATCACCAGGCTTGTATCTTATATATTCCTTTTAAAATCATTTTCCATAGCTCTAATGTACATTGTTCAGAAGTTCCCTTAAAGCAATGTATGTTGGTATACAAATCCTCAGCTTTTGTTTGTATAATATAAAATTTGTCTTCATATCACTCTCAATCTTGAAAAAGTGAGAAAATAATTCTAAGTGATAGTTACTTTCTTTTAACATACAGACATTATCTCACTATCTTTCAGCTTATTTGGAGAGCCTAGTCATTGACTAATTCTTATTGCTTTTTAGGTTATCAGTAATTTCTTTCCAGATTCCTTTCTTTCTTTTTTCCCTTGGTATTTTACAATTTTACAATACAATAACAAAATTTTTGTTTATTGGGTTTCACTGGGTTTCCTAAGACTCAGTTCTGATGTCTCTCATGAATATTGGAAATTCTCAGCCTCTGTGTTCTTGAATGTGGCACTTCTACCATTTTCTCCTTGGAAGAATAGCAATGACAAACCTAAACAGCATATTAAGAAGCAGAGATATCACTTTGCTGACAAAGGTCCATATAGCCAAAGCTATGGTTTTTCTGGTAGTCATGTACGAATGTGAGAGTTGGACCATAAAGAAGGCTGAGTACCAAAGAATTGATGGTTTTTAACTGTGATGATGGGGAAGATTCTTCAGAGTCCCTTGGACAGCAAGGAAATCAAACCAGTCAGTCCTAAAGAAAATCAACCCTGAATATTCATTGGAAGGACTGATGCTGACGCTGAAGCTCCAATACTTGGGACACCTGATCAGAAAAGCTGACTCACTAGAAAAGACCTTGATGCTGAGAAAGATTGAGGGCAGGGGGAGAAGGAAGCAACAGAGTATATGATGATTGGATGACATCACTGACTCAAAGGACATGAATCTGAGCAAACTCCAGGAGATAGTGAAGAATATGAAAGCCTGGTGTGCTGCAAAGAGCTGGACACAGCTTAGTGACTTAACAACCATTTTATCCAGCTTCTCATCCTGAAATTCCAATAAGATATATACAAATTAACTTAATATATCCTGATCAAAGTTAACCTCACTTTCATATTTTCTATCTCTTTTATTCTCTGTAGTATATTCTGTGTAATCTTTGGTTCTAGCTCACTGATTATCAATTCCATTTTTACTTGTACCTAATCTACCATTTAACATATTCATTGTATAATTTCATTCATTTAACACATTCTGAATTCCTAATATGTTATAATACTTTCTGTTTCTAGAAATATTATGCAGTTTTTTAAAAAAATGTACCTTGTCATTTTTTATCATCCTTGTTCTTTTGTCAGAGTTTGATAATGTTTTTGGAACATACTAAACACAGTTATCCTATATTTCCATATGATAATTTTACAAACATCTTACATGTTTAATCCTGAAATTTTCTCTTCCACTGACTTTTTTCTCAGCACCTTGCTTTTTGGTTTATTTTGTGATTTTTTTAAATTGTAATTTTATGTTTCTTGAACGTTTATCTATTGGAATCCTTTGAGGTTGAAATTAATGCACTTGTTTCTTTTAATTTTTAGGCAGTTGAGGGTACCAGCAGGATGGCTTTAAATATTCAGTTTAAGACTTTTTGAATCCATCAGATATTCTGTTCTAAATCATGTAAAGGCTCCCTTACCATTAGGAACCACCCACTCCTCCCCATCTTCCTCCACCACCACCATCCAGAGTGAAGGCTCAGGCAGGCAAAATACTATTCTTCAGTAAGAAGATTTTTAGTTAACCTGTTGACGGGATTACTTTGGGGGCACTGATTTGTACAATGGCATCTCTGTTTTAACCTCAGACACTGAGGGTGCCCTGGTTTTTGTCTCATGCCTATAACATAGAATGTTTAAATTCAAACTCTACCCAAACACCTGTGCAGTTTGCATCTAAGAATTCACCTTACTTTCCAACTAGCTTATGCGTGCCTATAGAAAGGTGATTGTGTGTGTGTGTTTAGTTGATTCGCTCTTTTTTCCTATTCTGTATTTGGACTGTTACTTTAGTCTGTTAAACCACATGTCACTAGAAATGGAAGGTAGATTTCTAGGAGAATTTATACTATTAGAGTGAAAGAATTTCTTAATACTTAAGACTTATGGCTAAAGAGCTGTTGGGTAGGCCAGTAAGCAAAGAAGCTCAAAACCAAGCTCAGAGATTACCTGGAGAGATTTCTTATGTAAAAGGGGATTGATCTGGAACAAATGAGGCCTTGAGAATTAAAATGAGGATGTAGAAGAAAATCAAAAGACTAGAAAACTTAAGTTCACGACCTTCTGAGTCTTCTCTACCCAAGAAAGCAGCCACTCCTCCTTCCCTCCCACTCTCCCCTCCTCCACCTCTCCCCCCCCACCTACCTCCCCCCCCCCACCCCCGGCTTTGCCTCCCTAGCCAATGCCTCTTCTAGCTTCAAGACACTATCATTTCCTTACCTGAGATAATTACCTTCCAAAAGGAAGCCAGTTCTACCTCTTATTTTATCAAATCGGATACATTTATATCTCAACAGGCCCTCAGGAGTCAAATCCAAACCTGGAGGGACAATGCTCACACAAAAGAATTACAGAGTTCTTCTAATACATATTAGAAACAAGCTCAGGAATATGTATGAAATGAAGTTTTAGAGTGTCCAAAGCATAAAAAAAAAAAGCATAACTTTAGATCAGTGTGCCAATAATGATATACGTACTAGAAAACCCAGATTCTGACAGTTTGCTGGGTAAACTAATACAGACTTCATCCAGTGTTGATCAACAGATAAAAATGAGCTACAAGAAATGAATAAAAACATAAGATGGTAAAGATAATTGAAATAGGCCAATGGATACAAATAGCCTTTTAAAGGAAAGCGATGATCAGATGCTTAAAATTACTAGGTAGTTAGCATTCTATCTATATATTGTATACAGGAGACACAGTTAAAACACAAGGACAGGAAAAGTGGAAAATGAAAACTTTATCAGCAAGGCCCTTTAGAATCTGGAGGTAATTTCTGCCACATTTGGTGTCCTGAGTTGACCCTTTTACCAGGTGGCCAGAGAAGCTGCCAGCTTTCAGTGGTGCTCAGAACAAGAGAAGACTCTCCATTAGCCAGCCTGTGATACAAATGTCTCTACAGCAGTTAGGTATCTTGGATCCAGCAGGTACAGAGCCTCCCCTGATCAAGATGCTGTGTACATCATACCAAGCTCCATTAGAGGTTAATGCCTCTTGCAGTTTTCAAGCAAAGTCAGCTTCTTTATGGCAAGTAGCTGTGCCACTTTTGAGAAATAATTTCTGGCTTGCTACTGGGTTTGGATCTTAACTGAATGATTGAACTCAGTGTATTAGGGATGTGGGACTCAAACTGAGCATCATGAGTTAAACACTAGCTGATCTTGTATTTATTCAGTCACTCACTCAGACATGTTCAATGCCATTTAGTTATTAAGAAGAGTATATTTCAAACTGTTTTAATGAAGATACACAGTAAGAAATATTATTATCATCTGTGCCATTCCTCCATTAACATTCATACAGTCCTCAATATCCTTGGGGTATTGGTTCCAGGAGCCACACTACTCCTGTGGATACCAAAATTCTCAGGTGCTCAAATCCCTTATATAAACTGGCATAGTACAATGAGTATAGTTGCCCTCCTCTGTATCTATGGGTTTTGCACCTGCAGATAAAAAGGCCAACTGTATTTGGAAAGAAAATAAAATGCTCTGCAAAACTAAAGATGCATGTACATAGCCATGCAGTATACTGTGATTTTTTTTAGTTCTCTTCTTTTTAATTTCCAAATTCTGGTTTCAACCTACTAAATTTATTTCATGAGCCAGTAAAGGTGGCAACATGCCATTTGGAATGGTATCTCCAAGCAAGTTGTTTAGGAACCTCAGTGAGCCTACCTGTTTGTCACTGACAAGGTCTCATTTATTCTATGCCTGAGGTTCCCAGGGAGTTCCCTGTTACCAGCTGATGAAGAAGAAAAAAGAAACTGGACTGATAGTAATAATGCTATTTGTCATGTTAATAAGCAAGAATAGTGGGTGAGACTTTTGTACTTATCATAATATTTGTCCTATTCACTATTTTAAGTGGTGAAAGATCTATATTTTGATAAAAAACTGTCAGCATTTGCCATCATTTAATGGATGTGAGAGCTGGACTGTGAAGAAGGCTGAGCACCAAAGAATTGATGCTTTTGAACTGTGGCGTTGGAGAAGACTCTTGAGAGTCCCTTGGACTGCAAGGAGATCCAACCAGTCCATTCTGAAGGAGATCAGCCCTGGGATTTCTTTGGAGGAAATGATGCTAAAGCTGAAACTCCAGTACTTTGGCCACCTCATGCGAAGAGTTGACTCATTGGAAGAGACTCGGATGCTGGGAGGGATTGGGGGCAGGAGGAGAAGGGGACGACCGAGGATGAGATGGCTGGATGGCATTACTGACTCGATGGACATGAGTCTGAGTGAACTCCGGGAGATGGTGATGAACAGGGAGGCCTGGCGTGCTGTGATTCATGGGGTCACAAAGAGTCAGACACAACTGTGCAACTGAACTGAACTGAAAAATGTTTTTATTGTAGAAAAAACACAACATGATAACTACTCTCTTAACAGTTTTTAAGTGTATTTACTATAGATACAATGTTGTACATCAGATTTTTAAAACATTCATCTCCCATGACACTTGTCATTTTTTAGATAGCTTTGTCCTTTTAAGTCAGATTTGCAAACAGGAACATGAACTTTTTTTAAAGGCTATCATCTCATTTATTAACAAGATAAATATTTCACTTTAGAATAGACATATTTTTCAAAGCACATGAAGCACAGGGAAGAAATACAGTCCCTTTGGAAATTGTGAACAAGTGTAGGAGAGTCATGTTCAAAGCAACAGGGATGGGGTAAGAAGCACTGATCCCAACTGATCCTGACCCAGATATTCCTCCTTTCACCAGGTGGAGTGACATATCAATTGGAGATGAAAAAAAGACACACACACACGTCTTTGAAGTCTGAAAGGCACATGAAGTGGACCACAGGGTGTATGGCACATTTTTTTTTTCCAAGTTTTAAGGAGCCCAGCTTACATTCTTTTACAATCATTGTTACATACTTGCTGCATACTGAAAGTAACTGATGAAATATGTTAAAAATAATTGATGCTTGTGTGTGTGTGCTATGTTCAGTCACTTTAGTCATGTCTGACTCTTTGCCTCCCTATGGACTGTGGCCTGCCAGGCTCCTCTGTCCGTGGAATTTTCCAGGCAAGAATACTGGAGTGGATTGCCAAGCCCTCCTTCAGGGGATCTTCTCAACCCAGGGATCAAACCCTCATCTCCTGCATCACAGGAGAATTCTTTACTGCTGAGCCATTGGGGAAGCCCCAGTTGATGCCTACTTAGAATCAACAATTTTAGCAATGGGAGGGTCTTTATAAATCACTTATTTTGAAATCCTCATTTAATTGATGAGGAAACCAAGGTCTGTGGAGATAAAGTGACTTACTAAGGTCACACAGTATTGACTACTAAAGCCAAGGCTACAATTCAGAACTTTGATACATCAACTAGTATTCTTGTATGCTATTTTTCTGTTTCATATGTCTAATAAGGAGATTTCTCATTTACAATCCATGTTAAGCCCTGGGTAAAAATAAGCACATAGCTTCATCAAAATTTCTCTAAGGGTAAGTAAATTAATCATGAAGTGATTCTAAGGATCTTTATACTCTGCTCAAGTACTATTGAAATCCAGAAAGAGGGAGATAAACTTGAAATAATATGTTCTTTCATCATTGCCTACAAGCCAGATAATTATATTGCTAAAATATTAAACTTTAATATGTTGCTGACTAAAATTAAAATATATCTTTTTCTAAACACAGCAGTGTGGGAAAATGCGTAAATCCTAAGACATTCATTATTATGACTTTTGTTTTATAAAATTCCATTTGGAAGCCAAATGCAGCTTCTCTACCCAAAGACTTCCATTCATGATGTGATTTAAAACACTTTTAAAGGTCTTTAAGAAAGGTTCTCTAATAATATCACTATTTAGCATAATCCCTGTATCTGATAAACTGCTAGTCTCAAAAAAGTATGAGGGAGAAGGCAATGGCAACCCACTCCAGAACTCTTGCCTGGAAAATCCCATGGACAGAGGAGCCTTGTAGGCTGCAGTCCATGGGGTTGCAAAGAGTCAGACATGACTGAGCGACTTCACTTTCGCTTTTTACTTTCATGCTTTGGAGAAGGAAATGGCAACCCACTCCAGTGTTCCTGCCTGGAGAATCCCAGAGATGGCAAAGCCTGGTGGGCTGCCGTCTATGGGCTCGCACAGAGTCAGACATGACTGAAGCGACTTAGCAGCAGCAGCAACAGCAGCAGCAGAGTAGGGAGAGAAAAATTGGGAGAATGGGATTAACATACACACTACTATATATAAAATACATATCTAATGAGAACCTAATGTATAGCACAGGGAACTCTACTGAACACTCTGTAATGACCTATATGGAAAAGAATTTATAAAAGACTGAATATATGTATACCTGTTTCACTTTGCTGTACAGAAAAAACCAACAGAACACTGTTAATCAACTATACTTCAATAATTTTTTTTAAAGTAAGACTAAAGCTGAAAAGTCATGTTCCCTGTATCAGAATGGAACTTGTGATTATGCTCATGACTTCAAATACTCAAGGTATTTCTCCATCTTCTCTATGTTCCTGCTCACTTCCACTGTTTCTCCCTCATTTCTTATCATATAATGTATTTGTGTCTAGAAAACCATTCAAAATCTGATTATAATTAATAATTCTGATATTTGTTATCACTTCATTGAAATGTCCTAGCCATTTACTGAATATCCATGAGGCTGGCTGGCAGTTTTGCTTTCACCATCACCTTTCTTCTCACAAAAGTAAAATGGAGAGTAATTTGGCTGTCTATATAGTTTGGTCTCAGTTATGCAAAATAGTAGTCACTAGAGATCAAATTGCCAACATCTGCTGGATCACTGAAAAAGCAAGAGAGTTCCAGAAAAACATCTATTTCTGCTTTATTGACTGTGCCAAACCCTTTGACTGTGTGGATCACAATAAACTGTGAAAAATTCTGAAAGAGATGGGAATACCAGACCACCTAACCTGCCTCTTGAGAAATCTGTATGCAAGTCAGGAAGCAACAGTTAGAATTGGACATGAAAAAACAGACTGGTTCCAAACAGGAAAAGGAGTACATCAAGGCTGTATATTGTCACCCTGCTTATTTAACTTATATGCAGAGTACATCATGAGAAACGCTGGGCTGGAAGAAGCAAAAGCTGGAATCAAGATTGCTGGGAGAAATATCAATAACCTTAGATATGGAGATGACACCACACTTATAGCAGAAAGTGAAGAACTAAACAGCCTCTTGATAAAAGTGAAAGAGGAGAGTAAAAGTGTTGGCTTAAAGCTTAACATTCAGAAAACTAAGATCATGGCATCTGGTCCCATCACTTCATGGCAAATAGATGGGGAAACAGTGTCAGACTTTATTTTTGGGGGTTCCAAAATCACTGCAGATGGTTAGTGCAGCCATGAAATTAAAAAGCTTACTCCTTGGAAGGAAAGTTATGACCAACCTAGACAGCATATTAAAAAGCAGAGACATTACTTTACCAACAAAGTTCTGTCTAGTCAAAGCTGTGTTTTTTTCCAGTAGTCATGTATGGATGTGAGAGTTGGACTATAAGGAAAGCTGAGCACTGAAGAATTGATGCTTTTGAACTGTGGCATTAGAGAAGATGCTTGAGAGTCCCTTAGACTGAAAGGAGATCCAACCAGTCCATCCTAAAGGAGATCAGTCCTGAGTGTTCACTGGAAGAACTGATGTTGAAGCTGCAACTCACATTTGGCCACCTAATGTGAAGAGCTGACTCATTTGAAAAGACCCTGATGCTGGGAAAGATTGAAGGTGGAAGGAGAAGGGAACAAAAGAGGATGAGATGGTTGGATGGCATCAACCACTCAATGGACATGAGTTTGGATAAACTCCAGGAGTTGGTGATGGACAGGGAGACCTGGCTTGCTGCAGTTGATTGGGTCACCAAGAGTCAGACATGACTGAGTGACTAAGCACACAGCACACATGCAATACCAGAGTTCCCTATTATTGGGATGATTCACTTAAGTGTTTAATTTGCTTGTAGCAAACAAAAACCCTAGAAATTACCTTACACATAACTAATTCAAAAATATTTCATAATATTATATTATCAGAAAAATGCACATTTTCTAACATAACCAAAGTCAAAAGAATAGAGTTTAAACAGCATGGCCTTTATCAGAATCCCCAATTTCACAGTTACTATGAGGTACATGGCAACTCACTCCAGTACTCTTGCCTGGAAAATCCCAAGGATGGAGGAGCCTGGTGGGCTGCAGTCCATGGGGTCGCTAAGAGTCAGACATTACTGAGCGACTTCACTCTCACTTTCACTCTCACCCAGCCTTCAGCTAGGAGCTCTATGGACATCAGCTCTATTAACCCTCCTCAAGTCATACCATTAACATTGCATCCTCTCTCCTATGGGTAAGAAAGCTGAGATGTAGACAAATGGAGTTTGTCATTCAAGGCACAGTTACTAGCACAAGGAAGATCAGGGACACAAGTCCCAGTGTTTTGGCAACTATAGCCTGGTACATACAGTTTTACATGAATGGAAGATAAGCCAGGATATATAAAAGAAAATCAATAGGATATTTTTATTCTTTTAAATAACTTTTTAAAAGTAAAAATTCTTTAAAAAATACAACAACAAAGGTTACATTTTTATTTTGGCTGTGCTGCATAACTTGTGAGATCTTATTTCTCCAACCAGGGATTGAACTTGGGCCCTTGACAGTGAAAGTATGGAGTCCTAATCACTGGACCACCAGGGGATTCCCAACAAAGGTTACTTTATGCCATATGCTCAAATAAGACCAAATATTTAGTGGGTCCCCTTAGTTATGATGGAAGGGCTTTTCCCAAATGAGGAATACTGTCTGTTTATTAGAAAATTAGTAGCCAGCTAGATTACACTAGTAAGTGACTTGGAAAGGTTAAGAGTAGTGATGACTACCATGAGAATATAGCCTAAGTGGTTCTCAAAGTGTGGTCCCCTGACCTGCACCATCACTTGGGAACCTGTTAGAGATATAAATTTGGTCCTCCCACCCCAGTCCTAGAGAATCAGAAACTCTGAAG
The DNA here is from genome assembly GCF_023091745.1 of Budorcas taxicolor. NCBI lineage: Eukaryota > Metazoa > Chordata > Mammalia > Artiodactyla > Bovidae > Budorcas > Budorcas taxicolor. The sequence continues at coordinate 133,149,301 of NC_068914.1, read as the reverse complement.
TTAAGGTCCAGTACCTAGAATCTACCTAGAATTGGAATTCTGAGTGATTCTGGTGAATGCATAAGTTAAATATCACCACCCCAACCAAACCAATGGGTTTGATTTTATGGGTTCCAGTCACTTGTTGCCAGGGGGGAGCCTATAGACAATGTTAACAAAGATTTCTGAGTTTGTAAGATATGCCAGAAATACGGAATTTTATCTGATTGTTAAAATGTTAGTGATATTTCAGTTAAAAAAATTAGCAAAATCTATCATAAATAAATTAAATATTTTCACAGACCAAACCTTCCATGGGATGCATGATTTGATTTCTGGTTTAGGACATTTGTTGAAAGAAAAAATGCTGATAGTATACTTAGCTTTTAGCAATATTTCTTATACTAGAAATTACACAAAAACCAGTTGGTTCTTCTTGAGAAAATGAATTGCTGGTTAAACAGTCTGTTTTCCCTTGAGAATTATTACAAAAGGACTAGAAATTGTTAATTCAAATAGTTAAACTTTTTAAATAGCTAAATATATTTTAAACTATTGAATGCACATAATAACATTACAAATACTACTGAGGGTAATATCCTCATGCTACCCTACTTGCAGAATTATTTTACCAGAATTGAGAATTATCTTTATTTTTCTGGTCTAATTTTATAACTTTTCATCCCTTTTAGAAATTTTAAAAATCTTTTCTTGAAATCAATTTTGATGTTTTTATTTTATTATGTCTTTTAAATTTATTTATTTTAATTGGAGGCTAATTACTTTACAATATTGTATTGGTTCTGCCACACATAAACATGAATCTGCCACAGGCATACACGTGTTCCCCATCCTGAACCCCCCTCCCACCTCCCTCCCTGTACCATCCCTCCGGGTCATCCCAGTACACCAGCCCCAAGGATCCTGTATCAAACCTGGACTGGCAATTCATTTCTTATATGATATTATACATGTTTCCATGACATTCCCCCAAATCATCCGACCCTCTTCCTCTCCCACAGTCCAAAAGACTGTTCTATACATCTGTGTCTCTTTTGCTGTCTCGCATAATAAATTCCATATATATGCGTTAGTATACTGTATTGGTGTTTTTCTTTCTGGCTTACTTCACTCTGTATAATTGGCTCCAGTTTCATCCACCTCATTAGAACTGATTCAAATGTATTTTTTTTAATGGCTGAGTAATACTCCATTGTGTATATGTACCACAGCTTTCTTATCCATTCATCTGCTGATGGACATCTAGGTTTCTTCCATGTCCTGGCTATTATAAACAATGCTGCAATGAACATTGGGGTACACTTGTCTCTTTCAATTCTGGTTTCCTTGGTGTGTATGCCCAGCAGTGGGATTGCTGGGTCATAAGGCAGTTCTATTTCCATTTTTTTAAGGAATTTACACATTGTTCTCCATAGTGGCTGTACTAGTTTGCATTCCCACCAACAGTGTAAGAAGATTCCCTTTTCTCCACACCCTCTCCAGCATTTATTGCTTGTAGACTTTTGGATCGCAGCCATTCTGACTGGCGTGAAATCGTACCACACTGTGGTTTTGATTTGCATTTCTTTGATAATGAGTGATGTTGAGCATTTTTTCATGTGTTTGTTAGCCATCTGTATGTTTTCTTTGGGGAAATGTCTGTTTAGTTCTTTGGCCCATTTTTTGATTGGGTCGTTTATTTTTCTGGAATTGTGCTGCAGGAGTTGCTTATATATTTTTGAGATTCATTCTTTGTCAGTTGCTTCATTTGCTATTATTTTCTCCCATTTTGAAGGCTGTCTTTTCATCTTGCTTATAGTTTCCTTTGTTGTGCAGAAGCTTTTAATTTTAATTAGGTCACATTTGTTTATTTTTGCTTTTATTTCCAATATTCTGGGAGGTGGGTCATAGAGGATTCTGCTGTGATTTATGTCGGAGAGTGTTTTGCCTATGTTCTCCTCTAGGAGTTTTATAGTTTCTGGTCTTACGTTTAGATCTTTAATCCATATTGAGTTTATTTTTGTGTATGGTGTTAGAAAGTGTTCTAGTTTCATTCTTTTACAAGTGGTTGACCAGTTTTCCCAGCACCACTTGTTAAAGAGATTGTCTTTAATCCATCATATATTCTTGCCTCCTTTGTCAAAGATAAGGTGTCCATAGGTGTGTGGATTTATCTCTGGGCTTTCTATTTTGTTTCATTGATCTATATTTCTGTCTTTGTGCCAGTACCATACTGTCTTGATGACTGTGGCTTTGTAGTAGAGCCTGAAGTCAGGCAGGTTGATTCCTCCAGTTCCATTCTTCTTTCTCAAGATTGCTTTGGCTATTTGAGGCTTTTTGTATTTCCATACAAATTGTGAAATTTTTGTTCTAGCTCTGTGAAAAATACTGTTGTAGCTAGATAGGGATTGCATGGAATCTATAGATTGCTTTTAGTAGTATACTCATTTTCACTATATTGATTCTTCCGATCCATGAACATGGTATATTTCTCCATCTATTAGTGTTCTCTTTGATTTCTTTCACCAGTGTTTTATAGTTTTCTATTTATAGGTCTTTAGTTTCTTTAGGTAGATATATTCCTAAGTATTTTATTCTTTTCTTTGCAGTGGTGAATGGAATTTTTTCCTTAATTTCTCTTTCTATTTTCTCATTATTAGTGTATAGGAATGCAAGGGATTTCTGTGTGTTGATTTTATATCCTGCAACTTTAGTATATTCATTGATTAGCTCTAATAATTTTCTGGTGGAGTATTTAGGGTTTTCTATGTAGAGGATCATGTTATCTGCAAACAGTGAGAGTTTTACTTCTTCTTTTCCAATGTGGATTCCTTTTATTTTTTTTTCTGCTCTGATTGCTGTGGCCAAAACTTCCAAAACTATTTTGAATAGTAATGGTGAAAGTGGGCACCCTTGTCTTGTTCCTGACTTTAGGGGAAATGCTTTCAGTTTTTCACCATTGACGATAATGTTTGCTGAGGGTTTGTCATATATAGCTTTTATTATGTTGAGGTATGTTCCTTCTATTCCTGCTTTCTGGAGAGTTTTTATCATAAATGGATGTTGAATTTTATCAAAGGCTTTCTCTGCATCTATTGAGATAATCATATGGCTTTTATTTTTCAATTTGTTAACGTGGTGTATTACATTGATTGATTAGCGAATATTGAAGAATCCTTGCATCCCTGGGATAAAGCCCACCTGGTCATGGTGTATGATCTTTTTAATGTGTTGTTGGATTCTGATTGCTAGAATTTTGTTAAGGATTTTTTGCATCTATGTTCATCAGTGATATTGGCCTGTAGTTTTCTTTTTTTTGTGGCATCTTTGTCTGGTTTTTGTATTAGGGTGATGGTGGCCTCATAGAATGAGTTTGGAAGTTTACCTTCCTCTGCAATTTTCTGGAAGAGTTTGAGTAGGATAGGTGTTAGCTCGTCTCTAAATTTTTGGTAGAATTCAGCTGTGAAGCCGAGTGGACCTGGGCTTTTGTTTGCTGGAAGATTTCTGATTACAGTTTCAATTTCTGTGTTTGTGATGGGTCTGTTAAAATTTTCTACTGCTTCCTGTTTCAGTTTTGGAAAGCTATACTTTTCTAAGAATTTGTCCATTTCTTCCAAGTTGTCCATTTTATTGGCATATAATTCCTGATAGTAGTCTCTTATTATCCTTTGTATTTCTGTGTTGTCTGTTGTGATCTCTCCATTTCCATTTCTAATTTTATTGATTTGATTTTTCTCTCTTTGTTTCTTGATGAGTCTTGCTAATGGTTTGTCAATTTTATTTATCCTTTCAAAGAACCAGATTTTGGCTTTGTTGGTTTTGGCTGAGGTCTCTTTTGTTTCTTTTGCATTTATTTCTGCCCTAATTTTTAAGATTTCTTTCCTTCTACTAACCCTGGGGTTCATTTCTTCCTTTTCTAGTTGCTTTAGGTGTTCAGTTCAGTAGCTCAGTCGTGTCCGACTCTTTGCGACCCCATGAATCACAGTGCACCAGGCCTCCCTGTCCATCACCAACTCCCAGACTTCATTCAAACTCATGTCCAAAAAAAAACAAACAAACAAACTCATGTCCATCGAGTCTGTGACACCATCCAGCCATCTCATCCTCTGTCGTCCCCTTTTCCTCCCAGCATCAGAGTCTTTTCCAATGAGTTAGGTTATTTATTTGACTTTTTTCTTGTTTCTTGAGGTATGCCTGTATTGCTATGAACTTTCCCCTTAGCACTGCTTTTACAGTATCCCACAGGTTTTGGGTTGTTGTGTTTTCATTTTCATTCATTTCTATGCATATTTTGATTTCATTTTTTATTTCTTCTGTGATTTGTTATTCAGCCTCCATAAGTTGAAATTTTTAATAGTTTTTCTCCTATAATGGAGATCTAATCTTACTGTATTGTGGTCAGAAAAGATGATTGGAATGATTTCAGTTTGTTTGAATTTACCAAGGCTAGATTTATGGCCCAGGATGTGATATATCCTGGAGAAAGTTCCATATGCGCTTGAGAAAAAGGTGAAATTCATTGTTTTGGGGTGAAATGTCCTATGGATATCAATTAGGTTTGGCTAGTCTATTGTATCATTTAAAGTTTGTGTTTACTTGTTAATTTTCTGTTTAGTTGATCTGTCCATAGGTGTGAGTGGGGTATTAAAGTCTCCCACTATTACTGTGTTATTGTTAATTTCCCTTTTCATACTTGTTAGCATTTGTCTTACATATTGCGGTGCTCCTATGTTGGGTGCATATATATTTATAATTGTTATATCTTCTTCTTGGATTGACCCTTTGATCATTATGTACTGTCCTTCTTTGTCTCTTTTCACAGCCTTTGTTTTAAAGTCTATTTTATCTGATATGAGTATTGCTACTCCTGCTTTCTTTTGGTCTCTATTTGCATTGAATATCTTTTTCCAGCCCTTCACTTTCAGTCTGTATGTGTCCCCTGTTTTGAGGTGGGTCTCTTGTAGACAGCATATATAGGGGTCTTGTTTTTGAATCCATTCAGCCGGTCTTTGCCTTTTGGTTGGGACATTCAACCCATTTATGTTTAAGGTGATTGTTGATAAGTATGATCCCATTGCCATTTACTTTGTTGTTTTGGGTTCGAGTTTATACACCCTTTTTGTGTTTCCTGTCTAGAGAAGATCCTTTAGCACTTGTTGGAGAGCTGGTTTGGTGGTGCTGAATTCTCTCAGCTTTTGCTTGTCTGTAAAGCTTTTGATTTCTCCTTCATATTTGAATGAGATCCTTACTGGGTACAGTAATCTGGGCTGTAGGTTATTTTCTTTCATCACTTTAAGTATGTCCTGCCATTCCCTCCTGGCCTGAAGAGTTTCTATTGTAAGATCAGCTGTTATCCTTATGGGAATCCCCTTGTGTGTTATTTGTTGTTTTTCCCTTGCTGCTTTTAATATTTGTTCTTTGTGTTTGACCTTTGTTAATTTGATTAATATGTGCCTTGCAATGTTTCACCTTGGGTTTATCCTGTTTGGGACTCTCTGGGTTTCTTGGACTTGGGTGATTATTTCCTTCCCCATTTTGGGGAAGTTTTCAACTATTATTTCCTCAAGTATTTTCTCATGGTCTTTCTTTTTGTCTTTTTCTTCTGGGACTCCTATGATTCGAATGTTGGGGCATTTAATATTGTCCTGGAGGTCTCTGAGATTGTCCTCACTTCTTTTAATTCGTTTTTCTTTTTTCCTCTCTGATTCATTTATTTCTACCATTCTATCTTCTACTTCACTAATCCTATCTTCTGCCTCCATTATTCTACTCTTTGTTGCCTCCAGAGTGTTTTTGGTCTCATTTATTGCATTATTCATTATATATTGACTCTTTTTTATTTCTTCTAGGTCCTTGTTAAACCTTTCTTGCATCTTCTCAATCCTTGTCTCCAGGCTATTTATCTGTGATTACATTTTGATTTCAAGATTTTGGATCATTTTCACTATCATTATTTGGAATTCTTTCTCAGGTAGATTCCCTATCTCTTCCTCTTTTGTTTGGTTTGGTGGGCATTTATCCTGTTCCTTTACCTGCTGGGTATTCCTCTGTCTCTTCCTCTTGTTTATATTGCTGTGTTTGGGGTGGCCTTTCTGTATTCTTGCAGTTTGTGGAGTTCTCTTTATTGTGGAGTTTCCTCGCTGTGGGTGGGGTTGTACAGGTGGCTTGTCAAGCTTTCCTGGTTAGGGAAGCTTCTGTCCATGTTCTAGTGGGTGGAGCTGGATTTCTTCTCTGTGGAGTGCAATGAAGTTTTTATTTGAAGTCTTCTTACCAGCAAAAGATAAGGAAATTCTTCTGTTTCCCCTATTTGACATGTCTTTCACCTGCTGATTCTTATTAGCTTACTATTGTATGATAAAAATTTATATGCTTGCATTTAGTTTAGCAATTATAAATTGTTTTCCTAGATTTTCTAGGAAAAGTTGATGATAAGTCAATAAATACCATTTATAGTATCATGATAACAAGCATAGTAGTGAAGTTGCTCAGTTGTGTCTGACTCTTTGTGACCCCATGGACTGTAGTCTACCAGGCTCCTCTGTCCATGGGATTTTCCAGGCAATAGTCCTGGAGTGGGTTGCCATTTCCTTCTCCAGGGGATCTTCCCAACCCAGGGCTCAAACTCGGGTCTCCCGCATTGTAGACAGACGCTTTACCATCTGAGCCACCAGGGAAGCCGATTACAAGCATACTTTGTTTTATTGCTCTTTGCTTTAATGAGCTTTGCAGATACTATGTTTTTACAAATTGAAGATTTGTGGCAACCCTGCATCTATCAGCACCATTTTTTCCCCAACAGGATTTGGTGTTTCTCACAATGTTTCAACGTTTCTCATTATTATTATATTCATTATGATGACATGCGATCAGTGATATTTTTATATTACTTTTGCAAAAAGACTACAATTCTAAAGGCTCAGATCATGGATAGCCTTTTTTTTTTTTTTTTAGCAATAAAGTATTTTAAGATTATGTATTCTTGTTCAGTCACTAAGTTGTATCTGACTCTTTGCGACCCCATGAATTGCAGCACGCCAGGCTTTTCTGTCCTTCACTATCTCTCAGAGTTTTCTCAAACTCATGTCCATTAAGTCAGTGATGCCATCAAACTATCTCATCCTCTGTCATCCCCTTCTCCTCCTGCCCTCAGTCTTTCCCAGCATCAGGTTCTTTTCCAGTGAGTCAGCTCTTCCCATCAAGTGGCCAATGTATTGAGACTTCAGCTTCAGTATCAGTCCTTTCAGTGAATATTCAGGGTTGATTTCCTTTAAGATTAACTGGTTTGATCTCCCTGCTGTCCAAGATTATGTGTGTGTGTGTGTTAGACTTGCTGCTTTGCAGATGTTAAGACTACAGTACAGTGTGAACATAACTTTTTATGTGCATTGGTAAAGCAATAAATTCATGTGACTTGCTTTATTGTGATATTTGATTTATTTCCATGATCCAGGTCCACAGTGTCTCTGAAGTATCCTTGTATGCAGATTCAGAGCAAAATTTATTACTTCAATTGGATTCAGAGTAAAGAAAATAAAATGCCATATATTTAAATATGGGCCCCTTGAAAATGAATATTCATCGAAGCCAGGAGATCTCTTTTTTTCTCCTACCATCTTATCTTTTTCTGGACTTGTCACTTGTTAATCATTTTGTAACACACATCATCTTCTGTCCTAAGGTTCCTTATTATTCTGCTTGGATAGATCTTTTCTTCCTTTTCTTTTTCCTATAGGGAAATAAGTGAAGAGTTTTTTCAGTCCTTGAATATAAAGAAAAGGACTTTATTTTGCATTAATCATTAATTGACAGCTTGGTTGGAAATGTAAAAGTAGACTCGCAATAATTTTTTCATCACAGTTTTGAAGATACCGTTTCATTATCTTCTAGCAGAAAGGATTGCTGATGAGAGGTCTGATGTTAATGTAATTCACTTTCCTTATTGACTTCCATTCCTTGAAATATTTTAGCATTTCTGTGTCCTTTAACCTCTGTCCATCATTCCTCAAAGTTATGGATAGGAGACTGACTGAGAGCTTTGTATAAAGAGATGATATGTATCAAAAATCAAGATACCATTAAGGAGGGCAGGGAGGAGGCCAGTTGGCTAGTTATCTCTACAATGTTCTTTATGAGGAGAGCTTTATGTGGGTGGTGGTGGATTTAATGCCTGGGTTTCTTGGTGTATTTTTCTTCCCTTCTCCCTTGTATCTCTTGATGCAGTTCTGAGGTACTTTAAATTTCCCTTTGCATCTCTCTCAGATCCAAACTCTAGGAGTTGTAATCCCACTTTATTTTGAGAAACGTTCTTAAAGTTTTAGTCTCAGCCAAAAGCAATCAGTGTCAGCTATGCTGAATACACAGGCGGTCAAAGAGGGTAAGCGATGCAATTCCCTCCAGTGATCTGAGAGCAGCTGCTAAATGAATTTCTGTGGTCTACTTCTCTTTCCACTTGTTGATTCTGAGATGGGAGCTCCTTCAGGGCTCCCAAGTGCCTATTTGCTCTTGCTCCAAATGTTTGAACTGTTTGATTTTTTCTTTTCTGATATCTCTGTCCAGGAGGCCTCATCCTCTTTGACTTTTCATGTTTCTGTATCAATCAGCAGCTATTTGTGTTCTGCTTCCAGGAATTCATCATCATTTCTGGACCACTGATGGTCTCCTTTCTTGTATGTCATACTCACTTGTAAAATCTGAAGCTGGGTTAATCCAGTTCTGCCTGCTATTGGACCAAGATGGGCCAGTCCTATTTTATAAGAAACTCCTAAAATTCTTATAATGGCCTCCAAGGCTCTCTCTAGTCTGGCCCCTGGACACCTCAATGACTGTCTGCCTTGGTTTTCCTTCTGTCTTGCTTCTGTCACACTGGTCTTCCTGCTTGATCCTATTTTCAACATACTCCGTGCACTTATCAAGATGTTCTTATACAGTAAGTCTTCTACATATGAATGAGTTCTGTTCTGAGAGTGTGTTCATGAGTCCAATTTGTTTGTTAGTCCAACAGATTTAGCATAGGTACCTGATTAACACAATTGTCTATGTAGTACTCTACCATAATAGGTTTATAATACTTTTCACATATACAATACATTAAAAAAAAAAAAACAGAAAAAATAAAGAAAATATTTTTTATCTTACAGTACAGTACCTTGAACAGTATAGTAGTAGAGCTGGCATACATGAACAGGCAAGCAGATTTACTGACTGGAGGAGGGAGAAGAGGTGGGAGATGGTAGAATGGAAGGATCATCAGCAATAGGAGACAGAATGCAAGTTGCAATTTCACTCATGCCTGACATTGATGGAACACATGTTCGCATCTTTGAAAGTTCACAACTTGAAGATTCACATGTAGGGGGCTTACTATAGCTCAGTCGTTTAATCCATCCAGCTCTGTTGCATGTTACCTCACCAAAGGGTCCTGCTCAGACCATCCTATCAAAGTAGTTTCTCTATCCTCAAAATTCTGTTTAATCTTTCCTGATGATTCTTACTTCCTGAGAGTAAGTGCGATATTATTTGTCTAGCTTGTTCACCACTCTATATCTGGAACAGTCCTAGGTACATGGAACAGTCCTTGGCATTGGCAGGAAGGTGATAAACAAACATTGCATGAATATATGAAGCAGGAATATCTATTACAAAAGCTAACATGTGGATATTAAATGTTTGTGTTGCCTACTTTCATCATCTATTTCACACTAAACAACAACAGGAAAAGTAAATATTACAATTACTACTGCATGCAAAGTTGATTTTCATTCAAATAAATGGTACAGTAGTTCAGTTCATTCAGTTCAGTCGCTCAGTCGTGTCTGACTCTTTGAGACCTCATGAACCGTAGCACGCCAGGCCTCCCTGTGCATCACCAACTCCTGGAGTTTACCCAGACTCATGTCCATTGAGTCAGTGATGCCATCCAGCCATCTCATCCTCCCCCTTCTCCTCCTGCCTTCAATCTTTCCCAGCATCAGGGCCTTTTCAAATGAGTCAACTCTTCACATTAGGCGGCCAAAGTACTGGAGTTTCAGCTTCATCAGTCCTACCAGTGAACACCCAGGACTGATCTGCTTCAGGATGGACTGGTTGGATCTCCTTGTAGTCCCAGGGACTATCAAGAGTCTTCTCCAACACCGCAGTTCAAAAGCATCAATGCTTTGGAACTCAGCTTTCTTTATAGTCCAACTCTCACATCCATACATGACTACTGGAAAAACCATGACACTACCCTTATGGCAGAAAGTGAAGAGGAACTAAAATGCCTCTTGATGAAAGTGAAAGAGAAGAGCGAAAAATTTGGCTTAAAGCTCAACATTCAGAAAACTAAGATCATGGCACCTGGCCCCATCTCTTCATGGGAAATAGATGGGGAAACAGTGAAAACAGTGTCAGACTTTATTTTTGAGGGGCTCCAAAATCACTGCAGATGGTGACTGCAGCCATGAAATTAAAAGATGCTTACTCCTTGGAAGAAAAGTTATGACCAACCTAGATAGCATATACAAAAGCAGAGACATTACTTTGCCAGCAAAGGTCCATCTAGTCAAGGCTATGGTTTTTCCAGTGGTCATGTACGGATGTGAGAGTTGGACTGTGAAGAAAGCTGAGCGCTGAAGAATTGATGCGTTTGAACTGTGGTGTTGGAGAAGACTCTTGAGAGTCCCTTCGACTGCAAGGAGATCCAACCAGTCCATTCTGAAGGAGATCAGCCCTGGGATTTCTTTGGAAGGAATGATGCTAAAGCTGAAGCTCCAGTACTTTGGCCACCTCATGGGAAGAGTTGACTCATTGGAAAAGACTCTGATGCTGGGAGGGATTGGGGACAGGAGAAGAAGGGGACGACAGAGGATGAGATGGCTGGATGGCATCACTGACTCGATGGACGCGAGTCTGAGTGAACTCCAGGAGTTGGTGATGGACAGGGAAGCCTGGCGTGCTGCGATTAATGGGATCGCAAAGAGTTGGACACGACTGAGTGACTAATCTGAACTGAACTGACTAGATGGACCTTTGTTGACAAAGTAATGTCTCTGCTTTTTAATGTGCTGTCTAGGTTGGTCATAACTTTCCTTCCAAGGAGTAAGCGTCTTTTAATTTCATGGCTGCAATCACCATCTGCAGTGATTTTGGAGCCCAGAAAAATAAAGTCTGACACTGTTTCCACTGTTTCCCCATCTATTTCCCATGAAGAGATGGGACCAGATGCCATGATCTTCGTTTTCTGAATGTTGAGCTTTAAGCCAACTTTTTCACTCTTCTCTTTCACTTTCATCAAGAGGCTCTTTAGTTCTTCTTCATTTTCTACCATAAGGGTGGTGTCATCTGCATATCTGAGGTTATTGATATTTCTTCCAGCTTATGCTTCTTCCAGCCCAGCGTTTCTCTGATGTACTCTGCATATAAGTCAAATAAGCAGGGTAACAAATAAGCAGGGTACAGAAGTAGGTATTACAGTAATTTCAATAATCTTAAGGTCTGAAAACGTCTATTGAGAAATGATAGTACAATGGCTTTTGTCATAGTTTCTGTGTCCAGGAAGATGCACAGCTTAGTCATCAAACACTAGGAGGTGAAGAGACCATTGCCTTCTTCCCTCTTGTCTGGTTTATTTTATGTCTCACTTATTATTTATATAGTGTTATCACCGTAACAATCCATGTTATGGTGGAAAGGGAGGAGTTGAAAAAGTATGTCCTGTGAACTACTCAATGGAAAGGCATCCTGCTCAAGGGAAGGAACTTCAGACTGGCATAAGAACTACCATTTTAAGTGACAAAAGACTGTCACTTGACCTGTGTGAGCATCAGTTTCTCAGTTGTAAAATGACCACCTGGAAAATGAGTGACGTTTAAGGTCTTCTTTCATGATAACTCTGGAATTCAGTGACTTTAACCATGGCTAGTTTTAAACACATTTCTGCAATATTTTTCCTTATTCATTTTGTATTATATGACAGCAGTCACTGATAATGAAGAGACATTCTTTAATGATTAACATAAATACAGCACGAATATAAAATATATATAAAGAAACAGTGCTGTTCCCATACAATACTCTCAGCCTTAGCTATCTAAGATGTAAGATTAAAAATGGAAAATTTTATAAAGTAATAGTTAGCAGCATGTAAATTAAAGCCACACTAGCTAGGTTAAAATCTGGTTCAGCCACTCTTAATGAATGACTTTGGGCAAGTGATTTAATTTCTCTGTGTCTCCATTGCTTTATCTGTCAAATGCAGATACTTAGTAGGTTCTATGAGAATGAAATTATTTAAATGAAGTCCTGAAAATATTTCTTAGCATCTGTTGTTGTTGTTCTGTCACTAAATAGTCATGTCCAACTCTTTGTGCCCTGATGGACCATGGCACGCCAGGCTCCTCCGTCTTCCACTATCTCCCAGAGTTTGCTCAAGTTCATATCCACTGAGGCAGTGATGCTATCTAACCATCTCATCCTCTGCCACTCCCTTCTTCTCCTGACTCCCTTCCTAGCATCAGGGTCTTTTCCAGTGAGTCAGCTGCTCACATCAGGTGGCCAAAGTGTTGGGGCTTCAATATCAATCCTTCCAATGAATATTAAGGGTTGATTTTCTTTAGGATATACTGATTTGATCTCCTTGCAGTCCAAGGGACTCTCAAGAGTCTTCTCTAGCATCACAATTCAAAAACATCAATAAAGCATTTAGGAAGCTTTAATTAAATATATTGTACTACAACTATCTATTTTAAAGGATTAATATATGAATTAAATGAGAAAACATATTAATATAACAGAATATCTAACAGAAAGAAATACATTAACCCAACAAATATTTATTGTGGGCCTCCTCTGTGCTGGTCAAGACATTGGGGACACAGTATTGTATGAAATTCTGTGTTCTCTTGGTGTTTGTACCCTACTGGAGACAGAAAATATGCAAATAATTAAATATTATGTTTAAGGTAGTGAAATTTGCTACAATAAGAATAATTTTGGAGGAGAGAAATTGGGAGTCCTATTTTATCTAAGACTACCAAGAAAGTGCTATCTGACTAGATTCATTTTTTCTCCTAAGGTAATTCATATGATAAATAGAACTTCATAAGTGTCAATGCCATTATTATCCTATTTCATTACAATTTATTACGGTAAGCAAGAGTTTGTATTTGGTATGCCATTACTATTATGATAATAAAAATTAGAGTAGTGACATATGTATTTTTGACAGTTCATACTGTAGTTAGAAAACATGCTCTCACTGTATTTTTGCTAAATTATATTTGCTATAATTATTTATAGTGAATAAACATTTATTTATATATTTATAAAATTATAAAAAATCAATATATATATTTATAATATATAATAAATATATAAACATGCTCTCACAATTATTTTTGCTAAAAAACATTATTATCCAATGAAGCATAATTAAAAATATATAGTTTGATATGTTGTTGCTTAATTGCTCAGTCATGTCTGACTCTTTGTGACCCCATGGACAGTAGCCCACTAGGCTCCTCTGCACATGAGATTTTCCAGGCAAGAATCCTGGAGTGGGTGGCTGTTTCCTTCAGCAGGGGATCTTCCCCACCCAATGATTGAAGCCATGTCTCTCGTTTAGCAGGTAGATTCTTTACTACTGAGCCATCTGGGATATACATCAAACTAATTTTCACTGTTCATAATAACAATGATAACTTTATTTATTTATTTATTTTTTGACTGCACTGCAAAGCATGTGGGATCTTAGTACCCTGACTGCAGGTTAAAACCTTACACCCTGCATTGGAAGCATAGAGTATTAACCACTGGACCACCATGGAAGTCCCCATAATGATCATTTTAGAATGCATATTAAATGTGCATAAAATGTATAAATGTTGTAGAACATTGATTGGGAATTGAGGATTACAGAGATGTCCAAAGTCACACAAGCAACACAGCAACACTCAAACCTGGATCCTTGATTCTAAACTCAGAATTCTTTCTCCTAAACTGCCCAAATAATGATGTATTTCATTGACTCTATACTGTAGTTTCTTAATTCTTAAATACATATTACTAGCCTTCCTTCTTGGTTCATTTTCACTTCTGAAGGCCTGACTACACAAGATAATTCTATTTGCTGCATTTGAGGACTTTCATTACTTTTGCCTTCAAATGAGAAAAATATAGAACTCATTCTTTTTTTGTATTCAGTGTCTCATTTATAATTCAACAGTATTTTCTACTATAGAGCATCTTGCTGCTAAGTTGCTTCAGTCGTGCCCGACTCTGTGCGGCCCCATAGATGGCACCCTGTCAGGCTCCCCCGTCCCTGGGATTCTCCAGGCAAGAACACTGGAGTGGGTTGCCATTTCCTTCTCCAATGCATGAAAGTGAAAAGTAAAAGTGAAGTTGCTCAGTCGTGTCCAACTCTTAGTGACCCCATGGAACGCAGCCTACCAGGTTCCTCCGTCCATGGGATTTTCCAGGCAAGAGTACTGGAGTGGGGTGCCATTGCCTTCTCCAATAGAGCATCTTACTCCATGGTAAACAGTTTACCTAATATGCCAGGTTAACTTCAATGAGTAGTTTATCAGGATAATCAGCAATTCTAGAACAATATGTTCTCCTGAAGCACTGAAAGCTATTTATTCCATGGTATGGACTGAAAACCATAAAGAACTACAGATTCATATACCAGTACTCTTCTATGGCCCAGCTGCTGTAGAGGGAGGTATTATTTTAGAAGCATTTAAATATGCAGTCCCATTAAATCATTTTTTAAAAAGTAATAGATAACACTTTGTTATTATCTCTTCAAGATTTTTACAGTGTAATTTTATTGGTTTAGGGAAAAGAAGAAAAATGAAAAAAAATCCAAGAGCCTTACTCTCCTAACTGTAGTAAAAATAGAAAAGAAGGTATAAATGCTAATCTGCACAATAATGTTGCACTTTATGCTTTCCCCAAAAATGTTTATACACATCATCTCATTTGAAGTTCATGATCACATGTAAAACACTGAAAAGGGAGCCCAGCACAGAGCTAGAGTTAATAATGCTTTTGTTGTCTCAAGTTCAATGTATCTGAGCACTATTCCTTACTCCCTCACCCACAACTCCAGTCTCTTTCTGTTTTCTCACCTGACTTGGCAAATGGTATCATCTAGATCCTCTGGTCTGAAACCTGGGAGACATCAGTGATTCTGTCTAAGCTTTCACCTTAATCACCATCCTCGCCTCTAAGTTTTCCATGAAAATTCATTGATTTGAGTGCTCATGATTTCTTTCACCAAAACTACCACAGTTACCTTTCTCTTAACCTAAAACAATTTCCATTCCCCAACCCCCTTATAATTCCATTGCTACACAGCTGGGGGAAGTGATCCAGTCATGTTGGCTGCCTGCCTGCTTGCGTGCTAAGTCAAGTTGGACACTTTGCAACTTCATGGACTGTAGCCTACCAGGCTCACAGTCCATGGGATTCTCCAGGCAAGAATACTGAAGTGGGTTGTCATTCCTTTCTCCAGGGGATCTTCTCAACCCAGGGACTGAACCCATATCTCCTGCACTGCAGGCGGGCTCTTCACCACTGAGTCACCAGGGAAGCCTGCCTGGTTAACCTTACATATTCCCCCCAGTGATGGCAGCCGAAGACTCGAACTCTTTCAGCCTCAGCATCTTCTTTGTTACTTCTCAGGTGGAGCACATCCTCTACTATTTACTCCCTCCACATCAAATCACATGTGATTCTCAGAATACACTGCTCTCTCAAGCCTTCCGTCCCTTGCATAGCCAACTGCATCTGAAAAGAACACTTTTTCCTCTTTCTTACACTGGGAACCCCCTCCTTATCCTTCAAGACTTGGGCCAAGCATCAGTTTTGCCCTGTTGAGTGCCACTATGTAGTTGTTCCTTATAGCTTCTGTGCCCATCTTACCTGGCTTATTTCCCCTGTGGCCTTTGTCTATTTACACCATGATTCATTTGTTAAGTATTTATTAAATGCTTGATTTCAAAGATAAAAGACACAAGCCATGCTCTTAGTTTGCCTACCATTCAATGTCAGGGGAAACTAAGCAGCTACCATACTGTTATATGAGATGTGGGCCTTTTTGGTGGGGATTCCATGTTGTTCTCTCATCCTGTCCAACTTCTCAACAACGCCTTTTTTACCCCAATGCCGTCTTTCAAAAATTTATTTTTCTCTTTTCCTTTGAGTCCAAAAAATGCTTCATGAAGTCATCCCCACTCTGAACAGGATGAGCCAAGCTCCATATAGGGAGTTAAATCAATGAATTCTTGCCTTCTCAAATTTTCCTGCTGTGTAGCTGGATTATGACTCTAAACTTGAGAGATACTCTGACTACTTATGTCTCATTTTTAGTTTTCACATATGCACCAATGCATCACTATTTCTTATCTGGGATCAACTAGTGACTGAACCTTTTTTTTTTTTTCTTCCTTCTTTCCACTCTTATTTCTTCCTTTCCCTCCAATCTGTCAATAAATATTGAGTACATATGCACCATATATGCTATTAGTTGCTCTGATGCAGAATAAGACAGACATTGTTCTGGTTTTTATGGAGCTTTAAGAATCTAGCAAGGGAAGAGATTGAATTTGTGTTTACCAGAGGCAGGGTGTGGGAGAAGGGGAATGAGGTAAAGGCAATCAACAGGTACAAACTTGCAATTATAAGATGAGTAAATACTAGTGATCATTGCCATGTGTCATATATCCCATGGATGGAGGAGCCTGGTGGGCTGCAGTCCATGGGGTTGCTAGGAGTCAGACACGACTGAGTGACTTCACTTTCACTTTTCACTTTCATCCATGGGAGTAGGAAATGGCAAGCCACTCCAGTGTTCTTGCCTGGAAAATCCCAGGGACAGGGGAACCTGGTGGGCTGTCGTCTATGGGGTCGCTAGGAGTCAGACACGGCTGAAGAGACTTAGCAGCAGCAGCAGCAGCAACATGTCATATATGAACGTTGTTAAGAAAACAAATTCTAAGAGTTCTCATCACAATGCAAAAATTATTTTCTATGTCTTTAATTTTGTATCTCTGTGAGCTGTTGGATGTTCAGTTAACTTATGATAGTCATTTCATGATGTAAGCCAAATCATTATGCTATATACCTTAAATATATACAGTGTTGTTAACATATATATCAATTACATCTTAATAAAACTAGGAGAGAAAAAAATCCACCAATGAAAAAATATGAAATAAAAATATTTATTTATTTAAATTATTTAAATATAATAATGGGAAAATGAAAAAAGGAAGAAATGATTTTTGCTAATGACGTTCTTAGGAATTTAAAGCTTTTTAGCAGTTTTGGATGAGAAGTGGCTTGTGGTCTTTTCTCTAAGAGGGCCACTTCCCTTGGGTGCATCCTGATAAAGCGAAATCTTATCTTTACTACCTCTAAAGTGCTCTACTCAACCTGTAGTGTTGGGGAGAAAGGCAATTTGACTAACTAACTGATATTCAGGTATGGATATCCTACCAACACAACCATGAATAAATGTAAAAGTAGCTTCGAGAGTCTTTGGTTTTCATAGATTAATGCTCTAAATGAAGAGAGTTGGTTTAATAACATTAACATACGATATGCTGTCTCAGTTGCAAACAGATACCATCAGCCTTCTAAGGAAGTGCTTCACTAGTTTGAATGTGCCCACATCTTACTTGGCATAGTTAATGCATTATGCAGCAGACCTGGGTTCGATCTCTGGGTTGGGAAGATCCCCTGAAGGAGGGAATAGCATCCCACTTCAGTATTCTTGCCTGAAAAAACCCATGGGCAGAGGAGCTTGGTGGATTACAGTCCAAAGTGTTGCAAAGAGTCAGATAGGCCTGAGCAACTGAGCACACACAAAATGCATTGTATGCATGCTTTTAATTTGCATATGAGAATCCTCTTTGGTAATTTCTAAAGAGAGCTGGAATAAAGTTGGGGTTAGGAGGAGAAACTCTGGAGTCATACTGGCCCTGACATACCAAGTCATCACTTGCTACATTTAGAATCTTGAACAAGGAATTGAACACTCTGTCCTACAATTTCATCATGTGTACAGTG
This sequence comes from Budorcas taxicolor, assembly GCF_023091745.1. NCBI lineage: Eukaryota > Metazoa > Chordata > Mammalia > Artiodactyla > Bovidae > Budorcas > Budorcas taxicolor. Next base: position 133,131,271 of record NC_068914.1, on the reverse strand, counting down.
AGCTAAAATTAATAGTATAGGTTTGTTGTAAGGATTAAATATGTAGATACAAGGCACTTGGCCTAGTACCTGGTAGATGGAATGTCTTCAGTAACTGCCAGATGAACATTCTTATAGACTAATTTAAATGTTTGTGTGGTGAGGAAGAGAAACAAATTTGATATTAATACCTTAAAATGAGCTTCTAACACTGAGTTGTAGACAAAATAATAACCCCCTCAAAAAGATGCCCAGGTCTTAATTCTCAGAACTGTTAACATTTAATATATTGCCTTACATGTCAAAAAAGAACTTTGCAGATGTGATTAAGAACCTTGAAAGGGGAAGATTATTCTGGATTATACAGAGGGGGTGGGAGGGGGGCATTGTAATCACAAGGGTCATTATAAGAATGGTCAGTGATGAGAAGGAAATGTGGTGATGGAAAAAGTCAAGGTTGGAGAAAAGTGCTTCTTGGGAGGAGGCCATTAGCCAAGGGAAGCAGGCAGCCTTTAGCAGCTGGAAAAAAGGAGAAAGAGATTCTCTCCTAGAGACTTCAGAGGGAACCAGTCTACTGACATCTTTACTTTAACCCCATGCAAATGGTTTTGGAGTTCTGACCTCCAGAACTGTAAGATGATACATTTGTGTTGCTTTATGCCACTGAATTGGTGGTAATGTGTTAGAGTAGCAATTGTTGTGGTTATTGTTCAGCTGATAAATCGTGTCTGACTCTTTGCAACCCCATGGACTGGAGTATACCATGCTTCCCTGTCATTCACTATCTCCCAGAGTTTGCTCAAACTCTTGTCCATTGAATTGGCAATGCCATCCAACCATCTCATCCTTGTTTCCCCCTTCTCCTCCTGCCCTCAATCTTTCCTAGCATCAGGGTCTTTTCCAATGAATTGGCTTTTCAGATCAGGTGGCCAAAGTATTAGAGCTACAGCTTCAGCATCAGTCCTTCCAGTAAATATTCAGGGTTGACTTCCTTTAGGATTTACTCATTTGATCTTCTTGCTGTCCAAGGGACTCTCAGGAATCTTCTCCAGCATCACAATTCAAAAGCATCAAGTCTTCAGTGCTAAGCCTTCTTCATGGTCCAACTCACATCCATACATGACTACTGGAAAAACCATAACTTTGACTATATAGACCTTTGTCGGCAAAGTAATGTCTCTACTTTTTAATATGTTGTCTAGGTTTGTCATAGCTTTTCTTCCAAGGAGCAAGTATCTTTTAATTTCATGGTTGCAGTCACTGTCCACAGTGATTTTGAAGCCCAAGAAAATTAAATCTGTCATTGCTTCCACTATTTCCCTATCTGTTTGCCATGAAGTGATGGAACCAGATGTCATGATCTTAGCTTTTTGAATGTTGAGTTTAAAGCTAACATTTTCCCTCTCCTCTTTCATCCATAACAAGAGGCTCTTTAGTTCCTTGTCACTTTCTGCCACTAGAGTGGTATCATCTGCATATCTGAGGTAGCAATAGGTAACTAGTATACACATCTGGGCTGAATATTTTTTTTCTTTTTAGGCATAGCAAATTTCTAAAATGAAAAATCATAGTTCAGTATATAAATATATATTGCATATGCTTTTCAAAAAAGCATAGAGTTAATTTTGGCCTTCATCACATAAGCAATGTAGAAAATTTTCTGCTTTATTTCTCCAGTTAGACCTAGATAAACACGCTATACCCTCTTCCTTACTTACCTTTCAACTCAGCATAATTACAACTTGTGAGAACTTGTGTATTCTGCTAAGAATTCCAAATTTTAAGTTAGACATTGTTGAATGGAAGGATAGATCAGCTGTTGTTGTTCATTGCTGTTCAGTCATTCAGTCGTGTCTGACTCTTTGTGACCCCATGGTCACAGGCTTCCCTGTTCTTCACCATCTCCCAGAACTTGCTTAAACTCATGTCCATTGAGTAGGTGATGCCATCCAACCATCTCATCCTCTGTTGTCAGTTAAAAAAATTATATATATATATAGAGAGAGAAACACACACACACACATATATATATATTTCCTTCAGTCAGTTAAGAAAAAAATATCTTTGAGAAAAGAGAAAAAGTAATTACACTGCTAACATTTATTGAGTGTATTTTTTTTTACTAAACACTACTTTAAAAAAATAGCTAAAACTTCTTTCTGCTTTCAAAGTCCTAGTTCTTACATTTGATTTTGCCTCTCTCTACTGAAATAATACTTATGTCAGACACAGTACTTTCAAAAGGGATAATTTCTGGGCAAGATTATTTTTTGTTATAAAATGAATCAATACAAGGGTTCTTAAAGTAGAAACCCCCAAAGAGTTTCTAAATAATTAATTTTTTTTAATGTGCGATTTATATATATAGCTTCCCTTGAGCACAGTTGCTGCACAAAGTGAGGAATATCTGTGTGTATATAGTGTCTGTAACTGGGCATGTTTCCATACATCAACCGTAGTGCATGCATGACGTTTAAAAACATGTCATTTAAAAAAAAAAAAATTAAAAAATTTAAAAAAATAAAAACATGTCATTTAAAAAGTAGAGCAGTTTCTAGATTAATTTTGTTCCAAAAGCCTAAAACTGCTGTGTTGAAACACCAACTAATTACTGATAATTATTTCCATCTCATGCACCTTGCTTTATATTCATGGAGGAAGTTGAATGTGATGTTTCCAGACCTTAATAAATAAGAAAAATAAAAGACCTGAGAGAAACTTTAATCAGTTATTAAAATGAATTTTACCTTTATTTAAAATTCTGTTTGAAAGAAAAATAAACACGTAATATTCTTTCAAACATGCTGCAAGATGGCCTTGACATATTGCAATATGATAACAGAGATTTGGTGGCACTTGTGATAAAGAATCCACCTGTCAATACAGGAGACTTCAGACACACGGGTTCAATCCCTGAATTGGGAAGATCCCTGGAGAAGGAAATGGCAACCCACTTCAGTCTTCTTGTCTGGAGAATTCCATGGATAGAGGAGCCTGGCAGGCTATAGTCCATGGGGTTGCAAAGAGTTGGGCACAACTGAGCTCTCTCTCTCTCAAACACACATACAACAGAGATTTAAAAATGAACTTAAATATCCACCTAATTTTTAAAAACATATATTATGTGACAGCTTCAGGAGTCAAATCAGAATGAGACACCTTGATTTCTAAGAAGGTGTATATGTGTTTTTATAAATTTTTCATCTTTTCTTTATTCTTTCATGCACACAGCATGGTTATTTGGCCAATAGTTACAAACTGCACAACTTCTACAGGTTTCCAACAGCAGGGACTTGTCAGTGCTGGATAAAATCGTACAGTACATGCCAGCTCAAACATGGACATTTCCTCTTCTGTTTTCCTGCTCCCAAAGGCCAGCCAATCCAGGGTGAAAGCCCTGAAATCTGGCGCATATGATTCAGAATCTCAATACAAATGATTATGCTTTGGTTCCAGTGCCTCTGCAGGTGATAGAAAGTAAGCTGCCTTCTCCCCAGGAGAGGACGGCAGTCAATATGTTCACAAATGCTTTTCTTTTAAAAAGAAAGAATTTATTAATGCAGTATAGTGTTTAGAAAAACAGCTACTCTCAAAGACAGTGCTTATTAAATTTTAAACCATGACCAGAGAGAGTAAAGAGGAATGTGGAATTTGAGTATGGCTTGCTTTATGGATACCATAAACAGATTTTGTTGTTTGTTGTTTAGTTGCTAAGTCGTGTCTGACTTTTTTGCGACCCCGTGGACTATAGCCTGCTAGGCTCCTTTGTCCATGAAATTTCCCAGGCAAGAATACTGGACTGGGTTGCCGTTTCCTACTCCAGGGTATCTTCCTGACCCAGAGATCAAAAACCCCTGTCTCCTTCATTGGCAGGTGGATTCTTTACCACTGAGCCATGTGGAAAGCCCTCTGAATACAGTGAAAGTGAAATGAAGTGAAGTTGCTCAGTCGTGTCCCACTCTTTGTGACCCCATGGACTATAGCCCACCAGGCTCCTTCGTCCATGGGATTCTCCAGGCAAGAATACTGGAGTGGGTTGTACATATGATTAAATGAGAAACTTGTCCATTTTCAACTTATCTCTCAAGTATAAAGCTTTCAATAGAAAAATTTATTAATAATACCTATTTCTTTGGGAGGAATGATGCTAAAGCTGACACTCCAGTACTATGGCCACCTCATGCGAAGAGTTGACTCATTGGAAAAGACTCTGATGCTGGGAGGGATTGGGGGCAGGAGCAGAAGGGGACGACAGAGGATGAGATGGCTGGATGGCATCACTGACTCGATGGACGTGAGTTTGAGTGAACACCGGGAGTTAGTGATGGACAGGGAGGCCTGGCGTGCTGCAATTCATAGGGTCGCAAAGAGTCGGACATGACTGAGTAACCGAAATGAACTGAACTGAACTGAACTTCAATGGGAAAATTTGCAAGGCATAGATAGTTATTTTCTTTTTATAGACTTAAACAATGCTTATTACTACTATGGTAAGTATCTGTGTAACAGACAAAGACAATTCATGTATATTAGTTTTCTATGGCTACATAATAAATTATCACAAACTTAACAGCTTAAGAGAGCATGTATTTATCATCTCAATTTTGTAGATTCGAAGTCCAACATGATTTAACTAGGTTCTCAGCTTAGGGTATCAAAGGCTAAAATCGTGTGTCAAGTAGAATAAGTATTCATCTGAAAGCTCTGGAGAAATATTTTATTCCTAGCTTATTTGGGTTATTGACAGAATATAGTTTCTTACAGTTACATGGTTGAGTTTCCTATTTTATTTCTGACTATTGGCTGGAGATCACTTTCAGCAACTAGAGATCACACTCAAATCATTTCCACGTGGCCACAACCATCTTTAGGTCAGCAATGGCATGTCAAGTCCTTCTTATATGTCAAATCTCTGACTTCCCCTTTTGCTACCAGCTAGAGAAACACTTCTGCTAAAGGGTTTATGTGATTAGTTAGGCCCATCTAGATAATCCTCCTATCCTAGTCAACTTATTAGTATCTTTAATTACATCTGCAAAAACTCTATTGCCAGGTAACAATCATGGGAAAAACTCAGAGGTGGCAATTAAGAGGGCCATGTTAGAATTCAGGGCTTCCCTTGTGACTCAGATGGTAAAGCGTCTGCCTACAATAAGGGAGACCCAGGTTCAATCCCTGGGTCGGTAAGTTCCCCTGGAGAAGGAAATGGCAACCCACTCCAGTATTCCTGCCTGGAAAATCCCATGGACAGAGAAACCCGATAGGCTACAGTCCATGGGGGTCACAAAGAGTCGGACACGACTGAGCGACTTCACTTCACTTCACTTCACTTCACTTCATGTCAGAATTCTGCCTGCAATAGTGGGTATCTATTTAGCTTATGTTTCTTGGTTACCTCCATATTTTATTGTCTCTGAACTATTTCATATCTCTGTAAATTTTATAATACTGCTAATAGTTCAAGTGATTCTTATCCATAGAAATGCAAGTGAAATGTGTCTGGTAGAATGCAACTGATTGTTGCCCTATGGATAGGTTACTTTTGCATCTATTTGTAATTTCATTTTAGCATTCTCTTTTGCTTATATATAGGATGGTTCTTTAAACTCTCCTTTACTTAGTTACTTCCTGATAGCTCAGTTGGTAAAGAATCCTCCTGCAGTGCAAGAGACCCCAGTTTGTTTCCTGGGTCGAGAAGATCTGCTGGAGAAGGGATAGGCTACCCACTCCAGCATTCTTGGGCTTTCCTTGTGGCTCAGCTGGTAAAGAATCTGCCTGCATTGTGGGAGATCTGGGTTCAATCCCTCAGTTGGAATGATCCCCTGGAGAAGTGAAAGGTTACCCACTCCAGTATTCTGGCCTGGAGAATTCCATGGACTGTATAGTCCATGGGTTCACAAAGAGTCATACATGACTGAGCAACTTTCACTTTGACTTAGTTGTAACATCTTACTGGTTCCCTCACTAAATATTAAATTAAATAATATATTTGACTTGTGTTTATTTAATGTTTCTACGAATTATACTTGCACATTTAAAAAATAGTCCTAAATTGGTCCTTTGTTGTAATAATACTCAAGTGGTTCCTTAGTATACAGACTCAATCTTAAATAAGGTCATAAGAAGCTTTGTTAAGAAAATTTAAGTGTCCTAAAAATGAAGGGTATAGTAGTGGAAAAGGCATTACTATTTCAAGAGGAGTTTTTTGCTCATAACTTAAAGATGTTATATTTGAACAATTGTCTCAATTTCAAGAACTTCATATTTACTTTTTTCTTAAGGGGAGAATACTGAATTCATATGCTTAGTAACAGAAGTACAACAATGACTTCTTTGAGCTTTCTCTAAATGAAGGAAAGCCTCAAACAAACAAACAAAAAGGATCACAATAATTGGCTATACCATAATGCAAAATAAAAAGTTTTTAAAAATGCAAAAACAAAAACAAATAACTGAACTCATAGATACAGAGAACAGACTGGTGGTTATCACAGACTGGGTGTGGCAGGGTAGGCAGAATGGGTTAAAGCAGTCATCAGAACATATAAATTTCCAGTTATAAAGTAAATAAGTCCTGGGGATATAATATAGAACATGGTGACAATAGTGGATAATACTTCATTATATATTTGAAAGTTGCTGAGAGTAAATTTAAAAGTTTTTATCACAAGAAAAAGAGACTATGTGTGGTGATGGATGTTAACTAGACTTATGGTGATCATTACATATACACACCTTAAATCATTATGTTGTATACCTGAAGCTTATACAATGTTGTATGTCAGTTACATCTCAATTAACTAAAAGAAATTTTACAAATTATGGGTCATAAATTAACTTGACTGGTTTAGCTTTATGTACCCTAAGATATCTCTCTGGAGGAGGAAATGGCAACCCACTCCAGTGTTCTTGCCTGGAGAATGCCATGGACAGAGCAGCCTGGTGGGTTACAGTCCAAGGGGTTGAAAAGAGTCGAAAACAACTTAAGTGACTTAGCATGCAAGATATCTTTAAAAGGTCTATTGCACAATTGATTATACTTACCAAGAATGATAGGCCCAGCATTATAAACTTAATGTTTTACACAAATATTTTCTCCAACTGTTTTCGAATGTCATATTTTAATGATCTATGATGATAAAACATTGAAAAGTTTTTATGTTTGAATGCTAGTCAATACCCTGGAACACTATTTCACTTTGCTAAACATAATCTCTAACTCTGCAGATAATATTCTTAGACAATATTCTAGATAATTCTTAGATAATATTCTCTTTGTACATAAGAGTGATGCTATGGAAGGACAAAAAAGAAAGTTAAATTTGCTTTACCTTGTTTCTAACTTTAGATTCCACTAGTAGATACAGGCTGCAATATACCAGATGTTTTCTGGAAAATATGTTTTTTAAAAAAAACAAGTGTCTTAAATTAGAGTCAATGAAAAGGAACTTATTCAGCAAGAGGATCTTAGTTAAAAGCCTGTTAACTTTAGAAGGAAAGCATAAGGCTTTCCTTGGAATTCCTTCTTACTGAGAAAAAAATAGTTCTCATAGAAAGCATCCTTTCCTGACTCATTTACATTTCTGCATCCGTGAGAAAGAAGCAAGAGGCTGACGCTGAAAGCAGCACTTAATCAGCAAAATAAACTTACAGTATAGACTTGTGGGAGATTCCCTTCAGTACGGTTAATTAGTCATTTCTGGAATCAATGAGTAGCAAGTTCACCTTCAACCCTTCTTGCCATGCTGTTTTTTCAAGACACTGGACCAAGTAAAATCGGGCTGTTGTGTTAAAACCTTAAAGTACTGCTTTTAGACTTCCTTGGTGGCTCAGATGGTAAAGCGTCTGTCTACAATGTGAGACCTGGGTTCGATCCCTGGGTTGGGAAGATCCCCTGGAGAAGGAAATGGCAACCCACTCCAGTACTCTTGCCTTGAAAATCCCATGGACGGAAGAGCTTGGTGCAGGCTACTATCCATGGGGTCACAAAGAGTCAGGCACGACTGAGCGACTTCACTTTCTTTCTTTCTTTAGACTTTACAAGTAGACTACTTCTTTTTAAGTAAATTGTTTAAATCATGACTGTTTCATTGCACTACTCTATAAAACAAACCCTTGAGATAGTCTCACTTTTAAAAGTGACCTAGTATGATGCAGAAAATATTTATAAATAAGTTCAAGGAACAAATAAAGTAAATGAACACATTCTGAAAAATCAACAGCAAATGGCTTGGATGTTTTATTTCTAATATGACCTAAAGTAATCAAATAGACTTGGCACAGGAATATTACAGCTTTCCAGGATCATTTTCCAATGCCTTTGAACAGTAGAGTTTTCTCATGGACACATTGAGTTCAACTTTGAATTTCTTGCTTTGAAGCATTCCTGATTTTATTGGTGCTTAAAGGCAAAATTTGGATTTTATTTATTTAAAATGCATTAGAGAATTATTAGCAGAATGTCTGGGTTTATGATAAAGGCATCTTACCAACAGATGGATAAACCCCGAAAACTGCACCTGTATGGATTCACTTAGAAAACTGATAGAATTGCTTAAATGCTGATTTTGAAACTGTTAAAGAGCATTAGTGATTTTTCACACAAGAACAATCAGGTTTAAAATCTGCTCTGTCAGATTTTAGCAAACATGACCACAGAAACTTTTAAAAGTATGCAGAGAGCTAACTCATTTGAAATGACCCTAATGCTGGGAAAGATTGAGGCCAGGAGGAGAAGGGGATGACAGAGGATGAGATGGTTGGATGGCATCACCAACACAATGGACATGGGTTTGGGTGGACTCCGGAAGTTGGTGATGGACAGGGAGGCCTGGCGTATTGTGGTTCATGGGGTCGCAAAGAGTCAGACACGACTGAGTGACTGAAATGAACTGATTGCCAAATGAAAGCCCAAAATATATAGGTTGGATTTTTACAGGGCCAAAATAAGCCATTCCAAGGGGAAGAATTTGGTGTATACACATGTGGCCCACCTCATGGCAAGCCATTGTGGAGCCAGGTGTTTTAACTAGATTGTTTGTACTTCTCAACTTTAGAGTCCAGCCTTTGGCCGTTCAGGCTTCACATAACGATTTAAGCCCTCCTTGGCGCCTGAAGCGCAGTTCAAGTTTGGCTTTCTCCATGAAGTCTTTCCAACTAATTAAAATTACCTTGATTTCTTCTCAGCAACGGGCGATCACCAGCTGACCTTGTATGCTTTGCTGTATGCATTTCAAGATGTGTGCATGTACGTGTGCACTCATACACATGTGTGTTTCTGGGTACATAACAAACCTTGCCTCCCAGGCTGGAGTTTGCACGTCTCCGTACCGGGAGCAAGGCCGCCTGCCTTTGTTTTTCCCACGGTTCTGCCTAGTGCAGCACTTGCTATTAAGCATGGAATGGTCCCACTGTGAAACTCCAGGCTGCTGTGGCCAAAGGGGTTTTTAATGGGGTACACAGGAAGTATCCTCGAGCCCATGTTTTTGCCGAGTGGGGGATTCATTTTCAACTTGGACCTAAGCTGGAATTTATTTTCCCAGCCAAAAGCAGTAGCATATACACCCTGTCCTTGCAACGGCTGCAGTGCTGGCAGAACACAGAGGCGGCAGACAGAGAGTACTCAGAGAAGACAGAAAGCTGCCGGGCTGCTCAAATAGACAGAAGCCAGTCCCGGTATAATAAATACTTACAGTAGCCAGTTAGCTGACAGGGAGGAGCAAAACTGCTTTCACCATGGATTATATACTGTTTAAGAAGACTCTGTATTATAACCTGAAAAGCAATCAAAGATAGGAACAAAGAGTTTTCTACTCTAAACAATAAGGAATTTGATACAAAGAAGTGATTATCTCAGTACAGCAGTTGTTGTTTATAGTCACTGTCTTGTCTGACTCTGCAACCCCATAGACTGTAGCCTGCCAGGCTCTTCTGTCCATGGGATTTTCTGACAAGAATACTGGAGTGGGTTGCCATTTCCTTCTCCCAGAGATCTTCCCCACCCAAGGATCAAACTCGTGTCTCCTGCATTGCAGGCAACTGGTTTTTGTTTTGTTTTGTTTACCACTGAACCACCTGGGAAGCCCCTTCTATAACAGCCGGGTTGTAAAAAGAATGTGAATGACAAATTGACAACAGATGAAAATTCCTCTCTGCTGGACCTTAATAGAGACACTTTACTAGTTTCACTGAGCTAATAATACAGGATTAGAAAAGGATTTTCTGACTCTACTCAATATTATTGCTATTTTGTTACATATACTTATCCTAAAATGTTAGTAAAATCTAAATGTCACCCTTATATTTTTCTTTATAGAACCGTGAGATCAAGAAACCTTCTAGATATTGTTCATGATAGAATCTGAACCCAGTAGCTTGCAAGCATGATTCTGGCCCCAATGTTGGACATACCAGGGTAGCATCCTTTATTGGAGAATTCTATAAGAAAAGTTATTCGTATTAGGATACAATGCACTAATACCAGACTGGGCAAATGTGACTGTTCATTAAGTACCTGTTAGTTTAACCCCAAATATCATGAATATAAGGATTTCTTCTTTTGAGTTTATCTTTAAAATAAACCAGGATAAATCTCCCCAATACTCTGTACACAGTGAAAAGACAAAAGCAAGATGAGATTGGATGCCTGATAACCTTTAATTAAAAGAGAAAAACAGTGGGCTGTTAGTAAGCCTCAGAAGTGACATTTACCTTGGTCAGTTTACCTAGGCTCAGAGTTTGACATCCCAGCCAAAATAATCTTGTCAGTCACCCAGAGTCTCCGAATGTCAAGGAGGCTGACTTGCATTTTCCAAACTCATAAGAGGCTGAAAAATGCCAACTTTGTTAATATAGTGTGTTATAACTTAGAACTCTGGAGCTTGAGTGACAAAAATCCCAATGTCAAGCTGAGCACGAAAGGAATTTATCAGTTTAAATAACCACAAAAGTTTGGAGATTTGAGGTTTGGGTGACTTGATGTTGAGGCTCAAACAATCTCACAGTTAACCTGGTTCTCTGTTTTAGATTGATTTCCCTCCATGTGTTGGGTTCATTTGCAGACATATCACTATCTTTTTTAAAATTAGAGGATAATTGCTTTATAATGTTGTATTGGTTTCTGCCATACAACAACATGAATCAGCTATAACTGTGTGTATGTGTATGTATTAATGTATATGTATATATATCCATGGGCTTCCCTTGTAGCTCAGATGGTAAGGAATCTGCCTGCAATGGTCTGATCAACCTGGGTTCAATCCCTGGGTCAGAAAGATCCCCTGGAGAAGGGAATGGGAACCCATTCCAGTATTCTTGCCTGAAGAATTTCATGGACAGAGGAGCTTTGCAGGTTACAGTCCATGGGAGTCGCAAAGAGTTGAACACAACTGATGACTAACACACACACACACACACACACACACACATATGCATATATCCCCTCCCCCTTGAGCCTCCTTCCCATCCCAGTCCACCCCATCTAACCCCTCTAGGTCGTCACAGTGCACCAGGCTGGGCTCCCTGTGTTGCACAGTAGCTTCCCACTAGCTATCTGTTTTACACATGATAGTGTATGTAAGTCAGTCCTATTTTCTCAATTTGTCCCTCCCTCTCCTTCTCCTACTGTGTCCACAAGCCCATTCTCTACATCTGCCAGACGTGCTCACTATTCTTGATTAAAAACTGAGCAGTGTCGCTCCAGACTTCACATCCAGTGTGGAAGCGGGGAGAATCTCTCTTCCTTAACTACCCTGGATTTTGTTAACATGGCCCCCACAGAGCCATGTACCCATCCAGGAACCAGTCACCAGGCCAGGGAATCATCAGCTAACATGTGCTGATTCATGTTAGCTGGTCCTGAGACTGAAAATGAAGTCAATCCTTCCTTGATTGTGTAGCCTAAGGGGAAGGATTCATTATTTTTCAAAGGAAATGCTATGTATTATTATTAGAAAGTAAAAAAGATTCTAGGCATAAAAAGGAGATTATATTATGCAATGAAAAACATAGTTGAGCTAAATATTCACTTCAAGGGGTGGGATGGTGTGGAAGGTGGGAGGGAGGTTCAAGAGGAAGGGGACATAAGTGTACCTATGGCTGATTCATGTTGATGTATGGCAGAAACCAACACGACATTGTAAAGCAATGATCCTCCAATTAAAAATAAACTTAAATTTAAAAATTTTAAAAATAATATTCACTTCAGCCTGACCAGCATACTTTTTCCCCCTGAGCAAGCTAAAAGTGGAGATAGATAGAAATATCAGACTTTGTTGTTTTTTTTTTTTTTTGGTGGACAAGGACTTAGATCGAAGAAAGTTGGCTATATAATTCAAATATTTTCTGGCACAACCGGTTGTATTCAGCTTCACATTGATTCTACATCTAGGAGGTGGTCTGGGCATTGGTTGCTGGGGACCTCGCTGGAGACCTATGTGTTGTTTCTCACACTTGTCATATAATGAAAATTCTAGCTGGTTAAGCAAGCTATATTTTAAATTTGAGGCAGGCAGTTTCTAAGAGAAATTGATTTTAGAACTCTGTGTAGAGCATAGAACTCTAATATCTGTCTGTCAGACTTCACTGGACTGTACAGGTGAGCCCTTTGCTTCAAACATGGCCCTCACTTTTTGTTATTTCTCTTCCATTTTCTTGAAAGTAATAGCAGTTTACTATTCCATTTACTTGTGCGTGTACCCTTAGGCAAATCATTTGACCTCTGTATATTTCAGGTTTATCAATTGTAAGTGAGACTATGTAAATTCCATCCACCCTTTCCATATTTTCCATGACCATTTTCTCAATAAAGTGAAAGAAAGTGAGGTCGCTCAGTCGTGTCTGACTCTTTGTGACCCCGTGGACTGTAGCCTACCAGGCTCCTCTGTCCATGAGATTCTCCAGGCAAGAATACTGGAGTGGGTTGCCATTTCCTTCTCCAGGGGATCTTCCCGACCCAGGGATCGAACCCGGGTCTCCTGCATTGGAGTCAGACGCTTTAACCTCTGAGCCACCAGGGAAGCCCTTCTCAATAAAGGGGTCATTAAAGTTTCCCTCTTGTTTTACATATCATATGTATTTATGTTGTACTTTTGCTAAGTTACATGTTCTGTCAAAGTCCAAATCTCAGCCTTGGAAAAATAGAGGTTTATTTCTCACTTGTGATATATGTCAGCTGGGACTCTGCTCTACATCATCTTCATTTAAGAACAGGCTGGAAGAGCAGCAGATCTTCCCTGGGTTGGGAAGATCCCCTGGAGGAGGGCAAGGCAACCCACTCCGATGTTCTTGCCTGGAGAATCCCATGGACAGAGGAGTGTGGTGGGCTACAGTCCATAGGGTCAGAGAGTCAGATACGACTGAAGAGACTTAGTACACACACATGGAAGAGCAACCTCTGCTCAGTAAATGTCAGCATAAGGATAGAGGGGAGAATCCTGATAGAACCCATGGCCTTGAGTAGATCCCTTCAGCTTACGTTCTGTTGGCCAAAGAAAGTCACATGACCAAGGCAAGCATCAGTCTGGTAGAAAGTGAGCTGGTCTCACTGAGAAGGGCAAGCACAAGGCAAAGGGCTGGAATATGTAATCCTCTCACAGGAAAGGGTAGGGAGGACTTGGAAAAAGACAATCCCCCCTACCAGAGTACTCACTGCCCAAGTATATCAAGAATTTATTTTTTCATGTATTATGTTGCCTTATTTCTTAGGTGAAATAATGACATTAAAAAAAAAATACATTCTAGCATTTCTTAGTCCTACATTAATAGTAAATCCTGTGGACTAGCTAAGAAAATGGGGTCACTCTGAGAAAAAAGAATGTCAGCTAGAACCAAATCTTATCGATGCAAGCTAGTGATTAGTTGTGGTTTTGTTCAATTCAGTAGATTTTGGGGTGGTAATAAAGCCCACGGGGAGAGAAAACAGTAAGTATTAGTTTTGGGTGTGTGATTTATTCTGACTTTTCCCAATTACCATTTAAATTCTGAACTTGGGTGATACACATGTTTACCCATGAACCAACTGAATATCAGCTATTCACCAAGTAAGGGACTGCTGCAAGACTGGAGTGGATTTAGCACAAGTAACCGTGACAGGAAATTGCAGTATTGATGGGATTAAGTTTCCTTTTCTTTTGAAGGGTTCCTGTGGTGTCCCAGTCAGTCTAATGCAAGATTTCTCAAAGTGTGTTCCAGGAGCTGGCAGAATCAGCAGGACTTGGGAATTTGCTAGAAATAGGAATATGGGGACTCATCTTTTGACCTAATGAATCAGAATCTAGGGCTAAGACCCATCCACATCTTCTAGTTGATCCTGAAATGCACTAAAGTTTGGAAACCACTGATTAGAGGCTGTTCTTAAACCTTTAGGACTTCAAGTCTGACCAGGTGGGAGCTGGGTTTCTGAGTGGCTCAGGGCATGTCAGCACCTTTTCCTTCCATCCTACAGAATCTAGTGCCATTTATAATCCCCACCTGAAAAAACGTATCTTATACTGCCTAGCGTTTGAAACTTTCAAGTGATCGTTGACATGGATTAGTGTGAGAACTATTTCTATATCACCACATATTTGCTTTAAAAATATGTTTTAACTGTTTGCCTCACTATGCCACTTTGACCAATGTTATGTGATCTTGAAATAAAAAACCTTGTCTTATTTTAGGGTCTGCTTTGCCAAAAATATTTATGGCTTTCCTAGCTCTGCCAGGATAGGAGAGCTGCAGGGGTTTGGTTTATAGCAAGCTGACTTGTGTAGGTCAAGAAGGCCTGTGGAAAAATCTGAACTGTGCCTCTTTCCCAAACCAAATTCAGGCCACAGTCCAGGAAGAGAGAAATAAACATTCAGGTGAAGAATTGTTCATTTCTTCTGGAATATTTAAAAGATCTTTCCTAAGAAGACTTGATTTGGGATCAGAGAAGTAGGATGCAAAAGAAAGCTTTAGTGGGAATTAGTGTTTTCACAACTGAGGATTGAATCATCATAAAATGTTCCCTTTCCAGCCTGTTTGCAATCTTCAGGTTATTTTGAGAGTAATCCCTCTTTCATAATCCATAGTTCTTTAGCACAGATATATAGGGTGGCTCAGATAGTAAAGAAATCACCTGCAATGTGGGACACCTGGGCTGGACCCCTGGGTTGGGAAGATCCCCTAGAGGAGGGCATGGCAACCCACTCCAATATTCTTGCCTAGAGAATCCATGGACAGAAGAGCCTGGTGGGCCACAGGCCATGGGGTTATAAAGAGTCAGAGATGACTGAGCAACTGACTAAGCACAGCACACAACGTACTGACTGAATCTACCATTGTTGCTTTTTTGATGAATGTCTCTTAATATAACTGAGGTATTTTTGTTGATTCTTATGGGAAATATTTATCTGTTTTAAACCATGTCATTTTTCCAAGTAAAAGGATGACTCCTAGAACTGAAATTTCAGGCTAAATTTTAAGCTTTCTTCTTTGAAGTGTTCACAGTATATGTGTTTAGGAGTTTACCTGCGGTTTTTGTTGAGCTACTGTAACATTTTACACAATTTCTTTCTTTAGAGGAAGGTACTAAGGTGGGGGGAAGGATGTAATGACATGATACATTGAGAGTTAACATGACACTTAAAAATGGGCAAAGGATACCTTCTAAAATTTATATTTATAACCTGATTTTTCCAGGATGTATCAGTCTGGGGGCATAGATAGGATGTTGTAATTAAAGAATATGGGACAAAATAATGATAAATTTTTATTTTATAGAAACTATCATGTTAGAGTCACCACTCTTGGCATTTCTTTCCATCTTCCTCCTTTATCCCCTGTGCTTGTCATGTGTCTCTTGGTTCACATCTCTAATGATGAATTTTCCCTTGTGACATCACTCATGTTACAACGTAGCCTCGATTTTACTTCATTTCCATGGTATTTGTGGTAAAGTAAAGAGAAATACCTTCCCACGATAAGATTAAGCCCTACAGACTTGTTCCTTTTCTTCCCACAGTAGCACACTTTTTTCTTTTCTATTTGATTTATGGATTTAGTCTCTGACAGCCTCCTTTTCCAAAAGAATCTGGTATATGTTTCCAAAGGACTTTTCCAGAAGACACTTTTTATGATGTGTTATTTCGCTGCTTTCTTTATTCTCTAATTTCCAATGTGTCTAAACTCAACTTCAAAAGCAGTTCTATCTATCAAGTATGAACTTCTTTTAAATCTTCCATAGTGCCTGAGAGGTAAAGAGGTCACCATTTTTGCCTAAATGTTTGAAAATTTTGATAACGTGATGTATTCTACCATGGCCATTCTCATGAGCATAATTATGAGTTTCAAAAGTATAATCCTAGCCAACTCTCTAAAATATAGCTAGAGATGACCAACTCTGTAATAAATGGAAGCCCTTCCTGTGTAACTCTGAGAACATATAGAAATAAAATCTTTTATTTAGAAAATATATTTTCAATAGTTATCTGGATCAGTCTTTCTGGGATCAGAAAAATATGAATTGGCTTTGTGAGTAAAAGAATCCTCAGGCTGTACCATGGTGACCTTTTAGTTGATTTTTGGTGTGTATTATGAACTAAATATTTGTGTTCCCCCCAAAATTCATAAAAGACACTCATACTAGAAAAGCTTGAGGGCAAGGGGAGAAGGCGCAACACAGGAAGAGATGGTTGGATGGCATCATTGACTCAGTGGACACAATTTGAGCAAACTCAGGGAGATAGTGAAGGACAGGGAAGACTGGTGTGCTGTAGTCCATGGGGTAACAAAGAGTCAGACATGACTTAGCAATTGAACAACATCAAAAATTCATAGGTTCAAATCCTAACTCCAAGGTGATAGTATCAAGAGGTGAGACCTAATGATTTACATCATGAGGGTAAAAAGTTCATGAATAGGACCACAGAGAGATTCCAGAGCACTTTCTCTGGTCCCCTGTGAGGACACAGCAAGGAGTTGGTCATCTGCAACCAGAGAGTGGCCTCTCACCAGATACTGAATCAACTGGTACCTTGATCTTGGTCTTCCAGCCTCTAGAACTGTAAGAAATAAATGCTGTGTAAGTCATCCAGTCTATGATATTTTTGTTATAGCAGCTCAAAGTGACTAAGATCGCTCCCAAAAATGCTGTGCCAGGGAGGAATAAAGCAACTAAAGTGCAAAAACTTAAATAAGAGGGTTAGTTAAAAAAAATTCTTTTTAATTTAAAACGTTTTAAAAATAAACAAAAAATTTTATAAAAGGGACTTTCATAGTGATCCGGAATATTCCATGCTTCCACTTGTAGGGTGAACAGGTTGGATCCCTGGTTGGGGAACTAAGATCCTGCATGCTGCAGCCAAAATAATAATAATAAAGAAGGCAAGATCTAAGATATTTTATTGAAGGGAGCACTGCAATGGGAAAGGGACAAAGCACATCATTTGGAGAATGGGCTCAGTAGACATTAAAGAGTCCAGTGGGTCAGAGGGAGGTTCAGAAACACACAGAGGACCACAAACTCAGTCTGCAACACTGATCTTCTTATGAACAAGATGAGAAGTGTGCCTTTACAGTTAAAAGATACACCAGATCTGCATAAGCAGTGTTTTGCTTTCCTTTCCATTATTATGTAGAGATTGGGAAATGGCAAACCACTCCAGTGTTCTTGCCTGGAGAATCCCAGTGATGGGGGAGCCTGGTGCGCTGCCATCTATGGGGTCGCACAGAGTCGGACACGACTGAAGCAACTTAGCAGCAGCAGCAGGGAGCTTCCTTAGATTTTATTTTGGGTGTTAGGGCTCTATGTCCATTGAATTCAGCTTTGATCAACATGAATGGTCCCTTCACTTTTTATATTAACCTTCTTTCTTTCATCTACTGGATGCTTCTCTCTTGGTTGCATTTGACTACAAACTTCACCCCCAGTCTCCACGTTTCCTATGCTTGATGGTTGACTCTGGTAAATCTTACTAAATGATTGTCTGTCCTTGGCTAAAACTCCCTTGGTGAAGAAACATCACCAACTCTCAAAGTTGTTGATCTTTTCATTTTCAAATGGCTTTCATTGTTAGCAAGTTCTTTATTCTCTGGCCAAGTCACAGAAGCATGTACAAAATGATTGTGTAAGCAAGCTGCACCTCCTGTCCTGGATCAGTAACTGCACTGATCTTCACACTCACCCATTCCACACACAGGACTGCTGGGAAGCGTGGACGTCAAAATCTTACCAATGGATAATATTTCTGTCTCTTTCAATTCAAAACAGAACATTTATTCTTTCCAAATTTCAAACTCTCTTTGATGGCTGGTCTCAATAAGATGTTTTTGATGACTGCTTTCTTCAGGTAATTGGAGTATGTGTGTGCTTAGTCACTCAACCATGTCCAACTCTTTGTGACCCCATGCAAGGTACATTGTTTGCAAAATGAAGCTGTAGCATTTTCAAGGAACAGGAGTGCTGATGAGTAGGACACTAAAAATATCTGCTACAGTCCATCCCATGTACTACCCAGACCCACTTATGCCCGGCTTGAAATTAATCTGCTCTGTTATGGATTCTACAAAGGGCCAAACTCACTCTCTTTCTCTCTTTATTCACATACACACATAATACAAACAATTTCTAAAACAAATCTCCTTCTTTTACCACTCATTTAAAGTCTCCTCACTCTCAGGCAGCACTTCCACCGGCCTAAGCTTCTTGCCTGATGTATCACAGACATACCTCCATGAGGATTCTCAGCCTTAAATTGACTTGATCTTGTCAGATTATCCCCAGGGACGGAAAGTACCAAGAGGTTCCTCAATGAATCCCCTGAGTTCCAGTCTTATTTTTCTCTGTCCCCTATAGCATCAACCTCTCTTCTCCTGATAAGCAGTAGAGTAACTCCTTTCACCCCTTGCTGACCTACTAGCATGAGGCATGCAATGTGTCTAGAGAGCAACCAAAGTTTTAGGTGTAATGAATCCTCAATTGTGTCCCAGGGTGGAAGGCTGTGCTGCAGCCATCCTCCCCTCCCCATTTGTCTCCACCTTATGAGTTCATTTTACCATTCTATCAGGCTGGCATCTTCTGGCTTGCATGACATCTGTGAGATAGTGCTGTCTGTAACCAGAATAATTCCGCAGTTAGAGATCAGAGGTAAGTCACTGGTATGTACAACCATGGGGTATGTGATGGGAGCTGACAGTGTCTGCTGCATTGATAATAAAGGGGTCTGTGATATTGTGACTTATAAAAAGGAATATATATTTGGACTTCACCCCGGTTCCTGGCACAGGGCTCCTAAAACTCTTGGAATTTCTTATGTGATGGGAGCTATAAAGGTGTCTTTTGTTATGTTATTGGGTTGACTCTTGGGCCCCACGTAAGAAAGGGGGCAGGTTGCCAAGAGAATCAACCATGTGATTAGAAGACTGAAACTTTCCTTCCTGCTCTTGACCTCCAGGAAATGGACTGGGGTTGGAGGTTGAATCATTTAATTGATCATGTGTATGTAATGATGCCTCCAGAAAAACCCAGGAGAGTGTTTGGAAATCTTCCAGATGGGTGGACACGTGGAGATTTGGGGAGAGTGTTGATTCTGTGAGAGTCTGGGAGCTTAGAGACTTTTCTCCACACCTTGCATTTTGCCTCTATCTAGCTTCTCCTTTCATAATGAAGTGGAAATCTAGTAAGTGGCTTGCCTAGTAGCTCAGTGGTAAAGAATTCACCTGCCAATGCAGGAGACACAGGAGACGTGGGTTTGATCCCTGGGTTAGAAAAATCCTCTGGAGAAGGAAATGGCAACCCATTCCAGTTTTTTTTTTTTTCGCTTGGGAAATCCCATGGACAGAGGGGCCTGATGGGCTGCGATACAGCCCATGGGGTTGCAAAAGAGTCAGACATGACTTAGTGACTAAACAACAAAAAATCTAGTAAGCAAATTGTTTCTCTGAGTTCTAGAGCTACTCAAGCAAATAAACTGAACCTGAGGAGAAGGTCATTGGAACCTCTGATCTATAGCCAGTTGGTCATAAGCACAGTAATACTTTTGCCTGGTTCTGAAGAGGTGGCGAAGTGGACTGTGGGGTGCGGGCTATGGGAGGGAGGGCAGTCTTATAGCACTGAGCCCTTAACTTTGGAATTGGATGTTGTCTCTGCCTGGAGAATCCCAGGGATAGAGGAGCCTGGTGGGCTGCTGTCTATGGGGTCGCACAGAGTCGGACACGACTGAAGCGACTTAGCAGCAGCAGCAGCAGCTATATGGATAGTGTCGCAATTGAGCTGAACACTAGAACACCCAGTTGGGGTCCAAGAATTGCTTATTAGCTAATGTTGGGGCAAACCTACCCACTGGAGGGACAATAGATATGATGCAAAGAACTGCAGCACTAAACGATGAACTATCCATTCCGTCACATGATTTTATCTTGATAGCCAGACTGCATTGATTTTATCGCTCAAAGTATTCTGTCTTTATTTTGTCCTTTATTTTATACTGTCATTTGGACACACAAAAAAATTGTGTAAGGTAAATCTGAAGACAGAGAAAAGGAAATAAAGCAAGTCAAATATAATCTGTGTCCCCCTAATTTTTCAGGATCTCTTCAATGAGGAAAGAGAAAGGCAAGTGTGAGCAGGACTTGAAGTCCTCAGTTACTGAGCGTAACGTGTAAGTTTTCTGCAATCAAGTGGTAACAGAGAGTCATCTGTTCAGATCCTACTTGGTCCTACTGCTTGGGTGCAAGAGGAAACTTATTTTAGCCTTCAGCCAGATATATTGGTTAAATTATTACCATTTTAATTTAGAGGCAGCTGAGAAAATATACTCCAATTACTCCTAGTGACCACTGAATTCAAGATGTCTTTTCATTCATTAATTATTGAGGATTGGGCTTGTGTGAGAGGAGGTAATGGTGACCTCTCTCTCTCTTTCTCATTTAACACCTCCTTCATAGAGGTGTTGTGAGGATTTCTCCCTGTGTGGTAATGAAGTTCAGTAGCCTGTTTTGAATATCTCCATGGAAAAAAGTGTTATAAAATTTTAAAGCAAAAAGTATACTTCTACTAATAAGGATGTTGATCTTGAAATGCAATATGAAAACCAGGGAATGGAAATTTAAAATTTAAAATTTAAAATGCTATAAAGCTGGGATCTCCTCTGACCTTGGGAGTTCGGCAGGGGTGGGCCCAGGGAAGACTTGGATGGGAGATGTTGCAGGATGTGGTGGTGGTGATTCAATAGGTGGCCTTCGTCCATCCCAAGGTGGTCCAGAGCCAGCTCTGGGCCGTGAGTTATGGAGCCCTGTGCTGCAGGAGAACCATCTATTGGATGCAAGGTACACTGAGGTTCTGACCACTTCTGCTCATTAAAAATTCCAGGGCATTTTTATAAGGTTAAGGATGCATCCTTGTGTCCTGCAATCTGTTTCCAGTTGGGTAGCTATGTTGGCTTCTTCGTAAATTCTAGATATAAAATATGTGTGGAAATTTCGGGAGGATGATTAACATTTCTATGGGAGAATATTCAGATGGATTGATTCAGAATTGTATCCAGAATTATTCTTTCAGGGAGTAGCAAAACAAAATACACCTATTTGAGTGACCTTCCTATTGGGGCATAAATGTATTACAGATGAGAGATAATTCCCTTTTGTTAATAAGCTCGTATTATAAGGATTAATTTAAAGACTCTCTCCAGGATTTATATGTGGTGATGAAATGACTTGTATTTTGAGGATTTTTCCCTGGGTTTTTCTTCAGTCTCCAGAATAACTGATATTTAGAAGAGGAAATGAAATAAATTGCATAGGGAATGATAATACTTGTTTTAATTTAGAGTAATCTGAAAGTTTTTCCTGATCTCACTTAGCTATGTGTCACCCATAATTTTACATTGTAATTACAAAAATCATAGCAAGACCATACAATTTATTCCTAATAGTAAGTAGACCAAGATCCTTTGAAAAGAGAAAAAGAAAATCAATAAAAAGATTTGGTCAGAGAGAAGAGAGTGATTATCACAGAAAAGTTACACATTCCTAGGTTTATCTAGAATCACCCTTTTCTGGGATGGAAGAAGAACCACATTACTTTCTTCTACAATCACTTACTATTCTTACTGAGCTCAAAATGCCCCATTTCTAGATTTTGGTTAAAGGAAATCATTGAGCCTAAGCTCTGTAGGTAATTTGCCATTTCTGTGGAAAGTTACCATAGCTCTGTGGTTCCAGCAGGATTGGGGGGAAAAAAAAAAAAAAAAGGCTCATAGTTTCAAGCAGAGAACAACTCAGATTAATTAACAGGATACTTCCCTCTTGGTATGTGAATGTGAGATATTGATTACATTGAGAAGTCCAGATGGTGCCTTCTTCTCTGAACTCCATATTAGTGGGAGAAATAAGAGACTTTAGCATTTTCCTCTTCGTATCTGAGTTTAAGTTTTAAGAGTAAATAATAATTTGTAGATACTGATTACTCTTTTTCTACAGTTTCTACAGGTGATTATTTTTTAAATGCTGAATTTTGACTCTTTGGCTATACTCTTTATATCTATTATATATACTCTTTATTATCCAGGCAAATAGTATAAAGTATATTCTTTATACTCTATTATCCAGGCAAATAGACATGCCAGAGTCGTAAATGAGATTGCCCTTTGTGGGGTGGGCTGGGGCAGGGCACAAGAATTTAACAGGCAGTATAATAAATAGCCCTAGATTCTATAAGATCCAATACAGCTATGAGTTAGGAGAATACTGTAAATGTAAGTGAAAGTGAAAGTCTCTCAGTCGTGTCCAACTCTTTGCAACCCCATGGACAATACAGTCCATGGCATTCTCCAGGCCAGAATACTGGAGTGGGTAGTCTTTCCCTTCTCCAGGGGATCTTCCCAACACAGAGATTGAACCCAGGTCTCCCACAATGCAGGTGAATTCTTTACCAGCTGTGCCACAAGGGAAGCCCAAGAATATCAGAGTAGGTAGCCTATCATTTCTCTAGTGAATTTTTCTGGCCCAGTAGGGAATGTAGAATAACTAGTCAAGTTCCAGTATTATTCAACTACATTGACTTCAAGATGAAAAATACTAATTGCTGGATCATAGCATCACCAGACCTAGAATCCAGACTGAATTGTGCAGTATCTTAAGTGAGGCATCAGTGCTTATTTCTATATTTATCCAATTAGGATGCTACTATCTGCTCCATCCATTTTGTATATTTCATGACAAACAATGCTAATTATCCTTGGAAGCAAAGAATAAAAATACCGAATACTTGTAAGCATTTCTTTTTAGAACATACTGTTTTATAATTATCAAAATAGTAAAGTGTTATATATTTTTTTGTTTATAGTTTTATTTTACTTTATAATATATAACCAGGGCTTCCTGGATGGCTCAGTGGTAAAGAAATCCACCTGTAATGCTGCAGACACAGGAGAGCTGGCTTCTATCCCTGGGTTAGGAAGATCCCCTGGAGAGGGAAATGGCAACCCATTCCAGTTTTCTTGCCTGGAAAATCCTGTAGACAGAGGGGGCTAGTGGGCTACAGTCCATAGGGTTGTAAAGAGTCAGACACAAATGAGAATGCATGCATTGGATATATTACAATTATTTCAAAATTTAACCAAATATCAAAAGAATTTTAATGTGTGAACAATACAGAGAAAACCAGTAAGATTTTTTATTTTATTTTATTTATTTTTTAAAATATAACTTTATTTAATTGGAGGCTAATTACTTTACAATATTGTATTGGTTTTACCATACATCAACATGAATCTGCCATGGGTATACACATGTTCCCCATCCTGAATCCCCCTCCCACTTCCCTCCCAATACCATCATTCTGGGTCATCCCAGTGCACCAGCCCCGAGCATCCTGTATCATGCATCGAACCTGGACTGACGATTTGTTAAGCACACAAAAAATAATAGTGATTCTCCTTTAACTAGTATCAGAGAAAATGCAACATATACATTTTTCTTTTATTCATATACAGTTGTAGAGATATAATTTAGAGATATTTATGTACCCATTACTCAATTCTCCCAATGGTAACATCTTGAAAAAGTATAAGACAAATTCACAAGCAGGATATTGGCCTCGACACAATTAAGATATAGAGCAGATTCAGCACAGGAAAATCTCCAGTGCTCTTTTGTAGCCACATACACTTTTCCCACTCAGCCCACTCCCTGACCTCTGCCAATCACTCATCTGTTCTCCATTTTGATAGATTTTTTCATTTCAAAAATGTTACATAAGAGAGATCATATCATGTAACTTTTGGGGATTGACTTCTTTCACTCGGCATAATTCCCTGGGGATTTATCCACATTATTTTATCCAAGCTATTTTACCTAGGTGATCCTTGTTTTCAACCAATACACACAATGAAAGAATCATTATACAGAATGGAAAGGCTGCCTCTTATTGCATTTATTTATTTATTTTTAATACTGAGAGTTTAAGGGACTAGTATTCAGAATATTAAAGAACACTAATTGGTATGTCCATTCAGTGGAATATTATTCAGCCATAAAAAATAAGTACTGCCACTTGCTACAGAATGGATTAACCTTGAAAACATGCTAAGTGAAAGAAGTCAGACAAAAAAGATGACATATTATATGATTTCACTTATATAAAACATTCAGAATAGATAGAAAATCCATAGAGGTAGAAAGTAAATTAGTAGTTGCTGACGCTGGGGAAGGAGGGAATAAAGAGTGGCAATAAATGGGAATAGAGTTTCTTTGGGGGATTAGATAGCAGTGATGATTGTACAACTTTTTGAATCCACTAAAAACCACTGAACTGTGTATTTTAAATAGGTAAAATTTATGGTGTGTGAATTATATCCCAATTAAAAATCAAACAGTAGTGGGATATTCCCTCTTTGGAAAATTTCAGATTGTTCCAATTTTGATTAGGTAAGAAACAGAAAGTGAAGAGGAACTAAAAAGCCTCTTGATGAAAGTGAAAGAGGAGAGTGAAAAAGTTGGCTTAAAGCTCAACATTCAGAAAATGAAGATCATGGCATCCGGTCCCATCACTTCATGGGAAATAGATGGGGAAACAGTGGAAACAGTGTCAAACTTTATTTTTCTGGGCTCCAAAATCACTGCAGATGATGACTGCAGCCATGAAATTAAAAGATACTTACTCTTTGGAAGAAAAGTTATGACCAACCTAGATAGCATATTAAAAAGCAGAGACATTACTTTGCCAACAAAGGTCTGTCTAGTCAAGGTTATGGTTTTTCCAGGGGTCATGTATGGATGTGAAAGTTGGACTGTGAAGAAAGCTGAATGCCGAAGAATTGATGCTTTTGAACTGTGGTGTTGGAGAAGACTCTTGAGAGTCCCTTGGACTGCAAGGAGATCCAACCAGTCCATTCTGAAGGAGATCAGTCCTGGGTGTTCTTTTGAAGGAATGATGCTAAAGCTGAAGCTGCAGTACTTTGGCCACCTCACACGAAGAGTTGACTCATTAGAAAAGACTGATGCTGGGAGGGATTGGGGGCAGGAGGAGAAGGGGACAACAGAGGATGAGATGGCTGGATGGCATCACCACCTCGATGGACATGAGTTTGAGTGAACTCCAGGGGCTGGTGATGGACAGGGAGGCCTGGAGTGCTGCAGTTCATGGGGTCACAAAGAGTCGGAGAGGACTGAGTGACTGAACTAAACTGAACTGAACTGAAGAGACAGATGGTGACCTCTAAATTCTTAGATTACATTAGAGCATTAAAAAAAAGTGAAAATGTTAAGTCACTCAGTTGTGTCTGACACTTTATGGCCCCATGGACTATAGCCTGCCAGGCTCCTCTGTCTGTGGAATTCTCTAGGCAAAAATACTGGAGGAGGGGAGCCATTTCCCTCTTCAGGGGATCGTCCCATCCCAGGGATCAAAGCCAGATCTCTTGCATTGCAGACAGATTCTTTACAATCTGAACCACCAGGGAAGCCCTTGTTAGTATTAATCATAACAAGCCCTGAGATCAACAATCCGGAGATCTGGGTTCTTTGTCTTTGATGTTTTATTAACTAGAGCAAATCTCAGTTTTTCTGGGTCTCAGTTCCCTCTTGTGTAAAATAGGGATGGTAATATAAGCTTTACTGACAACATATATATTGTGAAGATTAATTAAAATAATAAATATAAAATTATTTTCAAAACTGACGAGTACAGTATAGATGTCATATTAGCATATTTCCAGAATTGTATAATCTTTAATGATGGAGTTTTAGATTACTTTATAACTTTATTCTATTTTTAAATATGATTTCTCCTTAAGTTGGTTGTAAAGGAAGAGAATTGGCTTGATGGGTTTTTCAGGTAAGATTTACAATTAGTTAATTATCTCTATTCTTTCTCTTCATCCCTCATTCCATCAATCACCTAATTCTAGGCATTTGGCTGATTATAATTTCCCCTGATGGCTCAGTGGTAGAGAATCTACCAGTGCAGGAGATGCCAGTTCAATCCCTGGGTCAGGAATAAACCCTGTAAAAGGAAATAGCAACCCATTTCAGTATTCCTGCCTGGAGAATGCCATGGATAGAGGAGTCCATGGAGGTGCAAAGAGTCAGGCATGACTTAACGAAGGACTGAGCATGTCAATTTCCCTCCTAAGTGATAAGGAAGCTCAAAACGCTTTATTAACCTTTAAAAACATGGGTTCATTTCAGTTCATTTCACTTGCTCAGTCCTCTCTGACTCTTTGTGACACCCATGAATCACAGCACGCCAGGCCTTCCTGTCCATCACCAATTCCTGGAGTTCACTCAAACTCATGTCCATCGAGTCTGTGATGCCATCCAGCCATCTCATCCTCTGTTGTCCCCTTCTTCTCCTGCCGCCAATCCCTCCCAGCATCAGGATCTTTTCCAGTGAGTCAACTCTTCACATGAGGTGGCCAAAGTACTGGAGTTTCAGCTTTAGCATCTTTCCTTCCAATGAACACCCAGGACTGATCTCCTTCAGAATGGACTGGTTGGATCTCCTTGCAGTCCAAGGGACTCTCAAGAGTCTTCTCCAACACCACAGTTCAAAAGCATCAATTCTTCAGCGCTCAGTCTTCTTCACAGTCCAACTCTCACATCCACACATGACTACTAGAAAAACCATAGACTTGATAGATGGACCTTTGTTGGCAAAGTAATGTCTCTGCTTTTTAATATGCTATCTAGGTTGGTCATAACTTTCCTTCCAAAGAGTAAGCGTCTTTTAATTTCATGGTTGCAATCACCATCTGCAGTGATTTTGGAGCCCCCCAAAATAAAGTTTAACACTGTTTCCACTGTTTCCCCATCTATTGCCCATGAAGTGATGGGACGGGATGCCATGATCTTAGTTTTCTGAATGTTGAGCTTTAAGCCAACTTTTTCACGCTGCACTTTCCCTTTCATCAAGAGGCTTTTTAGTTCCTTTTCGCTTTCTGTCATAAGGGTGGTGTCATCTGCATAGCTGAGGTTATTGATATTTCTCCCGGCAATCTTGATTCCAGTTTCTGCTTCATCCAGCCCAGTGTTTCTCATGATGTACTTTGCATACAAGTTAAATAAGCAGGGTGACAATATACAGTCTTGATGTACTCCTTTTCTTAATTGGAACCAGTCTGTTGTTCCATGTCCTGTTCTAACTCTTGCTTCCTGACATGCATACAGGTTTCTCAAGAGGCAGGTCAGATGGTCTGGTATTCCCATCTCTTTCAGAATTTTCCACAGTTTATTGTGATCCACACCATCAAAGGCTTTGGCACAGTCAATAAAGCAGAAGTAGATGTTTTTCTGGAACTCTCTTGCTTTTTTGATGATCCAGCAGATGTTTGCAATTTGATCTCTGGTTCCTCTGCCTTTGCTAAAACCAGCTTGAGCATCTGGAAGTTCACAGTTCACATACTGCTGAAGCCTTGCTTGGAGAATTTTGAGCATTGCTTTACTAGCATTGAGATGAGTGCAATTGTGTGGTAGTTTGAGCATTCTTTGGCATTGCCTTTCTTTGGGATTTGAAAGACCTTTTCCAGTCCTGTGGCCACTGTTAAGTTTTCCAAATTTGCTGGCATATTGAGTGCAGCACTTTCATAGCATCATCTTTTAGGATTTGAAATAGCTCAACTGGAATTCCATCACCTCCACTAGCTTTGTTCATAGTGATGCTTTCTAAGGCCCACTTGACTTCACACTCCAGGATGTCTGGCTCTAGGTGACTGATCACACCGTCGTGATTATCTTGGTCTTGAAGCTCTCTTTTGTACAGTTCTTCTGTGTATTCTTGCCACCTCTTCTTAATACCTTCTGCTTCTGTTAGGTCCATACCATTTCTGTCCTTTACTGAGCCCATCTTTGCATGAAATGTTCCCTTGGTATCTCTTGTTCTGGCTGTGATGGACCATGCAGAAGCGTGGCTGAGAGGAGCTACCCCTCGCCCAAGGTCAGAGGCAGTGACCGAAAGTGCCAGGTTGCATTGGCACAAGAGCGGCCAAGAGGAGCTACCCCCTGTCTGGGGTCAGGGGTGGCAGCCAAGAGGAAGTACCCCATACCCGAGTTCAGGGCAGGCAGGTGAGAAGAGTAACCCCACGTCCAAGGAGCAGTGGGTGTGCGGGCGCAGGAGGGCCGAGAGGAGCTACTCCATGTTTAGTGTCAGGAGGGGTGGCCATGAGGAGATACCCTTCGTCCAAGGTAAGGAGCAGCAGCTGCGCTTTGCTGGAGCAGCTATGAAGAGCTACCCCACGTCCACGGTAAGAGAAACCCAAGTAAGATGGTAGGTGTTGCAAGAGGGCATCAGAGGACAGCACACTGAAACCATAATCACAGAAAACTACCCAATCTGATAACACAGACCACAGCCATGTCTAACTCAATGAAACTAACCCATGCCATGTTGGGCCATGCAAGACGGGAGGGTCATGGTGGAGAGGTCCGACAGAATGTGGTCCACCGGAGAAGGAAATGGCAAACCACTTCAGCATTCTTGCCTTGAGAACCCCATGAACAGTATGAAAAGGCAAAATGATAGGATCCTAAAAGGGGAACTCCCCAGGTCAGTAGGTGCCCAATATGCTACTGGAGGTCAGTGGAGAAATAACTCCAGAGAGAATGAAGGGATGGAGCCAAAGCAAAAACAATACCCAGTTGTGGATGTGACTGGTGATGGAAGCAAAGTCCGATGCTGTAGAGAGCAATATTGCATAGGAACCTGGAATGTCAGGGCCATGAATCAAGGCAAATTGGAAGTGGTCAAGCAGGAGGTGGCAAGAGTGAACGTCGACATTCTAGGAATTAGTGAACTAAAATGTACTGGAGTGGGTGAATTTAACTCAGATGACCATTATATCTACTACTTCAGGCAGGAATCCCTCAGAAGAAATGGAGTAGCCATCATGGTCAACAAAAGAGTCCGAAATGCAGTACTTGGATGCAATCTCAAAAACAACAGAATGATCTCTGTCCATTTCCAAGACAAACCATTCAATATCACAGTAATCCAAGCCTATGCCCCAACCAGTAACACTGAAGAAGCTGAAGATGAACGGTTTTATGAAGACCTACAAGACCTTTTAGAACTAACACCCAAAAGAGATGTCCTTTTCATTATAGGGGACTAGAATCCAAAAGTATGAAGTCAAGAAACACCTGGAGTAGCAGGCAAATTTGGCCTTGGAGTACGGAATGAAGCAGGGCAAAGGCTAATAGAGTTCTGCCAAGAGAACGCACTGGTCATAACAAACACCCTCTTCCAGCAACACAAGAGAAGACTCTAGATATGGACATCACCAGATGGTCAACCCTGAAATCAGATTGATTATATTCTTTGCAGCCAAAGATGGAGAAGCTCTATACAGTCAGCAAAAACAAGACCAAGAGCTGACTGCGGCTCAGATCGTGAACTCCTTATTGCCAAATTCAGACTTAAATTTAAGAAAGTGGAGAAAACCACTAGACCATTCAGGTATGAACTAAATCAAATCCCTTATGATTATACAGTGGAAGTGAGAAATAGATTTAAGGGATTAGATCTGATAGACAGAGTGCCTGATGAACTATGGATGGAGGTTCATGACATTGTACAGGAGACAGGAATCAAGACCATCCCCATGGAAAAGAAATGTAAAAAACCAAAATAGCTCTCTGAGGAGGCTTTACAAATAGCTGTGAAAAGAAGAGAAGCAAAAAGCACAGGAGAAAATAAAAGATATAAGCCTCTGAATGCAGAATTCCAAAGAATAGCAAGGAGAGATATGAAAGCCTTCCTCAGCGATCAATATAAAGAAATAGAGGAAGAGAACAGAATGGGAAAGACTAGAGATCTCTTCAAGAAAATTAGAGATACCAAGGGAACATTTCATGCAAAACACTGGTAGATTTCATATAAAAGAAGATTAAGTTTATAGGCCACAGATGTTTCTGAACTATATATAAATTTTGTCCTGGTATTTGACTACCACATGAACAAAAATTTGGTGGTTAGTATGACTTTTGTAGTCGTTGTTTAGTCGCTAAGTCATATCCTACTCTTTTGAGACTCCATGGACTGTATTATGCCACGTTCCTCTGCCCGTGAGATTTCCCAGGCAAGAATACTGGAGTGGGTTGCCATTTCCTTCTCCAGGGGATATAACTTCTGAGGGTAAATTAAAAACTAACTTTAAAATTCAGTGATATTGGAACATCAAAAGAAATAGCCTATACTTACATTTTCCTTTCTATCAAGCAACACAAATTTTTCTCTATAAATATTCTCTACTGGAAAGCACAGATCATCCTTAAGTTCTCCATTTTAGAATGGTCTACATATCAGTACCAGCTATAGGACTGAGGTATTTGCTCATGAAGTCAGAGCATGCTACTGCTACTGCTAAGTCACTTCAGTCATGTCCGACTCTGTGCAACCCCATAGAGGGCAGCCCACCAGGCTCCCCCGTACCTGGGATTCTCCAAGCAAGAACACTGGAGTGGGCTGCCATTTCCTTCTCGAACGTATGAAAGTGAAAAGTGAAAGTGAAGTCAGAGCATAGTCTTGGACAATTTATTAGTCATTTACTTGGCAGGCGCTTGGAGCTTGGAGCTCTTCCTTCTACCTCTCCCCACAAAGAAGTTTATTTTTATTTTTTTCATATTGTTACCCATTCCATTTACATTTTAAGCAAAATTCATTCTTCTTCATAAAATACTATTATTCTTAGGCTTTTGCCAACATATTTCTTTATTTTGAAATGAGGGTTATTTAAAAATAGTTATTACTGAACAGAAAGCAGTTCACATTCAGTCCTTTCCTTCCACCACCGTTTACTTCCACAGATACAACTGAAAATTACTATTCATGATAACGGGCCTGAGACACCACAGGATTTTAAATCAGTACAGAAAGGGCCAATTAAATTTGTTTTGCCTATGATGCTAAAGCAGAGAAGTAAAATAATCTATTTTAATAAATCTCTTTAATAATATAAGCAGTCTTAAAGCTCTAAAACTCATACTATCCATAATATTTGCTATCTGTAAAAAAAAAAAACAGATGTACTATAAATGTATTCACAGTCTTTTGCTTGACTCAGGTACTCTGTACCCTGTGAATTCCTTCTTCCTTAATAATCTTGTAGTCTACTAAGACTGAGACATGGAGGGTACAAAGAATTCTGTAAATGAAAGCTCACATTTTCCCCTTTGAAAAGAACATCACCTTTTTATATATATGTATTAAAAGATAAGACTCAATGAGTGAAAAGTATGCTGATTTCACACACACACACACACACACACACACACACACACACACTTTATTATTATTTCTAAAACTCTGGTCAGGAAGCAACAGTTAGAACTGGACATGGAACAGCAGACTGGTTCCAAATAAGAAAAGGAGTACGTCAAGGCTGTATATCATCACCCTGCTTATTTAACTTATATGCAGAGTACATCAAGAGAAATGCTGGACTGGAAGAAACACAAGCTGGAATCAAGATTGCTGGGAGAGATATCAATAACCTCAGATATGCAGATGACACCACCCTTATGGCAGAAAGTGAAGAGGAGCTAAAAAGCCTCTTGATGAAAGGGAAAGTGCAGAGTGAAAAAGTTGGCTTAAAGCTCAACATTCAGAAAACTAAGATCATGGCATCTGGTCCCATCACTTAATGGGAAATAGATGGGGAAACAGTGGAAACAGTGTCAGACTTTATTTTGGGGGGCTCCAAAATCACTGCAGATGGTGACTGCAGCCTTGAAATTAAAAGACGCTTACTCCTTGGAAGAAAAGTTATGACCAACCTAGATTGTATATTCAAAAGCAGAGATATTACTTTGCTGGCTAAGGTCCGGCTAGTCAAGGCTATGGTTTTTCCAGGGGTCATGTATGGATGTGAGAGTTGGACTGTGAAGAAGGCTGAGTGCCGAAGAATTGATGCTTTTGAACTGTGGTGTTGGAGCAGGCTCTTGAGAGTCCCTTGGACTGCAAGGAGATCCAACCAGTCCATTCTGAAGGAGATCAACCCTGGGATTTCTTTGGAGGAAATGATGCTAAGGCTGAAGCTCCAGTACTTTGGCCCCCGCATGTGAAGAGTTGACTCATTGGAAAAGACTCTGATGCTGGGAGGGATTGGGGGCAGGAGAAGGGGACGACAGAGGATGAGATGGCTGGATGGCATCACTGACTCGATGGACGTGAGTCTGAGTGAACTCTGGAAGTTGGTGATGGACAGGGAGGCCTGGCGTGCTGCCATTCATGGGGTTGCAAAGAGTCGGACACGACTGAGCGACTGAACTGAACTGAACCGAACAGAATATGTATTTTCATTTTTATATACTAATTCACTTTCCAAAGTGTGATAGCACTTGCGTGTCTAGAACAAAGAGTTACTGATGTTACTGATCAGTTGCTGATGTGAGCAACCAGGGTAACGAATGTGGACCTGATGGATAATGGATACCCATCAATGAATGGTAGGAAAGATTTGGATTCTAGGCCTAATCATGATCGCATCTGTTTTATAAATCAAACATAGTGTGTCTCATTGCCAGATTTTACAACTAGATCAAGGTCATGGATTTGTGTTTCAGACCAACTGAGGGAATTTATGGGGAAGTGATATGAAAGATATCCTAAAACCTGTGACTCTCGTAGTTGACAAGCTCCTGAGATCTTGGGATTCACCCTGTGTTTATTTTACAGCCTTCATAAGGAATACAACGGAATTACACATTTTATTAGTGCGTGAAATACTAGATGTCTCATAAATTCCCAGCTAATGTGCCAAAGTTTAGAGGTGTGCCTGAGATTTTAATCTCTCAGGATCCATGCCTGAAATCTTTGTCTGCAAAAAGCTTTGTTCCTTTCATCCAACGTGACAACAAAACGGTATCGTTTTCCGCATGTGCTACCATGTGAACACGATTGGAAATCCCTGTACTGAGAGCACTCTGATTTCCTTAAGGATTTGTTTAGAAAAGGTTGAGCCAGCTTTTAACACCCGAAATGTGATGTCAGAAAGCCCAGCTCTGCAACACTGGGGAGGCAGAGGACACAGACGTTGAAGTGAAGTGTCCTGCTGCTTTGTGCTGTAGATGGTCTGGCTCCCTGAGTAACTGTTGTGCAGGAAGCCTGCTCTGACATCTTGCCTTCACTCTTTAAAGAGGGTTTTTACACCAGTTCACTATTGTATATCCAAAGGTGCGACTTAAAATCTTTGGGAATGAAAGAGAGGGGCAAAATTCCACAGAGCAGCATGGAAAATGTTGACGATTACTTTTTTGTCTTCTAAATAAGTACTTTATCAAACAGTTTTTTAAAAAGTAACTTTCTGTGAAAAGCATTGCTTACATGATTTTGTCTATGGGTCTCATTGGGACTTCTAATGGGGCTTCCCTGATAGCTCAATTGGTAAAGAATCCGCCTGCAATGCAGGAGACCCTGATTTGATTCCTGGGTAGGGAAGAGCTGCTGAAGAAGGGATAGGCTACCCACTCCAGTATTCTTGGGTTTCCCTTAGTGATGCAGCTGATAAAGAATCCACCTGCAATGCAGGAAACCTGGGTTCGAGCCCTGGGTTGGGAAGATCCCCTGGAGAAGAGGAAGGCTACCCACTCCAGTATTCTGGCCTGGAGAATTCCATGGACTGTATAGAGTTGGACATGACTGAGCAAATTTAACTTCTTCATCCGGACAACCAAACTTCAATGTAGATTTTGAAGCATCTGCCCACTTGAGCATTTATATGTAATTGCATCTCCAAAATGCAATTTTATACATTTTTCCCTAACTGGATGTGGAATAATGTGTTAATAAGGCCTATATTTCCAAATTGTTTTAATTTTTAAACTTAAATTCAGCCACTCAAGAAGTGTTAATTGGAGTAGCTAGGTTATGATGTGAGCTATGGCTCTTTAGGCAGTAATTTATATTCAGAAAACTCTTGGTTCTGGATTTCTCATCTGACATGCAACCAAAAGCATGTATTTAAATACCTTTTCCCCATGCCTGCCAGAAACCTGCTGTAGATGATGGGCATGTCATCTGAGAAGCAGTACAAAGTTTTCAGAACGTTGGCTATTACATGTTGCTCTTCTAAATGAGTAATTTATTGAGCAGTTTTGAAAAACGCAACTTACTGTTGAAAGCACTTGCTTGCATGATTTTGCCTATGGGTCCAATCATAGGCAATCATAGGTTGCCTATGGGCAACCAAATCTTCAGTGGAGATCTTGAGGCATCTACGCATTTGAGCGTTTATATGTAAAAGTATATGGAGATCGTCTTTAACAACAACAATGAACAAGAAAAAAAAAAAAAAAGAATGAACAGGAACCTTCAGGGTAGCGATAAGTCCTACAAATAAAATGAGACAGGTCAATGTGAGAGTGACTAAAAAATGCACGTGTGCAAACAGAGTCCCAAGACTTTTTAAGATTGCTGGGGAAAAGCCTTCCAAGCAGGCAATACTTGAAGTGAGAACTGATAGGGCAGAAGAAGCCAGTTCTGTGAACATCTGTAGATACAAAGGTCCTGATTTGACATGACACAGAACTGCAAGATAGCTTGAGGAGCAAGAGATGTACTCTCCCTCAGAAGCCACTAGCCACATGAGGCTATTAAAATTAAATATAAGAATTCAGTTCCTCAGTGGACAATTAAATACAAAAAGTCATAATTCAGTCAGGAAAGAATCTGCCTGAAGTGCAGGAAACCTGGGTTCCATCCCTGGGTCAGGAAGATCCCCTGGAGAAGGAAATGGCCACTGGCTCCAATGTTCTTGCCTAGAAAATGGACAGGGGAGTCTGGTGGGGTACAGTCCATGGGGTTGTAAGAGTCAGACATGACTTAGTGACTAAATCACCACCACAGTGGCACTAACCATGTTTCAAGGGCTCAACAGCTACCCATGGTTAGTGGTTACCATATTTGAAGTGCAGAGTACTTTTTATCATAGAAGAAATTACTAATGGATAGTGTTGCACAGTGAAGTAAAGCTGGAATAGGACAAGAGGTCACAGAGAGTGTCTTGGAAAGATCATAAAGGTTCTTGTGGGCTGCTGGGGAATTCTGGATTCTGCAAGGTCAGTAGAAGCCTTTAGGTGGTTTTAAAGAGGGAGTGACATCATTGAATTTAAAAGTAACATCATTGGATCACTCTGGCTATTGTGTAGAAAATGAATGGTAGAAGAGCATCACCAACTTATAGCAGCTGTCCAGACCAGGGATGATGGTGGGTCTTGAGCTGGTTATCAAAGAAGGATGGTAAAAAGTTCATGGATTCAGGTTGTATTTTAGAAATAGAATCAAGTGCGCTTGCTAATAGATAAGGAGAGCAAGATAAACAGAGGAAGGAATAGAGGGCAATACCCTCTTAAGAGGTATGAGAACTAGGTAGGTGGTAATGATTTTTTCTTAGGGTAGGGGAGGATTGAGGAGAAATAGGCTGGGTGTCTGGGGACTGGTGATAGAAGGATAGGGTAGGGAGGGGGCTGAATGTTAAGAATTGTTTTGGATGGTGATGGTTTAGCTGCTAAGTTGTGTCTGACTCTTGCGACCCCATGGACAGTAGCCTGCCAGGCTCCTCTGGCCATAGGATTTCATATTTTAGTTACCGATTGGATATATGTACACAGAGGTCAAGTGTGTTGTGGAGAATGAGTGAACCCATACTGTGGGGTGTAAACTGTTAAATTTAAAAGAATTCCTTTAATAATAACTATATCTGGCAAAATGCAAGTGATATGCAATGGGGTTAATTTCTAAATCCTCTTCACAAAGTCCTCATAGAAACATCCCTGACTTTGGCTAAGTGGAGAGCTTCAGTAAGTTTTTTGAATATTTCTTTCCATTTTCCATGTTCTCTTTCTACCACATTTTCATGATCCTTTGGCTGTATTGTCACCTTCTTGAATGAGAACTCATCACTAAGGGAACATTTCATGCAAAGATGGGCATAATCAAGGACAGAAATAGTATGGACCAGCAGCAGCAGCAACAGAGGCAGAAGATATTTAGAAGAGGTGGAAAGAATATACAGAACTATACAAAAAAAGATCTTCATGACCTAGATAATCATGATGGTATGATCACTCACCTAGAGCCAGACATCCTGGAGTGTGAAGTCAAGTGGGCCTTAGAAAGCATCACTACGAACAAATCTAGTGGAGGTGATGGGATTCCAGTTGAACTATTTCAAATCCTAAAAGATGATGCTGTGAAAGTGCTGCACTCAATATGCCAGCAAATTTGGAAAACTCAACAGTGGCCACAGGACTGGAAAAGGTCAGTTTTCATTCCAATCACAAAGAAAGGCAATGCCAAAGAATGCTCAAACTACTACACAGTTGTACTCATCTCACACGCTAGTAAAGTAATGCTCAAAATTCTCCAAGCCAGGCATCAACAGTACATGAACCGTGAACTTCCAGATGTTCAAGCTGAATTTAGAAAAGGCAGAGGAACCGGAGATCAAATTGTCGGTGTCTGCTGAATCATTGAAAAAGCAAGAGAATTCCAGAAAAACATTTACTTCTGTTTTATTGACTATGCCAAAGCCTTTGACTGTGTGGATCACAATAAACTGTGAAAAATTCTGAAAGAGATGGGAATATCAGACTACCTGACCTGCCTCCTGAGAAATCTCTATGCAAGTCACGATGCAACAGTTAAACTGGACATGGAACAACAGACCGGTTCCAAATAGGGAAAAGAGTACATCAAGGCTGTATATTGTCACCCTGCTATTTAACTTCTATATAGAGTACATCATGAGAAATGCTGGGCTGGAAGAAGCACAAGCTGGAATCAAGATTGCTGGGAGAAATATCAATAACCTCAGATATGCAGATGACACCACTCTTACAGCAGAAAGTGAAGAAGAACTAAAGAGCTCTTGATGAAAGTGAAAGAGGAGAGTGAAAACGTTGGCTTAAAACTCAACATTCAAAAAACTAAGATCATGACATCTGGTCCCATCACTTCATGGGAAACAGATGGGGAACCAGTGGAAACAGTGGCTGCCTTCATTTTTTTGGGCTCCAAAATCACTGCAGATGGTGACTGCAGCCTTGAAATTAAAAGACGCTTGCTCCTTGGAAGGAAAGTTATGACCAATCTAGACAGCATATTAAAAAGCAGAGACATTACTTTGCCAACAAAGGTCCATCTAATCAAAGTTATAGTTTTTCCAGTCGTCATGGGCAGATGTGAGAGTTGGACTATAAAGACAGCTGAGAGATGAAGAATTGGTGCTTTTGGACTGGGGTGTTGGAGAAGACTCTTGAGAGTCCCTTGGACTGCAAGGAGATCCAACCAGTCCATCCTAAAGGAAATCAGGTCTGAATATTCATTGGAAGGACTGATGCTGAAGCTGAAACTCCAATTCTTTGGCCACCTGATGCAGAGAACTGACTCACTGGAAAAGACTCTGATGCTGGGAAAGATTGAAGGTGGGAGGAGAAGGGAATGACAGAGGATGAGATGGCTGGATGGCATCACTGACTCAATGGACATGAATTTGAGTAAACTCTGAGAGTTGTCAATGGACAGGGAGGCCTGGCATGCTACAGTCCATGGGGTCACAAAGAGTTGGACATGACTGAGTAACTGAACTGTGCAGAAAATGGACAACTTTTATTTCTATGTGGTTGCTCAGTGTCCACTTAACATGTTGGGTTTGATTTCATTTAATATGTTACACACAGTGCTAGACACTTCTTTCTGGTAGTACAGCTCTGCAACTTTCTGCATCTACCTAAGAAGAAGATTTTATTGTTTTCATTTCCCTGCCTCCAGATTCTGGATGGTAATGCCAGGAGAGGTGGAATTTACCTTTTCTTTTGGTAGAAAAAATAACTTTCTGGTTGTGAGGCTTACTGAGAATTGGGAAAAACCAGGACACTGCCTCTATAATACAATGGAACATTTCAAGAATGTAATTAACATACAGATCTAGTGTTTCTGTTTTGCTGCCATTAACAGATGCCATTCTCATGTTCTTCTGGTCACAATGTTGCTTTAATATCTACATTCCATCTCTTACAAGTTCAATTTTTATGGTGATTAATTTCTTCCTAAAGAACTGAGATGCTTGAGGCGCTAGGGTACAGGGAAAAATGGAAATACTCTAAAATTCTCACTATTCCTTTCTTGCTAATCTTGATATATGCCCAGATCTTAACAATTTTTCATTTTCATATGCTCTTCTTGATGGCAGTGGATATCATCACAATATTCCAATCAAGGCTTTTCACTCAAATGTTTCAGATAGGCTCTGACATATGAATCATATGTCTAAAAAAGAAAACTCAAAAAAGCGGCAGGCTAGGGGCTCATTTGGCTTTGGCAAAGAGATCGCTGCTCCTGTTTAATTATTAAACAGATGGTGCCCACTGCCATTGACTAGCTGCCCAACTTGTTTTCCATGTGGTAACATGGTTCTGGACATCTGATGGAGAGAAGCTGTATTATCACAGTTCCTCATATCCACTTACACCCTGATTTAAGTATTAACATCCGCCCCAAACCAAAGCAGGCTGTTTCCAACAAAATTAAGCTTAAATCTTAAGCTATCTCCTCCCTTGTCTCATGAATTTTCTTTTTCAGGTATCTCCTTTGCCTTTTCTTTAGAGTGCTTCATCTCTACACATAAAATGCAATAGCATAGTGAATCACCTGGGCTTCCCTAGTGGCTCAGAGGTTGAACAATCTGCTTACAATGCAGGCGATGCAGGTTCCATTCCTGGAGAAGGGAATGGCTACCCACTTCAGTATTCTTGCCTGGAGAATTCCACAGACAGAGGAGCCTGGTGGGCTACAGTCCATGAGGTCACGAAGAGCTGGACATGACTGAGAAACTAACACTTTCACTTTTTTTCCACTTTCACTGAACCAATTATCTGAATACTCCAGCTTTCACACATACTTTACCCTGGAATGTTCAGATAATTAAGACAAAATTGGATTATCTTTATTATTAGTGAGGGCAAATTACATTTAAGGTAGCCATATTAAAAATGAACAAGAGTTCAGGATTTAAAAAAACCCAACTTTTCACACTAATGGACTTTTTAAAAAGATACTGTTTTTTCATAATCTGCTGAAAAAGCTTAAATTTTTTTACTTTTAGTTTCTCAAATTCAACATTACTACAGCGTAGGAAATGTGTAGCCTATAAACATGAATAACTAGGGTCGTGGTTTGTTTTTTTTTTCACAAGCTTTTTTCATGGTAGACAATTTCACCATAGGCAGCTTTTAAGATCTTTCCTAGTGTTAACCTACCTGTTTTTACCCCCCCACCCCCATTTTGAGATTTTTTAAAATATTCCTGATTGTTTGAGCTTCCTAACTTTGTACACTTCTCTGAGGCTAGGGCCAGTTAATCTCAATGTGATTTACCATCCATCATCAACAACTGTTGACTAATGCTCTCATACACTGTATTTTTTAAAGTAACAACAATAACAAGAGAGCTCTCCCCTTCCCCTTTCTCTTTAATAATGTTATTTGAATCTAGGTAACTTGTTAAAATTTTCCATTGTTTGGACCAACAGGAAAGCCTAGGTTCTCTTCCAGCAGGAGCAGTCAAGGCCTTACAGTGCCACCTGACATTGGTTTGTTGTTGGACCTGACTTGAGTCTATAAGCATCTTTGAATCACTCAGACAGTAGATGTGGCTGTCATTTTTCAGGACAATGGGAAGTCTGCGGACTCCCCTCTAGAGCTAAGTATCCAAGCACCATCCTTTTTTCACTCCAATGTCCTAGGCAGCCGTGTGTGAGGGCCAGCCTGAGACCCTGGAGCCCCCGGAGGCTGCGAGCCCGGCGGTGGACGGATCTGAGCCACTCCTTCCCCAGGATGCTGGCAGAGCAGCCCGGCTGGACTCCGGGGAAAAAAGCTCGAGCTAAGAAGAGCGCCTCCTCCGTGGAGGGGCGGGAGCAGGGCTGGGAACGCTATCCTAGGGAGTTGCCTTAAAGAAAGCAAGCGGGATTGCAGATCACTCCAGCTGCCTGCTTTTTTATACAGTTTTAATCAGTCGTCTCCACTCTCCTCCCTTCTGCAAAATTGCAAATCACCACCAACCTCGCACCAAAAAGAAAGAAAGAAAGAAAGAAAAAAAAAACTGTAAATCTCCTTCTCCTTTCTCGCCCTCCCTTCCCTCCCACCCTCCCTTCCTCTCCAGCTCGCTTGCCCTCCCTCCCTTCCCTTGCGGCAGCCGCTCGTCTCTCCGACTGGGTGTCTCTCCGACGGGACTCAGCAACTTCTTGGTTATTTCTCACCCCCTTTTCCGTTTTCACCACCTTTTGCCATGAACTGGACCGACAGACGCAGGGAAGGCTGTGCTTTCTGCCCAAGGGAATGGTGGTTTGCTTCCTGGGGCCGGGTCAGGGAGGATCGGCCGAGGAGAAAGAAAGAGTGATAGAGAAAGAGCTGCATTAAGGAGAGGAAGGGGGACCTCCGTCGGCTGAGGGCCCCTAGCGTGCAGCAGCACCCAGGATGGCTGCGAGCTCTCCCCGAGTCCCCGGCTCCAGCTGCGACCCCCGCACGCCGGACGCCTCGGGCGATCTTTAAAATCCTGAAGTCCGGAGAGACCCCAGAGAACCGAAGTCGGGGGTGGGGGTGGAGCGGAGAATGCTGCAAAGCTTTTCCAAGAGAGAAAAAGAGGAAGTCTGATCGCTTCTGCCTGTGCTAGCTTTTCACTGGAAGGCGTCTCTTTAGAGCATCTAGCCTTCTCCAGGAGTTATTCGAAAGCTGAAACTTTCAGTGCTCGCCGGCCTGGGAGCAGGAGGGATTCCGAGGGTGGGATTGAGAGAAGAGCGGGCGTGAGCGCGCGCGCGTGTCTGTGTGTGTGTGTGTGTGTGTGTGTGGCGGGGTGGGGGCGTCGGGGGGGCCCTCGGGGACTCCGCGAAGGGGGCGCACCATGGCCGTGCCGGGCGAGGCCTCCCGAGTCTGGGCCACGCCGGGACACTGGGAGGCGAGGCCGGCTCCAGCGGCGGGCCCCGCATCGCTCCGGGACGTGGGCTGCCGAGGCTGCTGGGGCGCCCGGGTGCTGCGGCCGCTCCGGCGCTCGCGGAAACTTTCCTCGGCGCTGTGCGCGGGCTCCCTGTCCTTTCTGCTGGCGTTGCTGGTGAGGCTGGTCCGCGGGGAGATCGGCTGTGACCTGGAGCGGAGTAAAGAGGAGCCGGCGGCGGAGGAGGAAGCAGCCCCGGCAGCAGAAGGGGGCGTCCTCCCGGGGCCGCGGGGAGGTGCTCCCGGGGGCGGCGCGCCGCTCGGCCCCTGGCTGCAGCCCTCAGCGCTGCTCTTCAGTGTCCTGTGTGCCTTCTTCTGGATGGGCTTGTACCTCCTGCGCGCCGGGGTGCGCCTGCCTCTGGCCGTCGCGCTGCTGGCAGTCTGCTGCGGGGGGGAAGCGCTCGTCCAGATTGGGCTGGGCGTCGGGGAGGATCACTTACTCTCGCTCCCCGCCGCGGGGGTGGTGCTCAGCTGCTTGGCCGCGGCGACATGGCTGGTGCTGAGGCTGAGGCTGGGCGTCCTCATGATCGCCTTGACTAGCGCGGTCAGGACCGTGGCCCTTATTTCCTTAGAGAGGTTCAAGGTTGCCTGGAGACCTTACCTGGCGTACTTGGCTGGCGTGGTGGGGATCCTCCTGGCCAGGTACGTGGAGCAGATCTTGCCGCAGTACTCGGCGGCGGCTCCGAGGGAGCATTTCGGGTCCCAGCTGATCGCTGGGACCAAGGAAGAGATCCCGGTGTTTAAGAGGAGGAGGCGGTCCAGCTCCGTGGTGTCCGCCGAGATGTCCGGCTGCAGCAGCAAGTCCCATCGGAGGACCTCCCTGCCCTGCATCCCCAGGGAACAGGTAAGGACCTGCAGCCCTCCTCTCACTCGCCTCTCGGGAAAACTTGAAAGCTTTTGGGATCCGCCACAAAGTGGAGGGAACTGGAGCGCTGGGAACAGAAGGAAAGACAGCCCAGCAAAGTGCCCTAACTTCAGACTTGGAAACCAGGGAGTTTTTCTCGCCCTCTCTCACAATATTTTATATCCTGAACAACAGGAACATGAATAAGTAATAAAACTAGATGGTCTTTGCAGGGTCTTCCACAGCTGAGCCAACTTTTTAAGATGTGCTACACCTGGCGGATGACTTGTCTGTACTTTTAAGTGCTCTCATGTTTTCCTCCTTTAGCAGAAATGTTCGAATTAAATTTTTTTTTTTAAGGGTGATTTTGAAAACGAGGATTTTGCTAGATTTCTTTCTGTTCTTTTTTTAATAGAATTTCTTTCTGTTTCTTTTCATAAAATTTCTTTCTTCTGAGAAGACAGGTAAACATTTATGGAAGTCAGTAAAAATATTCTAGAGTTAAAGCAAGGAATGCTTGAAGGTGAGGTGCTGATATACTCTGGTTTTGCAGTAACTTTTACTTGAAGAGGCTGCCTTTGGTGGTGCCCAGTTTGCTTTTTAAAATGTAATTTGGGGACATACATTATTCTGTGCTGATGTGTTTTGTATTAAAACCATAAACTTCAATTTGGGGAACAATATGTTGAACTTCAGAATTTGTCAGAATTGTGGACTGCACTGTTAGTGTCAACTTGAAAAAATTTCTCTTGAGTATCTACATACTTAGTGGATATTTAACAATTCAAGTGGATTTATACAGGAAATAATAATTCAGGAAAATATTTCTAAATTGCTGGTAATATAAATCTTTCAGAGAGGAGGATGAGGAATCTAGAGTTATGAGTGAGGTTATCCCAGATAA
This sequence comes from Budorcas taxicolor, assembly GCF_023091745.1. Classification (NCBI taxonomy): domain Eukaryota; kingdom Metazoa; phylum Chordata; class Mammalia; order Artiodactyla; family Bovidae; genus Budorcas; species Budorcas taxicolor. The sequence goes on along the minus strand of NC_068914.1, from coordinate 133,088,108 downwards.
TGTTTAGTGAATTTGGGGGACTTATTTCCTTATTATCATTGTTTTGAGATCGTGGAATACAGTTGCTATAAAGGGTGTAAAAGAACAAACCCCTACTTTAAAAGCAGATTGTATCTGAGGAGAACTTCAGTGTTCACCTCTCTACTTCAAACTGATTTGACACTTGGGGGTGGAGGTGGTAGAGAGCTGGTTAAGTATAGCAAGTGGAAATTTACACTTTTCTCATTTAAGTTTATGCCTACCTATGGCACTATGAGGACAACTTTAGGGAGTGAGAGAATGCCCTAGGACATAGTAAGCTTTTTCTCTTTAGGTTATTCTGTGGATAATCATTTGGGTATTTCTAAGAAATACCAGTCACCATATGGTGTGATGGCTAGTTTGTTTCTCAAATGGAGTTAATCACACAGAATGTGGTTGTTTGACATTATTTAGCAGAATGGATGACAACATTGTAGTCTCTGTGTTTATTTTAAAGCAAATGTACTTATTTAGCTTTCCCTTTAGATAAAGCAAATATTTCTTGGGTTTAGCTTACTCTAAGGGTGAAGTTAAAAACAGGCCACTGACTGATACTTAGTTTTGGTAGAAATCTGGACATCACCAGAATAAAGTAAGCTCTCTATAAGCCAATTGGAGGAAAACACATTTTAATTTCTTTTTAAAGTCACTGATAGAACATCTTTTAAATGAAAACGCTGCTAGTTTAAATGTATTTCAAGTACACTTTTCTTTAACTTACAGGGAAATGTGACCTGATCATTGCAAAATTGAAACTTAATTTCTAAGGCAAATCTGTGAGTTAAGCATAAATAACCTGACTCCAAATTCACATCATTTAACCTCTGAAATTCGATTTCTGAAATTTCTTATTAACATTTGAGTTAAGGGTAGATTTGAAATGAGAAGGTGTTTAGGGGAGTTAACCAGCAGTGTTAATTAACTCATAGATTTTTACTGGTTTTCTCTGGTTTGAATTGACAAATGGATGATTTGAATAGCCTGCAGACTTCTAAGAAAATTATTGAGCATTGAGTTTTCACGTTTTGCAGATGAGTGCGGTCAATCATGTATATTCATAATATATTTTGATCAGTTTCTTTGGTTGCCATTTTTTTTTAAAGGCTATGTTTATGAAGGCTCCTCTAAAATGAGAGACTATCTCTTATGGTTGATGGGAAAGCAAGGTGACATTTAGCAGAAATTTATTTACTTGAATTTTTAATGAGGGCATGGGTAAGTGTGTGCATGTTACTTAAGGCTAGTTTTTATATATGACCCTTTAAAGTTGTTGCTGAGCTTAATTGTGGGGGGGTGGGGGTGGGAACTGACAACACACTAGGATCTTATAAGACAGGGCAATATCTCATACGTTAGCCTAACTGTGTGAAAAGTTCAGGAGCTATATAGTAAATGGCTTATCTGTTTTATCACAAGGAAACAAACTTCTGATTAAGGGTGCAAAGTATACCACTGTCATCTGAATGCTTTATGAAATCAAGAATCAAAATAATTATAAAACACATATATAATACTGCCCTGAATGCTACCTGATTAGGAGTTCTTTTCTGAAAGAATGTCTACTCTTTAAGACAATCCTCAGGCAACAAGTGGATTTTAAGTAGAGGTGTAAGAACATAAAACACAGAGAAGCTGGCAGAGTCCTCTGGAGAATTTCATTTGGACTTTGCTCATTGTGAGGTTTAAAGGTGAGAGAATTCCAACCTTTTCTTTGTGTGAATGATAGCAGCCACTAGCTTAAGAGCTATCTCTCGGCAATGACTCAATTCTGAAAGGTCAAGGAGAATAGATGATAAAATTGTCATAAGGCAAACCAAATGACAGAGTTCCCTCCCTCCCTGCCTTCTCTCTCCCCTTCCTGAACCATCATGAAGACAATAGATCAGCTATTACATACAGAACTGAGTTTTGCAGCATTGCTCATAATTACAGCTTCAGCCAAAGAAAGGAGATTGATCTAGTCTTCAGTCTCAGAATTAATGGGACACTGGGTGAGATGCGAATGAAGAAGTAGGCTCTCAGGAAAGAACCGAATTGGTAACATTTCATGGTTTTTAACTCACTCCTACCGGCCCAGTAGGTTCAAGATTTTTATAGATCAGTGAGTCAGACTGTACTTTTTTGGTTAAGAAGGCAGATGATTCCATTAAGGTGTATGTATCTTTCTTAAGTGGATGTTTATATCCCTGAGCAGGTATCACCTTGTCTTCCAAGCACTAAGGTCCTTAGAATTTCTTGAATTATTAGAAATTATGCATGATTACTAAATGTTATTTTTCAACATAAAATTTTAATTCAGCACTTTCAACACTTGAATATTGTATTTGAAAGGGTGTCTCTTTTCTTGATACTCTACACAATTGGCTGGCTCTTTCCCTCTAATTACTGGAACCACCTTACACATTGATTTTTGAAAGAATTCAAACCAATGCAATTTTATTTTAGTTACATGTTAAGAAGGATTTAATATCTTTGCCCATGGTTTCACATAAAATAAACACAAGCTGTATGCCTCTCACCTCACCATTAATACTTTTGTACCAATTCATGACAAAATTCTTTGTGGTGGGTACACTCTCAGTCAGAAATGTACAGCTGTATACTTCATTTTGTGAGATTAAAAATCAAAATATTTTCACACACATAGGGCCTTAAGGCTGTTAATTAAACATATTTAGCAAAAAGATCTTTAGCAGGCTTTTTAGGAATGTAATGTTTTTGTAAGAGTCTAGTGGTTGGTTATCAAAAGTAGAATCAAGTTTTTCATTATTGATATAAGAAAGATATTTTCAAGCAAAGAAAGCCAAAAACAGAAACAGCGAAGCAAAAAGAATAGGATACAGTAGTAGGTGTAGTTTTCAATGGTAGGCCTTCTTACATCTTTGGTGAAAAGTACAACTATCTTGCATTTACTGTGTATTTTTAAAATACAAAAGTATTTCTTCTGAAAATATAGAATTAATTGTTCTTTAAACTCCTGAATACATTTCAGGATAACAGGACATATTTCTCAAATTTAATAAATTTCAGAAACAGTTATACCTTTTTAATCCAATTGTACCTTCTATCACATTTCAGGAGTCTAACTTGGCATATGGCTATACAAAGAACAATATTGATTATTTATGACCTGCTGACAGAATTAAAATTAATTAAGGCCAACTTCTAAAAACCCTAAAAAGGAAAAACAAGATTTTCTCATCCTTTGGGAAAGGTGAGGGCAGAAAATTTTTTGGTGTGTAGGGACAAAATTGTGATTTTACTTTGTGAATATAGATATTTAAAGCAAAATGAAAAAAGTGTTTTAACTGACAGAAATAGTCAGTGAATCTATATAAATTTACAGAGGTTGGAAGGAGGCAAACAGTAATTTCACTCTTTCTGTATTGAGTCTAAAGTGTAAAAAAGTTAAAACTGTAGAACTGAAAGAAATGCTGTGTATGCTGGGCTGTCATGTTAATTAAATAAACAACCAGAACAGTGACTCTGTGTATGAAATACATTTTGAAAAGTCTAGGGGGGAGGGGGTTCAGGCAGGCAAGGGTGAGTGACACTGGCATGAAAAAACATTCATTATATCTGTAGTGACATTTGTGTGAATTTGCTGTACTCTGTTAGGAAATACAGCTCTGAGAAGAATCTCTTCAGGACTCTAGGTGAATAAAAGTCTTCACCAAGTTTAATTTCACTTCCTTTTTCAGTAAGTTCTCATTTATTATGTTGAAGTAGGATGTTTGTGAACCTCAAAATTAGAAATCTGCATATATATTATATTTTAAGATTGTTGATTAATGTGATTTGTGCCAGTAACGGCCCAGGAGTCTATGTACACTTCATTGAAAACTTGGGTTATTTAATCTTAGTAAAAGAGTGAGTTTATTTAGGGTGTAGGGGGCAGAGTTGGATTTTTCAGAAAACCTTTTTTGCATAGGGCAAGTTTCTTGAGCTTTGTGAAATCAGACACAATTCTACATGTTTCTGGTGAATAGTTTTCATTGGCCGTGTGTGTGCGTGCGTGCGTGCGTGCTGAGTTGCTTCAGTCGTGTCTGACTCTTTGCGACCCCATGGACTGTAGCCTGCCAGGTTCCTCTGTACAAGGGATTCTCCAGGCAAGAATATTGGAGCGGGTTGCCATTACCTTCTCCAGGGGGTCTTCCTGTCCTGGGGATTGAACCTGTGTTTCTCAAGTCTCTTACGTTGGTAGGCAGGTTCTTTACCGCTAGCGCCACCTGGTAAGCCTTTCATTGGCCATGTGTCTTCTATTTCATGGAGTCTCTACCTCTCTTTCCTCTTCTGGGTGTGATATTAAAAAGAAGCTTCAAGTGTATTAAATTCAGAACTCAATTTGTGTTTACTTTCTATTAGCACATTCCTATTTTCAAGGAAGCTCTATCAAATAATTCAGAATAAACCAGGAGATTCAGAGACACCTCCATATTCTTGCACTTAAAGCTGTGCTCTTAATATTCAAATGAACATTAGTTCCTTTACATAGAAATTTAAATGCGTGTAGGAATTACCTCACAGTATATACTTTTACTATTGGTAGCATTTTTTTAAAGTTTTTTGTTTCTGTTTTCTGTAAGGCTATCCTAGGGAATTATCTCCGTGTTGCACTTGAGAATGTACACTTGCACAATTGTCAGGATAAAATACACAGGTTTGATTTCTGGGGGAAAGAAGTCTTAAAAAGATGTGCAGAAGTCATAGTTCAGAGAAAAAGTTGTTAGGTACTGATTGCTGAAAATGTTAGTTGGCCGTATGTGTTCTCCCAAAATGTCTGCTATTTTAGAAGAAGATGCTATCCTTAGCTAATGTTATTCATTAAAGTGTTTGGTCAGTGAACCTACACAATGTCAAGTCAACATGTTTTGTCTGTGCATTAATAAGCCTTGTGCTAAAAAGCATACAAATTCTATACAGGTACAATGTAGCACCTTGGCTCTTCAGAGCTTAGAGCCTAGTTAGGATAATGAGATATCACCATAAGAAAGGGAGAAATCACAGTAAAGTATGGAAATGACCTCTGAGGTAATCACTGAAGCAGTGCATATAATATCTTAGGGCAGATTTTAAATCTAGAGCCAGAGCCGTTCATCTCATCTCTGAAATTTTATGCAAAAGTTCATCCTTTCATTTTTTTGGGGAAAAATTTTATGTTTTCATAGATTTTCAGAAGGTCCTCAATGCATAATGGTTAAACATAATTGTTTTAGGTTTTGAGCAGGTTTAGGTTTTGAAGGCAAGGGAGAATTATTTCTTTGAAGTGGCAAGTAATTGAGTATACATTAACAGGACTTCTGAAATAAAGATAATATAAGATTTGGGACACGTTACACACACCTCAAGCTAACACAGTGGTGGCTTTCCTATCCCGAGGTGTAGTCTATGACTTAAGGAATTTGTTGCAGCGAGATCTTAAAATGCTTAATTCCGTGCAGGCTGTAGTTAGGAGACTAGAATAAGTCTGATTTTAGAGAAAAGGAAATGGAGGGAGAATCAGCTAAAAGTATGTAGCAACCTGAGGTAAAATGTCGACTTTTATCCAGTTCTCTGTTGGACTTGAATCTGCTGCTGGGGAACAGTGGAAAAAGAGTTAGGCAGATCATTTTAAACCTACCAATCACTTGTGATTTTACACTGGAATCCAACTCTCAATTCTCATTCAGGATTAGAAGATTGAATAAAACCCATTGAATGTACAGATAACATAACACAAAACTCTAGAGCCCTTACAAAGGTGAGTTTTCTGGTCATCTGCCAGGCAGCCTTTAGACTGTATTATTCAAGACTTTGTCCCCAAAATGAATATCAATTGCATTGCAAAGTCCTACTTTGTGGAATCTTTATCTCATCAAAGAAGAGTGCATGATGGTGGTTTAAATATTGATTTTCGTTTTCATTTTAGTTTTTAGTGAATCGATTTAAAAATGATCAGGATTTCAAACTTCAAGGTGAAAAGGAATCTGCACATGGGTAAAGCATTTCTTTGCTAGCAAAAACAGCTGGTGGTTTTTGTTCATTTAAATTATTTTTCATGGCTTCTGTGGGAATCTATTAAAATATAAGTAAATAGGATGTAAGTTTTTTAGAGGCAGTCATGAGAAACATTACCATTTAGAAGATGGAAAGCTGTTTGGGAAAAGTCACAAACTAAACAACTTCTGCTTATTTGATTTGATAAGAGCTGTCATTTATTATTGAGGAATCTGAATGATTATTACAGATTTTAAGTATTTCAAGTCCTGCTAAGATGATAATAAAAGTACTCAGGTGTATTCATGTTTTTTCATCCTAAGAATATGGATAATTGTAAGGAGCACGTGATGTCTGTTGTGTGTGTTTATGTGTGTGCATACATGTATGCATGCCAGGGTATGTGCAAGACTTTTTCCTCTGCCAGGAAATTGCTTTACTTGCATCAATTTAATGGAGAAACAGTGTCACCCAGTGGCTTTGAAGAAAACAGTCCTGTAAACATTATAGATAAGCGCTGTCCAATAGAAATATAACAGGAGCAAATTACTGAATTTTATGTTTTCTAATAGCCTCATAAACAAGTAAAAAATAAATAAAAACTAACTAGGTGAAATCCATGATAATACTGTTTAGTTTAACCAATTATATCATGCTAACATAAAATCAACATATAAATCAAGATATTTTGCTTTCTGTTGTTTTTTTTTTTGTGTGCTAAAGTCTGATTTTGTGGTGTATGTTTTCCACTTACAGTCCATTTCAGTCTGGTGTAGCTACATTTCAAGTACTTGATAGACACATGTGGCTGATGGTTAATCTTTGGAACGTTTTTAAAGAGGTGAAGTACTTGAATACTAATGTTACCTCTTCCATTATAATGGAAAATCCATGTAGATTTTATGATAGCACTTAATATACAACTGTTCACATTTGTATGTAATCTTGATAGCTCATTTTTGTATCACTTGCTGCTCTAATAGTTGGCTTTTCCTCCTTTGACATTACTGCACATATTTTAAAATATGTTGATTTTAATTGGAGGGAGAGTTTAACAGAGTCCTTAATGAGGAAGCATTTTGTTAACTTGATGTATAACACAGAATCAGTGTTACCAGCTAATTATGAATTTGCCTTTCAAAGTGTGATTCGTTAACAGGGATGGCTTATGGATATAGTGTGAACACGTGATCAGCCATGGTGATTAGTCTGTTATTGGGTTATCTAATGTCTCTTTAGAAATGAAAGTGCTTATGTTTATAATGCATGTCGTTATCTTGGTAACTTAGGAAACTTAAGTGACAAACCTGCTAGTAGCTTTAATGGATGAAAATTCTAACAGTGTCTGTAAAAGGCTGATGACTCCTTGCTATTGCTTATGTAAACACCACTCTCATACATATACAAAAGGAAAATGCTTCTATTTTGTGTCCAGAAAGGGCTAGAAATTTTGATAATATGTAATTTCTAAACTAGGAATTGAGATTAGGCGGCTTTTGAAACCCTGTGTGATTTCAAACTGCATGAACTTAGAAAAATGTGCGGATGAAAAAGGCAAACTTTAAAAGTCCCACCATCCGTGGCAGTTGGGTGGTTAAGACTCTGAGCCTTCACTGAAGGGGTTAGGTCACTGGTCAGGGATCTAATACCCCACATGGCATCGCCAAAGATTGAAAAAAAAATTAAATGAGGCCTCTTGCCCCCCTTACACTCTTTACCTTCTTTCCATCTCCTTCCCTCAAACTCTATGAATTCATTAACTCTAGGCATAGTTCCAATATTACATTGAGAATTGATGAGAAGACAACTTTTGATTTGATATATGGCATGATCCTTTACATACATAGATGTATAGAATTATTTTTTAAATAGGCATTTATTTTGTGCATATTGCTTTATAATCTGTATGTGTTATTTATTGTATGTTTTTTAATTTATGAATTTCTCCCTTCTAAAGTAAGACATTATTTATCTTTGCATTAGAGAATAAAAATACAGAGGTACGTAGGTTTTCATGTATAACTTAAGAAATAATCTAAAAAGAACAAAAGGTAGTAGAATCAGGATATACAAAGAAGCACATTTATCTAAAAAGAAATAATGTGGACTCAATCTCACTCCTGGTGAAGCTGGTTTAATTCAGCTTTCTTTGAAGTAACTAGCTGAATAATAAAAAGCTATAGTAATCGTAACTGTTACTTGAGTTTGTATTTAATATAACAAGTCATTCACCCTGGCTAATTCTGAAATTACTTTAAATTAATGTAGAGGTTGGGCTTGTAAATTTTTCTTTTTTTTTTTTGCCAGTCTTTTCTTATAATGTCCTGTGTGTGTGTGTGTGTGTGTGTGTGTGTGTATAAATATTTTTCCAAGTAATGCATTTTATTTCATTTTTTTTAAACAAAATAGGTTCTTCTCACTCAGAGTGTGTTTAAAAATTTAAGGAATGCTTTTCTATCCCCCACACCCCACTGTACCTTGTCAGAATTTTGAAATAATTTTATGCAAGAAGCTTGTGGTTTAAATTTAATAGAATGTTAATAGAATTTTTCCACCTTCTGAAGTAAGTTGAAATAACTGAATATGCTGTGTCTGTGGCAAGTGTTTCCTCCTCTTCAGATATAATCCACTTAAATAAGCCTAATGGAAGTTTGAAGTCATAGAAATTTGGCAGGGGGAATGGTTTATTTGGGGGCGACCCCTGTGGAGTCAGCCTCCTTTGGACGTTTTTAAGCTAGCTTGACCACAGAGAAAGGAAATGGTTCTTATTTTTAAACTAAGTATTTCAGAGGATGAAGTTAACAGGTCTGCTTAGGAAATGCTCTTCAGGAGGCAATGGTAGTCCTATACAAAACAACCCCCTGTTTGGGTGTTAGCAAACACCTAACTCCACAACAATCTCCCAGAGAGGTGGGAGAGACATCCTGAGCTGCCTGGGCTCCCCGAAAATCTACTTTCTAGGCTCAAGAACTGAACAAGTCACACTCCTGTCACAGCATTCTCATTATAAAAGGAGTCAACCCTTCTTCCCTTCCTTGTGTCAGCCATCAGCATTTTTTTTAGAAAATTTCAGTGTCTTGCTCATTGTATGCACCAGCTAGTGGAATAAAGGGACAGAGAAGAAAGACATGATTTTACTCTGAATATTTATCCCCCAATCTCCTGAGATTGAACTAGTGATTAAACCTGTTGAAGTAAACGTCTGTAGAAAAAAGTAGCCTATTCACTAGTCTGTGAATTTACATTTTTAAAATATTAATACTTTTATTACTATAAAAAGTTTATCTGTACAGTTCTCCATAGTGGCTATATCAATTTACATTCCCACCAACAGTGCAAGAGTGTTCCCTTTTCTCCACATCCTCTCCAGTATTTATTGTTTTGTATTATTGTTACTATTATTGTAGATTTTTTTTGATGATGTCCATTCTGATTGGTGTGAGGATTCCTCGCTGTAGTTTTGATTTACATTTCTCTAATAATGAGTGATGTTGAGCATCTTTTCATGCGTTTGTTGGCCATCTGTATTCCTCTTAGGAAAAATGTGTTTAGGTCTTCTGCTCATTTTTTGATTGGGATGTTTGTTTTTCTGATATTGGACTGTATGAGCTGCTTATGTATTTTGGAGATCTAATTATTTTTCAGTTGTTTCATTTGCAATAATTTTCTCCCAATCTGAAGGTTGTCTACATAGATACACTGCCATGTGTAAAACAGATAACTGGTGAGAAGCTGTTATATAACACAGGGAGCCCAGCCTGGTGCTCTGTGATGACCTAAAAGGGTGGGTTGGATGAAGGGAGGGAGGCTCTAGAGGGAGGTGATATATGTATAGTTATGTCAGGTTTGCATTGTTGTGTGGCAGAAATTAATACAACATTGTAAAGACGTTTCGTCCAATTAAAAATAAATAAAAATTCAAAACATAACTTACAAAGATTCTCTGGCATGTGTCAGATAAGGAGCTGAACTTGCCTGTGCCTTTCGTGGTAGGAAACCCCACTCAGCATGAGTCCTAGATATTTATTTTTAGCTCGCTTCCAACTGAAAATAACCAAACCACCCCCAAGACCAATGTGGTATGAACTTCAGAACAGTATCTGAAGTTAGGGTATGTTTTTCAGAAAAATAAAAGTTCAAGTCTTTTTCATGTACAACTAATGCTTTAATTGAGAAAGAATCGACTTTGAGATTTGTTCCCATGGCTTTCTACAAAGTGTTGGTAGGTGTTCAGCTACACCTTTTTACAGTTAGTCTATATTCTTGTTAGAGGTTCTTAGTGAATTGCTGTTTCCTGAAAAGTCTCATGTAAAGTAACTACTGTCTCCTTTTTATCTTTTAATTGTGCTCAGTTACAAAATATAATTTGAGCACATTGCTTCCAGGGATGACTTTGTGAAATTAACTTTTTTTCAAATGTCATCCAACCGTAGTGCTAGCCCAATTGTGCTGAATAATCTAGAAGTTTGGTAGCATAATTTCAAAGTCCAGAGGAATTTAAAAATGAACAGTTCACAAGATTTCATCGGAATGACAGGTTTTAATTTATCCAATCAATTTTATGGTCTCTCTAGTTTTTGATAGAACCTGTTAAAATAGAAAGGAAGTTTTAAGTTAAATAAGAATATTTTGTTGCCGTATTTTAACTCTTAATAGAGAGAGATTGTTGTCTCCTCTCACCGAAAGCAGACATTTCTCTTCTGAGTATGTTAAGTAGATTATCATGCCTTTAAAAGAACTAGGAGTACAGTTTAGAAAAAAAAAAAGTTATTTCCCACTTTCTTTTCCAGAAAAAAGTTTCTTTTAGTTTGTGGATGTCAAATGGTCTCATATATCTTTTAGAAAGGCTACCTCTACTGAAAACTTTGAGAGTTTCAGGTATCTTTGAATATATTTAAAATCTGAATGTTGCTTCTCTTTGAAAACATAAATTACAAACTGAGAATTTAGTTACAGATTAATTCATCTTTTGAAATAAACAAGATATATTCTTTAGTAAAGGAGCCATTTCTAAATTTATTTGACATTTTTGTCAAATGTAAAATAGAATGAAAAATTTAGGAGCAAAATCTTTTACTCTATTTTCATTTTAGTACAGGAAGCTAACCATTTGAATAGTGTCTGTTTTTACTCTTAATGATTTGTTTGTGCTACAATTGAAATTGTTTTTGCTAGATAAGCAGGGCCTAAATTATAGCAGCTATTAAGGTCTCATTTTGTCCACTTCTCATTCTTTTTACTTGAATAATAATGGGATTAGCTCTTCTTCACTCCTTCAAAGAATGACAAGAGCTTTTAAATATATTCAGTGGAATTTCTGTAAGCCACTAACTAGTCCTTATTGAAAAGTGTGAGAATTCGTTTGGCATTGTTGGATCAGGATATAACTGAACACTGATTAAGTAAATTATCTAAAAACCAAAGTAGCATTCAGAAGTGGAAATTGCCCATAATAAATGAGTGAAAGAAATGGAAGCTAGTATTTTGCTTGTGCAGAAAGAAGACTAGATTGAAATTGAAAGAATTCCTCTGTTTAAAATACACACACACACACACACACACACACACACACACACACACATTGATTGAATAGTCTTCTGGGTATGGGCCCCTAAAATCTAGAACTCCTTATGGTTTGGAAAGAGGAGACCCTGGGGGTGTCACTTCCTGCCCAGGCATGCATTGTCAGGATCTGTCCTTAACTTTAGACCTAAAACTCTTTGATCATTTTTCAGAGGTCATAGTGCTATTCATAAACGTTCCAGACATTGATTACTTTCAAAGATGTAGATTCTTGCTTTTTAGGTTTTCAGTGCATTTGTCACTTTGACTTTTAAATGTAGCGTTATGGCAGTCTTGTGTGAACTTTTACCTCTTCTGTGACAAGACTGATGAAAAAGGTCAGGAGATTAATATATCTTATTTAAGATTGACTCTCTATTTCCTAGGTGGTGATAGTTTAAAGAACCCGCCTGTCAATTCAGGATACTTAAGAGATGCGAGTTCAATCCTGGGATCAGGAAGATCCCCTGGAGGAGGGCATGGCAACCCACTCCAGTATTCTTACCTGGAGAATCCCATGAACAGAGGGGCCTAGTGGGCTATGGTCCATAAAGTCTCAAAGAATTGGACACAACTGAGTGACTTAGCACGTATGCATGCACTCTATTTCACACTGACTCTTTGTTATCTTCTAAGTATTTTAGTATACCTGAATTCTTACCATCTTTTTCCTTGGTGCTAATCTTATGTAATTATAATGCTATGTTAATCAAGCTCCAGTACTTGGGCTACCTGATACAAACAACTGACTCATTAGAAAAGACCCTGATGCTGGGAAAGATTAAAGGCAGGAGGAGAAGGGGATGAAAGAGGATGAGATGATTGGATGGCATCACCAACTTGATGGACATGAGTTTGAGCAAGCTCCAGGAGTTGGTGATGGACAGGGAAGCCTGATGTACTGCAATCCATGGGGTAACACAGAGTTGGACATGACTAAGCAACTGAACTGAACTGATTAATGAAACTGTTGTTTGTGAATTCTGATAGTAAAAGGCTCTAATTAATAGATAAATAGACTTCTTCCTTCAGATGCTTTCAAAAATCTTGTAGGAGATAGCCTGACCTCACCTACTTACCATTATACCTTATCTAGCACTTTCTAAGTCAAGCTGCTATATATGTGTCTTCAGATGATATAGTTCTTGAATTTTAATATGAATAATTATTTGGGAAGCTTATTAAAATGATAATTCCTAGGTCCTAAGGCCACATACTCTGATTTAAATATGTGTAGAATGGGGTCCAGAAATCTAGAGTTTTAGAGCATTTAGGTCATCTTAGTGAAGAAACACAGAACTATAAACTTTTATCTAATAAAACTAGACAAATTTGGGACTTTTGCAATGTGATTAAGCAGTTAAAAAGCACTTGGTTGAGCATCATGAGGAAAACATTTAAACACACACATCTATATATATACACATTGACAGATTATACACATAGACATAACTTCCAGATGTTCAAGCTGGATTTAGAAAAGGCAGGGGAACCAGAGATCAAATTGCCAACATCCGCTGGATCATTGAAAAAGCAAGAGAGTTTCAGAAAAACATGTATTTCTGCTTTATTGACAATGCCAAAGCCTTTGACTGTGTGGATCACAATAAACTGTGGGAAATTCTGAAAGAGATGGGAATACCAAACCACCTGACCTGCCTCTTGAGAAACCTGTATGCAGGTCAGGAAGCAACAGTTAGAACTGGACATGGAACAACAGACTGGTTCCAAATAGGAAAAGGAGTATGTCAAGGCTGTATATTGTCACCCTGCTTATTTAACTTCTATGCAGAGTACATCATGAGAAACGCTGGACTGGAAGAAGCACAAGCTGGAATCAAGATTGCTGGGAGAAATATCAATAACCTCAGATATGCAGATGACACCACCCTCTGGCAGAAAGTGAAGAGGAACTAAAGAGCCTCTTGATGAAAGTGGAAGAGGAGAGGGAAAAAGTTGGCTTAAAGCTCAACATTCAGAAAACGAAGATCATGGCATCCGGTCCCGTCACTTCATGGCAAATATTTGGGGAAACAGTGGCTAACTGTTTTTCTGGGCTCCAAAATCACTGCGGATGGTGACTGCAGCCATGAAATTAAAAGACGCTTGCTCCTTGGGAGGAAAACTATGACCAACCTAGACAGCATATTAAAAAGCAGAGACATTACTTTGCCAACAAAGGTCCATCTAATGAAGGCTATGGTTTTTGCAGTAGTCACGTATGGATGTGAGAGTTGGACTATAAAGAAAGCTTAGCACAGAAGCGTTGATGTTTTTGAACTGTGGTATTGGAGAAGACTATTGAGAGTCCTTTGGTTGCAAGATCCAACCAGTCCATCCTAAAGGAGATCAGTCCTGGGTGTTCACTGGAAGGACAGATATTGAAGCTTAAACTCCAATGCTTTGGCCACCTGATGCAGAAAGCTGACTTATTTGAAAAGACCCTGATGCTGGGAAAGGTTGAAGGCAGGAGCAGAAGGGGACGACAGAGGATGAGATGGTTGGATGGCATCACAGATACAATGGACATGGGTTTGGGTGGACTCCGGGAGCTGGTGATGGGCAGGGTTGGCTGAGCAACTGAATTGAGACAGATTATTACAGTTTATTAACCTGTGTGTGTGTGCTCACTCAGTTGTGTCTGACTCTGCTGCTCCATGGATTGTAGTCTGCCAGCCTCGTCTGTCCATGGAATTTTCCAGGGAAGAACACTGGAGTGGGTTGCCACTTCCTTCTCCATGGGATCTTCCCCACCCAGGGATTTAACCCAGGTCTCTTGCATCTCCCTGTAGGTGGATTCTTTTACCACTGTGCCGCCTGGGAAGCCCCATTAACCAATGACATTCATAAAATTTTCACTCTGATTTCCCCATTGAGGATATCTCAGAGATGTTATCTGATACTCTGCAGATCAGTTTCTTCCTTTTTGAGGACGAAGAAAGAATTTCCTCACCTATCTCCTATATGCTGTTACAAAGCTTAAATAAAAATATATCACCCTACAAATGTTAAGTAGAAAGAGTATATGCTCTGGACAGAGATAGGGTGAAGCTTTGTAATGTATACAAGGTCCTTCAACTTTCTGAATATGAATAATTCTATCTAACATAGGAAGACTAAAGCCCACTTCTTCAAGTGTGAAGATTAAGTTAATAGAAGTAACAGACATTTGTTCTTGTCAAAAACCCTCCCCCACTCCCCTTGCTGAACAAGAATGGTGTGTGTGTGCTAGGTTGATTCAGTTGTATCAGACACTTTGTGACCCTGTGGACTGTAGCCCACCAGGCATCTCTGTCCATGGGATTCTCCAGACAAGAATACCTGAGTGGGTTGCCAATTCCTTCTCCAGGGGATCTTCCCAACCCAGGGATCGAACTGGCATCTCTTGCGTCTCCTGCATTGGCAGGTGGGTTCTTGATCACTAGTACCAACCGGAAAGCCTGAACAGAATAGTATCTACTTATATCCATTAGGGCCATATTATTGAAGGTTTGCATTTGATTAAAAAAAATCAAAACTGAAACAAAAAAGCAATCTTGGAAGTCTAACATAAAAATCAGGCTTTCTGAAGTTAACCGGAATATTAGAGAGTTACTTAAATTTCAGTCAAAGCCACTGGCCAATGAAGAGCCTGGAGAGTCAGACTAGTTAATAGTGGAAGAGAAACATTTGTCAAAGATGGTGACAGGTGCTTCAGAAGTAAACATGTGAGTGAAAAAGGATGAAGGCAGGATATTTAGGAAAATTGATAGAGTCTTTGAACATGTTTGTAAAAATAACTGATGATTCTTTTGAGTGGGTTGTGCAGTCATGTGTCATATAATGCCCTCAGCAACTTGATTTGTGCTTTTGCCACAATTATAAACCATATTTTGTTTTCTAAAACAAACTGGTTGTTTTTTCTTTTTGTTTTTAAGAGTTTTTAGTTTAATTTTGGTGGTATAATTCTAGTCATACCCTTCCTTTTCCTTTTAATTTGCCTATGAGACCATTATTCTCAAATAACAGGGACTTCCTGCTTGTAATCTATGGAAAACAGCTAGTTCAGTACTCATTAAGTAATCACCCTCAGTCATTAAAGCCCTATTGCATTAATTCAGGGAGAATTGGGAATTATATCAGGAGGTAGTGTTAGACGATGGGCTTTCTGGTGGCTTAGCAGTAAAGAATTCACCTGCAGTAAATAATTCAATGCAGGAGACAAGAGTTCGATCCCTGGGTTGGAAAGATTCCCTGGAGAAGGAAACAGCAACCTACTCTAGTATTCTTGCCTGGGAAATCCCATGGACAGAGTCTGGTGAACAACAGTCCATGGGGTCTCAAAAGAGTTGGATACAACTTAGTGACTAAAAAGCAAATACTAAGGGAATGTACACACACACACACACACACACACACACACACACACCCACACACACACACACACACACACACACACACACACCCACCCACCCACCCACGCACCCACCCACCATTTCTTGCTTTTAAAATACTTTGAGTTGACGTTTTTCTCTTCTTTTCAATTTTATCTTCTATCTTAGCCTTCCAGAGGACATTCAAATTGTAAGCCTTTTTAGAAAACCATCAGATTTCCTAATGTTGAAACTCTAGTGAAGTATCTTAAACACTTCATAAAGCATTATCAGATTGGCTAAAAACTTTGGGTTTTCCTGTTAACATCTTACACAAAACCCCAAATGAACTTTTTGGCTAACCCAGTAGTTTTTTGGGTTTTACAATATTTGGCTGGACAAAAGTTAGTTTTGAAATTTTATTCTTCCATAAACATTTTTAAAATTTTAAAATAAATGTGAATAAAATAAACTTTTAATGCATTTAAGTGTTATTCTTATGTTGTCTCTTTTAAATAGGTATCTTTGTAACACATGCTTTAATATCCTGAGGTATCATATAGCAAAAAAAAGAAAAAGAAAAAAAGATACAAGACTTTCTCATTAGTCTTTCAATAGTCTGACAAATCCCGTTTTTATCTGAAGGCATCTTGCCAGTATTTTGTAGACCTTCCTATAGAGGAAATATTTCTATTTTGTTTTCATATTAACTCAGACCATTTGTCAACCTAGAGAGCACTTCAGTGATAGGTGCTGTATAAATATTTAAATTACGAGAGCTTGATTGCCTTGTAACTTTTCAGAGTTTGCTAACCCTACACTATGGTTAGTATCTGGTTATGAAATAGTTTCCATACTGCTTGGGAGACACAAAAGATAAGGAAATTTCAAGCCTGTGAAGTGAAGAGCTTTTCATCACATTGGAAAATATTCTGATGAATGCAGAGGGAAATCGGGAAATAAAATGGAGGATGCAGCAGCTATCAACACCAACTATCAAATGCAGAGCTGAAAAGAAAGTGGTTGAAATGTTTGTTCTTGTTTGGATGAGGGCATCGTGGATGATTTTGGTATATTTTTCTCTTCAATACTGTCTCAGTTTTTAACCCTGGGTACTTATTTTATAGTCAGAAAAACATAACTTTATATAAAGAAACATAGTCATTTGACCTTTTTCCCCAGATATGTTCACAGAGTGCTTCGAGGGTCACTTACCCAGTACTGGTCCGTGGACTTGCAGTAATGAAAATAGGAACTCCAGGTGCTTTTATGAATGGTAATGTGGTCTCCAGTACTGGGTAAAACATGTTCAGAAGTAAAATCCTCTTGCCTTCCCAGTTCTTCATCCAAGTGGCTGGAAAGGCATCAGCTTCTTATAAGATTGGAGGTTCAACTGGTATTTTATCCTGCATTATGGGTCCCTGAAGTTATAGATTGGCATACACACAGTTTTTGTAACTTGACCTGATAGTATAGTTTTTTAAGAAAAAATACATATCGGTGTGCTGAAATACATACACATGTACTGAAACATGCTTCAATTTTATAATGTATTTGGGACCTATTTTCATTTTAAAGGTGGCAGCAAAACTAATCATGAATGTGATATGTTGAGATCAACACGAAAATGAGTTGGGTATTATAAGGAGGAAAAATTCTTTATAAAACATATATAAGGAGAGTATTGGGCCTACCTTGCTGATTATTAGACCAACAAATAACAACCAACTTTATAATAATTGTTTTTTAAAGTAACAAACATAATTTTTTTCAACTTGAAAGATTTCAGTTTACCAAAGTATTTATTAATACATAGTATGATTTTTGTAATAGTTTATGCATAGCCCATTAATAAAATATAAGCACCTTAATTTTAGAATAGTTCAAAATTTTATCCATAACTCATATGCGGACATATAATAGGTTGTTTCTGTATTTTGCTTTTTCTGCATCTGAGTTACTCTGTGTATAATATTGATTAATATCAGTCTTGCTTGTCAGGATTTGTTGATTGTTCTTTGCATTTCCTATCTAAGGCTGAGGAACTTTGTGTATTTCCATTTGCTTTTGCTTGTTTAAATAAATGAATAGGAAAAGAAAGCAGTGTGTAACATTTCACAAATTACTTCCACTTCTAGGATTATTATCTGGTTTTCTCATTTGAAGAACTATACATTTCTGTGGAAATAAGTTGGAGAATAGCAAACTAGTTTCTGTAACGACCTAAAAAAATAGACTGTGGTGTCGCTTGACCCCCTCCAAAAAATGTTTCCAGAAATAAATGTGAAAGAATCAGGGAACCAGAGATAAATATGATAGAATTAGTTGAACAGAGCAAAATAACCTTTACTCAGGCAGTGCACCTTCTTTTTATTATTTTGTTAAAGCAGAATTAGCAGATTAGCCCTAACTGCTTCTGTTTGAGATGGTTGAGCTAAGGTGACAGAGATGGGTAGGCATTTCTCTGCTGAGTGTCTGTGGGGTGGTGGACTCTGGCAGGGCAGAGGCGGGTGGGAGTGTGGAAGAGTGTTGGCACTGAAGTTTGTGGTTGGCTGGAGTCCATATCTCAGCCTTGCAGGTCAGAGATGCACTTTTTCCATAGAACACGAGGTTATCCATTGCCGAGACACACTAATAATAAAACTGTAACTCATCAATCTGAATGTCAGGTGATTAATTTACATTGGGGAATTCAGCTGTAAGGAAGAGCAGAGAGCCAGTAGTTACCGGTGAATGCTTCTTGTTCCTAGTGGGAAAGTCACCTTTAGCATGATTATTCCCTAGACTGGGACTGCACGTCTCTGGTTTATGAGAATTCCCCTTGGAAAACTTATACTGTTTGTGCTTTTTATCCTAGGATGTTTGAAGAATGCCTTAACACACTGACGGGGGTTGGGGTGGGGGAGCGGGGTTTGGGGAAAGGTTCACTCTTGCATCCCCTCCCTGAGCTTTTAATAAAGATATTACATTAACAAATGGTTCTAGTGGCAAGTGATAGATGCTTTAAAATACAGAAAGTCCTGGGAACTTTGCCCTCCAGAAAGGTCATAGCTAAATTTATTGCTCAAATGCCATCACCCTCTTCACATGGATTTCTGGTAATATTCTACCTTCCTTTCCTTTCTGACTTCTCCTTTTGATTTATGTTTAACCTATTTTTCACACGTTTATGTTAATAGGAAGCTTGCTCTAATGGTGTTTGGTACAATATGAAATTATATAAATAAGAAGAAAGTAAGAATGGATCTTTAAAAGAATGTTTTGCTCTTTTTCTCCTGTGGGCGTGATGTCCAGAGGGAAGGAGGGAGGAACAGGATAAAGCTTGTTTCGGAGCTGAATGCCAGGTGTGGAGCAATGTTATGTTCTGGAAACAACACGTAGAACAGATAGCCCAACCTTTGTGTGGGGAGGCGAGGTGAGTGTGGGACCTTTTTAAGAGACAAGACAGATAAGGTTGGGGGTGGGGAAGGAAAAATGAATATCTTCAGAATTAGGCTGGGAAAGATGAACATTATTTTGTCTGCAGTGAAAGTTACTGAAGGGGTTTTAGCTGGAGACTAATGTGACAGATTAAACATAATTTTAAAAACAATGGATCAACTCAGTTCCTCAGTCATGTCAGACTCTTTGCAGCCCCATGGACTGCAGTATGCCAGGCTTCCCTGTCCATCATCAACTCCCGCAGCTTGCTCAAACTCATGTCCATCGAATCGGTGATGCCATCCAACTGTCTCATCCTCTGTCGTCCCCTTCTCCTTCTGTCTTCAATCTTTCCCAGCATCAGGGTCTTTTCTAATGGGTCAGTTCTTCGCACCAGGTGGCTAAAGTATTGGAGCTTCAGTAGTCGATCAAATGGGTGCAAACTGGACACAGGAGATATTTAAGAGGCTGTTGTAAAAGTCCTGGTTACAGACATTGTTTTTTTATTATTTATTTACTTATATATTTTTATTTTTGGAAGATTTCTTAGGACAGTGGTGGTAGAAAGGAAAGGTGGTTGAAGAGAAAATGAAGAGCTGTAATTGGCAGTATTAGACAGTGACTGGTGGTGACAGGTGTGAACAGTGAGCATGAAGAGTCTTTAACGTTGTAAATCTGAGAAACTGGAAAGATTGTGCTGCTGTTCTTATTTTTTAAATTTTTATTGGAGTATTGTTGATTTACAGTGTGTTTGTTTCAGATGTATAGCAAAGTGAATCAGTTATACATATATACATACACATATATATGTATCTCCAGTCTTTTTCAATTTCTTTTCTCATATAAGTTATTACAGATTACTGAGTGGTGTTCCCT
The DNA here is from genome assembly GCF_023091745.1 of Budorcas taxicolor. Lineage (NCBI taxonomy): Eukaryota > Metazoa > Chordata > Mammalia > Artiodactyla > Bovidae > Budorcas > Budorcas taxicolor. Next base: position 133,067,901 of record NC_068914.1, on the reverse strand, counting down.
GTGTTATACAGTAGGTCCTTATTAGTTTTTTACTGTATATATAGTAGTGTGTGTATGTCAGTCTCAGTCTCCTAATTTATCTCTTCCCCCCATGTTGCCGCTTTGGTAACCATAAGTGTGATTTTGAGATCTCTGAGTCTATTTCTGTTTTGTAAATAAGTTCATTTGTATCATTTTTTAATTATGTTCCACATATAAATGATATTATATGATATTTATTTTTGCCTGACTTAGTATGATAATCTCTAGGTCAATCGATGTTTCTGTAAATGGCTTATTTCAGTGTTTTCAATGGCCGAGTAGTATTCCATTGTATGTATGTTCCACAACTTCTTTTTCATTCTTCTGTCGATCGGCATTTAGACGTTCACATTACATCCAGGTCTTGACTGTTGTAAGCAGTGCTGCAATAAATATTGGGGTGCATGTATTCTTTCAGATTATGGTTTTCTTGGGATATATGCCCAGAAATGGGATCATATGTTAGCTGTTTTTAAGTTTATTTAAGGAACCTTCATACTGTTCTCCACAGAGACTGTGCTAGTTTACATTCTCACCAACAGTGTAGGAGGGTTCCCTTTTATCCATACAATCCTCAGCATTTATTGTTTGTAGACTTTTTAATGTTGTCCACTCTGACTGGTATGAGCTGACACCTCATTATAGTTCTGGTTTGCGTGTCTCTAATAGTCAGTGATGTTGAGCATCTTTTCTTGTGCTTTTTGGCCATCTGTATGTCTCCTCTGAAGAAATGTCTATTTAGATATTCTGCCCATTTTATGATTATTTGTTTATTTATTTGTTTTTTGATATTGAGTTGCAGGAAATGTTTGTGTAGTTTGGAGATTAATCCCTTGTCAGTTCTTTGAGACAAAAAGCATCAAAAGAGCAGTTTTTGTTTGTTTTAGGTTCTAAGGAAGGGATGATGAAGTATGGCTATGATTTGGACACAGTTATGTGTGTTAATTTTGCATCCTCATGTGGTTTTGTATGCTTGAAGACTCCCAGTTTCATTCATTCACAAAAATGTTAGTATCAGATTTGCTCGACATGTTCTCTTGCTCAGTATGTACGTGCTTCTTAGAAACAGAACTCTCTTATGTCCGGGCTACAACTGCAAACACAGAGAGGTTGTAACCTTAGTCATTTTAATCAGCACAAGGCTGTCACCCTATTTCCAATTAGACTATAAATAGGGTCTTCAGTCTCAGAGGGCAGACAACTTTGTAGTCTTGGTACTGATCTTATCAAGGAAAGAGACCAACTAAAGTCAGTACAAACTTAAGCTTCAGAGTAACCCTCTGAGAATCTCTGCCATCATAGTGTGTCATGAGTGAGTGAAGTCGCTCAGTCGTGTCTGACTCTTTGCGACCCCATGGACTGTAGCCCACCAGGCTCCTCTGTCCATGGGGTTTTCCAGGCAAGAATACTGGAGTGGGTTGCCATTTCCTTCTCCAGGGGATCTTCCCGACCCATAACCCCGATCAAATTTTAATACTACAAGACAAGATCCTTATCCTCAAAACAAGTGAATGCTGGATCATATAACTAATTAAATATTATTTTATCAATTGAGACAGTCTAGATGGTCTAGGGCAGTTAATCTTGTAAAATTATCTGGTTGAGTTTCACTTTGATGTTTTTCTTGGGTTATTCTAAATATTTATAATGGTTTGTCTTTATATATATAATACTTTGTTGTTCAGTTGTTAAGTCATGGCTGACTCTTTGCGACTCAATGGACTGAAGCACGCCAGACGAATATTCCTCCGCTACCCCATGGAGTCTGTCAAATTCATGTCCATTGAGTTAGTGATGCTGTCTAACCATCTCATCCTCTGCCACCCATTTCGCCATTTGCCTTCAGTCTTTCCCGGCATCAGGGTCTTTTCCATTGAGTCAGCTCTTTGCATCAGGTGGCCAAAGTATTGGAGCTTCAGCTTCAACATCAGTCCTTCCAATTAATAGTCAGGGTTGATTTCCTTTAGGATTGACTGATTTGATCTCCCTGCTGTCCAAGAGATTCTCAAGAGCTTCTCCAGCACAACAATTCAAAATCATCAATTCTTCAGTGCTCAGCCTTCTTTGTGGTCCAACTTTCACATCCATATATAACTTATGGATGAACCATATTTTTGACTATATGGGCTCTTGTTGGCAAAGTGATGCCCTTGCTTTTTAACACTGCCTGGGTTTATCATAGTTTTCCTTCTAAGGACCAAGTGTCTATAAATTTCATGGCTACAGTCATTGTCCACAGTGACTTATACATAGTATATATAAATCTATAAATGGTTTCTCTCTATATATAATATGTAGCATGTATAATTTATATATATATATAAATAAAATTATGGGCTTTGCCAGTAGTTCAGTGGTAAAGAATCTGCTTGCAATGTAGGAGCCGCAAGAGTCGCAGGTTTGATCCCTGGGTTGGGAAGATCACCTGGAGAAGGAAATGGCCACCCACTCCTGTGTCTTGCCTGGAGAATCCCATGGACAGTGGAGCCTGGCAGACTGCAATCCATAGGATCGCAAAGAATCAGACACGGCTGAAGCAACTTAGCACATATGCATATATAATTAATATATATGTAATTTAATTAACATACATATAAGTATATATTTATATATAATATAATATATATAATTACACACATATAAATAAGGCTATACACTCTAGGTCAGGTTTCTATAGTGACAATGTGATTTATCTTTTTTTTTTTTTTGATTGGAGGATAATTGCTTTGCAATATTGTATTTTGCAGTGTGATTTCTATTCTTTGCCCATTTGGTGGAAGTTTCTACCTGATAAAATCTTCATCGTGCTCAGTATTCTTCTAAACTTGTCCTTATATATCATAGAGGATTTTTGAAAGAATTCTTTTGTTTATGTATGTGTTCCTTTTCTTAAAAAGCATTCCTGCTGTTACAAGTTTGGAAGGACATTGACGGTAGAGCCAAATTTATGGAATCCCTAACAAATGGTCCTCATTATGCTTTTGCTTAGTCACTACCCTGATGGGGAGCTAAGTTCCCGTTCATACTATTTCCCCTCTCCTTCCCCCTCTGTTTACCTCTCCTTTGGAGAAGTGCAGAACCTGACACAGTAGTTTGGGGTTGTGAAAGTGTTAGTCATTCACTTGTGTCCTACTCTTTGCAACCCCAGCGACTATAGCCTGCCAGGCTCCTCTGTCCGTAAAATCCACCAGGCAAGAATACTGGAGTGGGTAGCCATTCCCTTCTCCAGGGGATCTTCCCCACCCAGGGCGCAAACCTGGATCTCCTGCATTGCAGGCAGATTCTTTACCATTAGATGTGGTCAAAGCAGAGTGTGATTCTCACCTTTTTTGTACCAGAATGATTTATGCACTTTTTTTTTTTTTTTTGCAACATATACTTGCCTAAGCACCAATCCTAAACCTTAACCTTATCAAAATGTGGGTGCAGGAGGAGGCCATGTGATTCTTTAGACCTAGCCTATACACCACTCCTCTCAATAAGAAGACCCCTTAACAAATACTAAGACCACCCTTGCTTTTTTTGGTCAGTAAAGTAATCTGTATATTTAATTTTTGATCAGCTAAAACTTTGGTGGCCATCATATGAGTTAATACAAAACTCTATTTGTATAGTATCATTTTTTTTTAAGATTTCTTTTTTTTATGTGGACCATTTTTAAAGTCTTTATTAAATTTGTTACAATACTGTTTATGTTTTTGTTTTTTGGCCACAAAGTATTTGGGATCTTAGGTCCCCAACCACGGATCAGACCTGTACCCCATGCATTGGAAGGCAAAGTCTTAACCACCGGCCACCAGTGAAGTTCCTGCACTGTATGTTTGATACTTTGGACCCTTTGTTTTTGCTGGATTCAGATGAAAACAAGAAAAAAGTCAAGATTTTTGCTGTATTAGAAATCGTCTGTTGATTTATGCATGACTAAGACAGTGGAAAGCGGGAGAAACAAACACTGTATATAAAACTTGGTCAGATTTTAGAGAATTAAATAGTTTAGTTTATCAACTTGCTCTTTATTCAAAATAGATCTTTAACACAATAGAAATCTACAGCAACTTTAATAATATCTAAAGTTCTCCTTGGTACAAAACCATATCTAGAATCATTTGTCTGTAAACCTGAGACTAACACAGCATTGTAAATCAACTATATTCCAATAGAAAATAAAAATTTTTTGTTAACTTTTTTCTAGCTAAAAATCTACGAAAAGAACTAGTATGGCAATATGATGTTTTGTCCATGATTTTGTACATAATACTTAATATTTGTATGAAAACCATTTGACAAATTTATAACTATCTCCCTATGTGAGTCTAAAATGTAGCTGGAAAAGGTTGACTAAAAATAGGATGCAGCAAATTATGGGTACCTTTGGAAATATTATCCACATAAGATGGTACTATCAATGGTGAAACGACTTTTCATCCTAGGCAAGCTCTTTGAGATGGCGGGAACAATGGCCCTTTGTCTTCACAAAGGTGCCACGTGATAGGCTTTTGCAAACTCTAACCTGCCCTTGATTCTGGTATGTTCTCTCTAGGGAGACCTCCCACATCCTGAATCAGTGCTGTAGGGAGCCACAGTTACTGATGTGTGTATCACATCCATCAGGTATGTTGAAGTGAGGAAAAAAAAAAGTCTGTAAATCACAGCTCTATAAACTTAATCCAAGAAGGGCATGAACCTCATTTGTGGACCAAGTGAGCATTTACTTTCCTGTGCAAAGTTCCTGTTAGAAGAGATTTAAATAAATATAGCTTGGAGGAAGGGCCTCTTTCAGGAGTTTCATTTGACATCAGTGAAATATTCTTGCGGGAGGCAACGTTTGCCTCGATTTTTACAGGTCATTTGGTTTTACTTTTGACTTTAATTACTGGTTTTCTACCTTGAACGGCAGACTACTTCATAATTTTTTTCCCCATAGAGTTATGCTTCATTATTTATTTTCTATATTTCTATAAACTATAGAAAATAAATATAATTTGTAACTTACACAAATTATAAAAAATGAGGCAGAGAGTAGCTAGAACACTGAATGTTCTAAAAGAATATCTCTGCCTTAGAGATGATCTGAATTACTTTTCCATAAGTTGAGATAAATAATAAACCTCTTTTTGCCACTTTGGCACCTGAAATATTTTTTATCTAATTTAGTTAAACGTTGATTTGTGTAATATCTGAGCTATCAGAAAAACACTGCTATTAAGTAGAACCCTATAACGGTAATCTCCGAGAAAGAAAATATTTTAAAATGTGAATAACGTATACCGGGACTTGAGTCATTTATTTTGCTTACTCTGGGTTTTCAAAGTTTTAAATAGAGTATTGCATTGGTTATCAATGGGGCTAATTTTGCCCCCCAGGGGACATATGGCCAAGTATGTCTGAAGGTATTCTTAGTTGTTGGGACTTTGCAGGTGGGGGAGGTACATGTAGTAGGCGGAAGCCAGGATATCCTATAATACACAGGCTCAGACAAAATTATCTAACCTAAAACGTAAATAGTGCCCAGATTGGGGGGGGAAATAAAACCAAACTTTAGAGTATTGAGCATTTATTTTTATTAATACTCCATATGAGTAAGTAGATGAAATAAATGGCAATTGAATTATAATTTTTTATTCTGTGTGAAAGTAGCAAGATCTATTGATCTTGGAGGGATTCAAGTAGAGTACAGTGATTAAGATGTCATCTTTGTTATCATATTTGGATTCTAGTATTCACTTCAGCCAGTTGCTAGCTGTCTGACCTTAAATGCTGCTGCTGCTGCTAAGTCACTTCAGTCGTGTCCGACTCTGAGCGACCCCATAGATGGCAGCCCACCAGGCTTCCCCGTCTCTGGGATTCTCCATGTATAATTAATCCTAAAATGATTAATCCCTCTGAGACTGAATATATTCATTTATAAAATATGGATGATGAAATCTACCTTACAGACTACCTTACAGACCTTACAGGCTCTGGTAAATTTTGTTTGTAACCTGGAAGACTTTACATATCAGTGAATAGTAGCCACTGTTATGTTTAGAATGTAATTTGGGATTCGTAGGATAGTATTGGTATGGTTTTATGGGGAAATAAGAGAGTATCAATAGTGATGATTTTTTTGGAATGAATCATAAGGATTTCCCAATAATTTAATGAAGCAGTGTAGTCTTTAAACATGTTACTCTCTGTCTATATATCTCTATGTGTGTCTGAAAAGCTAGGAAGGAATACTTGACCACCTGAAAGATCTATAATAGTGCAGTCTTCAAGACAGAAAATGGACATTTAAAAATGCCAAATTCTTAACACACGTCACCAGTGGGATTTGTTGAAAAGAAGAAAGGATCTTTTCTCTCTTTTTTAAAATTATATTCTTCTATCTTGATTTTTTTCTAAAAGCATATTTTTTATAATTAAGAAAACAAACATTGCAAACATTACAACAAAATTCTCAGACTTTCCCAATATAAACGTTGAAAAATATGATAGTTAAAAAATATTCCTCTTCTTGTATGTAGAGTTTCCCTTTCTGCTGATTTATCTCCATTAGTTGGTTTTCCTCTGTAGTCACCTTTCTAAAAGTGGTGAAGCTGTAGGACCCATTAAAATTTTACTGGCGTGATAAAGCTGGTCATATTGATGCCTTTATCTTCTGTTTTGGCATGTGGTGCTGTCCGTGAAGCCAGTGAAATTTGGTCTGGGTGGTGAGTAAAAAAGAGGACAAGGGAATTTATAACTTCCATCTCCAAAGTCAGAATGTTTTCCTTGCCTGGGTACTCTTTAGCAGTTTATTAAGGACTTGAGTAAAAACACAGGAAGCATATTTATTAAATTTCCAGTTGTCTGAAACTGGAAGGTATGGATCAAAGTTTAGATGATTGGATATAAATTTCACACTGTACTTGATTTAGACAGTGGGCAAAAAAAATAAGAATATTAAATTTGACAGGAAAAAGTATAAGTGCCTATAAATTTGACTTTAGAAAAAATTTCAAAATTTTGTAATGAGAGATTTTACCCATTATCTAATTCCTGTTTGAAGAAAGGAGAAATACTAAGGGTTGGGTGGGTCTCAGTTCAGAGTTGTCTGCCTCTTTTGAGCTCTCTTGTAAGATACGTTTTTTTAAGAAAATATATTTATTTTTAATTGGAGGATAATTACAGTGTTGTGTTGGTCTCCGCCATACATCAACATGAATCAGCCATAGGTGTACATATGTCCCCTCCCTCTTGAACCTTCCTTTTATTCTAGAATTCTACTTCTGTATTTTTAGAATTTTGACCAATTCTGCTTGCTGTAGTTTAAGAGGAATATTGACTGCCTAGAGAAGACAGTGGCAACCCACTGCAGTACTCTTGCCTGGAGAATCCCATGGGTGGAGGAGCCTCGTGGGCTGCAGTTCTTGGGGTCACTAATAGTTGGGCATGACTGAGCAACTTCACTTTCACTTTTCACTTCATGCATTGGAGAAGGAAATGGCAACCCACTCCAGTGTTCTTGCCTGGAGAATCCCAGGGACAGAGGAGCCTAGTGGGCTGCCGTCTATGGGGTCTTGCAGAGTCGGACGCGACTGAAGTGACTGAGCAGCAGCAGTGTTAAAGAACACACCTGCCAGTGCAGGAGACATAAAAGATGTGGGTTTGACGACCCCTGAGTCAGGAAGATCCCCTGGAGTAGGGCATGGCAACCCACTCCCATATTCTTGCCGGGAGAATCCCATGGACAGAGGAGCCCAGTGGGCTACAGTCCATGGTGTCTCAGAGTTGGACACTACTGAAACGACTTAGCGTACACACACATAAAATGTTCAGGAAGCCTAGAATTAGTCAGATCCCTGCTCTGCCATATATTAACTGTCTGGCTTGGGTAAATTATGTTTAATCTCTAATTTAGGTGTTGTTAGATAAAAATAAAAAAAATAATAAAGCTACCCCATAAAGGTATTTTAGGAATTGGCTGAGACAATAATTGCATCTTCATTATTTATTTTAAAGATGCCCTATAAGCTATATTGATTAATTCAAAATTATTAAAATAGGCAAGTTCATCAAAAGGACAATAGTTAATTATCTTAAATAGCAACAAAACTAATTTTAACAATTGTGAAAAGATGAGGTTGCAAATGAATGATAGTAAAGGAAGGTTGTTCACAAGAGTATTGATTAAATACAGGGAGGTTTAGAGCAGGTATAGGACTTGGTGAATACTTATTAAACTTAAATCGATTCTTTAATTCATTCTATTGAAGCTTGCTAATATCCATTTGTCTGTGAGAAGGTCCATTTTTTCAAGAGTGCCAGCCATCTCTATCTAAGAACATTTTCTTTTTTTATTAACCAGAGCAGAAACTCTGACCTTTATTTTTACACGAGTGATTACTAAGGCTAACTCAACTTAGGAGGAAGTAGGAAAATACCTGCAGCCTATGGTAAAGAAAGAGGAGGGGAGGCCAGGAGGAGATACAAAAGAGGCCCACAGGCTCCTCTGTCCAGGGAACTTTCTAGGCAAGACTGCTGGAGTAGGTTGCCATTTCCTACTCTAGGGAATCCTCCTGACCCAGGGATCGAACCACATCTCTCTCCTGCATTAGTAGACAAATTCTTTACCGCTGTGTCACCTAACCCTGCCAATGCGGTTTTGAAAATCTGTACTGCACGTCAGAGTTCTAAGAAGCCTCAAGTTTTTTGTAAAAAGAGAAAGGGGGTTGTTGAAAGAACTGTATTTACTCTAGGTTTCTCTGCATTCCTTAAAATGATGTAGATTCCTAATAAAAGCCTCTTCTTTTAGTAGTCTTCATTCCAGTCTATGTGAGAATAGTGCTTCTTGAATGCATAAATTAAGGGAATGAATATGCAAATGGGGACAAGTTGGTTCAGCATAAATGATTGAACATATTATTCTGGACCCCAAACTTTTCCTATTCATTCCTAGAACTCCAATATCTCTAAGAAGTTTCAGTACTAGCTGCTGCTGCTGCTGCTAAGTCACTTCAGTCGTGTCTGACTCTGTGCGACCCCAGAGACAGCAGCCCACCAGGCTCCCCTGTCCCTGGGATTCTCCAGGCAAGAACACTGGAGTGGGTTGCCGTTTCCTTCTCCAGTGCATGAAAGTGAAAAGTGAAAGTGAAGTCGCTCAGTCGTACTAGAGGAAGATTAAAAAAAAAAAAAAAAAAATTGTAGTGGCATAGACATAACACCAATGTAACAATTCAGCATTTATAACTCTGCAGTTCAGTGGCATTAAGTATATTCACGTTGTTGAGCAAGGATCTCCAGACTGCTTCCATCTTCCCAAACTGAAACTCTGTACCCATTCAATAACTCTTCCCCGTTTCTATCTAACTGTAGCCCCTGGCAACTACCATTCTTCTTTCTGTGTCTGTGAATTATCTGCTCAAGGTATGTCATATATAAGTGGAATCATAGAGTATAGATGAGGCAGGGGGGTTTGAATTGCCTTATCTCACTTATCATGTCATCCTCAGTATTCATCTAACATGGTAGCATGTTTCAGAATTTTGTTCTTTATTAAGGCTGAATAATGTATGTGTAGATCACATTTTGTTTATCCATTTCTGGATAACTAGATTACTTCCATTTTGGGGCCATTATGAATAATACTGCTATGAACATGGATGTACAAATATAAAGATTTTTATGTTACTTAAAAAATGGCACTCACATAAACCTTTCATGTAAAACCATCAAGCTGACAAAGGATTCATAGCATATGTGGGTGACTTAACTGCATTTGTTTAACTGAGACACTTTTCCTAAGATGATCCTAACCCATCACCTCCTCATGGAAAGGTGAAAGATTATAGGAAGGGAATAAAATGCACACATGGGAATTTTAGCACATTAATTAGAAACTGTAACCTTGGGGTTAAAACTGAAATTTTATTGCTTGGCTGGTTGTTATATATAGGATTCAGACATTTTAATAGTTGATTCAAAAAGCTTAAAAATACTATGATTTTAGTTGTTTTCTACTCGAGAAGCAAAGAAACCTATATGTTAACTAATAAAACTATGGGCAGAAATAACACGTGCTTCAAGAGCATTCAGTGCTTCTATTTTCTCTCGTTTTTTTTTTTTTTTTTTCAACAAGGAGGAGATAAATTAAAATTAAAACATTTCATCTGTAAAACCAGTATGCTAGTATTCTGAGTTCATAAGTATTGTAAAGATGGCTTCACCATATTTGGCAGACTTTACAAATATTCTTTGAAGACTACTTTAAACACTCAGTGGTGTATCATCTTAATTTTCAGTCTTATCATTCCAAATGAGGCAAATATTTTTTTAATAATTCAATTAGAGGGAATTGCATATTCATTTTTCTAGTTTAAAAGCTTTGTCAGAATCCTCCATTTGTGTTGTCTGCACAGTTCTCCCTGAGTCCCTTCATGTTCATGGCTGCTTTGAGACATCCATTAGTAGATGCTTTTTTTAAAAAAAAAAAAATTTATTTTGTTTTTGGCTGTGCTGGGTTGGGTCTTCACTGCTGAACACCTACTTTATCTAGTGGCAGCAAGAGGGGGCTACTCTGTAGTTGCGGAGCATGGGCTTCTCACTGCAGTGATGGCTGGTCTTGTTGCAGAGCACAGACTCTATGATGTGTCTGCTTCAGCAGTTGCAGCACTACTGAGCTCAGTAGTGGTGGTTCAAGGGCTTAGTTGCATCTGTGGCATGTGGGGTCTTCCCAGACTAAGAATCGAACTGGTGTCCCCTGCATTACATGGATTCTTAACTGGGCCACCAGCAAAGCCCTAGTAGATACTTTGAATTCCTCTGTCCCAAACACAAATGAAATCAGGAGCAGGGCTGCAGGTATCATTTTACCTTCTGAAGGGCTGTTTCTGTGTTCTGGCATGTGTCTGCCTGAACTCTGTGATTAAAATAAGAAGTTGGTACCTGGAGCCAGGGCGATACTGGAGAATGTCTCCCGCTATCTGGAGAGGGACAGCCAGATAGATACTGATGAACATGGAGGAGGGTAGCTGAGCTCTGGTGTAAAAGTTCATTGACTCTTTAACATTGTTAATATCTTAATCCACATGTTTGTTTATTTTACTGGTTTGCTCTTTTCCCTGTTGTTAATTCCCTTCCCAATATGCTAAACATTTTACAGATACCACAACTCATTCTCTTTACAGCGTTAGAGATAACGTATTGTTGTTCCTGTCTGAAGCTTGTGGAGGTTAAGTAACTTACTCAAGATTTTATATTTTATCAGATGCAGAGCCTGGTCTTGCGTCCAGGTCTGTCTGGCTCGGAAGGCTTCCTGTTTCCATTGCACTAGCCAGCAAAGGCATCGCCGGAATTTGCAGGATATATAACTTTCCTCAAAGTGATAGTCATTATGTCCAGCCCTTCCTTTCCTTTAATACTCTGGCTATCCTAGTTATAGGCTCTTGAATGGACTATTGTGGGAGCTTCTAAACTGATCTTCCCACCCCTTGCTTTCTGAATATTAATTCACCCCTTGCACTATTGCACTGTCTTCCTGATGGTCAAGTCTAATAAGAACAGTCGTTTTGTTGAATGCTACTATTAATATAAAATCATGTTAACCCTTTGATAAAAAACAGTTTGTAATTCTTAGTTGCCTTTCAAATAAAATGAACACCTCTTAACTTAGGTTTTATGACCTCCTCTCATCTGCCCTTCCTACCCCTCAGCCTTTTCAAACTGCTTGCTTCCTTTGTCACATCAATTTTCTAACTAATTTAAATTGTTTATTTTATTGTATTTTATTGCTCAGTCGCTAAGTCATGTCTGACTCCTTGTGACCCCATGGAGTGCAGCATGCCAGGCTTTCCTGCCCTTCACTATCTCCTGGAGTGTGCAAAAACTCATGTCCATTGAGTTGGTGATGCCATCCAACCATCTCATTCTCTGTTGCCTGCTTCTTCTGCCCTCAGTCTTTCTCAACATCAGGGTCTTTTGCAGCGAATTGGCTCTTTGTATCAGATGGCCAAACTACTGGAGATTCAGCTTCAGCATCAGTCCATATCCAGTGAATATTTAGGGTTGATTTCCTTTAAAATTGATTGGTTTGATTTCCTTGCTGTCCAAGGGACTCTCAGGCATCTTTTCCAATACCACAAATTGCTTGTAGTGTGAGCTTATGTGATCTTACACTCCTCTCCCTCTCTTTCTGTCTCCCTCTCTCTCTTCCTGTAGGTAGGTAGATCTCTATTTTTTCTAAGCAAGCAATGATTTCATGGATGGAGGATCTCTACATTTTTATTTCCATTCCTGTTATCACAAAATGCCCATCTCTCTAACCTGATCTCCAATGAATATAAATAAAAAGTTTTCCTATCTTGTATCTGCTTCAGTGATGTATTTTCTCATCGTCCTGGTTGGAAGTATTTTTCTCCTTGAATCTCCATAGCACCATACCTATTCCTTTCTAATGGCACTTATATTTTCCACCTTGGATTGTAAATGTTTTTATAAGTGAGATTGGGGTCCTTGGCTTGGGGGGGAGGAGGGTCTGGGTGTAATTGAGGCCACTTGTCCTGTGTGTCACATTGCTTATTGTAGATCCATGGAGATGACCAACAAATGAACCAGGATCATAACTTCTGTGTATATAGTGCTTGGAAATTTATAGAAGTATACATTTTTCTTATTTGACAACAATAGAGTGTAATTTGGTGGTTATCTGCATGTTATGGATAAAACTTAGAAGTTTATAGAGATAGGCTCAGGAAATATCTGTGGCATTTTGTGCCAGTTCTAGTCTTGGGAGTGGCGCAAGATGGGACCCCAAGTTAAGCAGGTTGGAACTAACATGACCTCCAAGGCAACTGAATTCAGGGATTCTGGACACTGTTTATGCCTTGGACTCGCCTTCAGGAAATTTAAGATAAGTTATTGACTAAGCAAGCTCCACCCCCAAAGATTCTCATCTGATGGTCTGAGATGGTACCTAGACATTGGTATTTTTATTTTTTAGTGTGGTGATTTTGAAAAAAATTTATCATTCCAAATTTATGGAAGAAATTGATAATAGATATTTATAAGTTCTATTATAAACACACTGGAGAAGGGAATGACAAGCCACTTCAATATTCTTGCCTTGAGAACCCCATGAACAGTATGAAAAGGCAAAATGATAAGATACCAAAGAGGAACTCCCCAAGTCATTAGGTGCCCAATATGCTACTGGAGATCAGTGGAGAAATAACTCCAGAAAGAATGAAGGGATGGAGCCAAAGCAAAAACAATATCCAGTTGTGGATCTGACTGGTGATAGAAGCAAGACCTGATGCTATCAAGAGCAATATTGCATAGGAACCTGGAATGTCAGGTCCATGAATCAAGGCAAATTGGAAGTGGTCAAACAAGAGATGGCAAGAGTGAACGTCGACATTCTAGGAATTAGCGAACTAAAATGGACTGGAATGGGTGAATTTAACTCAGATGACCATTATATCTACTACTTCAGGCAGGAATCCCTCAGAAGAAATGGAGTAGCCATCATGGTCAACAAAAGAGTACGAAATGCAGTACTTGGATGCAATCTCAAAAACGACAGAATGATCTCTGTTCGTCTCCAAGGAAAATCATTCAATATCACAGTTATCCAAGTCTATGCCCCAACCAGTAATGGTAAAGAAGCTGAAGTTGAATGGTTTTATGAAGACTTACAAGACCTTTTAGAACTAACACCCAAAAAAGATGTCCTTTTCATTATAGGAGACTGGAATGCAATAGTAGGAAGTCAAGAAACACCTGGAGTAACAGGCAAATTTGGCCTTGGAATGCAGAATGAAGCAGGGCAAAGACTAATAGAGTTTTGCCAAGAAAATGCACTGGTCATAGCAAACACTCTCTTCCAACAACACAAGAGAAGCCTCTACACATGAACATCACCAGATGGTCAACACTGAAATCAGATTGATTATATTCTTTGCAGCCAAAGATGGAGAAGCTCTATACAGTCAACAAAAACAATACCGGGAGCTGACTGTGGCTCAGATCATGAACTCCTTATTACCAAATTCAGACTTATATTGAAGAAAGTAGAGAAAACCACTAGACCATTCAGGTATGACCTAAATCAAATCCCTTATGATTATACAGTGGAAGTGAGAAATAGATTTAAGGGCCTAGATCTGATAGAGTGCCTGATGAACTATGGATGGAGGTTCATGACATTGTACAGGAGACAGAGATCAAGACCATCCTCATGGAAAAGAAATGCAAAAAAGCAAAATGGCTGTCTGGGGTGGCCTTAACAAATAGCTGTGAAAAGAAGAGAGGCAAAAAGCAAAGGAGAAAAGGACAGATATAAGCATCTGAATGCAGAGTTCCAAAGAATAGCAAGGAGAGATAAAAAAGCCTTCCTCAGTGATCAGTGCAAAGCAATAGAGGAAAAGAACAGAATGGAAAAGACTAGAGATCTCTTCAAGAAAATCAGAGATACCAAGGGAACATTTCATACAATGATGGGCTCGATAAAGGACAGAAATGGTATGCACCTAACAGAAGCAGAAGATATTAAGAAGAGGTGTCAAGAATACACGGAAGAACTGTACAAAAAAGATCTTCACGACCCAGATAATCATGATGATGTGATTACTAATCTAGAGCCAGAAATCTTGGAAAGTGAAGTCAAGTGGGCCTTAGAAAGCATCACTATGAACAAAGCTAGTGGAGGTGATGGAATTCCAGTTGAGCTGTTTTAAATCCTGAAAGATGATGCTGTGAAAGTGCCACACTCAATATGCCAGAAAATTTGGAAAACTCAGCAGTGGCCACAGGACTGGAAAAGGTCAGTTTTCATTCCAATTCCAAAGAAAGGCAATGCCAAAGAATGCTCAAACTACTCATCTCACATGCTAGTAAAGTAATGCTCAAAATTCTCCAAGCCAGGCTTCAGCAATACGTGAACTGTGAACTCCCTGATGTTCAAGCTGGTTTAGAAAAGGCAGAAGAACCAGAGATCAAATTGCCAACATCCGCAATGACTGTGGAAACAGTGTCAGACTTTATTTGGGGGGGGCTCCAAAATCACTGCAGATGGTGATTGCAGCCATGAAATTAAAAGATGCTTACTCCTTGGAAGAAAAGTTATGACCAACCTAGATAGCATATTCAAAAGCAGAGACATTACTTTGCCGACTAAGGTCTGTCTAGTCAAGGCTATGGTTTTTCCTGTGGTCAGGTATGGATGTGAGAGTTGGACTGTGAAGAAGGCTGAGCGCCAAAGAATTGATGTTTTTGAACTGTGGTGTTGGAGAAGACTCTTGAGAGTCCCTTGGACTGCAAGGAGATCCAACCAGTCCATTCTGAAGGAGATCAGTCCTGGGATTTCTTTGGAAGGAATGATGCTGAAGCTGAAGCTCCAGTACTTTGGCCACCTCATGTGAAGAGTTGACTCATTGGAAAAGACTCTGATTCTGGGAGGGATTGGGGGCAGGAGGAGAAGGGGACGACCGAGGATGAGATGGCTGGATGGCATCTCGGACTCGATGGACATGAGTCTGAGTGAACTCCGGGAGTTGGTGATGGACAGGGAGGCCTGGCGTGCTGCGATTCATGGGGTCACAATGAGTTGGACACAACTGAGTGACTGAACTGATTATAAACACATTAAAATCTTTGGACCCATTCATTCCAAATTAGGCTTTTTTTTTTTTTTTAAACTGTAATGGCCATTTCATTTTTTCTTTATTTCTGCAGTTTTATAAAAATGAAGTTGTTTCTTTTTTATTGAAATATAGTTGATTAACAATATTGTGTTTCAGATGTACAGCATAAAGTGATTCAGTTACATACATATACATATTTAAGATTATATTCTATTATCAGTTATTACAACATATTGAATGCAGTTCCCCGTGCTATACAATAAATCCTTGTTGCTTATCTATTTTATGTACAGTGTGTGTATACAGTAGTTTGTATCTATTAATCCCATACTCCTAATCTGTTCCACCTTTATCTCCCCTTTGGTTACCATAAATTTGTTTTCTACATCTGCATGTCCATTTCTGTTTTGTGTGTAGGCTCATTTGTACTACTTTGAGATTTTACATGTTAGTGATATCTTATAGTATTTACCTTTCTCTGAGTTCACTAAGTACAGTATTCTTTCGGTCCAGCCATGTTGCTGCAAGTGGCAATTCATTCTTTTTCATGACTGAGTAGTAGTCCTATGTGTATATATTTGTATATACCACACATTCTTAAATCAATGGTCTGTGATGGACTTTCGGGTTGTTTCCATGTCTTTTCTGTCGTAAATAGTGCTGATATGAACATTGAGGTGTATGAATCCTTTTGAACTAGAGATTTTGCTTTTTTAATTTTATTTTTTGGAAATAAAAGTTAGGTGTTTTCAGATGCTACTTTGAAAAAAATAGATCTATATCCTAGTCTTAAGAGTATAACTCAGAGGCACAGATTTATGTTGATATAATTCTTAACTCTGAGCTACAAGAGTTAAAGACTTTATCCTGTGATACTCTGGGTTAGCACACATTTTAGACAAATGCAAGCTTGGGTGCCCATACATATTATATTTAAAACTCCAAAAACAAACAGAAAATGTTTTATAAATGACCTTTATGTATTGGGAGAAGGTTATATAGAAATAGTGAAATAACATATAACTCCTACTCATTGTACAGTAATGTCTCATTTTTCTCTCTTCTAAAGAATGCCATCTCATAGATTTTTATTGTTGCTGTAAATTGGGAACCAAATTTATTTATTTCATCTTCATAGTGTGTAGGTGTGTACCTAGTGCACAATGACTTTAATTAAAATTTTTCTTGCAAGCTCAAGGTCTTCATTATCCACTTGAATTATTTTAAAATGCAGCAGTACAATAACATCCTCAGAGACCATTAAAATGCTTATAAAGATATTTTCTCAATACTGAATGGCTTAAACTTCCACGCTTCCATATTGTTATATGCGCCTGTTTAAACTTTTATTCCCTCCCTCTGAGGTATTTCTCCAAAGTGCTTAGCCGATATCTGATTCTGCTGCAAGGAAGATTGTAAGTTTGCAGAGAGAGCACTTAACCACTCTTGTTAACTTGATGGCCTTGTTTATCCACTGTTGCATTCAGTGAGCTCTAGATGGTGGCCTGAGGGTGACCATATATTTTTCCCTTGTAGAACAGAGTATAGTGTTTGTGCCCACAGTTGTATTTACCATTCAGGAGCCTTGTCCTCTATTATAGCTAGATTTACAACTGTGTTTTGAGTGAAAGAGTTTGTTGGTGTTGCTTCCTGAAGGAAATGAAGACACTTAAAATCAGAATGCTCAAAATGATAATTGTGTGATAAAGAAGGAAATTAGAAGTATGACAACCTAAATTTTGTCTGTTTTTTTTTTTTAATAACATCAAAAAATAATATCGCCTGTTTTTATCTCAAGGCTATTTCAAATCTGAGCTTTACATAACAAAAAAAGGTAAGGATGATCAACTCTAATTAATTTTTATTTACATTTTTTGGAGAATCAGGAATTTAATTTTAATTATCTATACATGTACATGTGGGCTGGTGTCTCAGATAGTAAAGAATCTGTCTGAAATGCAGGAGACCTGGGTTCAATCCCTAGGTTGGAAAGATGCCCTAGAGAAGGTATGGCAATCCACTCCAGTATTCTTGCCTGGAGAATTCCATGGAGAGCGGAGCCTGGCGAGGCACAGTTCATGGGGTCACAGAGAGTCACACGTGACTGAGCGACTAACATATATTTATATGTAACTATTTACGGCTATCTATTAATATTTCAAGAGAGACACTGTATATGTGGTTCAGTTCAGTTCAGTCGCTCAGTTGTGTCCAACTCTTTGCGACCCCATAAATCGTAGCATGCCAGGCCTCCCTGTCCATCACCAATTCTCGGAGTTCACTCAGACTCATGTCCATCGAGTCCGAGATGCCATCCAGCCATCTCATCCTCTGTCTTCCCCTTCTCCTCCTGCCCCCAATCCCTCCCAGTATCAGAGTCTCTTCCAATGAGTCAACTCTTTGCATGAGGTGGCCAAAGTACTGGAGTTTCAGCTTTAGCATCATTCCTTCCAAAGAATTCCCAGGGCCGATCTCCTTCAGAATGGACTGGTTGGATCTCCTTGCAGTCCAAGGAACTCTCAAAAGTCTTCTCCAACACTACAGTTCAAACGCATCAATTCTTCGGCGCTCAGCTTTCTTGACAGTCCAACTCTCACATCCATACATGACCACTGGAAAAACCATAGCCTTGACTAGACGGACCTTAGTCGGCAAAGTAATGTCTCTGGTTTTTAATATGCTGTCTAGGTTGGTCATAACTTTCCTCCTAGGAGCAAGAGTCTTTTAATTTCATGACTGCAATCACCATCTGCAGTGATTTTGTAGCCCCCCCAAAATAAAATCAGCCACTGTTTCCACTGTTTCCCCATCTATTTCCCATGAAGTGATGGGGACCAGATGCCATGATCTTCATTTTCTGAATGTTGAGCTTTAAGCCAACTTTTTCACTCTCCTCTTTCACTTTCATCAAGAGGCTCCTTAGTTCCTCTTCACTTTCTGTCATAAGGGTGGTGCCATCTGCATATCTGAAGTTATTGATATTTCTCCCAGCAATCTTGATTCCAGCTTGTGCTTCTTCCAGCCCAGCCTTTCTCATGATGTACTCTGCATATAAGTTAAATAAGCAGAGTGACAATATACAGCCTTGACGTCCTCCTTTTCCTATTTGGAACCAGTCTGTTGTTCCATGTCCAGTTCTTACTCTTTCTTCCTGACCTGCATACAGATTTCTCAAGAGGCAGTTCAGGTGGTCTGGTATTCCCATCTTTTTCAGAATTTTCCACAGTTTATTGTGATCCACACAGTCAAAGGGTTTGGCATAGTCAATAAAGCAGAAATAGATGTTTTTCTGGAACTCTCTTTTCTGATGATCCAGCAGATTTGATCTCTGGTTCCTCCGCCTTTTCTAAAACCAGCTTGAACATCAGGGAGTTCACAGTTCACATATTGCTGAAGCCTGGCTTGGAGAATTTTGAGCGTTACTTTACTAGCGTGTGAGATGGGTTCAATTGTGCAGTAGTTTGAGCATTCTTTTGCATTTCCTTTCTTTGGGATTGGAATGAAAACTGACCTTTTCCAGTCCTGTGGCCACTGCTGAGTTTTCCAAATTTGCTGGCATATTGAGTGCAGCACTTTCACAGCATCATCTTTCAGGATTTGAAATAGCTCAGCTGCAATTCCATCACCTCCACTAGCTTTGTTCATAGTGATTCTTTCTAAGGCCCACTTGACTTCACTTTCCAGGATGTCTGGCTCTAGGTGAGTGATCACACCATCATGATTATCTGGGTCATGAAGATCTTTTTTGTACAGCTCTTCTATGTATTCTTGCCACCTCTTAATATCTTCTGCTTCTGTTAGGTGCATACCATTTCTGTCCTTTATTGAGCCCATCTTTGCATGAAATTTTCCCTTGGTATCTCTAATTTTCTTGAAGAGATCTCTAGTCTTTCCCATTCTGTTCTTTTCCTGTATTTCTTTGCATTGATCGCTGAGGAAGGCTTTCTTATCTCTTCTTGTTATTCTTTGGAACTCTGCATTCAGATGCTTATATCTTTCCTTTACTCCTTTGCCTTTCGCTTCTCTTCTTTTCACAGCTATCTGTTAAGGCCTCCTCCGACAGCCATTTTGCTTTTTTGCATTTCTTTTCCATGGGGATGGTCTTTATCCCTGTCTCCTGTACAATGTCACAAACCTCATTCCATAGTTCATCAGGCACTCTATCTATCAGATCTAGGCCCTTAAATCTATTTCTCACTTCCACTGTATAATCATAAGGGATTTGATTTAGGTCATACCTGAATGGTCTAGTGGTTTTCTCTACTTTTTCAATTTAAGTTTGAATTTGGCATTAAGGAGTTCATGATCTGAGCCACAGTCTGCTACTGGTCTTGTTTTTGTTGACTGTATAGAACTTCTCCATCTTTGGCTGCAAAGAATATAATCAATCTGATTTCGGTCTGGTGATGTCCATGTGTAGAGTCTTCTCTTGTGTTGTTGGAAGAGGGTGTTTGCTATGACCAGTGCATTTTCTTGGCAAAACTCTATTAGTCTTTGCCCTGCTTCATTCTGCATTCCAAGGCCAAATTTGCCTGTTGCTCCAGGCATTTCTTGACTTCCTACTGTTGCATTCCAGTCCCCTATAATGAAAAGGACATCTTTTTTGGGTGTTAGTTCTAAAAAAAAAGGTCTTGTAGGTCTTCAAGAGTGACTTCACTTTCACTTTTCACTTTCATACATTGGAGAAGGAAATGGCAACCCACTCCAGTGTTCTTGCCTGGAGAATCCCAGGGACGGGGGAGCCTGGTGGGCTGCCATCTATGGGGTCGCACTGAGTCAGACATGACTGAAGTGACTTAGCAGCAGCAGCACGTCTTCATAGAACCATTCAACTTCATGTGTATTGTGGTAGGCACTCTAATTTCTTAATTTTCTAACTCTGGAACTTAATAATTTAGTCAAAGTTCAATATTTAGCTTTCTGCTTGAACTCCCTAATGAATCATTTCCTTTGAAAGACTTTTCCTGGAATTCCTCTTTTTGGCAGGTAGGTTTGCATACCTAACATGACATCATTTGACTGGATTCTTGAAAAAAAAAAATAATTTAAGAGACAAAAAAATGTAGGGTAGCTTTTGAGCATTCTAGTGGTAGAATTTGGGGAGAAAGTAAAATAGAGAAATCATTCCTAGTAGGAATATGTGTTATTTTCTTAAACACCATTGATAATTGAGTAACATTTTTTGTTTCTTTAGTAAGTTCATTTGGATTATTACTGTGTTTCAGAAGGGAAATATTTCCCTCTGTCTTTTGCTGCTGCTGCTGCTAAGTTGCTTCAGTCGTGTCCAACTCTGTGCAACCCCATAGATGGCAGCCCACCAGGCTCTGCCATCCCTGGGATTCCCCAGGCAAGAGCACTGGAGTGGGTTGCCATTTCCCTCTCCAATGGATGAAAGTGAAAAGTGAAAGTGAAGGCTCAGTCATGTCCAAGTGTCCAACTCTTCACGAGCTCATGGACTGCAGCCTGCCAGGCTCTGCTGTCATGGGATTTTCCAGGCAAGAGTACTGGAGTGGGTTGCCATTGCTTTCTCCGCCCACTCTCTTTTACTGAGTTACATTCAGCAAAAGCGACTTAATTATAATTCTGGAGCTTCATCCTGCTTAAAACTAGTTGAATTCTGGACTTGATAAAATCACACTTATGTAGGAAGCCATATAATTGTAGGTATAGAAAAGGAAGGAAACAACTTAACTTCCAAGTTAAAAATACAATACTGTAGGTTGCTTGAGGTCCATCTTTGTTACAGTAATTCCAGGAAAAGTCTTTCAAAGGAAATGATTCATTAGGGAGTTCAAGCAGAAAGCTAAATATTGAACTTTGACTAAATTATTAAGTTCCAGAGTTAGAAAATTAAGAAATTAGAGTGCCTACCACAATACACATGAAGTTGAATGGTTCTATGAAGACGTGCTGCTGCTGCTCCTGCGTCGCTTCAGTCGTGTCCGACTCTGTGCGACCCCATAGATGGCAGCCCACCAGGCTCCCCTGTCCCTGGGATTCTCCATCTTTGTTTTGGATGATTCCATTACATGAGGGCCTACTTCTGGTACTATTTGTGTGTACTGTTATCAATGTCCACCTCATTTCCTGGGAGCCCACCAGCTTCCTTCCCACCTTTATCCTCTGCCAGTCCTCCAGATGACCTAATTTTTCATCTGCACTTACTGAAAGCCCATTCATCCTTCATGCCCTATTTCCAGACCCACCTCTTTCACAAAACCTTCTGAACTTATGCAGCTCGTTCTCATTGACTTAAACTGCTCTTCCTAGTCCCTTACAGTCAAACATTTCCTGACTGTGTTGTGTGGTCTTATTTCTCTGTCCTCGTCATAGACATCCTATCTTAAGCATCTTCTCTGCCTTACTGGGGCTTGGAGTCAATCATCAGGTTTAATTCTGAGCCCTAGATTTTCAGAGCTATTCTTAAAATGTGCTAGTATGTTCTACTTTTTAACATTTTTCTATCTCTGAATTAGGATGGTCTTCCACCTTCTGGAAGCCATACTTGTTTAGCACGACCCTGTTATCTTGACTGTACTGATTGGGCTCAAGCCAGGCAATGAACCCCTGGTTCAATAATTTGGTTTTGGGGCCAAATGTGAGTTAAGTCAGTCTTTTTCCAAATGAAAAAAACTCCTTTCCAAAACCCATAAGGGCTAAGGATCTCAGAAGAGTCCATTTCCGGAAAGGATGAAACAGATAGAGAGAGGGGGCGGGTTGGGGGCTTAAACAGAGGAATCTGAAGCTCCTTGGGACTTCCCTGACTCTAGTTCTCCTCCTTCCCTGAGGCTGCATTGTGTTTTTACCCACCCCAGTCTATGAATAACCCTGCCCTAAGCTATATTGAGTTCATTTCTGTTATTGCAACTACTCTTTTTCATCAGAAGACAATGTTCATTGTAAGACCATCCTAATTCAGAGATAGAAAAGTGTTAAAAAGTAGAACATAATAGCACATTTTAAGAATAGCTGTGAAAATATAGGGCTCAGAATTAAACCTGATAATTGACTCCAAGCCCCTCCCCCATCCCTGGGTAACATGGTGACACTAAAACCCAGCATATTTCCTGTTCTATCCACAGAGGCTTATCTGTTGTCTCCAGCTGCCTGTGAAGCATTTTTATTTAGATGTTCCTATCAAACATGTTTGACAATTGATTCCCTTTCCTTCTGTCAGGATAGATCCCCTTATTTTATTTCAGTTTTTTCTCCTTCTTCTAAGTTAGTGATCTAAGAGTCATTCAGAATTCTCTCCCTTCCCTTAATCTGACCCCAAATTTCGGAATTTCCTTTTCTTTTAATTATTTCTTTAAAGTGTATAACACACAAAACATAAAATTTTACTACCTTGACCATTTTTAAATGTATGGCTTAATGATATTAAATGCGTTCACATTGTTGGGCAACCACCACCAGTCCAATCTGCAGAACTTTTTTTTCATTTGAAAAACTGAAACTGTACCCATTAAGCAATAAACTCTTGCCTTCTCCTCCCCTAGTCCCTGTAACCATGATCTGTAATAATTGCTGGGTCTATGAATTTGACTACCCTAGATATCTCATATAAGTGGAATCATACAGTATTTGTATTTGTCTTTTTGTTACTGGCTTATTTTATTTAGCGTGATGTCCTCATAGTTCATCCATGTTGCAGCATGTGTCAGAAATTTGGCATTTCTTTTGCTGACATTATATTTTGATTTAATCTTTTTCTTTCTTCTTTCCTCTTTGACAGTCTTTGAAGACAGAGATAAAAAGTCTTTATCACTTTGCGGTTGAGTTCCTGACATGATGCCTTAACAGATCTCTGGTGATCCTCTGCTTGCTTACAGCCATCATCTGTGATATCGGAGACATCTTTACAAACATGGCGTTCATCTGATTTTGACCACAGGATTACCATGAATGGAGTCACAAGGATGGTTGCTACAACCCAGATGTCCTAAATAGCCCCTTCTTGCTAAAAGCCTTACACTTTTCCTCCTGATACTCCTCATCCAGTCTAGCCCCTTCTCCTTAATTTTTGAGTCCTCCCTGATCTGGTCAGATTCTGTGCTTTTAATGATCTCATGACCCCATGCTTTAATTTATGTACCACTATTATTTGCCAAGGACCTTCATTTCCATCAGGGAGTCATTTAACTTTCTCTGCAGAATTCAGTGTTTATATTTGTCTCTTCTTTTTTGCCTTTAATTCCTGTCAGGTGAAAATTTCAGTTTAGTTTCATGACCTGTCCAAATATCATATATTCTGTTATAGCTCCCCCTTCTTCATGAAAACTTCACAACTGCTCTAGCCCTGTTTATAATTGATTTAGTTATAGGCTTATGCTTACACACATTTACTATAGATTATGTTGTACCGGTTAGTAGTTTGCTAACTAGATTTCAGTTTTTTGAAGCTTGATCCTTGTTTTTCCTAGCTTCACATTAGCAACCAGAGTGCAAACATGCATTAAGTGGGCAATAAATATTTGTTGTGTTAGTGGCATTTTCATGTTAATAGTGCAGTAACAGAATACATTATAGGCACTCTATAAAAGCTTTCATTTTCTATTTCACTGTTGTTTCTAAACCACCCACACTTAATTTACTTGCAAGCACTTTTAAGTGTGGAAACATCTAAGACAATAATTAGTGTTCTTTTTTCTCCCCTGAGAACCCCACAAGGGAATCATTTGATTTAATCTATGTTTAGCCCACGTTGTTTCAAAATGAGAAGCGTTTGATATATCTGCAGGTGATTTATCATTAGATACATATCCAAGAAAGGGAAAAACAAACAAAACCCCTCCTGAACTCTGATGTTGGCACTAGGGTATTGACTGTAAATGCTATTAGAGCTTAGACTTTCTTTGTAGATAAATGCGGTGTTGTGTAAAGACTCTTGTTTAGTTCTAGTTTGTTTGTTTATTTTGGACTGCTCAGTCTTCCTGAACTCTTCTAGTCCTTTTCTGAAGCTTAAACTTAAGGGCATTGTTCAGTAAGGAGAAGTGTTGCCCATTTTTTTCCTCCAAAGAGTGAGATTTATCACTTTGGCCTTCATTTCCCTTCTTTTTGTTAATATTAAACAACATCATACTAGCTGTAAAGATCAAATACTGTAATAGGGTTAGGGAGTACATTTTTAAAATCTGTAGGCATATAGCTCTTTCTGTATATGTGGCATCAAGCAGATATGGCACAATTCAGTTCAGTAATAATGCATTGACTCACAGGTTACATCTTGTGCTAGGAATAAAAACGATCAAGTAACACCATGTTGCCCTTTTGGATTTTATAGGCTGAAGTGAAGTGAAAGTTGCTCAGTTGTGTCTGACTCTTTGAGACCTCATGGTCTGTAGTCCACCAGGCTCCTCTGTCCATGGGGATTCTCCAGGCAAGAATACTGGAATGGGTCACCATTCCTTTTCCCAGGGGATCTTCCCAACCCAGGGATCGAACATAGGTCTCCAGGCTTGCAGGAGGATTCTTTACTGTCTGAGCCACCAGGGAAGTAATTACAAGTATGTGCATGTGATTAAAAGTATGTAGAATACTGATTACTGTGGGAGAGAACAGCAAGGGAATTATATCTTGTCTATGGGTTGGTGGAATCTTTGAGAAAGTGTCCTTTAGTATGTATACAGTAAGTTCCCTACATAGGAATCTTCAAGTTCAAACGTGCCCAGATGGTGTACTCTACTACTGTACTTTTCAAGGTACTGTACTGTGAGATTAAAAATGTTTTCTTTATTTTTTGTGTTCATTTTTTATGTATTATTTGTATGAAAAGCACTATAAACCTATTACAGAAGAGTACTATATAGTTGTGTTAGTTGGGTACCTTAGCTAACTTTGTTGGCCTTACAAATTGCACTTAACAATGTGCTCTTGGAATGGAACTCATTCCGAGTTTCGTTGGGGATTATTTTATGTAGGGTATTCAGTTCAGTCACTCAGTCATGTCCGACTCTTTGCAACCCTATGAACCACAGCATGCCAGGCCTCCCTGTCCATCACCAACTCCCGGAGTCCACCTAAACCCATGTCCATTGAGTCGATGATGCCATTCAACCATCTTATCCTCTGTCATCCCCTTCTTTTCCTGCCCTCAATCTTTCCCAGCATCAGGGTCTTTTCTAATGAGTCAGCTCTTCCTGCCTTTGATTCATTTATCAATTTCTTTGTTTTTTTGAAGTAGGGATCACTGATATTTGACTGCATGGGGACAATACCCCAAGCCCCCTATGCTGAATGGTCAACTATATGCGCATAGAACTACATTTCTATGATACTGAGTAAGGGTTCAGAAAATAACTGGGATGTGTGCTGTAGATGAGATACTAAAGTTGGACTAGGGAACAGATTTTGGAATCATCTTTCTAAAGATGGCCAGTAAGGCCATGAAAGTAGACACAGTTTCTTGGAATTCTGTAGAAAAGAAGTACTCTGGAAAACACTGATATCTAGAAAGAGAGTAGAGGTGCATTTAGGATGGGTAAGTATAGATTTAAAACCACATAACTGGAAATGATTTGGACATCTTCCGACACAGTCAAAATAAAGATGAGTCAAGAGATCCTATTAACCTTAGTGATATAGTTTCTGTAAGCTATGGCCTAAAGTCTCAAGTTTGCCTTTTAGTGTAGGTTTTTATAATCCAATTCAGCCTCATGTTGGTGTTTTGTCTGCACTGAATTATACATTATAAGAGTATAACAGTTTCTTCCATATGTTTATACTTAACACCCTTTGTGGCAGAAAAATTTAAGATCTTTCTCAAGTAATCAAATTTGTTTAAGTATGTACAGTGTCCCTGCTTACAAAAATAATAATAATAATAGAATAATCCCCTGGACTTTGCTTCTAGATTATTCTTCCTGGTTGCTCAGCCTGATTCTTCCATGAGTCTAAACTAAGTATTTCAGGCACTTGCTTTCATAAGCCTTATTGGTTTGGACTGTAGGTGGATCTTTTATTCACTGAATCCAGAGAAATACAGTGCCTGGCAAAAATTAGGTAATATTTGCTGACTGAATAAACCATGCAGATTTCAGACACTGTATGTTTTTAAAGGATAATGATTCACTTACTAATCTTTATTCTTTGGGATGAGTTCAGTTCAGTGGCTCAGTCCTGTCTCTTTACGACCCCATGGGTGGCAGCACACCAGGCCTCCATATCCATTACCAACTCCCGGGGGTTTACTCAAGTTCATGTCCATTGAGTTGGTGTCATCTAACCATCTCATCCTCTGTCATCCCCTTCTCCTCCCACCTTCAATCTTTCCCAGCATCAGGGTCTTTTCAAACCCGTCAGTTCTTCACATCAGGTGGCCAAAGTATTGGGGTTTCAACTTCAGAATCAGTCCTTTCAATGAATATTCAGGACTGATTTCCTTTATGATGGACTGGCTGGATCTCCTTGCAGTCCAAGGGACTCTCAAGAGTCTTATCCAACACCATAGTCCAAAAACATCAATTCTTTGGTGCTTGGCTTTCTTTATAGTCCAACTCCTATCCATACATGGCTACTGGAAAAACCATAGCCTTGACTAGACGGACCTTTGTTGGCAAAGTAATGTCTCTGCTTTTTAATATGCTGTCTAGGTAGTCATAACTTTTCTTCCAAGGAGCAAGCATCTTTTAACTTCATGGCTGCAGTCACCATCTGCAGTCATTTTGGAGCCCCCAAAAATGAAGTCTGCCACTGTTTCCACCTATTTGCCATGATGTAATGGGACCAGATGCCATGATGTTAGTTTTTTGAATATTGACTTTAGGTCAACTTTTTCACTCTCCTCTTTCATTTTCATCAAGAGACTCTTTAGTTCTTTGCTTTCTGCCATAAGGGTGGTGTCATCTGCATATCTGAGGTTACTGGTATTTCTCCCAGCAATCTTGATTCCAGCTTGTGCTTCCTCCAGCCCAGCATTTCTCATGATGTACTCTGCATATAAGTTAAATAAGCAGGGTGACAATATACAGCCTTGACGTGCTCATTTTCCTATTTAGAACCAGTCTGTTGTTCCATGCCCAGTTCTAACTGTTGCTTCCTGATGTGCATACAGATTTCTCAAGAGGCAGGTCAAGTGTTCTGTTATTCCCATCTCTTTCAGAATTTTCTACAGTTTATTGTGATCCACACAGTCAAAGGCTTTGGCATAGTCAATAAAACAGAAGTAAATATTTTTCTAGAACTCTCTTGCTTTTTCAATGATCCAATGGATGTTGGTAATCTGAGCTCTCTTTCCTCTGCCTTTTCTAAATCCAGCTTGAACATCTGGAAGTTCACGGTTCATGTACTGTTGAAGTTTGGCTTGGAGAATTTTGAGCACTACTTTACTAACATGTGAGTGAGCGCAATTATGCAGTAGTTTGAGCATTCTTTGGCATTGCCTTTCTTTGGGATTGGAATGAAAACTGACCTTTTCCAGTCCTGTGGGCACTGTTGAGTTTTCCAAATTTGCTGGCATATTGACTGCAGCACTTTCACAGCATCGTCTATTAGGATTTTAAATAGCTCAATTGGAATTTCATCACCTCCACTAGCTTTGTTCGTAGTGATGCTTCCTAAGGCCCACTTGACTTCACATTCCAGGATGTCAGGCTCTAGATGACTGATCACAGCATCGTGATTTTCTGGGTCGTGAAGATCTTTCTTTGTATAATTCTTCTGTGTATTCTTGCCACCTCTTCTTAATATCTTCTGCTCTTGTTAGGTTCATACCATTTCTGTCCTTTATTGTGCCCATATTTGCATGAAATGTTCCCTTTGTTTCTCTAATTTTCTTGAAGAGATCTCTAGTCTTTCCCATTCTATTGTTTTCCTCTATTTTCTTTGCATTAATCACTGAGAAAGGCTCTTTTTTAAAAAATTTTCTTTATTTATTTTTTTAATTTTTATTTTTACTTTATTTTACTTTACAATACTGTATTGGTTTTCCCATACCTTGACATGAACCCACCACTCTTATCTCTCCTTGCTCTTCTTTGAAACTCTGCAATCAAATGGGCATATCTTTCCTTTTCTCCTTTGCCTTCTCTTTTGCTTCTCTTCTTTTCACAGCTGTTTGTAAGGCCTCCTCAGACACCCCTTTGGCCTTTTGCATTTCTTTTTCTTGGGGATGGTCTTGATCCCAAGTATAGAGAATTGTAGGTTGCAGAAACACGATTAAGCTACTCTTCTTTGTTTCCAGTAGGTATCTTTTCTCATGGTTTGAACTCAGGGCAGCAATTGTTCTTTTTAAGAGCAAAAGGCTGATTTAAAAAAGAACGTGTCTCATTAGCAAATATAAACCATATATAAAAGTATGTCAAACATAATGAAATTCTGACTATTAAAAAAAACCCATTACTTTTGAATCCTGAACATCAAACCTTACAGGATTACTGATAACGGTAATAGCATATTTTTTTAACCCTCCAAAATATCTTTTTTTTTTAAAAAAAGTTATTTTTAAACCACAGAATGTAAAGATAGTTATGTTCTATTTATTTCTAATTTCTCTCTTGCTATTTTCCCTTTTTTCGTATCATGCCCACAGCAGTTGTTTCCCTAACCCTTACCCCAACCCACAGACTTTCTCATGCTCCTTTCTTGGCTCTTGTTTGGCTTTGATCCTTATTTTGACATTTGAAACACGTGTTTGAATTGTAGTTATGGCCAAGTTACAATCCATCATGTTTCCCATAGGAGCGATTATGCTTATTTTACCCCCAAACAAGGTGATCTTTTTATGATGAAGTATTGAATTCACTCTAAATAAGCCTTCATCCTCCTCATCAAATTCCTCATTCCTTGGAAACATGTTGACAAATGGATGACTCCGAGGTTCTGTAAAATGATTGTGAGTGAAGCTCATGAGATGAGAAGAGAGGTGGGGACACAAAGAGGTAGCAAGTGTTTCAGCGTTAGACAGAGTAGGGTTTAGTCCAGACCCAGATACATACTAGCTGTGGATGTAGTATTTACTATCTGTGGGTTTTAACATCCTCTTATATAAACAGAAGCAGTAATTACCTGCCTTGGAAACGCTGATCCAAAGGCAGATTTGGAAGCAGTACACAATGGGCCCCATCACTATTTCATTTAGAATATAGATGAATTCATTTGTATCCTTTCTTAGGATTCTGCATATAGATTATATCATATGATATTTGTCTTTCTGACTTACTTATTCTGATAATCTCTATTTCTATCCATGTTGCTGCAAATGGCAGTCTTTTTTTTATGGCTGAGTAATATTCTATCATATATATGTACCACATTTTCTTTATCCATTCCTCTGTTATGGACATTTAGGTATCCTCCATGTCCTGGCTATTTAAATAGTTGTGCAATCTACAAAGCAGGAATAGAGTTACAGATATAGAAAACAGACTTATGGTGACCAGGGATTAAGTGTGGCAAGGGATAAATTAGGTGATTGGGATTGACATATATATTCTACTGTATGTAAAATAGATAAATAAGAAAAAGATGACTAATATAACTTAGGAACTACTGTATAGCACAGGGAACTCTACTCAGTGCTCTGTAATGGACTTTATGAGAAAAGAATCTCATAGGGTGCATATAGGTATCTTTACAACTGATTTACTTTGCTATAAACCTGAAACTAAAACAACATTGTGAATCAAGTATACTCCAATAAAAGAGAAAGAAATATAAAACCACAGTTGCTGATCTAAGGTGTGCAACCATGGCTCAGTGATATCCAAAGTACAGTCTGAGTTTTAGTTGCATAAACATTTCCCAAGTTGACCTTTGAGTGTATGTGAAATTATGGGTGGACCGAGAAAAAATGAGGAACTTAAAACAGATTGATGGTCTATTGTGAACATCAGCTCCCCTGAATTTCAGGATATGACAATAAGTGATCTAAATTATTTATATATATATATACACACACACACACGTATATATATTATTTATTTATAATATATATTATGTATTTACAAACCCTGTCACTAGGTTCATTTTCCTATGGAGAATATTGATAACTAAATTGAGTTCCTTTCTTAGAAGTTGTATCTATTGTCCTTATTTCCAAGAGTTACTTAATACATTTTTAAGTATTCAGAGAAGAATCAATAATGGTTCAATCAATGCATAAAATAATGAATGAATTTAAGATAAATTCAGAAACAATAGTCAATGCATGCAAGCCACATTTGTATTGAGTGTATATGTGTGTGTGTGTGTGTGTGTGTGTATGTGCGTGTGTGTGCGTGCATGTCTATGGATGGCTGAATGGTCGTGAAGCCCAGTATTAAACATTTGAAAAGCAAAGCAGTCACTATGTACCATAAATAGCAGACTAAATACCATTTTCTGAAGTTCCAGGTTTTCCTCCAAATTTAGGGGGACACACACACATGCTGTTTAAAACAAATTAATTCTCTTTTGGTGTGTGTTTCAGTTGCATCTGAAACTGAAGATTCATTCTAACATGTTCATTCCTTTTTGGTCCTCAAGATCAGGCCTAACAAGGGTTGCTGATAAAGTTAATAGCATATTTTTTTAACCCTTCAAAATATCTCCTGTACAATGGGGGTGATAATGATGTCAACCCTAGAGGGGCTGGGAGAGTTAAATGTTCTAAGAACATTTAGCCTCATTTAACAATTTAAATTGTGTGTGTAAATTACTGAGCACCAAGCTTGGCACATAATAGGCAACCACTAAAGGTTAACTGTTCTTACAGTTGCTTTGAGGACTGTGCATCGAGTGATTGATTACATCTGCTGTTAGTGCTCAGCTATGGTTTTGCTGAGCTCTGTGCACTTTTTTTTTTAAACTTTTTATTTTATATTGAGAAATAGCTGATTCCTGGTGGCTCAGTTCGCGAAGAATCCGCCCACAATGCAGGAGACCTGGGTTTGATCCTTGGATTGGAAAGATCCCCTGGTGAAGGAAAGGGCAATACACTCCAGTATTCTTGCCTAGAATGTTCCATGAACAGACGAGCCTGGCAGCCTCCAGTCCATGGGATCACAAAGAGTCAGACATGACTTAGTGACTAAACCACCATAGCTGATTTACAGTGTTGTGATAGTTTCAGGTGGACTCAGCCATACATATGCTGCTGCTGCTGCCAAGTTGCTTCAGTCGTGTCCGATTCTGTGCGACCCCATGGACAGCAGCACACCAGGCTCCTCTGTCCACGGAATTCTCTAGGCAAGAATACTGGAGTGGGTGGCCATTTCCTTCTCAGCCATACATATTTGTATCCTAAACTCCCCTCCCATTCAGGCTGCCACACTGAGCAGAATTCCATGTGCTGAACAGTATGTCCTTGTTCAGTTCAGTCGCTCAGTCGTGTCTGACTCTTTGCGACCCCATGAATTGCAGCACGCCAGGCCTCCCTGTCCATCACCAACCCCCGGAGTTCACTCAGACCCACGTCCATCTAGTCGGTGATGCCATCCAGCCATCTCATCCTCGGTCGTCCCCTTCTCCTCCTGCCCCCAACCCCTCCCAGCATCAAAGTCTTTTCCAATGAGTCAACTCTTTGCATGAGGTGGCCAAAGTACTGGAGTTTCAGCGTCAGCATCATTCCTTCCAAAGAAATCCCAGGGCTGATCTCCTTCAGAATGGACTGGTTGGATCTCCTTGCAGTCCAAGGGACTCTCAAGAGTCTTCTCCAACACCACAGTTCAAAAGCATCAATTCTTCAGCGCTCAGCCTTCTTCACAGTCCAACTCTCACATCCATACCTGACCACAGGAAAAACCATAGCCTTGACTAGACGGACCTTAGTCGGCAAAGTAATGTCTCTGCTTTTGAATATGCTATCTAGGTTGTTCATAACTTTTCTTCCAAGGAATAAGTATCTTTTAATTTCGTGGCTGCAGTCACCATCTGCAGTGATTTTGGAGCCCCCCAAAATAAAGTCTGACACTGTTTCCTCTGTTTCCCCATCTATTTCCCATGGAGTGATGGGACTGGATGCCATGATCTTCGTTTTCTGAATATTGAGCTTTAAGCTAACTTTTTCACTCTCCTCTTTTACTTTCATCAAGAGGCATTTTAGTTCCTCTTCACTTTCTGCCATAAGGGTGGTGTCATCTGCATATCTGAGGTTATTGATATTTCTCCCAGCAATCTTGATTGCAGCTTGTGCTTCTTCCAGCCCAGCGTTTTTCATGTTAGTTATCGATTTTAAGTAGAGAGGTGTGCACACATCGGTCTCAAACCCCCTCTCTCTTCCCCCCATTCTTCCCCATATACAAAGGATGTCATCTGGTATTTCTCCTTGTCTCTCTGAGGCACTTCACTCAGCATGATAATTTCTAGGTCCATCTATGTTGTTTTAAATGGCATTGTTTCATTCTCTTTAGTGTCCTGTGAACCAGTCTTGATGGTACTCTTGTGAACCAAACTCACCACCAGCAGCACCTTGGCATTCCTCTTCATCTTTTCTAGTGGTTCATTTTCCTGATTCATTTTGTTTATGTTTTATTAATATTTAACACAGTTACATTTTAAAAAGATTCATTAGCTTAAATCCTTTCTGAAATAGAGAACAAAAGAGAAAATATTATCATTAATATTTTATCAATTCCTCCCACTTTTTCAGTGTTTTCATAGCTACATAATTAGGATTACACTGTTTTTATTGATTGGTTTATTGATTGGTTTTCTATATCTTTAAATTAATGGTATTTTCTCTTCTACAACATTAAAAGTAAGACTACTTTATCACTTTTATAATTGAATTACTTTGCATTATTCTTCTCACTCATATACATTTCAATAGTCAATGTATGAGTGTGTCATATTTTATTTAAGCATTTCTATCTTGTCGGTCTGGTCAATTATCTCTAGATGTTGTCTGTGTAAGTAATACTGAAGTAAATATTTGTGTAAATCCTAGTTAGCTTTTCTGAATATTTCTTCCAGATACAGTTTTATGTATGGAATTCTGAATTAAAGAAACTAAGTAATCTGCATTTTAAAGTAAGGGTTTATAGTATAACAGTTAAAATTGGAAGAATTTTTCTTTTAAAAATCCTGAGGCAGTGGTTTTTAAAAAACTCTGTGACATCTCCTTCGGGCTTACTATTGAGAGGAAAGAGTTATCCACTGAAGGTGACTTTTTTCACTGTTTTTCTATTAATAGCAAGTAAAACTTTTGTATTTGGTAACAAGGATGCACTTTCAAAATATCCGATTTAACAAAAGTTTAAGTCATATGATCTGTTTCATTTTTATAATGAAATATGAAAAGGTTTTTTTTGAATACTCATGATTATATCCTGAATATCATATTTAATTTGTAATTTCTTTGAAATTAAATTTCAACCCTCTGGTTAATTTTAATATTAATGAAGAAAGATAGTGGCATGAAAGCAGTTTTAGGAACTTAATTAAAAATCAGGTGAAGAATATTGTGCCAACTTTACAACTGCCACCAACATTTCTCCTTGAAAAAAAGTATGAAAAAATATTTAGATGTTGTTGCAGCTATGGAGAAATAGCACTCTTTCCTCATTCTACCATTCCCAAGGGCTTGGGTGTCAGATGAAGCCAAGGCTTCAAAGAAGTGAGGAAATACTTGGTGATAGAGACAGAATATTTTAGAATCTTCTTGGCAACATACCAAAGAGTAAGAGAAGAAGGAAGTAGAGGAACCAGGAGTTGGCAGTAAACCTCAATGCATAAATCCCCCATGTCTCCATCCTACAAACTCAATCAAGTCTCATAAATTCATGCATGACTGCTTGCAAGTTTTACTTTATTTTTAACATGTGAGCATGATCTGAGCTTCATGCTGAAGTTGACATGATGTGGGGCAGAGGCAACTCTGGAATAAACTAACATCTAAGAAGATGGAAAACAACTGATAATTACAAGGAGCTGGAATTTTGGTCAAGAGTTAAGGTCAAGTCAGGAACCCTCACCAACTGGGATTTGGGAGCATCCAAGATAATTTTTCCTGTATCCCAGTGGCCAGGCCAGCAATATCCCAGATGAAGGCTTCCTTACAGGAGATTTCACAAGCACTGCCAGGTTCATAACACAAGTTCCACTTTTCACTGTTGTATGGAGCAGAGTCCCTGAGAATTGGCTGCCCTGGTGCTAAATCAAGTCCCCATGCTGGATGTACTTCAGGTTATCTTTAGAAATATAAACTTCTGGATATTCTGAGTTAAGGTTTAGTCATTGCACATTGCTATCAGATTCCAGATAAGTTATCAGGCAATAAAAGCATGAATGTCTCATCCTTCATTCATATGTCCTCAACCTAACATGCATTTGGAATAGGGGAAGGGCGTATATATGAGTGTATCATCCCAAGTAGTAGAATCTAGGGACAAAAATAAATACTCTTCTGATCATGGGAGATGTTTAAGCTGAGTGGAAATTGGATTTGGTTGGGATGAAATAGAGGCGTTTGCAATGAAAAAACTGTAATAGTAATGGTATGTTCAATAGAAAAGTTATATTAGATAAACTTATGGCTGTACTGGTTGAGATTAAATTACCCACCTTAGAATATTATACCATTGATTTTAGGTATATATGTTTGTATATTTTTCTGTTCTTTCCCCCCCAAAATTGACCTTTCTGCCATTTATTTTTGCCTTTGTGTAAATATAACTTTCATATTTGGCTGCTCAGGAAAAACTTTCTACTAGTAGTAGCTCTAATGTTGATGATCAAATTAATGTTTTTATACATGTCCCTGTCAGATATAAATCTGTGTTCACACCAGGTTAACAGCTCAAGACTGTGAGAATATTCTATTGGCTATGAGATTTGTTGATTTAATTGCAACCAAGTTAATCTATAGAATTTAACAGTTATACTGCCATCTGTCTTAAAGGTTTATAACTCAGGTAGAGAATAAGCAAATAGCGTAAAACACTTGTACCTGTGTGTGCTGCTCAGAGTTTTACTGGTAATAAAAAAAAAAAAGAAAAAAGACATGCTGACTTTTGTGCTTGGGAACAGAATCTGTTTCTAACCTTTGCTATTAACAGGAAGAGGGAGAGGTGAAATGAGGCTTGGTTTTGTGGCTAGGCAGGAAGGAGCACTCTGTGTTCCTAAGTGTGGCATCCAAGTTTCATGTCTGTCTAGCTTCTTGCTGCTTGGAATAGGTGGCCTTTGAAGTCCTAAAAACACAAGTTGGTAATGAGCAACATAAAATCAAGAGTGGGTAAATATTTGGGAAATCCAAGCTCTGAGAATAGCCAGTCTAGGATAATTTGGCTCAGACTGTGTCATACCTGTGTTTTCCTTTACCAGCTAAATTATAAAGTTTTACTAATAAAATAGCATTATGTGTATGCTCAGTCATGTCCAACATTATGTGACCCCATGAACTGTAGCCCGCCAGGCTCCTCTGTCCATGGGATTTTCCCAGCAAATATATTGGAGTGGGTTGCCATTCCCTTCCCCAGGGCATCTTCCTGACCCAGGAATCGAACCTGTGTCTCTTGCTTGGCAGGCAGACTCTTTACCACTGAACCACCTGGAAAGCCCTATTATAATAGCATGTGTTTCCCAAATAACAATCATTGAAATGTATCTACTTCACTTGTGTTGCTAGAGCTATTTCTGCATTTACTCTTGAATTTTAGGGCAGCAGTAATTTGCTGGCCAGTATATTAATATGACAACTCAGCCCTCGAGTGGCTGTTTTTTGATAACTAGACATAGTATTAGAAGAGAGAATGCTAGTGTAAGTTTTAGGTTATATACTTAATTAATACTTTTGAGTAAAAATTAATATTTTCTCCTACTGCATATTCATTGAAAAAGCGCCTGATGCTGGGAAAGATTAGAGGTGTGAGGAGAAGAGGCTGACAGGATGAGATGGTTGAATGGCATTACCGACTCAGTTGACATGAGTTTGAATGAACTCTGGCAGATGGTAAAGGACAGGGAAGCCTGGCATGCTGCAGTCCACGGGGTCACAAAGAGTCGAATACACTTAGTGACTGAACAACAATACAATAATATTAATATGGCTTCCATTATATACAATGTCTTGTTTTAGAAAATATTTTTGTCAGGAAAAGACCCACTTAATAAAGTCTTATTTTCACCAAGATCATCTTCTAAAATTATATGTAGAGAAGGACATGACAGTAGCTCCAGTTAGACTTATTTGAATATTTAAGAAATATCCCATTTACCAATACTATTATCACCTCCTCCCTCTCAGAAAATAAAAACAGGCCAGTTTTGCTAAGTTGTCCCAAAGGGAAGACTTTTATGAATATTTTTATATATTTAGAAATATATGAATTTTAAAAGGCAGCATGTTTAACTCCTGTCTTGGAGATAATTCTTAAAACTGTAAAGGTGATTCATTTTAAATTACTATGGACTTTTGAAATCTGATTTAGTAGTCTAGGGTTTACCTTTTAAAAATTTCCTATCTTTTACAATTATGACTGTCAGGATATAACACATGTTTTCTAGAGATCATAATTTTGCAATCCTGATAGCTTTTCCTAATTTGTTATAATAATTATATAACAATAATAGTTTAAAGAACTTGATGGTGGGAAAGACTGAAGGCAACAAGAGAAGGGGGCAGCAGAGGATGAGATGGTTAGATAGCATCCGTGACTCAATGTACATGAATTTGAGCAAACTCTGGGAGATAGTGAAGGACTGAGAAGCCTGGCATGCTGCAGTCCATGGTGTTGCAAAGAGTAGGACATGACTGAGTGACTGAACAGCAACAAAAAGAATTGTTTAAAATTTCCATTGCATGATAGTTAGACCTGGAATTCTAGAAATCATAGAATATGTAGCCAATGAAAGGAGAGTTGATTTTCGTTATGCACTGATCCATACAGTACCAAATTAAAATGTCCCTGTCTATATTCAGGTTTATAAGAAAATGTGGCCTTTCATTTATCAAAATGTATTTATACATATTTATCAGATTTTTAATGAAGAATACATGTGTATGAAATATACTCATGTTTAACATGGAGCCTTGGGACTTTCCTGGTGGTCCAGTAACTAGGATTCCACGCTTCCACTACAAGGGGCACAGGTTCCATCCCTGGTTAGGGAACCAAGAGCCCACATGCCACTCAGTGTGGCAAAAAAAAAAAAAAAAAAAAAAGAGCCCTATAAAGTTTTGTATTATCATAGATGTGAAAGTTACAAAAATTAGTGGTGATCAAATATTACATCTCTAACAGGAATTCTACCCCTCCCTCATCAATATCCCTCCTTTCCTCTCCCCATAGACACAATGTACACACTCATAGACTCATATCCTCCTCGATTGACTTCTTTCTTGAGATGTTAATCCTGAAATGTTTCCTAGCACACAGACCGCTGAGATGAAAGTGTTCTTTTTAAGTGCACACTTTTCATAATGCCTTGAACTTGTTTTTCTGTGGCAGAGGGAAACAACCTCATGCACCTGGACAAACAAAGGTGTTCCTTCCAAAACAGGCTTTCAGAATCATTAATTCTGGTTTAGAAATAATTATAAAGGTTAAGTGGACTCTCATGCGTAAGGTTTCAATGCAGGTGAGTGGCTGATCTGTGTTTTGCTTCTCCCTTGCTTTCATCTTCCCTATGACACCTCCATGACTGTGTCCCCTCTTAAGTCTGATGCCATTTGTAGCAAGTGGGCCAAAGACAGCTCTCCAGTTTCTCATAACCTCCTGGACATAGGTCGGGTCCACAGACTGAAATGATAAGCACTTCTGCCCGAGTGCGTGCCAAGGTAAGACTCGTACTGGTAAACGTGGAGGTAGCAGGTGGGTGTTTTTATTCCTTTGGGTGCTAAAGATGGAGAAAGAGCAGATAGAACATATAATAACCTAGTGAGAAATAACTAGGGTGTGAGTAGAGGCATTGTGTTCATTGCAAGGAAGAAGTGGCACTTTCTTTCACTGAAGGGGAATCTGATGAAAGAGGAAACAAACTAGAAGATGTT
Source organism: Budorcas taxicolor (assembly GCF_023091745.1). NCBI lineage: Eukaryota > Metazoa > Chordata > Mammalia > Artiodactyla > Bovidae > Budorcas > Budorcas taxicolor. Next base: position 133,029,375 of record NC_068914.1, on the reverse strand, counting down.
GGATTTATCTTTTAGCATGATGGTAAATACAGAATTCAGAGACCATAGGTATGACCAAAGTAATGCTTTAACAGGATGAATCATTTTTTGCTTGAAATTTTAGTGTTAGAGTAACCATGTTATTTCTTGCTATATTATAGAATGACTATAAAAATAAGGGGTCCATCCTTAATTGTTAGGAAGGGCCAGGGTGGAGACCAAAAATGTATGGGTAGTGATCAATGGCAACATGAGTGAAACAAAACATTTTGTCACTTTTGTATTTGAGGGGGGATTAACTTCTATAGACCTTTTGCTTTTTCTCTTTTTTTCCCCCCCTTCTCTCCCCTTTTAATTTATTTTTCTGATCACAAGTTTCTATGTCCTCAGGAAAATAGTTTGATAGGTACAAATAGATGTGGGGAAATGTATATAAACTGCTGACTTTCTAAACTAAGAATTTGAACCTATACTTGGTTTGTTATTTTTAAGAAATCCATTTGTTGCAAATTATTAACATAAACTCAGGGATGAATTAACAGTGTTAGAGGGATGATGTTCTCCTACCTGTGGCAAAATAAGAATTGTTAGAGGAGTGATGTGGAATAATGTTTACAGCTGCCTTGTGGATGATTTACATTGAAACTGCTGTGTGTAGACTGTTAATCAGAAGATCATAGAAAAAATAAGCAAGTTTTCATTATTCACACTGCAGAGTCAACCAAACAGCCAGCAACAAACTTTGATAAATTTTAATGATGATTATAATTTAAAGAAACCAGAATATCAACAATAGAACAGCAATACCAAGACAATGGATCACGAGGTGGTTGCAGTAGATTTCCATCCTGGACTCTGTCCTTGGCCGCATTCAAGTTCTGTTCTGTCACCTTAAACAGCACAGCAACCACACTTCAAAGCCAAATGAGGACTATTTTGCTTAGGAAATTCTAGTGAAGAGATACTTCAAGTTTTCCTGGTATATAGCCCTTAGTCTTAAGCAAAAACGAGAGTCTGTGTAAGAAATCCTGGGTTATTCATTTGAAAGTACTATCAAAAGAACGTGTTTTAGATTACGGTGCAGTAGCAGGAATATATATGAGTTCCCCAAAAATACCAATTTAGAGTACTTAGAGAGGCAAGCTCCTAGATTGGTTTAGGTGACCAGTGTTTGGTGGGTCATGATTTTAGGGTAGTTTTGTCTTTAAACCCCAAGCAAGTTGGTAACACACAAGATGATGGAGGAATTATTTCCAGCAGAAGATGGGTACTAAAGAACTTGAGTGATTTTTATCTTTCCATCATGAGGTGTTTCTGATAGTCCTTGCTAAAAATTGTGTGCTTCAATTTTTACCTTGCTTCTCTTCCATTTTTAGGAGAATATTTCATTTTTTTTAATTGGAGGATAAGTGCTTTACATGTTGTGTTGGTTTCTGCCTTAAGTAAGTAAGTGAAGTCGCTCAGTCGTGTCCAACTCTTTGTGGCCCCAGGCTCCTCCGTCCACGGGATTTTCCAGGCAAGAGTCCTGGAGTGGGGTGCCGTTTCCTTCTCCTTTACCGTTTCCTTCTCCTTTACAACGATGCAAACCAGTCATAATTATGCTATTCCGTGTTGCTTATTGTAGTTCTATCTATGTGTCTATGTATGTATCTGTCTATCATCCTTTTAATGATGCTAAGACAAACAGAAAAATATCATGATATATTATTTTGTTTGCTTCCCACGTATATGACACAATACCTTTTGTTCTAAACATTTATTTAGGGTCAAGAGAGCCAGCGTAATATAATGATTATGAGCCCCATCTGTTTCTAGACTACCTGGTTTTGAATCTTGCCTCTGCTTCTTTCTTACTGGTTATGTGATTTGTGGCAAATTACTTAAATTGTCTGCCCTTCAGTTTCTTCATTTGTAAAATCTGTATAATAACAGTACTAACTTGGAAGAGTTATTATCCAGATAAGATGAGTTAATATTTTTAAAGCTCTGAGAACAGTGATGTTCAATCGCTCAGTGGTGTCTGACTCCTTTTGACCTCCATGGACTGCAGCACCCCAGGTTTCCCTGACCTGCCCTATCTCCTGGAGTTTGCTCAAACTCCTTTCCATTGAGTTGATGATACCATCCAACCATCTCATCCTTTGTCATCCCCTTCTTCTTCTGCCCTCAATCTTTCCCAGCATCAGGGTCTTTTCCAATGAGTCAGATCTTGACATCAGGTGACCAAAGTATTGGAACTTCAGCATCAGTCCTTCTAATGAATATTCAGGATTGATTTCCTTTAGGATTGACTGGTTTGATCTCCTCTCAGTCCAAGGAACTCTAAAGAGTCTTCTCTAACACCATAGTTCAAAAGCATCAATTCTTTGGCACTCAGCCTTCTTTATGGTTCAACTCTCATATCCATACATGACTACTGGAAAAACCATAGCCTTGACTAGATGGGCTTTGTTGCAAAGTAATGTCTCTGCTTTTTAATATGCTGTCTAGGTTTGTCATAGCTTTTCTTCCAAGGAGCAAACATCTTTTAATTTAATGGCTGATGTTGCTGTCTGCAGTGATTTTGGAGTCTAAGAAAATAAGAACAGTGACTTAATATTAGCACATATTAAGTACAACATAAGTAATAAAATACATAAATACGTACTTGAATACTCAAGACTTTCCCCCAAAGGGAAAATACTTAATTTAGTTGATAAAACTTGAGCAATGAGAATGGCCACTGGAAGAAGCTTTATAACAAAACATAATGGATTATCCAGATATTTATCCTTCTCTCAGGCAGCTACACATATGAATTCTCTGCCTGTTAGTGGAGTAAGTGGTTGCTGGCCCAAAGTGAGAATTGAATATGAAAAGTTTCAGTTTGTGAAAAATATCTAGAGATTTTACTTCACTAAAAATTTAATATGAGCCAACTATATGATACAGCTGCATAAAAGGGGGAAGAAAAGATAAAGGAAAAAAAAGTACCCCTTAAAACTTTCTTAGACAGTATAAATAGAAGTGTCCACATGATGGGCAGTCATATCTTCGATGTACTTAACACTGACTGGATCACAGTTAGAAGACCGTTTTCTGTCCAAGACACCATAATTTTAGGAAAGACATTGACAAGCTGGAGAGCCAGAAGTCTGGAAATCATGTTGAAAACAGAGGAAGTGGGACTGTGTAGCCTAGAGAGGACTAAAGGAAAGGAAAACACCTGTCTCCAATTATTTACAAGGTTGCCATTAAAAAAAAAAAGACACATTTGTATATTGCTCTAGAAAGCAAAAGTAGAATCAATATAACGAAAGTCACATGCATGTTTTAACTCTACCTTAAGGGGGAAAGCTTTTTTAACCACTGGAGAGTCCAACGATGGGAGTACAATTGACCCTTGAGCAGCACAGTTTTGAATGGCGTGTGTCCAATTGTATGCAATTTTTTTTCATAGTAAATATCACAGTATCACTTGATCTGCAGTTGATTGAATCTACTCTAAGTTACACACAGACTTTCAGCTGTGTGGAGGGTTGGTGCCCCTAACCCATGCGTTCAAGGGTCTAGGATAGTTTGCTCCCCTTACTAATGGGTACTGATGCTGGGTCTTGCAGGAGTGCTGAATGAAAAATTACCATATGTTGTCACAGATTAGATTCTATTACCAATAATAACTAAAATCAAATTGATGCATTTGTATCCTCACAGGGCTTGGGTAGTGATGATCCCTGGAAAATTCACTTACGATTTTTAAGGCTGTAAGATGATTGCATGAATAGAGTAAAAAAAAAATCTATGTAATTGGTTAATTTTTATTCAGGCTGGTTTTGAAATCTTATTTAATACTGATCAAGGAACACTGGTGATATGGTGTTTTCCCAAATTTAATAAGTTCTTTTAACTTAGGTTTAGTAAGTTATTCAGAATTGTTTATATGGATGCCAACAAAAGTAATTGATGAAGACTGGTGGAGTATTATATGGTTTGAGGATGTGATCAGAGGAAAATAGTTCTTTCTGATCAAAGAAAACCTATAGAGAAAATCTATACAGTTCCCTGATCTCTAGGTAGGTGCGAATATTAAGAAGAGTGGAAATGTTGGATACCTTTGAATTTTATGTATGAACACTACTTGAGGTTCATACCAGTACAGTAAGGGTTCTCTTTAAAGATTGAGCGAAATGAATATATTACTGGAAAATATAAGATAGTTACAATATATCCTTAGGAACTGACTTTATATTTTATAGATGTGTTTCTCTTGTGATATTTCATTCTTGTGTCTTCAAATACATGCTTTTCTTCTGGTTAGGTATGTCCTAGACATTAGCCTTTCTTTAAACTCATTTTGTCAAAATATTTGCCTTTGTTGTATTTTTTACTACCAAATTTCAGACATTACATAGTTCAGTTTCAGTGATTTTTATTATAATTTCTTTGGAAAAAGTAGTAAAATAGACTTAATAATTTTGCATTTTTCTCATAGAGGTCAGGTAGTTTAAAATTTAGTCAAATAAACTTAACCATGTAATATGCATATTTCCACAGAGGGTAGAATAAATAAAAAATAAAGATGGATTGTCTATTTTTTTGTTTGTTTGTTTTTTTTCAAAAAAGATTCTCTAAATAGAAAAGTAAAAGGGCATGTTCATATATTTTTATTTTGCAGTGTTAGATAGCTTGAGGTTTTTTTAAATAATCTAGAATATTCTGTAATCCTCACAAACTATTCAGAGAAAGAATTTCTTCATCTTCTTTGAAACAGAAATGGATATATTGAGGAATTACTTCCACATCCTATCTGTGGTCTCTGTCTCATCTAATATTGATACTTTCATCCTAAATTCTGAATTATTATACTAAGGACCCAGTGATGGACTATGTCCTTCTGTAGAATTTTGGATTTTTGTTGTAATCTGTTAAATTGTGAAGAAACATCACCAATCAAACCATCTTCTTTAATGTTTCAATTTTGATACGTATTTTTTTTTAATGTGGACAAGAATAGAATTGATATGTAGATTAATTGCAATCCATACATTTTGGAGGCTATTGATTTTTTTTTTTTTTTGATGTTCCAAAGCTGATGCTGGGAAAGACAGAAGAGAAAGGAGAAGAGGACAGCAGAGGATGAGATGGTTAGACAGCATCACTGACTCAATGGACATGAATTTTAGCAAACTCCAGTAGATACTGCACCATTAGGTGCAGGTTATTGTGCATTTAAGAGTTCAGATTGGAAATTGAAACCTCTATTCCTCTGCTTCAAAATGTGTTAAATGAGTGCCATCAGAGGGGTTTAATTATTGAAATGTTTTCTTTAAAAAATGTAATCTCATCCATAAGACTGTAACTGGGATTTGTAGAATTTCTTGACACTAAATAACATTGATTCTAGAAATCTCTTCTTTCTTCTCCTCTGATTATAATTCTGTCATTTCAAAATCTCCATTAGGACCTTTGAGGAAAATGACTTTAGTTGATAGTAATGAATAAGCATTTCATTAAGTAATGGTTTTGAGTATAATTAAGTTGTATTTCCTAATACTGCCTTTGGTGAATATAGGTCAGAAAAACAGCATATAGGGGTCTGACTTCTGATTTCTTTATTTTTCTTTTAAATGGTTACTTCTGGGGCTATTTTATCTTATTTTCAGTCATTGTTTCAAATTATTCTTTGGCAGAGTGCTGCAACTTAGCCTTTAAAAAATGATTAAAATTTGAGAGAATAGCAGTGTGGGCATTCTGGGATGAAGAGCATTCTGAATGTAAGGCAATTGTACTGGTCACATCTGTGTTTGAGAAGCTGTCTTCTAAGCTAGAGTCATTTTTAGCCAAATAACCCTGTGGAGAGGGGACTATCCTGAGTATTGTAATAGGCTCACCTAAAATGAGTAAACCCTTTATTGAGTAGCTACTACATGCAGGACACATTGGAAGAGAAGGATTATAAATGAGGAAGTTGATATGTTTGGCTAGTAGAGTGTGAGAAGCATCTGTGTAAGTTCTTTGTATGTTGGTAGGTTTCCCCAGTGAAGCCATCCAGTCCTGGACATTTGTTTGCAGGGAGTTTTTTAAATTTACAGATTCTATTTCACTTGTAGTGATCAGTCTATTCAAATGATTGTTTCTCCTTGATTTAGTTTTGGCAGGTTATATGTTTTTAAAAACTTGTCCATTTCTTCTTTGTTGTTTTTTAGTCACTAAGTTGTGTCTGATTCTTTGCAACCCCATGAACTGCAGCATACCAGACTCCCTCATTGTTTACTATCTCCTCAAATTCACGTCCTTTGACTCAGTGATGCTCTCTAACCATCTCATCGTTTGCTGCCCTCTTTTCCCTCTTCAGTCTTTCCGAGCATCAGGGTCTTTTCCAGTGAGTGACACCAGGTGACATCAGGTTACATCAGGCTCTTCACATCAGGTGTCCAAAGTATTGGGGCTTCAGCATCAGTCCTTCCAATGAATATTTAGGGTTGATTTCTTTAGAATTGACTGGTTTCCCACTTTGTTGGTATATAACTGTTCATAATATTTTCTTATAATACTCTTTATTTCTATAGCACAGGCTATTTCTCTTATGTTACTTGTTTTGTGTGTCATTGCTTATGTTTCTGTTTTTGATTTTTTGTCTCTATCACTTCAATTTCTAATTTTGTTTCAAATACTGAAGCATCAAATCTGTGTTTCATATATCCTAGACATGGATTCTCTTATGTTAGTCCCTCATCTGTTCAGCAGCCAAATGCCAACACTGTTTCATCTAGGCTTATGGTTATAGGCTTGAACTCCAAAATGTCCCCAAATGTTTTAAAAATTTATCTGTGTACATTTTAAAAATAACCTTCCTTTGAGGTCTCAGCTTTATGTGAACTGTAGTTCAACTTATTTTTTCCATGACTTGTAGCATATGGTATTTAAGTGTTTGCTAGGGTCGCTTTGCTTAGGTAAACATATTTGTACAAAAGCAGTTCAAAAGAGCATTACACATAAAAGAAACTCCTGTAAGGTGACTTGACTACTTAAACATGGGTTTGAACATTTATGGCTTAGCACACTGTTTCATTATCTTTCAAAGTTCATTATAGTATCTGATCTTTGGGAAGGAATTTTTGCAATTTTTGCAGCCAAAAATCACCATTATGACATTTCATCCTGAAGTATTTGCCCCTAATAGAAGAGAATCAAATCAGCTGACATTACGGCCAACCAGTTTTGACCCTGCCCCTGAAAAACAATCTATTGCATGTGCTTTGAAAACAGAATCAAACATAAATCTGGGATTGGAATTTTCTGACCTAATAGACTGAATTGCTTTCCATAAATTGTGCCCCTGGTGTAATTTTCCTTTTTTTTTTTTTTTTTTTTAGTAACCTATTGAATTCTAACATCATTTACCTCTCCATATTATCACAAAGAAATGGCCTCTAGCATTTTTCAATTCTGTTAGCCCTGCAACAACGAATCATAGTAATATTGAAATGCATATTTGCTATTCTAATTGTGGCTTCTGGGAGGACCTTTGTGTGAAGTGTTAGGCTTGCTATCTGAATCATAAACACAGCTGCAAACATCTCGGGGATGATTATGGATGTCATTTGTATATCAGAGACACAGAATAATTTGGAGACTTGCTGCAAACTTACAGATAATCAATGGGCAGGTCATGATGGTGGCCCAGATTGTCTAATACAGCAGTCTAGCGCTTTTCCTAGGAAATAAGGTGATTGTAGGGCTTCCCTAGTAGTTCAGATGATAAAGTATCCACCTGCAATGCAGGAGACCAGGTTCAATCCCTGGGTTGGGAAGATCCACTGGAGAAGGAAATGACAACCCACTCCAGTATTCTTGCCTGGAGAAATCCATGGACAGAGGAGCTTGGTGGGCTACAGTCCATGGGGTCACAGAGAGTTGGACACAACTGAGTGACTGACACACAGTATAAGGTGATTGTACCCAGGTGAAGTAATCAAACAGGTAGGCAAACTCTGATCTTGTCAGCCATAAAAAACATCTATACAGCAAAATTTTAAATCTTGGAGAATGGCATATCATTGTTAGTAGTATCTGTGACTACAGTTTAGTGACTAAAATGATCAAGAGAGTTGTGCGTTTGGACTTATGTCACGAATAGCAAAATAGTAGTTGGGCTAAAGTGGATTTTCATGTGGCCTTGGGTTGAGATGGACTGAATGTTGGCTCTGCAAGCTGCTAAAACTGTGTCCTTGCCTCAAATCATTTAAATTTCCAAAGCCCTGATTTCTTTGTCTATCAAATGCAAAATGGTTATAATGTCTGTATATCAATGTTTTGGAAAGAATTAGAGATGCTGTATGTAAAGTGTCTAGTGCTGGGCTTGATGCAGGGTCAATTTTTTTGTTTTGTTCCGTTTTTTAAGTGGAGCTTCCCCGGAGGTCCAGTGGTTAAGAATCCACCTAGCAATGCCGGGGTCACCAGTTGGATGCCTGGTCTGGGAAGATCCCACATGCCTTGGGGAAACTAAGCCCATGTGCCAAAACTATTAAAGGCTGCACTCTAGAGCCCATGGTCTGCAACAAGAAAAACCAGCACAATGAGAAGCTGCACACAGCAACTAGAGAATAGCCCCATTTGCCACAACTAGAGAAAGCCTGTTACAGCCAAAAATAAATACATACATACCCTTAAAAAAAAGTGATGTCAACAGTAACTTCTCCTAAAAGGGGAAAGGAAGTAATGATTTATGTCATCTAAATATGTTAAGTTATTTTTCAAAATTTTGCTAAAATCATGAAATAATTTTAGCATATGCATATATGACAATGAGAACTCTATAGATAACTTATTAGCCCTCCAGCCATTTATCTTTAAGTGGGATGACTCTCACCCTCAAGAAAATCAAATAGAAAACTAAAGAATACTAAAGCATTTGGAGAGTGTGAATCATTTTGAAAATTCTTACAATTCCTTAGCTCTTATCAAAAATTGATTTTTTTCCCTAAAGAAAAAGTTCATGGAATGTTTAAGATGATGTCATTTGCTTTGACTATAAGTTAGCTGTGTTCAGTAAAAAGCAGAATCTGATTGCTTTGAAAGAATGTGTGAGCATTTATTTAATCTTAAAGGTCTGATTTCAAGGCTTAGAAAGCAGAACGTGATTAAATAGTTTCAACTATGGGAAACTTAAGGAAAAAGCTACTAGTTTAAGTCATTTGTTTTCTCGATGTTTAAGCATTTCACACAGAACAAGCTGCTTACGAATATAGAACTTCATAATTCTTCTGTATGAAGATTTCGATTATTGATGCCACGCATTTCCACATCACTCTGAATTTCTTCTCTGCACACTTGGTAGCATCATTTTTACTGGACAAAGCTGTCAGGAAGCTGTCAGTGAACATCCAGTTGTTCTAAATCCTGGTAAATGATTTATAGCGCTGCTTTCAGAAGAACTGATTCCCCAGTAGTCTCCCTACGTCTAAGCTCTGCCACAGATGAACATAAATGGTCTCGGCATGCAGGGGTATGGTGATCTACATGTGTTTTGGAGCCAAGAATCTAGAGGCTTGAGGTATTCAGTACCCTACAGTACTATTCCTGAGTTGCTTGCTTGCATTTTCTGTCAGTGGCTCACCTGAGAACTTAAGTCCTGTAACTAAGATTCCTTGTAGCTCCCTCTAATGGACCTAGCTGGTGTTACAGCCCTGGAAATTTCCATGTCTGACTCTCGGAGATAAACAGTAACAGGGCCTGTTAATTGAGAGTGTGGGTAACTGCCAAGCTACTCTTCATATTTGCTGTTATTCCTTCTTTATGAAAAGAGCATATTATATGAAAAGGAATAGAAAACACATATGTATTTTCATTTAAGGGATTATACAGTGTGGAATTTTGGGCCCGTTACTGTCCTGATGCTGGAGAAAAATGGGCTGAAGTTAAACCTTACACTGATTGAATTTAGTTACTCTATTACCTTTGGAAAAGTTTGTGAAAAACTTCTTTAAAAGATATAAGTAGAAGGTGATCTTGTTGAAAATTTAGGAGATGGTATTCATACCAATGATGAGTGAATAAAGAGAACACAATTGAGAACTTTTATTATCAATACTAACATTTAAATGTTATACGGAAATGATCCATTTAGGGTTTGTGTTTTTGCCACCTCTCCTATTGCACGAACTGTTTAGGGTTTGTGTTTTTGCTGCCTCTCCTATTGCAATTGAGTTCATGCCCACATATACTGAGACCCCTACAAAGATGCCTCTATTCAAGAACTCCTTGACTGTATCGAATGAATGTTTATCTTGTTTTCGTCTCTGTCATGGAGGTACCTTTTCTAGGATGAAGTGCTCCTGGTTCTTGGTGTAGCAAATTCACAAACTAGATTTTTTAGGCAGATATTCTTTGAGTCAAGTCAGTTTTTGTTAAAATCATTTGATATAATCTCCTGTTTTTTTCTTTTTTTTTTTTTAACGTTTTGGCCACGCTGCACGGTATGCAGAATCCTAGTTCCCTGACCAGGGATTGAACCTGCGCCCCCTGCACTGGAAGCACAGAGTTGTAACCACTGGACTGCCATAGAGGTCCCAATCCCCTGGTTCTTAGACACACCATACATTCAATGAACTTCTGCCTTTTACAAGATTTTCTTTTGTTTAAAAGAAAATTGTCCACTTTGTTTTGGAGACAAATTACCTCAATTGTTCATCCTTTGTTTTGGGGTCCAGATGTGTTACTTTTTTGTTGTTGTCTAATTGCCAAGTTGTGTCTGACTCTTTGTGACCCCATGGACTGTAGCCTGCCAGGCTCCTCAGTCCATGGGATTCTTCAGGCAAGAATACTGAAGTGGGTGGTCAGGCATTCCTCCAGTGGATCTTCCCGACCCAGGGATAGAACCTGCATCTCTTGCATCTCCTGCTTTAGGAGGCAGATTTGTTACCTCTAAGCCCCCAGGGAAGCCATGTTATTTTACTACATGAGAACAGAAGCAAAGCACTACACGGCCAAACCGTGGAGGTTACCAAAGTTGTAATGGGCTGCTCATAGAAACTCAAGATTGTATCCTAAAATAATAATAGTTTGAAAAATAGGTCCCTGGCATGTATATATAAGCATTGGTGGCAACTGAGTCTCTGGGTGTCTACATTCCCTCTTTATACACACACACACACGTGTATATGTGTGTGTGTGTGTGTGTGTGTGTTAGTGGCTCAGTTGTGTCTGACTCTTTGTGACCCCATGGACCATAGCCACCAGGTTCCTGTGTGTGTGTGTGTGTGTGTGTATAAAAGCACAGTTATTGAAAGAATTGTGTTGTAGGAAAAGTCATCTTTATGGCCTTTTACTATTCCTCTGCCGGCAGGGATCATTTTAGTGAGAAAACTACCTTTTAACCATGTTCTTGTCCAGGACTGAAACAGATTTACTCCTTGACAGCAAGCAAGTCATGCTTTCTGTGCTGTTCTTGTTGCCACAATGCTTAGATATTCTGGATTCGTTGGAAGATTTGGTTTTATTTTTTTGCATCTCTATTCTATCCTTTAAGTGCGTCTCTATTCTGTCCTTTAAATTCTCAGTAATACTGTCTCCCCCAGATTGTCTCATTTGTAGAAGGAAACTTCTATTCATCAACAACAGCTTTACAACCAACTTGACAACTCTACTGTGAAGTTTGTCTATTCGTTTGCTTACCATTCTATAATTCTGTCTAAAACAGCTAATTTGATTTTATGTTTTGAAGATCGAAGATACAGAATGAAATGAGCCTACAGGAAGATTCACTATAGCTAGCTAGCCTGGCTCTTCACACAGGATATAAGGCACTAGGCTCAGAAGCAAGATCAATGACCACGCCCCTCCCACCCCTCCAAAGTCTTTTTAATTTCTGAAAACAGTTTTTCCATAAAAGTTTATAAGATGATATTTTTGTGGTTGTTGACTGAACTCTTGTTCTGGCATCTTGGTTCCTGTGGGGTTAAAAAAAGTCCTTGGCATTGGAGAGAATGAGGATGCTGTATGTAATGGTGGAAATGAAAGATTTATATAGCTTCATGACCATAATTTATTTAGTCTTTCTGAGACTTTTTTTTTGTTTAAGATGGGAACATGGGTTATTGTGAGGATTAATTTAGATCAGATAAGCTCAGTGTTAGGACGTTGGGCCTGTCAGATAGTGACTGGTCAGGGAAAAACAAAGCAAAACAGTACAAGTATTTGGATATACAAGTAGTTATGATAGATCTAAATTTTCCATATTAGATTATGTTTCAGGTCTTTGAAATTCACTTGAAGAACATAAAGTAAACTAAGAGAGATCAAAGATAATCTATGTGCCTTATCTTTTCAGTTGTATATACAGTTTTTGAAATAAAATGTTTCCATTTTATGCTTTAGTTTAATAACATATTATGAAACTGCTATAAGATTCATAAGTTGCTGTTTGCTGAGAATTAAACCAAAATTTTAAGACAAAGATTATATGACCTGGTGATCTGACTTTAAGTATTCAGCTATAAGCACTTTTAAAATACAGCCACTTATGAGCAGTGTCTTTTTTCTTGGCAGATTTTTTACAGAAAGCAGTGACAGTATGCCAGTATTGGTGAAACAGTTGAACCTAGAAAAGATTTTTCTTTACAGATGAGCAAGCTAAGGCCTAAGGTAGTTAAATGATTTCTCCAAAGTCACACAGAGGTGGATCTAGCCAGTTTACCAAATCGCCAAATATAGGTACTCTTTTCTGTGCCATAATTTGAAGAATTTTCTATCCAATCAACTGTTGAATCTCATTATGTTTTGAGGATTATGTAATTTGCTAGGAAATTTCTTAAAGAATAAAAGGGAATAGCTTCAGTTATTTTTCTCTTCTTTTCCTTTTCCATATTATAAAAATTCAGATGGTGAATCCCTTGGTTTATTTAACCTACTTTCTAAACAACATTTAAAAAAAAAATCCACATTATATTCCAAAAGCAATGTTCAGTTTGGTACAGTGTCATTTGCTAGTTAAAATTGTTTTTGAAATTTAGGCAAATGGTTATTAAATAATTAAAATATATCATTTAGAATGAGGCTTCCCTGTTGGCTCACACAATAAAGAGTCCACCTGTAATGCAGGAGACCTCGTTTTGATCCCTGGGTTAGGAAGATCCCTTGGAGAAGGGAATGACAACCCACTCCAGTGTTACCTCCTGGAGAATTCCTGGTGGGCTACAATCTGTGGAGTCATGAAGAGTTGGACACAACTAGCACTTTTCTCTTAGTATGCTTTTAGTATGTGGATGTTAGAGTTGGACTATAAAAAAAGCTGAGCACAGAAGAATTGATGCTTTTGAACTGTGATGTTGGAGAAGACTCTTGAGAGTCCCTTGGACTGCAAGGAGATCCAACCAGTCCATCCTAAAGGAGATCAGTCCTGGGTGTTCATTGGAAGGACTGATGCTGAAGCTGAAACTCCAATACTTTGGCCACCTGATGTGAAGAGCTGACTCATTGGAAAAGACCCGCATGTTGGGAAAGATTGAAGGTGGGAGGAGAAGGGGACGACAGAGGATGAGATGGTTAGATGGCATCACCGACTCAATGGGAATGAGTTTGAGTGAACTCCAGGAGTTGGTGATGGACAGGGAGGCCTGGCATACTGCAGTTCATGGGGCTACAAAGAGTCAGATACAACTGAGCAACTGAACTGAATATCTTTCACTATGCATTTGTGTACAGGAAGTAGAAAACCCCCAAACAATAGATGTGATAGTAACAAAAGTATATTGTCTGACAAATGGAAGTCTAGAAGGTGTCAGGATTGACTTTATCAATGAGTTCTGGTTCCATTTTCCATGGGATATTTTTTACTTTACCTTCCTCAAGCGGATAAAACGGAGCTACATATTGCTGGGTCTTATTTAAGCACACTGAGGTTGAAATATGGATGAGGCAGAATCTTCCTAGCAGCCCCCAGAAGTCATCCTCTTATCTAATCATTTTTGGACCATTCCCTCAATGAAATGACTCCCTAACCAACCTGACCTTGGTGTGGGACACAGGAGACCTGGAATACTTGAGTTATGTGAGAAAGTTGTAGATGCCTCAACAAATCTGGAATCTATTAAGGAGGAGGAAGGAGGTGGCAGTCATGATCAACAGACACAAAACTTTGCCCTTAGAAAAGCTGGAGATTTTGTGTTCCTAGTATTGAAAGAACACAGGAGCCTGGTAGGCTGTAGTCCATGGGGTCGCTAGGAGTTGGACACAACTGAGCAACTTCACTTTGACTTTTCACTTTCATGCATTGGAGAAGGAAATGGCAACCCACTCCAGTGTTCTTGCCTGGAGAATCCCAGGGATGGGGGAGCCTGGTGGGCTGCCGTCTCTGGGGTCACACAGAGTCGGACACGACTGAAACGACTTAGCAACAGCAGCAGCAGTATTAAAAGAGACACACATGCAACTCGGAGGATCCATTGTGAAGTAGATTTTAAAAAATAGATTGAAATAAGATATGTAAGTGGTGTATAACTTTAGAAATTGTATTGGTTGTGGTGATATATGTTGTTACCTTCTGAGTCTGCTTGGGGAGTCTCTATATGCAGGATGACTTAAAAAAATACTATGAAACTTTGGACAAACAACACTACTTTCTAAGGATAGCCATTTTTTAAAATAATTAATTTTTTTTTGCTGCACTGGCTCTTCATTGCTGCCTGCAGACTTTCTCTTGTTGCAATGAGCAGGGGCTACTCTTCAGTTGAGGTGGGAGTGGCTTCTCTTTTTGCAGAGCATGGGCTCTAGGGGCCCAGGCTTCAGTAGCTGTGGTTCACAGGTTCTGGAGCACTAGCTTTGTTGCTCCAAGGCATGTGGAATCTTCCCAAGCAGATTTGAACGTGTGTCCCCTGCATTGCTGGGTGGATTCTCAACCACTGGACCACTAGAGAAATCCATGGATAGTTGTTTGTTTATTTCCAATATATTTACCCTGGAACTTGGTTTTTAATATATCTAAAAGCCAATTAAGTAAAATTTTAATAAATATCGTACCATATTTCAGAGTCAGAATTCTAAGAACAGAGTAAAACTGTTTAAAAATTACATACAATATAATTTTAGTAAGGTTGCAGAAAGGATCAGCTTCTGGAAAGATAGATTCAGGTGAGTGGCTACTGAATAGAAAGGTTTCTGTATCTACCTAGATAACATATATGTTTTATCTGTCATAAATTTGCCTTCAAATTCTTTGTTCATAGACTGTTACCTATTTAATGACTTAACAGATAATGGGAATATTTTCTAGACAGGTTATATGCATAGATGAAATTCCTCCACAGTCACAATGCTAGGATTGTCTTCCTTCTCTCTGACCAATACTGACTAAGAATTACTTATAGAAAAGCTGAGTGATCAACTATTTTTTTCCAGTCTGAGCTCCATTGTCTGTTAACTTGAATTTGTTCTTCCTTAAACTCAGTATGTCTGATGCAGGAGGTTCGCAGTTCCTCCATTGTTAAAAGAATGTAGACCATTAATATTCTTGTGTCAATAAAGTACCTAATCTTGGCTATGTTAACACATCAAATATTGAATATTGAGTGACCTTTTCCTTTTTCTGCATTTTATGTCTCTTATTCTAGCCTTTACTATCTTTCACCTGTTTTTGCTCATGACTAGGGTATGGGCCCCAAATCACCCATGGATCTGAAGGGGACACATGCCTTTGTCATGTAGGTTTATAATGTGTTTCAGTCAAAATTCCCTAGAGGTTTGAATGTGTGTGGTCCTATCGAAATTCTTCAAGAAACTTCTATTCTCATCTTTCTGTGAAGGAAGGGCCACAGAGACTGTTTAGAATTGTTTTTAGATGATATTTGCTAGTTTTTAGTAATTCCTAGACCTGGTGAGGATCACGAGCAGATAGGGGCAATGGATAAAGTTGTGAGCAAAATGAGATACAATTCCTGTCCTCAGAATATGAAAACAATGAAAATGTTAGTCGCTCAATTGTGTCTAACTCTTTGCAACCCCAGAGACTGTAGCCCACCACCAGGCTCGTCTGTCCATGGAAGTCTCCAGGCAGGAATTCTGCAGTGAGTTGACATTTCCTTCTCCAGGGGATCTTCCTAACCCAGAGATAGAACCCAGGTCTTTTGCATTGCAGGCAAATTCTATACTGTATGATCCACAAGATAGAGTATAGCCCAGTGGCAAACATAGTGAAATCACTCAGTCATGTCCGACTCTTTGCGACCGCGTGGACTGTAGCCCACCAGGCTTCTCCGTACATGGGATTTTCCAGGCAATAATACTGGAGTGGGTTACCATTTCCTTTTCCAGGGGATCTTCCTGACCCAGGGGTCGAACCCAGGTCTCCCACATTGGAGGCAGACGCTTTAACCTCTGAGCCACCTAAACCAAATACATATAAAATGTGATGTTTAAGAAAGAGACAGGGAAGCCTGGTATGCTGCAGTTCATGGGGTCACAAAAAGTTGGACGTAACCGAGCAACTGAACAACAGCAAGAAAGGGAAACTCATCCTTCTCTGAAGAGCCTGTGATAGACTTCTTTCATAAAATAATGATTAATCCAAGATGTAAGGGAAATTCAGAAATTAAATTCCCACGATAACATGAGGAGTAGGCTTGAAATAAATCTAAGTCATTTGCCTTCTCTTACGTGGTTGCGGCTGCTGCTAAGTCACTTCAGTCGTGTCCGACTCTGTGCGACCCCATAGACGGCAGCCCACCAGGCTCCCCTGTCCCTGGGATTTTCCAGGCAAGAACACTGGAGTGGGCTGCCATTTCCTTCTCCAATGCATGAGAGTGAAAAGTGAAAGTGAAGTCGCTCAGTCATGTCCGACTCTTACATGGTTAGATACAGTATTTTGTGGTATGGTATATATTGCTTTGAGATTATATCTTTAAGATATTAAAGAGTACTTTTTCATAAATTGGTGAAGAGCTGAATGTCTCTAGTTGTCCAAAGGGTTAAAATATTTTAAACCAACTTTTGGTTCACATTAAAATGAAAGAATTGAGTAGTACTTTGAAACCAGTTTTAACGTTTAACACATTGTATATAGTTATAGTAAGACTTCAGTTCTTCATTTGATTTAAAGAATGTTTGTAGAGCATCTTCTGTGTATCAGGCCCTGTTCTGGGTGCTGGGATTCAGCAGCCAACAAAGCAGAAACAACCCAGGCTCTTGCAAGAGAGCAATAGAGACGTAGACACAGAGAACAGACTTATGGACAAGAGTGTGGAGGGGAAGGAAGGAGAGGGTGAGATGAATGGAGAGAGTAGCATGGAAGCATATACACTAGCATATGTAAAATAGCTTGCCAATGGAAATTTACTGTATGACTCAGGAAACTCAAACCAGGGCTCTGTAACCTGAGAAAGGTGGGAGGTGGAAGGGAGGTTCAAGAGGGAGAGGACATATGTACACCTATAGCTGATTCATGTTGATGCAAGGTAGAAATCAAACCAATATTGTAAAGCAATTATCCTTCAATTAAAAATAAATAATTTTTTTAAAAAACTGAAAAAAAAAAGAACCTGGGTTCTTGAACTTACACTCCAGAGAGAATGTCCTTCTGAGAGTCACCTGACCAGGCAGGCAGTACTGTTCTTTTCTCGCTGTCAAAGCAAATCCTAGTTGCATTCCATATTACTGGGGAATCACTGTGAGATTCTTAATTGTGGAACATTTTCACTCATTACTAACACTGATGATCTGTGACTGGCATTTGTATTCAGCTTGATCAAAGATAGCACTCTGCTGTTGAATCAATTCAGGAGACCCTGGTTCGATTCCTGGGTCAAGAAGATTGCCTGGAGAAGGGATTATTCTTAGCTTCCCTTGTGGCTCAGCTGGTAAAGAATCCGCCTGCAATGCAGGAGACCTGGGTTTGATCCTTGGGTTGTGAAGATACCCTGGAGAAGGAAAAGGCTACCCACTCCAGTATTCTGGCCTGGAGAATTCCATGGACTGTGTAATGGGGTCACAAAGAGTCAGAGATCTTGAGAATACTAATTCTTCTATCCAGCTCTATCGTCTAACAGAATCCAGGCAGCTTTTCCAGATTAAAAAAAAAAAAAAAGTAACTGAGACTGCAGCTTGTTCCGAAATAAAGAGTCCCCAAATTGTCCCATAGAACATGGGTTGAACTTTGTTAATTCTACAATTAGGGGAAACTATAGTGTAATAACATCAAAGAAAACTTGGCTGGGACATAGCAGGGATGGGCGATGTTAAAGGCACTGTTAGGTTGGAAAAGTTCTGGACTTGGGGGTTGTAAATCATGTCTGACTCTTTGTGATCCCATGGACTGCAACACACCAGGCTTCCCTGTCCTTCACAATCTCTGGGAGTTTGCTCAAACTCATGTCCATTGAATCGGTGATTCCATCCAACCATCTCATCCTCTGTTGCCCCTTCCTGCCCTCAATCTTTCCAGCATCAGAGTCTTTTCCAATGAGTCTTTGAATCAGGTGGCCAAAGTATTGGAATTTAAGCTTCAGCATCAGTCCTGCCAATGAATATTCAGGTTTGATTTCCTCTAGGGTTGACTGGTTTGATCTCCTGCGGGAGAGACACAAAATCTGAGTATGATCACTGGATCTGACTCCTGCTAGTTATGAGATGTCATGAGTAAATTGCTTAACTTGACCAGTCGATTTTTTCCCTTTCAGCAATAGTAATTACAGGTATCTTCCCTGCTCAGCTCATAACCATTGTAAGGATACAGCAAGGACTGTACATATGCTCTTCTAGTGAAGTGTAGGTGCAAAGCTTGAAAGGGTCAGATACCAGGACACAAGTGTGGTGTAACCACTCTTGCTACAATACAATGTTAGATCTGAACCAGTAAGTTCAATAATGGAAACTGAAATTTGTTTTCTCTCAGTGTATGTGCTTGCATACATTTGTGTGTGTACATAAGTGTGTGTGTTTCTGGTACTGGGCAATATTGAGATTTTTGGTGCAGAGGAAATTTTTGTGATGTCAACAGATCATCAAATTCAATAGCATAGGTCAAGGTGGGATAGATCCTGGCTCCTCAAAGGTGGGTTCATGGGTCTAACAGCATCGCCATTAGCTGGGGGTTGCTAGAAGTGCAGACTGCTAGGCCCCACCTTCGATGGTCATTGACTCAAAGTCTGCGTTTTAAACAAATCCCCTGGTGATCATATGCAAATTTTCTCAAGCACCTGGGTGGACAGATTTCTAAGTTGATCCTGATCATTCAAATGACTCTTCAGGATGTTGCAGGAACACTGACAGTCAACAGCTGCTGGATGCATTAGCACCACCTGGGAAAGTGGGGGGCACAGGAGGGTTATTACAAAAAAAAAATATGTTGCTTTCTGTTCCCAAGGAACCATCTTTGGGGTGAAAGGTTCATATTACATTGTCAGTCCCCTGAGCCTACCAGTGTTCAAAAATGTTTTTTTCCCAAGACTTTTATGGTGCTTAAGTTAGACTTTTCATATTGGAATAACAGACCCAAAATGACTGGCAGTTAGTGTCCAGGATTAAGCAGGGAAATATTTAGTCAGAGGAACTGGGAATTTATCAGGAGAGCAATGATTTCATCTCTAGGACTTGGTTTCTAGTCACCTTTGCTCTTGGAGGATGATGAGTAAGTGCTGCTTTACTCTGCCTGGTCTAAGTTCCACGAGGCACACATTCTCAGAGACTCAGGGCATTTTTCAAAAAAAAAGAAATTACTCTATTATAAAAGAACGAATTAAGTTGATCGAGACCAAGAGTGATTTAAATTCTTGATAAAGATCACATGCATATTTGAAAATAGAAACTAGTTCTTCAGAGTCTGTTTGTAATACCCAGACTTTTTCTATATAATTGCAAATTAATCTTCACTTCCAATGTTAGCAAGGTTTAAGATTAAATAAAACTGAATAAGCTCTTCCCTTAGAACAGCACACTTCTTTGCAGGTTAGATGGAATAATTTTTTTAATCTTTCCTCTTCTGTGATTTCAGTGTTAACAACTTGGCTCTTTTCTTTCCGTTTTTCTTTCTTTTCTGCCTTGGGTCTTCGGTGAAATTTATGATCCCCTCTTTTTTTTTTTGAGCTATATGCTGTACAGTTCCTTTGTGTATTGACTCTAGGTCTGGACTTAGCAAACAAAAATTGAGAGTGTTGGGTGAGGCAAGGAAAATCAGCTTTAATCCTGGACTGATGACACAATTTCAGGCCTTATTTATCCAATTTTGCTACTGATGAGTGAACGTTTGTCATGGCCAGCATTTGGGAAACAGTGCTGTACCTCACTCAGCCTTCACTCATTTATTCAACAACACTGATTGTGTCCTTACTGTATGCTAGTAATATTACAGGCAGTAGGCTTAGTGTAGAAACTGGAGATTTATACTCAGTCACACAGCTTACATTTTACCATGATAGATACCCTTTTGAAAGAGCCCATAACTCAAAAGTTTGAAATGAACTAAATTGAGGGTTAGCACTATGTTACTTATATTAAGCTTCTTTTTTTTTTTTCAATTTTAGCTAATCTTCTTTTATATAAAGAAAAAGGATTATTTTCCCAATAAGACTACCCATCAGACAGGTAGTTATTTTATTGTAGTTGTCTTCCAAAGCAAACCCATGCAAAAGTATTGCTCCCATTAAAGATTTTTCTTAAGTTTTGTTATAACTGATTCCATATAGTAAAGAAGGATTTCTGTTATGGGATATAGAGAAAATTACTAGAAAGAATTAATTTCATTTTCTCGAGAATTCACCAAGTTACTCCTATTTCTCTTTAAAGGAAATTCCCAACTCTCCCCACGTGTTCAGCCTCCTAAAATTTCAATTTATCTTTAGCACATCCTGGTTTTGAGTGCTTACTATAAGATTTAACCATATAGTGATTCTTCCTTAAAGAAGTCTGCTGTATATAATGCTAAGGTGGAGTTGTCATGGCTCTTATGCTGTGTCTGAGGCCAAATTCATCAGCATTCCAAGCTTATGTGAAGACACAGAAATAATTATTTTCAGATGTTGACATTGCACTTAGTGTATTAGTAGTATAAGAGAATGCATTTCCAAAGTCATTCATCTCAAACGCAATGCAAAAATTCAGGACGGATAAATGTGTGCTTTTAGACAGGTACTATGATACAGAAATGGTAGAGTGATTTAGCTTTCTGTCATATCTTCATAACATAGGATATGAGCTGTGCTGTGTTCTGAGTTAGCATGTCTTCTGTCAATGCGGCTGCAGTCCAGATGTGATGTGCTTTGCTTCCAGGTGGGTTACTGCTTTTAATCCCTGAGTCAGACTCCTGATTCTTGGCTTCTCTTGTCACTTAAATGTTTTGCCTTTAAGTCAACTTCAAAAGTTAAAAAGTAGAAATCTTCCCTGAGTTTCAAAAAGTAATTTTTCTATAATCATTTCCATAAAATGATGATTGAACATTAAAAGCCTATCCGTCTCAGGTAGTTTTGGAAGGAAAGGGTGAAAAGCCGTAAGATTTAATTGTTGGAGAGACCAGGGCCAAATTAGAAAGATACTCTTAAGTTTTTGCCGTAACATTCATATATGACATCCAATATGAATTTTATGTATTTGTCAACTTCTAGTCAATAAAAAGAGGAGAAACATGAATGAAGTTTTATTATACCCATAGTACTAAGACCTTACCTACATTAATAAAAAAGCAACTTCTTTTCATCATCTCTTAATAATCATTAAATTTTTACAGTAACATTTGAAGAAAACCAAAGAAAAACTCCATTTGATGTATAAAGTGTTACAAATAAAAATAGATCACTGAGTATTGTGGGTTACTTATCTTGCAAAGCAAAATATTTTGATATTACAGTATTATAAATGCTCTGCACAAAAGGAGGGTCTGCTGGGTTTTTACTTTCAAATGTCAATTACTGCTTTTCCCTTGTATTTAAAAATTTTTTTAATTTTACATTGGAGTGTTAGTTGATTAACAATGTTGTGTCCGTCTCAAGTATACAGCAAAATGATTCAGTTATAGATATATTATTTTTCAAATTCTTTTCCCAGTTAGGTTATTACAGAGTATTGAACAGAGTTCCTTGTTCTGTGTGTGGTAAGACCTTGTTGGTTATCTATTTTAAATACAGTCGTGTGTATTGCAGTACATAATTCAAAGTGTTTGCAAAGTACAAGAAGTTTATTTTATCATTTATCTGTTTCAAATTATAACTTTAAAAAGAAAATGGGACTTCTTTCCTGCCCCCATCCCTCGACCCTAGAGACAGATTTTCCATGCAGGATGGTTTTAAGCATCAGGATGTTGCATAAGTCAGCCTGGAAAAAATCGGGAAAAACAGCTAGCACTGTCTAATAGAACTTTGCTTTGTGACAACATTTTTTTTTTTTTTTTTCTAAATGAATTATACGAAAGGTCTAACTTTCATAGTTATTTGGATATACTTTCAAAATCAATTTTTTGCTTGATTATTGGGCACTCTAAAAAAAAGAAAAAAATAAAAATCATAGTATAGTGTAGGATCAAAAGAAATCTAAGCTTCAATTCATGAGTTAGAGTTATCTGCACGAGGGACATTTGAAACAGTTAACATGTGTGGTGAGATATGAAAAGTTAAACTGATGTATTGTGTCTATGATACTGCCCAGTTTTTATGTTTTCCAAGGAGTGTTTAGGATTTCATTTTTAAGCTTTCCAAAAGACTTAAATTCCAAATTCATTTGTAATGGAAAAGTAATTTGTGAGATGGCTCTATAATCCCACAGGTTACTTGGCAGGCTCTAAAAAAGTTCACGGGATGGAGATTAAAGGTCAAAGTCTATTTTAGAAAATGTGCAACAGGGTGGTAAGCAGAAATGTTCCCTAAGTCCCTTTGGATTTTATTTGATCACTTAACCAAAGAGACCTGGACCAGGCTGTGTATTTTTCAGGATGCAGTGATCAAATTATTGGACTGGTTGCTTTTCAAGTGCAAATCTATTTCCCAATAAATCCCATCACTTACACAACACCTCTTGAATGCTTGTTTATTACAGCAGACACAAAAGGTATCAAGGAACACTGGGCTTATTTGTTGGTTCAATCTGGGGGAAAAACAAACTGTTTTTCAGTGGCTAGTTGTTTACAAGATTCCCTCTCTGCCTGATGACATCTTGAGGGCTGTGAGAGTGAAGAATGCTATTTGTCCAGTTGTGAAAGATTAGATTTCTTCTTTTTCTGTTCCTGGAATATAGGAACCAGGGGTTTTCCATCAGAGATTGTGAATTTTCCTTTAGGATTTATCAACACATACCATGGGATTTTAAAACAATCAGCCTATCTAACCTTTGATTTATAGGTGAAAGGAGAAAATTACCAGTTTTGTGGAATAGTTGTTTCTGAACTTTGTGAATGAAAATATTATATATCATACTAAAAAACTTAATCAGGTTATGCTAGAATTGTGTATGATTCCTTAAATTATTCCACAGTGAAGATCCATACATTCAAGGCATCAAAACTAAGTATCTTTGGAAATATACAGGGATAGAGAAGAAGTAATACTGGCTAAAGACAAAGCTAATACAGCTGAGAAAAATAAGCTTTATGTTATGAATCTTTTATCCAGCAGATAGGTGATAATTAAGTGCCATGAAGAAGTTAGAAATCATGTTATAGTTCAGAATTGGAAATGATTATTTCTTAGTAGGTGGGGAGCATTCATTCAGGAAATCCTTTGTTGAGTAGATGGTATTTGAGTTGGATCCTGAAGGGTGAGTGGAATTTGATCAAGTGGAGACTGGGGAAAGACACATTCAAAGGCAACATCATTAGTAGAGGAAGAATGAAAAAAAATGCGGTATTAGGCAGTAGTGGCTTATGTATATTATGGTCATAAAATACACTAGATTACTAGTACTAGTTAACCCTTACTAAGAACCAAGTACTTGACTAAAAATGCATTTATATGTGTTACTATTTTATTGAAATCTTCCTGATAAGTCCAAGAGGTAGAGTTTTATGGGTAAAGAAACCAGGACATCATACAACTGGTATTTGGCAGAAGTTGAACTTGAAGCTAAAGACTGAAGCCTTGACCAGTAGCTCTGTCCCCTGATGTTGGAGGACATCTGGTACTACAGGGAATGATTCTGTAAGCTATGGTCACTCATGGGATATTTTTAAGCATGTTGAGTAATGTTTTCTTCCCAATTATTCTTTTTGCCTCATCTGACCTTCCTGTCTCCACCCATCCCTCTCTTCAAACCCTGCCTTCAAACTATGGAGAGAAACCTTTCAAAATTATAGACCTGATCATCTGGTGCCATTTCTTGCAAGGTTACAGGGTTTCCAGGCCTACAGCATTTGTTTTCTGATCCTTCCCATGGTGTACAAGCCCCTGCCGTCGCTATAGCTTCATTTGGAACTATTTTCCATTCTCCAAAATCTCCTTGTCTTCTAATTCCTTTCCATTTCCTAGGATAGTGCCTCCGTCTGGATGCCTTTCTTACCTCTGGATTCCCCGATCCCCTTCCTCTGTTCGCATTGATTGTTAAATATTGAACCACTTGTTAGCTCTCTTGTTCATATTGTTGTTGCTCCAGTCACTAAGTCATTCATATAACATTTGAGAATTTCCCGACACGCAATTCTACATCAAAATGGAATTTAACTGTTGACACTCCATATCAATATTAAAATGGCTTTTACAGTGATTTAATGTAGGTTGTTTTTAATTTTTTTTTTAACTTCCAGTGTACACCATATCATCACAACTAGGTATGTGTAGCAGTCAGGATAGGCTAAGTTAGGTGGCAGTAACAACAATCACCAAAATGGTAATGGCTTACAACAGAAGAGACTTTCTTCTTATTCTCATGTGGTTTGCCAGGAAGACTGTGATTTTCACTGTTACTTCTGAAGGAAGCTCCCCCTGACATGTGTCTCCAATCACAGGGCAAGAGAACAGGGTTGGCAAATCACCTACTGGCTGTTAGACTTCAGCCTGGGAGTGATTCATGCCCAGGCTGAATACATTTCCTTGACCCCACATGGCTTTACTGAACATCAAGGAGACAGGGAAGCATGATCCTCTCATATGGTGGAAAAGTTGGAGGGCAAATGGTAATATTTAGTCAACAGTACTGCAATGTGTTAACAATTAGAAATTGTAGGCCAGTTCTTTTGAAGTTTATGTCCATTAGCAGTTTGAAAACATGTAGTCAAACCTAGCACTTTGGAAATTAAAACTAAAAAATCCTAAGACATGTGATTATGTGTCTTTTGAAACCATTATTTCAGTTGGAAACATTGAATTTGATGTATATGCCTACACTTAACTCAATAAATGTAAGTTCTTACCAGCTGTGGTACAAAAATATATGCTAAAACCATCTTGTCCGCAGATAACATCAAAGAAACAGGCAGTGTCATAACAAATAGGTTGAATTATGTTGAGATATGTTGTGATTGAAGGATCTTCTTTTCTGGGAGGCCATGATCATCATTCAGAATTCATCAGTCAAAGGCAGCAGAATTTGAGTCAAAGTTCCATATTGAAGTACTCCTGTAAAGATTTGTTGAATTTACAAAAACATAACATTTTTATGTTTATTCTCCTTTGGTTTATTTTCAATTGTCAGCACTGATGGACAGCCAGTAATTGTCAACATTAATTGCTATTTATTTCCTTTTGCAAGAAGGAGTTATATAGAAATTGATGTGAAGGACATTTAATGAGAGAAATCTTACTCTATCTATATATGGATATTCTTAGAGTATATTGTTGAAGTCTTCATCCCTACCTTTATAGGTATGTGAAAGGATATGGGTGAAAAGAAAGATTTAAGTATATGTTTGTACCAGAATTACTTGTGAATATTAGCTTCTTAGGAAATACCTCATTATTTTCTGGAATGAATACTGACTGTCAGTGTAATCAAGGATACAAATATAGAATGATGAAATCCAAAAGCAGTATCTGTGTGATCCACAAAATTTGGCCAGTAATTGCTTTTTCCTGTGTTTTCTTTCTCTAGCACAACAAGAATATCTCCTTCCATTTCTTGTGTGTGAGTTAAATATGTCTGAGTAGAACCCCTAGCTTTCTTTTTCTCACAGTAATTTTGTTGTGATCAAGAAATACATCAGCATAAATTAAGGATTAATGTGGAAATCATAAAATATACTGTTCCATGAAAACAAAATTTCTTTTTTTAAAGGAGAAATAGGCATGAATTTGGGGTCTGCTTTTTTCACTTAGATAATTTTCTTATGGAACATCTTTCTTTTGCCTCATGGAAAATTTGCCAAATTGTTCAGAACCACCCCTAAGGTTTGTATTTCCATACCCTCCCAAAAATCCAACTGATTTTGGCGGTACCATGCTTCTCTCCATTTAAAGGCAGGATCTTTGTGGCAGTATGAGGGAAGAAAGATACGGAGAGGGAACCATGCCATATTAGTGTATGTGTTAGAAAGTTAAAGGACAAGAAACGTTTTTAAAATTACTGAGTGCATGAAAATTAAGTTCTTGTTCTTGGTGGTGGGGTGCATGTAGGGGAGATTTCAAAGATGATACATCCTATAATTCATTTCCTCTCTATTGTGAGTATTTGTCAAGTACCTATTTATTTAAAGTACCTATGGCTGAGCTTTCATTTCTGCCTGGCTTTCCCTTCTCCCCTAGCAGCTCCCATTCTCTTCATCAGGAATATCAGTTTCTTTTTTATTAAAGATTTTTTTGGCGTGCACCATTTTTGAACAGTCTTTATTGAATTTGTTACAACATTGTTTCTGTTTGGTTTTTTGGCTGTGAGGCATGTGGGCTATTAGGTCCCTGACCAGGAATTGAACCTGCACCCTGTGCATTAGAAGGCTAAGTCCTAACCACTGGACTGCCAGGGAAGTCCCTTAGTTTCCTGTGTGCATTAGAATTGTCTTCTCTCTAATAGACTTCACACCTCTCCTTTGCTTTTCTGACACCAAGTACATGTGAACAATAAGTAGCAGTACCTCTTACACTTGCAAGCTCATGAAAACAACAAAACAAACACAAAAAAAGAAAGCAAGTTGGTTGCATTGGTTTTTATCAGCCAATTTACATTCTGAGGAGTCAAGTCAATCAGGGAAGTTTATTATCCTATCTAAATTCATTGACTATCCATCGGTCACTCTGTTTCCAATACATAGCAGTGGTGTAAGAATACCCACTGGACAACAAATGATTGACATTTATCAGTTCCAAAATTGCCTCTTGCATATTGAAATGATGAAATATGAAAAATTATGAAATATGAAAGCATTAATTCTCTTTGATCTGAACAATTACAGCCTCACTCTGTTTGTAGGTCAGGCTATGAAAGAAGTGATTGCGATGAAATGACAGTGCATGTCTCGTGGATTAAAGCCAAACATGATTTCAGCAAATGAAAGAGAAGGGTGAAGCTGGCCTTAAATTGTCTGCCTCAGAGATGGTGAGAAGACTTGGATCATTAGAGAAACAGGAAGTGTTTGATTATGAACTGTTTTATTATGAACTTTAGGTGTATTCACGGAGAAGGAAATGGCAACCCACTCCAGTACTCTTGCCTGGAGAATCCCATGGACAGAGGAGCCTGGCAGGCTGCAGTCCACGGGGTCGCAAGAGTCAGACACGACTTAGCAGCTAAACCACCACCACCACTGGGTATATTCAGAGTAAATCAGTTCATGTTCTATGAGGGAATCCAGGTTCCATGTTTGAATCCACTTTGAACAATAAATGTCACACTCAGAAGTACCTAATCTCCAGCCTTAGGAAACAGCGCATACTCTTGCCAGTTGTCAGCAAACCCATCACCACAGCTGGTAAAATAACACTAAAAGCAAATTCAGCTGGTAGCAATTGCAAGAATAAATGGGTGACAAAAGAGCAAAATGAGTAAATTTTACAACATTGGGTCCCATTGGGTCCCACACTGTACTACTTCCTCTAGAAATAACCTCTAGAGGTAAAGCCTGGCATTAAATTCTCCAGTCATGCAGGAGTAAGTGCTAACAGCTGTGCCTGGGTGCTTTCCCCCTACTTTGTCCTGTAAATACTTTACCATTTCAGAGGAGCTGATGACATACCTTGAGGAAAAAAAAAAATCTCTACCAGATTGTGCAAATCCGTGTAAATCTTCTCATTTTCCCACCGCTTTCAGAGTTAAGTCACACAAGTATCTGTTAGACTTTTCCAAACACTTTGTTAAGCCTGAAAAATATTCTCCATGAACTGACAGCGCTTCCGAATGGCTGCCCATTATGGCCAAATGTGAGCATGTATGCACCTATGGAGTGAAGCCAGTTTTTCAAATGTGGGTGGCAGTGTCTTTCCCTAAGATTCAGGAGGCTTTCCACAGTAGTGGGAAACAGCAGGGAGCAACTTGACATTCTCTGGAAGCAAACAGGATTTTGGAAAATACCCAGGAAGATGCGCATATGGCCTCACCTTTCGTTTCTCACTGACAGCATCCGTGCCCTCCTTGCTGTGTTGTTTATTGTCTCTTCCAGATGATCTTTGCCTACTCCGTCCATGGAGTAGAGTCATTGGCCTGTACTCATTTTTTCCTTGCTGGAGGTATAAATAGACTGATGACGCCCAATGCTCTCGGCAGTCCGTGCATCATTCATACCATCCATCTCCTTTCTAGGTCACAAAGCTTTTTTAAAAAAAGAGCAGCAGCAGTAGCAGCATGTGAGAAGATGAGCATATGACCTCTTCCTCTCACTCAAAGCAGTACCGTTGATAGCATCCAGACAGCCGAGTGTGGAGACATGCCATTCGAGTGGCTCCAGAATATCAGAGGGAAAAAGCAGCCATTCTTAGCAAATAGCTTAAAAATAGCATGTCCCGCTCCACCCTGTCTCCCCAACCTGCCTGAAGTGGAGCCCTTCCCATCCAAACTGTATAACGGGATTTGTACTTGGTGAAAATTTGCAGAACCTGCTCCTCCCCCCAGGACAGTAATGCTTTCTCCCTTTGTCCAGTCACACAAGTGCACATCATGAGAAAATGTCATATCCCTTAATCCTTCTCCTCTCCAGTAATATAAAAATGGTCATCCTTCCAGAAAGCCTTTATTATGGAGTGCCTTGCAAGTGGGAAATAGCATATTGACTGTTTTGAGATGGGGCGTGTGAGGAATATTATTGTGTTCTCCTTCAGCTTCTTTTCTTGACTTAAAAACTTATCTCGAATCTGATCCTTCCCTAGAGGGATAGTTGCTAGAAATCACCTCACTTTGGGGTAAGGCTGGGAAAGAGGTTGGCAAGGAGCTGGGGCAGTACCCCTGAGTTTGTGTCCCAAACCCCAACTATTTATCCCTTAATTCTCCATCTGTCAAAACTTTTTAGTGACCATTAATTCTTTCTTTCTTGTTGTTGTTCAGTCACTAAGTCATGTCTGACTCTTTGTGACCCCATGGACTGCAGCACACCAGGCTTCCCTGTCCTTCATCATCTCCCAGAGTCTGCTCAAACTCTTGTCCATTGAGTCAGTGATACCATCCAACCATCTCATCCTGTGTCGCCCCCTTCTCCTCCTGCCTTCAGTCTTTCCCAGCGTCAGGGTCTTTTCCAGTGAGTCAGCTCTTCACATAAGGTGGCCAAAGTATGGGAGCTTCAGCTTCAGCATCAGTCCTTCCCATGAATATTTGTGTTGATTTCCTTTAAGATTGACTGGTTGGATCTCCTTGCTGTCCAAGGGACTTTCAAGTGTCTTCTCCAGCACCACAGTTCGAAAGCATCAATTCTTCACACTCAGCCTTCTTTATGGAGTGCCTACTATGTGCCAGCCTATTGTAAGCACTTCAGATATCAGTTAGCAAGTACATAAATCTTCTGTTCACTTTCACTTTCATTCTAGTAGATCACGTCTCAGGTGGAATCAGTCCTATGAGGTAAGTGTCACAGGCGACGGTACAACCTCAGAGCAAAGCCAAGAGTAATATGGCAAGTGGTTGTAGACAAAGCAGTGGGACATCATGGAGGCCCTTTGAGGTCATGTTAAGAACTTTATTCTGGTCCAGAGGTGACATCTCAAAGGAGGGCCATGATCTGGCCTGCTCTTCAGAAGAGTAACATGAAATATAGACTATAGCTGGACAAGGGCAAGCATGTGCTTGTCGTTTGAATACATCAACTATATTTCTGTTTCACAGGGGTGAGAGGGAGGCTCACGGGGGAGGGGGATACACACACACACACACACTTATTGCTGATTCAGGTTGCATAGCAGAAACTAACAGAACATTGTAAAGCAATTATCCTCCAAATAAATAAATACATATGAAAATGTGTTTCTATTTCAAAGGGAATTTCATGTCAAAAGTTTGAGCCAATCAGGTCTTGCTAGAGTATAAGAAATACAACAGAACAGCAGGGTGGTGCTGAAAAAAGATTGTTTACTTGGGTACATGAATATCTGCCTTGGACTTTGAGAACATGTTTAAGGCAGGATACAGTTTTTAGCTCAGGCTGAGTCAGAGTGTGAAGGTGGGGAGTCCTGTATCCTGCAAAGAGTTGTGTGTTTCATTTTTACAAAACTTGCTGTTTCAATCTAGAATGTAAATGTAACCTTTTTATCCCTTCAAGTATGTCATCAAAAATTCTCATATTTGGAAGTATGCCTTGATCTCTTGAAAAAGGCAATAGAGGGTAGAAATGATTATAAAATGCCAGGTATTTCAGAATATGGTTCAATCTCCCAGTTCAGGAAATACAGACTGCAGTGTACTCGCAGCTTTCCTAGGTACTCTTCAAGGGTCTCTAATTCACCAATGGCTTTTAATTTTTTTTTTTTTTTCCTAGAAGAAAAGACGTTTCTGAATGTCAGTAGATCCCAAAGCAAAATAGAATTAATTTCTCTCTCTTCAGTTTCACCACATTACATGGATCTGATGTCTAGATTTTTCTCACATACAAAACTACAGGGTAGGGGAAATATATGTGTGTGTGTATATATACATTACTGAATCAGTTTGGGATTTCTCTGGCAAGAATACTGGAGTGGGTTGTGCTTTTTCCTCCAAGGGATCTTCCCTGACCCAGGGATCAAACCCGTACCTCCTCATCTCTTGCATCAGCAGGCAGATTATTTACCACTTGAGCCATCTGGGAAGCTGATTCTCCAGCTAAAGACCCTGCTTATTCTTCTCATGGCACTGTGGACTGCCTGCTTTCCTTGGTGCTATCTTGGTAAGATTTTAGAGTTTCCAGCCTCTGTCTTCAGGAACTTTTAGAAAAAATACTATGGTCCTCTTGTCGCCTGTCCACATCATTGGTTTGAATCAGCAGAGGCAAGGGGTTAACAACCAGCTTGAACAAAGTTGGGTGAAAGGCTTATGGGCCTTTGTTTTCCAGACTTGTAACTATAGATAGATCTCTCTCTAGCTCTGTCTGTCTATTCATCCATTCATTCCTTTGCTTATAGTAAAGGTACAGTGTTAGTTGCTCAGTTGTGTCTGACTTTTTGTGACTCCATGGACTGTAGCCCACCAGGCTCCTCCATCCATGGGATTCTCCAGGCAAGAATACTGGAGTGAGTTGCCATTTCCTCCTCCAGTGGATCTTCCTGACCCAGAGATTGAACCCAGGTTTCCTGCGTTGCAGGCAGATTCCTTACTGTCTGAGCCATCACGGAAGACCATAGTAAAGGTATATAGGCAGCAAAAACTATGGAAAGAGAGAATCAATATTGGTCAGAGTATCTAAGAACTAAGCAAATTAGACAATTCAACCTTTTGATTACAGAAGCCAGAAAGGAAAGGCTGTAAAATGTTAGATCCTTTTTGCTCTTGCTTAGAATTTAAATATGGAGAAGGAAATGGCAACCCACTCCAGTATTCTTGCCTGGAGAATACCAGGGACAGAGGAGCCTGGTGGGATGCTATTATGGGGTCACACAGAGTTGGACGTGATTGATGCAACTTAGCAGCAGCAGCAGCAGAATTTAAATAGGGGTCATATTCAGGAAACCCTGTTGTGATACACTGATTATCCAACTGTACTCGTCCAGTGGCTCAGGGTACCTATTTTGGCTTCATCCTTCTTAGCTCTGTTACTCTAATATCCCACATCTGATCTATCTGCAAATCCTATTCCACCCGACTTCATAGTTAGCTAGACTCTCACCACTTCTTAACTACACAGTTACCATCCTGGTCTCAATCACCATCATCTGTTACCTGTGTTAGCACAATAGACTTCAAGATTTCTGCTTCCGCCCTCACTTCCTTATCGTTTATTTGTCACAGGGCTCTAAAACTAATCCCTTGAAAGGTGAGTCAGATATGTCATTTCTCTGCAATCTTGTGATTGCCTCACCTCTCATTCGAATAAAATTTCAGGTTCTTCATGCGGCCAATGAGTTCAGCTGTGACTCGCCTGTCTGCTGTGTCCTTGACCTTCTCTCCTAACACTTTGCTCATGTCTCCTCTTGTCATATCAGCCCTTTGCCCTTGTTGGATCTTGCTGAGCCTGTCCTTGAGGGTTTTTGCACTTACTATTTTCTCCACCTTGGCTGTACTTCCTTTCAATATCCCTGAAGTTTATTCTTACATCAGTATTTTCTTAAGGTCTCCTCTCTGGTTATCCTCATCAGTGAAGTCTGCCTCAGATGACCTTATTTTAAGCAGTTGTTACACACTGACTCTCATTATTCTGTCTTTACCTGTCTGTGTTTTCTGAATTGTCCATATTACAGCTTGTCATGTTATTTCCTTATTGCCCACTTGCTGCAACCTCAATAAGAGGAAGACTTGGTTTATCTTAGTCATGCCTAAGAACAGTGCTTAACAGGGTTCCCAACACATAGTAGGCTGGTGGTAAACTCTTGCCAAATAAATGAAGATGAAAGGCTGCATGGGTAAGATTTCTTGTGAGTTCTGGCACTCAGTATTTACTAAGAAATTGTAAGCTGCTTCTAAAATATACTCCAGTCATCTCTGTATGTTTATGCTAAGACCAGTAAGCTTACTAATTATAAATACATAGGTAAACATCTTACAATTTGTTGCTCTCTTGTTTCTCTGTCCTGTGGTGTAAGGTGTAAGCAAATGTTTTAAAATGCTGAAAATGTAGGAAGAAAAAAATAAAAAGTAGAATAATCTTTTTAGATATTACCTCTTGAATCTGCCTGACTACATTTTAGAAACTATTACTGTGGGATATATCTAAAGCTTTCCTCAGTCAGAATATCATAGATCCCTATAAAGAGTTCTTCTTTTTAAAAATATAAATTTATTTATTTTAATTGGAGGTTACTTTACAATATTGTATTGGTTTTGCCATACATCAACATGAATCTGCCACAGGTATACATGTGTCCCATCCTGAACCCCCCCTCCCTCCCCCTCCCTCCTCCCTCCCCATACCATCCCTCTGGGTCATCCCAGTGCACCAGCCCCAAGCATCCAGTATCATGCATTGAACCTGTTAAGTAAAAATTTAACTGCCCATTTAAATAGTATGTCCAGGACACCTTGGCAAACTTTGTAAGTGGTTGTCTTCTCCAGCAGACGGAGAGAAAATCCACATTTCTGTACAGAGAAAAATGAAGACATTTACTATGTTCTGCTCCATATAAATTTGCTAAGTGACAAGTAAGTCATGTGACTAAAATATGGAAGCAGGTAGAATTTTAAATACTGAATTTGGTAGTGTTTGTTCTAAATTTAGTACTCTATTCTCTGGAAGTTTGTTTGCTTATGTAATATACAACAGCATCCAAGAAGAGATATGATATAAACAAATTTGGGGAGTTTAACAAATGATGAATAGTTACATTACAGCAAATATGGATAGTTCACAGTTGAACCATGATGCCCATACTTTAAAGCTAGTTTCTTAGGAAATTATATTTCCAAATTTTTAAAAAAGATGCATTTTTCTGCAGTGTAGAGTGAAACAAACCTCGCATAACCTCAGTTGATAGCTATAAATCTAATAAGCCAATGTATAAGTCACAGGCCAGAGTTGGAACGATTAAAAATCTGACAAGTTTGGGACCATACTGTTGATATATTGGTAACAAAGACTCCTTACAAAAAATTTAACTGGAGATTCTATTAGACATACGCATGTCCACGGGTAGAGTTGGTAAGCACTGCATGATAGTTGAGCAATTAGTGTGGTTATTTAGTTTATTAATATACAATTTTAATGATCCTTTATAGTTCCTTCTTTACGGAGTCACACTTAGTCACAGGCATGGATTTGCCCACTAGAATCAAGCAGAGAATTTAT
The DNA here is from genome assembly GCF_023091745.1 of Budorcas taxicolor. NCBI lineage: Eukaryota > Metazoa > Chordata > Mammalia > Artiodactyla > Bovidae > Budorcas > Budorcas taxicolor. The sequence continues at coordinate 132,995,195 of NC_068914.1, read as the reverse complement.
GCTTTTGGCTGAGTTCTCCAACTGAGGACCATTCTGGAAATGTTCTCGCTCCCTAACTGAGCATGGAAATGCTTTTGTCAATTTACCTTAGTTTTAGCTTTGTCCTCCCCTGGCCTGAGTTATGTTGTATGCTAAAACCACCTTCCCAGGCCGTTCTTTAAATACTTTTGATGAAGGCTAATCAATCACTTCATCCCCAGAGATGCGTCTACTTTCAACAAAAAACAGATCAACAATAACAACAAATAAGCAAGAAATTCACAGAGAGATAAAAGCCTCCAGTAAATTCTGATAAAGTACTTAAGTGGAAAAGGAATCCCCCTCCTAATATGGAGAGTACTAAAAGGAATAAATTCTATTTTCTGTTCTGAGGATAGAACTTTTTAATTTATCTCTTTTGTTTTTAATCATCATAATTCTATATTTAGACCTTAGATATATATAGGCATCCTAGCTTTCTTTAGGACTTCCAATAGTATTATACTTAGAAGGGTACGTATGTATATACATGAGTTTGTGCATGCAGGTAAATTCATACATACAACACACCTGTTGAATATATTTGCACACCTTAGATTTCATGTATGTTTTATTTTATCAATTTAGGAGATTCATCATTATTATTTTATATACATATGTTTTACTATTGTATATATATAAATTATAATAATGTTTTTTGATAATGTCCAGGTGGTAGGTCCGGAATGGAATACTGATTTTATAAACTCTGAACTGAATGGTAAAAAAGGGTGTCGTGTCTCTATTCTACAGTATTCTAAGGGTTAATCTACTTTTGGCAGATTAAATGTTAGGACGTTTTATCATCTGAGCTCTTATATCTGTTAAAAAATAACTTACAATGTCATTAAATTTGTCATAGTTTGTTTATGGCAATACTGTAAAACTAAAAAAAAAAAAAAAAGAGCTTCTAAACTGTGCCCTGACTAAATGAGTGAGCGTGGCAGATAAATTAGCATTTAGAAGAGTGAGTCTCATTTCCCTAAAACTGCTGCACCCTGACCCCATCTTCTCCACAAGTTTTCACAGTGTTCTTCGTTTATACAGTTGGGTATTATGATTATCTGGTGATTCCGTTAGAGATTAACTTTACTGACTCACAGATGTGATCTTTGACATCTTTGTCTTCAAAAATATTTCCAAATATTTTTTCCTTCTGGATTTCAGGAACTTGGATATTTTAATCTGTTAGTGAATTTTTGTCTTCCTGTATTTGCTCATCTTCACATGGATGGATTTAGTATTTATAGACCAGTTAGCTTGGCTATTGCAGAAGTCCAAAGTGCAGTGCCTGCTGATACTGTAGCTTTGTTTCAAGGTTGTTGATAAAACGTCACCTTCTATGGGTGGCCTTTTGTGTAGAGATTTCACCTGGTATTTCCATGTCTTTTCAACGTTGTATTGAATTTGTTGCCACAGTTTTAATTTTTTTTTCAAAAGTAGTCCATTGACTTATGCTGAATTTCATCAATTTGTATAAACATTGGCTTCCAAAAGCATATTTGGGGATAAACTATGTGATGCTGGAAACATCTTTTTGCGTAGACTTGAGTGAACTCGGTTATAGTTTAGAAATGGCACCTGGTCCGTATCTTATTCCCACTTTTCTACTAATGTGCCTTGAGAAACAAAGAGAAAGATGTATGCAGAAAACTGTAATTAACAGCCTATTATCTGATCTGAGAGGAGTTCTTACCAAGGATAAGGAAGACAGAAGTGTACTGAAACTCAAGGTACTTCCCCCCAGTTTTGCTATAATTGTCTGAAAGTAAATAAGAAACAGTCTGTCTTTACTATGATTGAGAAACACAGAGCTCTTCTTTTCTTTTTAAAATTTATGTATTATTTATTCAGTTTTCATTTTGTATTGTGTAGTTGATTTATAATATTATAGTATTAGTTTCAGGTGTCCAACAAAGTGATTCAATTATGTGTGTGTGTGTGTATGTATATATATATATATATATATATATATAATTTTTCAGATTATTTTCCTATGTAGGTTATTATAGGGTATTGAGAATTTCTTGTGCTATATAGTGTGTCCCTGTTGGACATACTATATATATATAAAATATATATATTTTATATATAGTAGTACATATCAATATATGTTAATCCCAGCCTCCTAATTTATCCCTCTTCCCACCTTGCTCCTTTGGTAACCATAAGTTTGTTTTCTAAGTCTGTGAGTTTGTTTATGTTTTGTAAGTAAGTTCATTTGTATCATTTCTTTTTAGATTCTGCATGCAAGGGACGTCACATGATATTTCTCTTTCTCTGACTTCACTTAGTATGATAATCTCTAGGTCCATCCATGTTGCTGTAAACAGCATTATTTTTTGTTCTTTCTTATGACGAGTAGTATCCCACTGTATGCATGTGCCTCATCTTTATCCATTCATCTGTTGCTGGACATGTAGGTTGTTTCCATGTCAAGGCTACTGTGAACAAGGCTGCTATGAACATTGGAGTGCATGTATCTTTTCAAATTAGAGTTTTTCTGGATATATATCTAGGAGTGGGATTGCATGATATATGGTAATTGTTCAGAAACATAGACCTCTTGTAGTAAAAAAACAAAAACACAAGTGAGGATGGTGTTCATCTTTTATGCGGTTTCTGCCTTCTGAAACCATCAAGATGTCTCCCATTGTGATGTATAGTCAGTGTTCATGGTGTTGACAGTGGTTCACAGTGTCTGAAAAATGCTTATCCCAAAACCCTAAGAAGGAAAAAAAGGTGGATTTTAAAAAATGAGTAACATATGTAAATAAAAGTACATAGTTATAAGGGGAAGGAGATATATCAAATGTTAGCAGTGCTTCCTTGTCAGATGGAGGAATTAAGAATGACTTGTTCCCTTATTTAATGTTGCTTGTTACTTATTAAAAAGTTTTATAGTATTTTTATTTGTAATTTTATGACTTTGAGTATATATTGAGTTGCTAATTAAACAAAAGCAATAGATGGAAAAAGGATGAGGGCACCCTATTTTTTGCATATGTAATTTCATGTAAAATTCTGAACACTCTTGTGAAGTGGACTGTCAACAACATTATGCAGTAAGAAGTGGTCAGACGAGGACAGTAGTGTAGTCTGACCCCAAATACCATGCCCCTCCTGTTGCACCTTGTTGCAAACAAAATCATCCTAATAGAAAGCATCAAAGGCAGACAATATACTAACAGATACTTAGAGTAAAAATATTGAAGACATTTTTAAAGTTGTTAACATAATTTCCTTTAAATTTTGAATGTCCTATAATGTTTTCTTTTTTACTGAAGTATGGTTGATTTACAATGTTGTGGCTAACATTTTGACTTCACGTTCAATGTTCAGTTGTATGTATACCACATCTTCTTTATCTATTCATCTGTCGATACATATTGTTTCCATATCTTGGCTATTATGAATAGTGCTGGTATCAACATAGCGGTGCATACATCTTTTTGAATTATAGTTTTGCATGACTATATGCCCAGGAGTTGGATTGCTAGATCATATGGTACCTCTATTTTTAGTTTTTTGAGGAACCTCCATACTGTTTTCCGTAGTGGCTGTACCAGTCTACATTCCCACCAACAGTGTGGGGAGAACTCACTTTAAGCAGCGAGAGATTGAAAGGAATCGGTTACACTGCTATCAAAAGCACTAGAGGTGCCAAAGGGAGCAAAAGCTTGCTTCCTCCAAAACTGAAAACTGTTACCTCTCAGGGCTGTGTGTGTGTGCGTGTGCACACACACACACACACTCACGCGCACTCAGTCACTCAGTCGTGTCTAACTCTTTGTGACCTCAAAGACTGTAGCTCACCAGGCCTCTCTCTCCAAGAGATTCTCTAGACAAGAATACTGGAGTAGGATGCCATGCCCTCCTCCAGGAGATCTTCCCAACCGAGGGATGGAACCTGAGTCTCCTGCACCTTTGATACTGCAGGTGGATTCTTTATTGCTGAGCCACTGGGGCTAGAGGCCAGGAAAGTGCATTTGACACTGAGTTGCTGGAGGGAGGGCTGCTGCTTTTGCTGCCATTATTGGAGCAGTACTGATGCCACTGAATTGACTGCTAACATTTCTGCCACTAGAAGGCTGGATGCCACAGCCTTGGAGTAGCTCTCGGGAGTGCTCTGCCACTGTTTCCTGGCTTAAAAATAGAGAGAGAGAAAAAAAAAGAACTTTTCCTTCCTTCCACCTTCAAATACTTAATCAGTGCCTTCGTTTGTCAGAATCATTTTTTAAGGCAGAATGTTGCTAGGAAATGAATGGTTGGAGAAATAGGATGCTAGCAAGAAGGAGAAATGTACTTCTCTGAAACAATGAATGCATAGTTTATAAGCAGAATGAGATACAGGAAATTTTAATTCCTGGTAAATGAGAGAGATCTTTCAGCTTTTGGAGGAACATGAAAAAAGTAGTTCCTATTAGAGTAGAATTCACATCACTAATCTATTAGAACAAAGACAATGCTATTTTCATAGTTTGATATGAAAAGTAATTATAGTAGTCTTTTTGTTATTATTAACAACACCTCTTGAGAACACTGGCAACTTGAAAGGATGACTTTGGCCCAAGAAGTTGTATTGTTCATCATCATCAGTTTAAGTAGGGCCATGGGGCTGATCTCAGAGGTCTGTTCCCACTCTTTTTTTTTTGGCTCACTGCTCCCATTCATGTCTAGCAGTACCCTTTCTGAAACACTCAGGTCACAGACAAATGCCAGTGTATTATTAGTGTAACCATCATCATTACTGATAAGCTAAAACTTTAACTTTTTATCTCATTCGTTCATATCTAGTGTAATATACTATGGTATTTCTTGAAATGTAGAGTCCACATCAGTGGTTGTATGAATGTTTGTTTTAGATGCAACTAGATGATGCTGTGAAAGTGCTGCACTCAATATGCCAGCAAATTTGGAAAACTCAGCAGTGGCCACAGGACTGGAAAAGGTCAGTTTTCATTCCAATCCCAAAGAAAGGCAATGGCAAAGAATGCTCAAACTACTGCACAATTGCACTCATCTCACATGCTAGTAAAGTAATGCTCAGAATTCTCCAAGCCAGGCTTCAGCAATACCTGAACTGTGAACTTCCTGATGTTCAAGCTGGTTTTAGAAAAGGCAGAGGAACCAGAGATCAAATTGCCAACATCCACTGGATCATGGAAAAAGCAAGAGAGTTCCAGAAAAACATCTATTTCTGCTTTATGGACTATGCCAAAGCGTTTGACTGTGTGGATCACAATAAACTGTGGAAAATTCTGAAAAAGATGGGAATACCAGACCACCTAACCTGCCTTTTGAGAAATCTGTATGCAGGCCAGGAAGCAACAGTTAAAACTGGACATGGAACAACAGACTGGTTCCAAATAGGAAAAGGAGTACGTCAAGGCTGTATATTGTCACCCTGCTTATTTAACTTATATGCAGCGTACATCATGAGAAGCACTGAGCTGGAAGAAGCACAAGCTGGAATCAAGATTTCTGGGAGAAATATCAACAACCTCAGATATGCAGATGACACCACCCTTATGGCAGAAAGTGAAGAGGAACTAAAAAGCCTCTTAATGAAAGTGAAAGAGGAGAGTGAAAAAGTTGGCTTAAAGCTCAGCATTCAAAAAACGAAGATCATGGCATCCGGTCCCATCACTTCATGGCAAATAGATGGGGAAACAGTGTCAGACTTTATTTTGGGGGGCTCCAAAATCACTGCAGATGGTGACTGCAACCATAAAATTAAAAGATACTTATTCCTTGGAAGGAAAGTTATGACCAACATAGATAGCACATTGAAAAGCGGAGACATTACTTTGCCAATGAAGGTCCGCCTAGTCAAGGCTATGGTTTTTTCCAGTGGTCAAGTATGGATGTGAGAGTTGGACTGTGAAGAAAGCTAAACGCCGGAGAATTGATGCTTTTGAGCTGTGGTGTTGGAGAAAACTCTTGAGAGTCCCTTGGACTGCAAGGAGATCCAGCCAGTCCATTCTGAAGGAGATCAGCCCTGGGATTTCTTTGGAGGGAATGATGCTAAAGCTGAAACTCCAGTACTTTGGCCACCTCATGTGAAGAGTTGACTCATTGGAAAAGACTCTGATGCTGGGAGGGATTGGGGGCAGGAGGAGAAGGGGACGACCGAGGTTGAGATGGCTGGATGGCATCACTGACTCGATGGACGTGAGTCTGAGTGAACTCCGGGATTTGGTGATGGACAGGGAGGCCTGGCGTGCTGTGATTCATGGGGTCGCGAAGTCAGACACGACTGAGCAACTGAACTGAACTGAACTGAGAAATGCTTATAGATACTATGTGCTCAATAAGTTATTTGTTTTCAATTCTCCTCAAAATTTTGATTAATGAAGAGGGGAAGAATAGATAAATGAGTATGTGTGGCTAAGTCCAATCCCTGTTCTCCTGAACTATCAAAACATTGTTAATTGTCTATATATCAATTAAAATAAAAAGTTTTTTGTTTTTTGTTTTTTTTTTTCTTTATGAAAGGGAGCAGATCTGTTTGGTGCTAGTAGGCCTTCAATATGCCCTCAGTACTTACTCATCTCCAGTTGTAACAGAGAACATACCTGAGAGAGTTTTTCAGGGAATAGCATCTTGCTGGAATGTAACTGCCTGGCATTATTTCTCATTGAATTTAATTTAATGGTAATTTTCTACTTACATCAAATGTTATTGATTTGTTATTGAGTTTACATTTAAGTGGGGCTTTTCTAGTGGTTCAGATAGTAAAGGATATGCCTGCAATGCAGGAGACCCAGGTTTGATCCCTGGATCAGGACGATCCTATGAAGGGAAAGGCAACCCACTCCAATATTCTGGCCTGGGGAATGACAGAGGAGCCTGGAGGGCCACAGGACATGGCATCGCAGAGTCGGACACAACTGAGTGACTAGCACACGCACTTACACATTCCATTTAAGAAGCAATGTCAAGTTTTAAAAAATTCCTTTCAACTGAAGGAAATGTGAATTTACGTGTACTGAATTATGGGTGATTTGGTCCATAATATAGTTGAATCACGAATGTGATTGCTATGTGAATTTTGGAATTGGTGACACATAGTATGTTTGCTTCCATCTTTTCTTTCTTTCTAGTTACCTTTATATAAAGATATAAAGCATAAAAGGATAGACTTATCTTGAAAAGTTAGATTAAAATTATCATTTTTATCTACTTTGTTCCCTAACGAATCTGTTAAACTTTGAGTTTAACCCAGTAATTAAAATATATAATAATGATGATTGTTGATTGCTGATTTTTTTTAAACCAAAATTCCTATTCAAGCAACCTTGTAGCAAATTTAAATGAATTTTGTCCAGTTGGTTCACCAAGCGAACAAAATGCAGATGTGTGTCAAAATGTCGATTTACAAGTTAGTAATACCCTGTCTTACTGCAAAAATTATTTTTATGTATCTATAGTATAAAATGCCAAAATATACATAGTATCAGAAAACTTTTATTTTTATTATTTTTTATTTTATTTTTAAACATTTTTTTGATGTGGACCATTTTTTTAATCAGAATTGGTTTTTTTTTAATTTTTATTTTTACTTTATTTTGCTTTACAATACTGTATTGGTTTTGCCATACATTGACATGAATCCGCCATGGGTATACACGAGTTCCCAATCCTGAACCCCTCTCCCACCTCCCACCTCATATCATCTCTCTGGATCATCCCCGTGCACCAGCCCCAAGCATCCTGTATCCTGTATTGAACATAGACTGGCGATTCGTTTCTTACATGATAGTATACATGTTTCAATGCCATTCTCCCAAATCATCCCACCCTCTCCTTCTCCCTCTCCCTCAGAGTCCAAAAGTCTGCTCTACACATCTGCGTCTCTTTTGCTGTCTCATATACAGGGTTATCATTACCATCTTTCTAAATTCCAGATATATGTGTTAGTATACTGTATTGGTGTTTTTCTTCCTGGCTTACTTCACTCTGTATAATCGGCTCCAGTTTCATCCACCTCGTTATAACTGATTCAAATGTACTCTTTTTAATGGCTGAGTAATACTCCATTGTGTGTATGTACCACAGCTTTCTTATCCCTTCATCTGCTGATGGACATCTAGGTTGTTTCCATGTCCTGGCTATTATAAACAGTGCTGCGATGAACACTGGGGTACACGTGTCTCTTTCAATTCTGGTTTCCTCGGTGTGTATGCCCAGCAGTGGGATTGCTGGGTCATAAGACAGTTCTATTTGCAATTTTTTAAGGAATCTTCACCATTTTTAAAGTCTTTATTGAATTTGTTATAGCATTGCTTCTGTTTTATGTTTTGGTTTTTTGGCCATAGAAATATAGGATCTTTGCTCCCTAAGCAGGGATCAAACCTGCACACCCTGCATTGATTGGCAAGGTCTTAACCACCGTATCACCAGGGAAGTCATGGAAGATTTTTCAAATAGCAATTAGAGTAGGAATGAAAGGAATATGAAAAGCAGGGAAAGAGATGAAGTACTTCTTTTGCCTCCTCACTACTGTGTTTCTCTACTTTGGGTGCTGTGTATATCACTTAGGATATAGTTTGTGTTACCAGTAAAAAAAGAGTTATTACCAGCCATGAATCTCACCTGTGACTTGTTGACTTATAATTTTAGGTAGAAAATATATTAAAAGTATTATTTGACAAGTACTTAACCCCAAAATTTCCAACTCAATTTTGAACATTGGAAAGATTGAAAACTAAAACTACTTTTTGGTAATTCATGAAGATTATAATTGAGTTCGGATTAGTTCTCTCATCAGAAGTGTGTCCTTCTCAAAGTTGCCCTATATAACATTCTGATTTGTTTGACTCATTATTAATTGTAGTTTTGGTTAAAGCAATTTAAAATATATTTTCAAATAATTTGAAAAAATATTTTCAATATTCACCATTTCCTTTCATTCTCAACTTACAGTATTTAAAAATTTATGTCAAGCTTTCTTACAATTCAGTATTCATTTAGTTAAAAAGCTCTAGTAAAATATTAACATATTGTAGGAGAGTAAAACCTATATTCATGTTATACCCAGGATAAATTGTCTCAGCTCTAGTGGGTTACCTACGTCCATCTAAGAATAGGAATGAGAACAGTTGTTGTTGCCATCAATCAGAACTTTTGAGAATAAAGATGAAAGTAGTTTGCAGGTAATGTAAACTCCAGGTATCAAAATTGTTACAGTATGCAGAATAATAAACTAGGAATCAGAAGATTCTTAGCTTATTAATGGCAGAACTGGAGATGAATAATATGTCTCTCAATCTCCATTTTTGCATCTGCAAAATGGAAAAAGAAATTTCCTTTTCAACCTCTGTGTTATTTGCAGTGTTAAGAATGCTGGCATGTAATATATGTGTGTTTTATTTTAAAATATTCATTTATTTGGCTGCACTGGGTCTTAGTTGCTGCATGTAAGATATAGTTCCCTGATGAAGGGTTGAATCCAGACACCCTGCATTGGGACCATGGAGTTTTAGCCACTAGATCACCAGGAAAATCCCTTACATGTGTTTTTAAAACTCCACATAAATATGTTAAACTTATATCTGTTGCTCAATCAAATCTTGGCACAAAGCTCTATGCCTTATATCTAAGCATATTGTAACTTATTCCCATGGTGAGGAATCAACTATACCTATGGTAAATGTATCAAATGGTAGTAGTTCATGTACATCAATGAGCTACAAATATGTAGAATTAAGAAATGGGAAACATCAAATATTCTCAAAGATTATTGGCTTTACTCTTATTTTTTTTAATTTTTTAATTTTTATTTTTATTTTAACTTTATTTTACTTTATAGTACTGTATTGGTTTTGCCATACATCAACATCTTATTTTTAATTTTTACATTTGTTTCAGTGTTTGCTCAGAGTATTTGGAAATATAATTTCTAATTACAAAAGCAGTGATTTTTCATTGAGGAAAATGCAGAAAGACCTCAGGAAGGGGACAAAACATCACAGTTAGTTCCACTACTCTGGGCCTGCTGCTGCTGCTAAGTCACTTCAGTCGTGTCCGACTCTGTGCAACCCATAGATGGCAGCCCACCAGGCTCCCCCGTCCCTGGGATTCTCCAGGCAAGAACACTGGAGTGGGTCGCCATTTCCTTCTCCAATGCATGAAAGTGAAAAGTGAAAGTGAAGTCACTCCGTCGTGCCTAGGCACTGTCAATATTCTAGCACAATTCCTTCTATTGTGTGAGCATGCCTATGTGTATTGTTTGTGTGTGAGCACGTGTGTGTAGTTGTTGGTTTAGTCTCTTTTACAGGTAAGAACCTTACTAAATAAGGAGTATATACACTTTTAGCTGGGTTTTTCACTTAATTTTCTTTTCTGAAAAGCAGAATCATTTTAAATTTGTTTCTGCCTCAGTTCAGTTTGATCGCTCAGTCATGTCCAACTCTTTGCAACCCCATGAATCGCAGCAGGCCAGGCCTCCCTGTCCATCACCAACTACTGGAGTTCACTCAGACTCACGTTCGTCAAGTCAGTGATGCCATCCAGCCGTCTCATCCTCTTTTGTCCCCTTTTCCTCCTGCCCCCAATCCCTCCCAGCATCAGAGTCTTTTCCAGTGAGTCAACTTTTCTCATGAGGTGGCCAAAGTCCTGGAGTTTCAGCTTTAGCATCATTCCTTCCAAAGAAATCCCAGGGCTGATAATGATATTTGCTTGTGTTTTTATGCTCATTGGTAATTTGATGTAATACTCTTGGTTCTGCACTTGCCACTAGATGGCTCTGTTCTTGGAGTGACTGTTTCCTAAATGTGTGTGTGTGTGTTTGTGTGTGTGTGTGTTCAGTCTCTCAGTGGCATCCGATGCTCTCGGCTCCATGGACTGTAGCCCACCAGGCTCCTCTGTCCATGGAATTTTCCAGGCAACGATACTGGAGTGGGTTGCCTTTTCCTACTTTAAGGGATCTTCCCCAAAATGTGCCCTGTTGTAGTTATGTTGAAATGATGAGAAATTTGATTGACGTTATCAGCATTATATTAAACATCAGTTCAGTTCAGTTGCTGAGTCGTGTCCGACTCTTTGCAACCCCATGGACTACAGAATGCCAGGCCTCCCTGTCCATCACCAACTCCTGGAGTTTATGTACTTAGGAAGCAATATAGTCACTTAAAAATGTCCACTGACTATTTGTAAACTGATACCTGAAATATTTTTTCGGGTTCGCTTTTTCAGTCTATAATATTGAGTATATCATCATTTTGTCCATCAGTCAGCTAATTTTCATCATAATTGTCTTTTCTGTACTTGATTGTAGTGACAGTGTAATTCTCTAGGCCCATGGAATATACTCTATGTCTGTAAGATTTGATTCTATATGTTGATAATCTTAAGATGTTTAATGGGTTAAATTGTGATTACTTTCAAAACATGTTTTTTTTTTTTGTATACGCCCTAAGCTCATACCAGGATAGAATGTGATGCAAGTTTTCTTTCTTCCTCAAGACTGTACTGTAGGACTATAAATAGCTGATCTGCTATTAAGTGAAATGAGACAAAAGGGCACTGGCATGAGTATTTCATGTTTGAGTAAAAGGTTTATCCAAAACTCTCCAGATGTACCTGGCTCATTAACATCACACCTTGTCTCATAGGAAGTAAGTCAAATATTTTCAGCGAAGTTCTCTCACCACCTTAGGAACCTATTAAATTTCACACTCCATTTATACCATCAAGCAAAGCTCAGTATTACTAAGAAAAAGTTAATAAATATGAGAATATAGAAGAACCTTAGAAGAAATTAGAAACTTAGCCATGACATATAGGTTCTTTGTGCATTACTATTTACTTCTTTGTTTTTTTTTTATTTTTTAATTGAAGGATCATTGATTTACATAATTTTGTGGTTTTTTGTCATACATCAATAAGAATCAGCTATAGATACACCCGTGTTCCCTCTCTCCCAGACCTCCCTCCCATCTCTCTTTGTTTTTAGGTTCATGATGCCCTGTTTAAATTTTTTGAGAAATTTGAAATGACGTATAGCTTATAAAAATTCTGGGTGTTTTTCTTAGTTCATCAAACTTTGTATAGAGATAGAAGTCAATAAAATTGGAGACTCCTCTCCACAGTTTATTCTCTTCATTAATATTTCATTTTTTTCTTTTCTACAGTGTATTTCAAGCACAGAGTAACCTTTACACTAGTCATATTAAATTGTAACATTTCACATGCCTGAAACTGATATGATTTCCTTTCCACTAACCGCTCCCCAGTTAAGGCCTTACATGTTCTAGAATGTTAAATACCTTTAATACTTTTATTTATTTGAAAAATGGCAGTATGTCCTGAATAAAATAGTCAATAAAGTTGGAAGTCCTAGAGGTGGATAAAATAGGAGAGCAAATGAGACAAGTGGTTCCTGCTTCTTGGAACTTGAGAGACTATATTGAAAGGGATAGTCCAGAAGAAAACATGATAAATAATGCAAATATGTGCCAAAAATTACTCATCAAAGTGATTTTGTGATTTTTGGATCATTAAAAAAACATGTTTCAATGGAATTTGTTTGGAGGACATTGCTGTGTGTGAAGAGCCAATGAAGTAAGTCAGCAGGTTAAAACCTGACCCTCTGGCCCATTTATTTTTCTCTCTCCTGCCTCTTGAAAAGCATGTTCCCTAGAGATCCATCCAAACAGTCACTGGGAGTCCTGAGGCCCCACCCTCTGTCCAGTACACTTAACTGTGTTTTGCAACAGGGAAATTTACTCCTAGTTCAGTTTTGGACAGCCAAACTCTTGGAAGTCAAGCAAAGCAATGAGATGCTTCTGTGGAGTCCAAACACTCTGCACTGACAGTTATAATCTGTGAATGAAACTCTTCTGGTTAAATGAACAAATAAATGGGGTTTTAATTCTTTTTTAATTTTATAAAGCATTTCAACCAAAGTAAAAGCTCTAGAATTAAGAATTTTTGTTGAGTGGGAAGCAGTAATTCTCAGGTGTTCCAATAAGATGAGGAGGTTCCATTTGGTGACCCACCTAATAAGCAGAGTTGAGTTGTGTTCAGGTGACTTCTAATGTGATATAATGAGTGGCCATGAAGTACGTGTCACTTTAAGGAAATTATTTTAGAACTAGATTATGACTAGAACATTTTTAAAAATACAATTAGCTCTCCTATTTTCTTTTTTAGTTTTATTTTTTGGCCCCACCCTGTAGCATGTGGGATCTTAGTTCCCTGACCAGGGATCGAACCCATGCCCCCTGCATTGGAAGCAGGGAGTCTTAAAAACTAGACCACCAGGGAAGTCACTAGAACATTATTTTAAAATATCTCCTAGTAAGAGGCCATTTTGTTTATCTTTGTGTTTCACACTTTTTGTGTGTAATCGATACTCTAGACAAATCCAGTTTGAATACAGAAATCTGTCTATTAACAATTAGCTAAGTGTGGCTCTGTATGAGAGTGATGAAATTTGAACTTGAGGATGAAATGTATCTTCTTTTTCCTTCTTAGTAGTTACCACCTGGTCTAGTTGCTAAAGGGACCTGTCTTTCTCCATCTCATTTTTAGTTTGATTGTGGAAGAGAACTTCAGTGTGTGTGCTTCTCATCCTGTGGTTATAAGGGTAAAAACAAATGGTCATTTGAACTCCAGAGTTGAGTTCAAAATTTGCCAAGATGAGCACACATTTCATTTGCTTTTTTGGAGACTTGTTTTTCTCATTGTTGAGTGGGCTGCTTTTGTTAACTGTGCCTTCCAAAGTTTTTTCTTGGTTGTTGAACTACTTGACCTGAGTGTTATTTTAATAAGTACACTCAATTTTTATCTAATTGGGAGTAAAAGACAACAGCTGGTAAACATAAATTCTAAGTTGTTGGTTGTTTTTGTCTTTCTGAAAATTCTGGTTTGAGAAATAGCAGATAGACTTGGTTAAAATGATAGATTATGTGAAATCTCTGGAACCAAATGAAAGAGGTCAGTGGTCATTCTCTTCTTTCGTTTGGGTATCTAGGAATCTTGAATTCTGGAATGAATTTTTAAAGACAGTTTAGCCCAATCCTTTTTTTATTTTTTGAAGTATAGTTGATGTACAATATTACATAGTCTACCCACTTTTTATCCCAAAGCTTTGTATAATAATTTCCCATATTTTCTCTTACTCTATAGTCATATATATTTCCATGTTCAATATTTTTAAAAAATGAGTTATTTATTTGATTATATAAAATAGAATGTTTAAAAATCTTTTTTCAATTCACTTTTTCTGTGTGTGATTTTCTCTTAAGAGCATTGAAGATGTATATCTTCTGACATCTTCTACCAGATTTTAGACTTTCCTTATGTGTAATTAGGACATCCACTTTAATCTGACTATTTGGGCTAATTAAACAGTGGAATGTTTATCAATAGGTAAGCACATTTCTTGAAACACTCATTTAACGTCATAGCAGATCTGCCTTTTGTAACCAGCCAGTTTGTGATTTTTATCCTTTGAACTCAAGCAAAGTAATTTTCATTATTTAGGTTTCAAACTGGCAACTTTGTTCTGCTAGACCCTATTCATAAATTCATTGTGGTGCTTATTTTTTCATTTGCAATTGATTTCTGAGTACTCCCTTTTATACTCTGAGCTGTCTCAGAATATTGCTGTCTTGCATTTTATTCACATTTTACATATTTTATATATATATAGATATATATAGATATATATATATATATATAGTGTGTTTGTTGCTTTTTGTCATTAGCCTTTTGTCTGGAAATCAAAAAGGCAGGTGATCAAGTTCAGTACTAGCCTTCATTTCTCTGGATCGTATTTTGTCATCTGTAAAACTGCCTTATCAATTGTGTGGATCTATAAGATTAATTGTAAAGATTGATTGAAATGATAAAGATAAATTACCTGGCATTGGCATTAGAATCCTAGGACGTTCCCACTAATTGTAGTTAGGTAAAGATGCAAGAGGTAAGTCAACTGACATTGACATTGGGCAAAGGTCTGCCTAACATCACAGATGTTACTGATAATCTTGCCCTCTACTTCCTCTATCACCATTACACAGCTTCTAGTATGCAAGGTTTAAGAGGATTATTTCACTGTTGCTATTATGACTTTTGGGCTTCCCTTGTGGCTCAGACGGTAAAGCATCTGCCTACAATGCGGGAGACCCGGATTCGACCCCTGGGTCGGGAAGTTCCCCTGGAGAAGGAAATGGCAACCCACTCCAGTATTCTTGCCTGGAAAATCCCATGGATGGAGGAGCCCAGTAGGCTACAGTCCATGGGGTCGCTATACTGTTGAGAGAAATTAGAAAAATCAGTGCTTAAAAAGTGTTTGTTCACTGCATGTTAGTGGTGGATTACCAAGCAGTGTAATTGAATTTTGTAAGATTTCTGTACACAAAGGATGGAAGGATTGTGAATACCCTCTTAAAGTTTCAGACATCTTTTCTGGCAGGAGTTATTTTGTCAAATGACCCTAGAGGAGAGGTTACCAAATAAGCTTCTTTTGTACACTGTGGGGCTGCCAGCTTTGTCACTAAGTGTATCATTAACGTGGTCTAGTGATCTTGAGTTCTCACTTCCATGTGAACTGGGAAGTGAGTCCAGATTCTTGGTGCTCGGGGGTATAAGTCTCAGAACCCAGTAATGGGGTGCATAAAAACCAATAATCATAAAGTCTGAGAGAGCAGAGATCACACCACACCGTTCTCATGATTATTTTCCATTTGTATTTTTTTGGCAGATTTTAAGACGTATGTTCATGTTTAACCCTGAAAGATTTGAAGTCGTTTTGTAAGCCTGGGAGTGATTGAAGTGTTCAGATTTTTCTAGTAGCTAGGAAATCAGTAAGCTAATAGTATCCTTCTTGTTACCTGGGTGTGATGTCCCAGATCCATTTTGCTTGCCCTCTGAACTTCATTCCTTACTTTAAATATGTTGTAACATCTTGTTTTGTGTCTGTCAACTCCTTTCTATTCTTGCAGCTTTAGCTCGTCTTAGTCTTCTCCCACCTAGCTGTTAGTCATGGGCTTCTGTTTCTAGCCTCTTGATTCCCTTGTTCAGTTCAGTCTTTGACATTGTCTCCATGATCACTTTCCTAAAATACATATCTGCAGATTTCTTATTCAGCATAGAAACTGATTGACTCTTTCTGAACTTGATAAACTAATTCAAACACTATGCTGTTGATAATAAGTATTTACTTATTTAGGAACTGTTGGAGTTTAAAAACACCTAAAATTCCCTTCCAATAAACACTTTTTATATATTTTTAAAAAGACATTATATACTGAATAATGTCTTGAGAAGCATAATAATTTTAGGCACAGCATATATTTCTGATGACATCTGAAAGAAAATATTAAGTGGGAGAAACTAAGGAAATTGTAGGTTATTTAAGAAGTCCAAACAGAGGAAATTATTTAAAACCACTCAGCAGTATTGTGATTGTAAATAATACCCCGAATTTGAAGTTAAAGGTCAGTTTGAAGAATGAAGGCAGACAGAATAGATATTCCCATGGAAGAAGTGTTCTTTTATGGGCTTTAAGGGAGCTCTAAATGACATTCTCTGCCAAAAATGACTTTGGAAAGTTGTGTCTTCTTCTTTTCTAAATTTGCTTCAATCTCCACCTCTTCTTGGAAATCATATCTTAAATTTAATCTCATTCTCTTGGCAATGATTTTTTGAATATGGCCTTAAAAGCACAAGGCAACAAGAGCAAAAATTTTAAAAGGGGACTACATTAAACTACACAGATTCTGAACAGCAAAGTAAGCCATCAGGAAAACAAAAGGGCATCCTATGAAATGGGAGAAAATATTTGCAAATAATGTATCTGATAAGGGGTTATATCCAAAATGTATAAAGAACCCTTTCAACTCAATAGCAAAGCAAATAGCACAGTTAAAAATGTGCAGGGGAAATGAACATTTTTTTTTTTTCCCCAAGAAGACATTCAAAAGATGCTCCACATCACTCATCATGAGGGAAATGCAAATTAAAACTGTGATGAGCTGTTAACTCACACAGACCAGAATTGCTGTCATCAAAAAGGAAAAGAGATAATAAATGTTAGCAAGGATGTGGAGAAAGGGGAACCCTCATGTGCTGTTGATAGGAATGTAAATTGTTATGACCACTATGGAAAATAATATGCAGGTTTTTCAAGAAATTAAACATAGAACTACCATGTCATCTGGCAGTCTCATTTCTGGGTATGTATCCAGAGGAGATAAGGTTAAGATCTTGAAGAGATATCTGCATCGCCATGTTTTTGCAGTGTTATTCACAATATTCAACATATGGAAACAACTTAAGTATCTATGAATGTATAAATAAGATGTGGTATATGTACAATTTTCAGTCATGAGAAAGATGGAAATTTTCCCATTACCAACAATGTGGATGGACCTTGATGGATGGCATTATGCTAAGTTAAATAAGTCAGAGAAAGAAAAATAGTCTATGATCTCACTTACATGTGGAATCTAAAAAAGTCAAACTCATTGAGAGTAGAATGATGGCTGTTGCCAAGTAGTAGTGGCAAAAGTGGGAGATGCTGGTCAAAGGGTACAAAGCTGTAAGATAGGTTCCACTTAGATGAACCTATTCAACTCAAAGATGAATAGGTTCTGGAGAGCTAATGTATTGCATAATGATTCTAGTTAATTACACTGAGTTTTATACTTGAAATTTGCCAAGACTGTAGATCTTAAATGTTCTCACTGCAAAAAAAGACGGAGAAGGCAATGGCATCCCACTCTAGTACTCTTGCCTGGAAAATCCCATGGACGGAGGAGCCTGGAAGGTTGCAGGCTATGGGGTCGCTGAGGGTTGGACACGACTGAGAAACTTCACTTTCACTTTTCACTTTCTTGCATTGGAGAGGAAAATGGCAACCCACTCCAGTGTTCTTTCCTGGAGAATCACAGGGACGGGGAGCCTGGTGGGCTGCTGTCTGTGGGGTCGCACAGAGTCGAACACGACTGAGGTGACTTAGCAGCAGAAAAAACAGAAACAGTAATTTGCTGAGGTGATGAAGGTGTTAGCAAATGCTGCAGTGGTAGACATTTCACAATCAGTGTATCAAATTAACATATAACATACAGTAAGTTAATTGTCTCCAATAAAGCTGGAAAAAATCTCTTTCCTGGTTTGTTCTATCCTGGTTTCTTTGCAACATTTTTCTGACTTGCATAACAGCAATCATTTAGTATCATCCATTATTTTAGGTTGGGCTTCCCTAGTAGCTCAGATGGTAAAGCATCCAACTGCAATGGAGAATACATGGGTTCGATCCCTGGGTCAGGAAGATCCTCTGGAGAAGGAAATGACAACCTACTCCAGTATCCTTGCCTGGAAAATCCCATGGACAGAAGAGCCTGGTGGGATGTACAGTCCATGGGGTCAGAAAGAGTCAGACAAAATTGAGTGACTGACACACAACCGATACGTTATTTTAGGTAGTATTTAAATATGTTGTGTGTGTGCATACACATACCAAAGGCTTGTCTAATGGAAGAAATGAATTTGTTGATGGAGTTCATGGCATAAAATAGATAGTATATTTAATAGTATAATAGATATTATATAAATAATATGTTATTTATATAATATATATTAAGTATATATATATTAAGTAGGTAGTGTATAATGAAAGAAGTAATGGCTTGTCTAATGAAAGAAATGAATTTGTTGATGAACTTCATAGCATAAAATAGGAGTTTTTAGAGTAGGCGTAAAAAATAGGTTTCATCTTGAGCATTGTTTCTATTTGAGTTGAAATGCTGTGTTAAGAAGAGCTCTGAGGCTCAGTGGGAAAGAGGGAGAAACTAAAATGATGTCTGAGTTGGCTGGCATTTAGGAAGAGAATGGTGTCCCAGGGCCTTTTTTGCTTTTAAGTATGATTGCTGTTATTAGGAGATGAATCTAGAACCATCTGATTACAAAGCTCAAATTATTAGATAGGTAATCTGTATTGCCTGTCTTAATGTATAAAAGGGCAGGAAACCATGTTGCAGGTTCAGTTCAGTTCAGTCGCTCAGTCACTTCCAACTCTTTGTGACCCCATGGACTGCAGCACAGCAGGCCTCCCTGTCCCTCACCAACTCCCAGAGTTTACTCAAACTCATGCCTGTCGAGTTGGTGATGCCATCCAACCATCTCATCATCTGTCATCCCCTTCTCCTCCCGTCCTCAATATTTCCCTGCATCAGGGTCTTTTCCAATGAGTCAGTTCTTCACATCAGGTGGCCAAAGTATTGGAGTTTCAGCTTCAATATCAGTCCTTCCAATGAATATTAAGGACTGATTTCCTTTAGGATGGACTGGTTGAATCTCCTTGCAGCCCAAGGGACTCTCAGAAGTCTTCTCCAACATCACAGTTCAAAAGCATCAATTCTTTGGTGCTCAGCTTTCTTTATAGTCCAGCTCTCACATCCATACATGACTACTGGAAAAAACACAGCCTGGACTAGACAGACCTTTGTTGGCAAAGTAATGTCTCTGCTTTTGAATATGCTATCTAAGCTGGTCATAACTTTTCTTCCAAGGAGTAAGCATCTTTTAATTCCATGGCTGCATTCACCATCTGCAGTGATTTTGGAGCCCCCAAAATAAAGTCTGCCACTGTTCCCACTGTTTCTTCCTCTATTTGCCATGAAGTGATGGGACTGGATGCCATGATCTTTGTTTTCTGAATGTTGAACTTTTTGACTTTCCTCTTTCACTTTCATTAAGTTCTTCTTCACTTTCTGCCATAAGGGTGGTGTCATCTGCAAATCTGAGGTTGCTGATATTTCTCCCAGCAATCTTGATTCCAGCTTGTGCTTCATCCAGCCTAGCATTTCTCATGATATTTGCAGTTTACAAGATTTTTTTTGTTCACTTAAAAGCATTTTAGACAGGAGTGGAGGAAAATTTTGGGATGTGATTGTGGAAATGCTAGAAAGTTTCTTTCTCCTTAAGTCACATGACAGTCTGTGATATTTCAATCTTCAATTTCAGCCTAGACTGGGTATCACAGTAATTCTGAAAATGTAGAATGCAGTGCTATAGACTGAATTGTGTTCCCCCCTCCTCAATTTGTATGTTGAAGCATCACCCCCAATTTGATGGTATTTGGAGATGGGGGCTTTGAGGGGTAACTAGAGTTACATGTGGCACCCCACTCCAGTACCCTTGCCTGGAAAATCCCATGGATGGAGGAGCCTGGTAGGCTGCGGTCCATGGGGTCGCTTAAGAGTCAGACGTGACTGAGCGACTTCCCTTTCACTTTTCACTTGCATGCACTGGAGAAGGAAATGGCAACCCACTCCAGTGTTCTTGCCTGGAGAATCCCAGGGATGGGGGAGCCTGGTGGGCTACCATCTATGGGGTCGCACAGAGTCGGACATGACTGAAGTGACTTAGCAGCAGCAGTAGAGTTACATAAGGGTAGAGTCCTCGGGTCTGGATTAGTGTCCTCATAAGAAGAGACCACCACCCATGTGTGGTCACGGTGAGAAAGCGATCATCTACAACCCAACGAAAGAGCTCTCATCAGAGACTGACCATGCTGGCACCTCAATATTGGATTTCTAGTCTCCAGAACTCTGAGGCAATGAATTTCTGTTGTTTCAGCTCCAGTGGATGGTAATTATGGCGACCCTGAGTTGACTCATGCATACAGATTCCCAGCTTCATCCTAGAGATTGGTTCAACAGATCTACAGAGCAGTATAACATTTGAACTCTTCAGAAACTCCATAGAATTTTGCAGCATGCATTTTGGGGAGAGAAAAATCTAATTTTTGATTTGCCTACAAGTGGTTTTCAACCATTCAGCCTGAAAATAAAATCTCCTTTGGAGCTCTTAAAATATGACCAATGCACGCTTCCATCCCAAATCAGTTAGCTCCAAAATAGGACCAGGCATTGGGGCTTTTATATATTTTTAAAATTTATTTATTTATTTTAATTGGAGGCTAATTACTTTACAATATTGTAGTGGTTTTTGCCATACATTGACATGAATCAGCCATGGGTGTACATGTGTTCCCCATCCTGAACCCTTCTCCCATCTCCCTCCACATCCCATTCCTCAGGGTCATCCCACTGCACCCGCCGTGGGTGTCCTGTCTCATGCATCAAACCTGGACTGGCGATCTATTTCACATATGGTAATATACATGTTTCAATGCTATTCTCTCATATTATCCCACGCACATTGGGGCTTTTAAAGAGCTTCCCAGGTGGGTCAAACATGTAGCGAGACAAAGCCACTGGGCTAAATTAATCCTTTTCCTTTCTGTTTCAGCTCTACAAATCCCAGTTTCTATAGGTCACATCCAATCATACTCTGTCCTCTCTTTGTTGTTGTTCTTAAGTCTCTAAGTCGTGTCTGACTCTTTGTGACCCCACAGACTGCAGCACACCAGGTTTCCCTGTACTTCACTATCTCCTAGAGTTTGCTTAGACTCATGTCCATTGAGTCAGCAATGCTATCTAACAATCTCATCCTCTGCTGCCCTCTTCTCCTTTTGTCTTCAGTCTTTTCAGCATCAGGGTCTTTCCCAGTGAGTTGGCTCTTTGCATCAGGTGGCCAAAGTGTTGGAGCTTCAGCATCAGTCCCTCCAATGAATATTCAGGATTGATTTCCTTTAGGATTGACTTTGATCTCTTTTCAGTCCAAGGAATTTTCAAGAGTCTTCTCCAGCACAATTCGAATGCATCAATTCTTTGGCATTCAGCCTTTTTTATGACCCAACTCTCACATTTGTGCATGACTACTGGAATGACTTACTTAAAGGTGCACAGTTCAAAGAAGTAGTACAGTTTTGATTTGATGCTGAAATAATATTTAACATGAGATATGTCTTTCTCTTATGGCTGTTTTTCTGAGCTTCTCATTCAAAAAGTAGTTAATTGGTATCTTTTATGTGTCTTCCAGCTACTCAATTTGGCCACCCAGGAAGTAAGGGGAAAGATAATGTTTATAATATATATATTATATATATATATATATATATATATGTATATATATATATATTACCAGTTTGACACTGACATGGTGAGTCAGAAAGGACATAGACCACTAGCAGCCTTATGTTTCTGCTGGTGAACATTAGCCCCACATTTAACACTAAAAGAGACAGATACGTCTCTATCTACCCCTCTTTTTCCCCAGAAAAGTGTTAAAATTTATTAATATCTTAAAAGAAAAGTGTCAGTTAACAACTACTGGATAGAATAGTTCCATATTTATGAGTTTTACTGCATGAGGCAAGTTTTAATCAACATTTCAAATAATCAAAGTAGTATAATTTCTTATAAGAATTATCAGTATTTCACTTTCCAGGTAGACTATTGAAAACATTAGGTGACTGCCTCAATTAGAAACAGATAAAGAAACACCTTGAAAACAGAACCCCCTAAAAGGAGTGACTGTTATTTAAACATGAACTTTCACAACATTATTGTTTGAGACAAATTTACTTAAAAGAACTGGCATAAATAAGTAAAGAAATAAAAAAGAAACACATGACTATGTCTTCATTTTAATTATATAGTCTCAAGCTAGTTAAAAAAAGACCTTTGTGGAGTCTTACCTTTTAATGTATGTCAGCATAATTTAGGCAGTTCTTGGGTAACGCTCCAGAGATTCTGATTGAGGAGCTCAGAATTGGGGTTTAAGAGTTTTTTTTTTTTTTTTTTTTTAAATCATATTTCCTGGAAGAGTGGATGAGAAAAGACAACTTGAAAAGAATTCCTTTGTAGTTGCATAAAGCTATTCAAAGTGTCTTTAAGAAAATCTCTAGTCAATGTCATGTATTTCTCATCTGTTTCTTTCAGGGTCTTTAGTGTAAAATCTTTGCCTGATAGTTGGCATCTTTGATGTCAGTCTTATGGAAGGTTATCTTCTGTACATTCCAGCAACCCCTCCCATTCACTCCGACTGCAAACTCTAATCAGTAGGAAATCTGGATACCACTTCTTTTTTCTTTTTCCTAAAGGTACAGCTATTCAGTTCATATGAAATCCTCCTCTCTTCAGTTAAATCTCTCTGAATCTAGTCATCCCTCAGGGGTTTTACTCATCGAAATGACCACGTTATCACAGCTGCAACTCATCTTAAGAACTATGTCTCAGAAAAACAGTAAGTAGCTAGTGATTCTCTGTACCCTGAACAAAAATAAAACAATGGTTTAAAGCCTAAATCTTATCAGAGCTTCCTCTGAAAATTTTAAGATGTTGGAATGTTAGCTTTTAATCTTTTGGAGCGAACTTTTAAAAATTGGCTTGGATTGAAGGGCAAAATATTTGGGCACATAAGCCATTTACTATCCAAAGATACTATCAGTTCAGGTCAGTTGCTCAGTCATATAGAAGGTATATACTATAGAGGGTATATTTTCAGATTTACATTTTAAATGAATTAAATTATTCTTTGCTAACATGGTAAATCTTTTAAATGTGTTCGCATATTATAAGTGATACTCAGTGTAGGGTTATATGTGATCTTACATATAATTCAGTCGTAAGGCCTATAGATTTTCAATAGTCAATAATGAGCAATTCAAATAAGGAGACAGATCTTAGAAATGATATCTAATCAGCTTTTATAACAGTGCTGGTGCATCGTATCCTTGAGTTTTCATAGATAAAAACTTATAATTGTGAATATCGTGCACCTGAAGCAGTATATGTGTTCAATTTGAAGACTGGTGGGAACCCACTCCAGTACTCTTGCCTGGAAAATCCCATGGTCGGAGGAGCCTGGTAGGCTGCAGCCCATGGGGTCGCAAAGAGTCGGACACAACTGAGCAGCTTCACTACACTACTAATTCCATTGTTTGGCTTAAGAGATACATTCAGTTCAGTTCAGTTCAGTTCAGTTGCTCAGTTGTGTGCGACTCTTTGTAACCCCATGAATTGCAGCATGCCAGGCCTCCCTGTCCATCACTAACTCCCAGAGTTCACTCAAACTCACATCCATCGAGTCAGTGATGCCATCCAGCCATCTGATCCTCTGTCATCCCCTTCTTCTTCTGTCCCCAATCCCTCCCAGCATCAGAGTCTTTTCCAGTGAGTCAACTCTTCCCATGAGGTGGCCAAAGTATTGGAGTTTCAGCTTCAACATCAGTCCTTCCAATGAACGCCCAGGACTGATCTTTAGGATGGACTGCTTGGATCTCCTTGCAATCCAAGGGACTCTCAAGAATCTTCTCCAACACCACAGTTCAAAAGCGTCAATTCTTCAACACTCAGCTTTCTTCACAGTCCAACTCTCACATCCATACATGACCACTGGAAAAACCATAGCCTTGACTAGACCGACCTTTGTTGGCAAAGTAATGTCTCTGCTTTTCAATATGCTATCTAAGTTGGTCATAACTTTTCTTCCAAGGAGTAAGTGTCTTTTAATACATTACCAGTGATTTTATAGCTCCCTGGGGTTTCTACCTTGATCATTTCCTCCTCTCCCCTTTGCACGGTTAGTCCATATCTTAAGCTTTGTAAAAACAGTTATCATATTTTTCTTTGTAGTATGAATTCCTTAAAAATATTTAGTTCTGCTTTTGAATATTATAATATGGAATCATACTGTGTATATGTTTCTATGACTTTCTTTTTGCCCCCCCAATGTTGTTGCTGAGATTCAACTATATTGATACCACTATAATTCATGCATTTTCATGCTACATATTAATTTACTGTGTGAAGGTATTGAGCACAGCATAGTTATCCATTGTGGTACTGGTGAACATTTAGATTGCTCCCAATGTGCTTGGAGTATTCCTCTCTAATAGTGTAAGTAAAATTGTATGTGGCTCCTGGTGTGCATGAACAATGATTTCTTTTGGGTGTACACACTGGAGTGAATTGCTGGATCATGTTGTATGTGCTTGTTCAGCTTTCCATGATAGAACCAAACCACCCTCCAAAGTGGATATAAGAGTGTACATTGTACATTCTCCCTGGCAGATTGTATGGATTCTTGTTCTGCAAACCAACAAACGTGATGGATGTAAAATGAAGTTTACTGTGGTATTAATTGTCCTGTTCATGATTTTCACTGAGTTTGAACCTCTTTTCATTTATTTAGAGGCCTCTTTTTTTTTCTACTTTATATGTAGTGATTTGTCTTATTTCATGAGTTTTTTTTTAATGTATTTCAGATGCAGAACATCTGTCAATGATACATATTGAGAGCGTTTTTTTCTTAGTGTTTTCTTGAATTTTCATTCTCTTTAAGTTGAAAGTGTTAGTTGCTCGGTCATGTCTGACTCTTTGTGACCCCATGGAGTGTAGCCTGCCAGGCTCCTCTGCCCATGGAATTCTCCAGGCAAGAACCCTGAGTGGGTTGCCATTTCCTTTTCCAGGGTATCTTCCCAGTCCGGAAATCAAACCCAAGTTTCCCACGTTGCAGGTTTCTCCCCCGTTGCAAGCAGATTCTTTACTGTCTGAGGGGGATGCCCAAAGTTGATTTGGGTGACAAACATTATTTTTGTATTTTAATGTAGTTGTGCTAGTTTCCTATGACTTCTAAAACAAATGATCACAAACCCAGTGACTTAAAGCAACAGACACATTTATTCTCTTTAAACTTAAAACTCTGGAGGTCAGAAGCATGAAATCAGTTTCACTGGTGCAAAATCAAGGTTTCAGCAGGCCTCGCTCCCTCCAGAGACTTTAGGGGAAAGTTGCTTTCTTTTCCTTTTCCTGCTTCTGGAGTTGTGTTTCTTGGCTCTTGGCCTCTTCCTCCACGTGCAGAGCCAACAGCTTAGCATCTTGTTTCTGTCCTCACAGGGCCTTTTGCTTCTGTTCTGAGATTTCCCTCCACTTCCTTCTTACAAGGAGCCTTGTGATAACAGTTAGGGCCACCCAGATCATCCAAAATAATCTTACCATCTCAAGATCCTTAATTTAATCACATCTGCCAAGTCCCTTTTGTCATATAACAGTTCACAATTTATAGGGATTAAGGTATACTATCTTTGGGGCCCTTTTTTAGCTGACTATAGTAGATAAATCTATGTTTTGCTTTTTTTTTTTTTTTTAAAATTTTGGACTAGATGGGAGTGTGCTATGTTATTGAATCTTCACAGATTAGATTAGCTGAATGATTTGTTAATTAATCTCTTTAGATCACTGTTGATCAGAAAGGAGTGACAAAACAGTTCTGCCCTTTAATGATCAGGGAAAGTTCTTTATCATCTACTTTTTATGCTGAATGTAGGGAAATACATATGTACATACATACATACATACATATATTTGTAAAAAATGTGTATATATATATATGTAAAAATGTGTGTGCATATATATATATAAATGTATCTTTTCCAGTTCCTGGACTCCTGCATAGAAATTAGTAAAGTGTCCAAATCCTGGGGCTGAGTGTCCCCAGTGAGTTCACACTTACTTTTCCATGTAAGTTCTGTTCTGTGACAAAATCTAAGTAAGGAATGAGGAAAGTGATGCAGAGACGTTTTGCAGTCTCTTTGCCTGATAATTCATTAACTTTAAGTTTATAGTAACAAATAAAAGCTTTTGGTTTTGTGTGTCTGAAAATAAGTTAGGATGTCAATGGGCTAACGCACAGGCTACACAGGCTCTACTGCCAATAAAGGAAGAAACTGAAAAGGAGATGCTCTTTGAACCATTGGAGGGGAATGGAGGAGACTCATGCTTGATAAGCATGAAGTAGAAATAGGAGTAGGGTGAGTTGGAGTCAAGAAACAATAAGCACAAAATTGCTTAAATATTTCAGTTTGCATTTTAGTTCATAGTAGAAGTTATTGAGCTTTAAAAATCAGGTGGTTTTCTTTTTTAACAGTTAATGTATTTATCTTTGGCTGCATTGTGTCTTCATTGCTGCATGGGCTTTCTCTCATTGTGGCAAGCAGGGGCTGCTCTCTAGCTGTGGTGCATGGCTGACCATTGCACGAGCTTCTCTTGTTGTGGAGCGTGGGCTCTAGTTTCTCTGCAGCATGTGCGATCTTCCTGAGCCAGGGATCAAACTCATGTACCCTGCGTTGGCAGGCAGATTCTTAACCACTGGACCACCAAGGAAGTCCCATCTGGTGGTTTTCTTAATTTAAATCTCTTTGCTTTAACCATTTGCATTTTGACTTACTCTTTCTTTTGAGACATAAAACTAAGATTTTGTTCTTTTGGCTTCTGTTCTTACTTTGAAGATTATGGGAAGACTTAGAAAAGTACCAGCACAGCACTGCTATAATTGACAAACAAAATACTGATGTCACACCCTTCTAATTGATCTCCAGTGTTCTTATATTGGGGAAAAACATCTGTCTCTTGGTAATAGCTATGCAAAGTGGTAAAGGGGAGACAAGTATGTTATGTAGTTTGTGCTACATAATATTTGATTTTTATATTTGAGTTTTGTGGGGTGAATTTTATGGATGTCGTGATCATAATAAGTGAAGATTGTTAACTTCCGTGATTAGAATATAAAAATAATTCAAGGATGCAAGGATTGTTCAAGCACAAATAAGTAGGGCTACATCAAACTAAAAAAGTCTGCACAGCAAAAGAATCTATCAACAAAATGAAAAGACAATCTATTGAATGGGAGAAAATATTGGCAAGGTATATGATAAAGGGTTAATATCAAAATTATATAAAGAACTCAAACAACTAAATATCAAAAAAAAGTCTGATTAAAAGATAGGTGGAAAATCTGACTAGACATTTTTCCAAAGAAAACATACTGATGGCCACCAGGTGCATGAAGAGATTGTAAACATCATTAGTCATCAGGGAAATGAAAATCAAACCTCACCCCTGTTAGAATCAGTTCAGTTCAATTCAGTCGCTCAGTCATGTCTGACTCTTTGTGACCCCATGAATTGCAGTACTCCAGGCCTCCCTGTCCATCACCAGCTCCCAAAGTTCACTCAAACTCATGTCCATCGAGTCAGTGATGCCATCCAGCCATCTCATCTTCTGTCATCCCCTTCTCCTCCTGCCCTGTTAGAATGGCTACTGTAAAAAAAGATAAGAAAAAATAAATGTTGGTAAGGATGTGGAGGAAAGGAAAGAACTCTGTGCACTATTAATGGGATTATAAATTGGAGCAGACACAGTGGAAAATAGTGGGTAGCTGTGTCAAAAAATTAAAAATACAACTACCTTGTAGTTCAACAATTCCACTTGTGGGTATATATCAAAAGAAAATGAAATCCCTTTCTTGGAAAGTTATCAGCATCCCTGTAAATGCTGTAAATCATTTCAGAGTTATTTAAAATAGTCAAGAAATGGAAATAACCTAAGTGTCCATTGACGGATGAATGAATAAAGATGTGTGCGCACACACATGCACACAGTAGAATACTACTCAGCCATAAAAGAAGCCCAGGTGGCTTAGTGGTAAAGAATCTGCCTGCAATGCAGGAGACGCAAGTTTAGTCCCTGGATTACGAAGATCCTCTGAAGAAGAAAATGGCAACCCACTCCAGTATTCTTGCCTGGGAAATCCCATGGACACAGGAGTCTAGTGGCCTCAGTCCATGGGGTCACAAAAGAGTCAGACATGACTTAGCAACTAAACATAAAAGAAGAATGTCTTACCCTTTATGATAGCCTGGGGTGGAGCTTGAGGGTATTATGCCAAGTGAAAGAAGTCGGACAGAGAAGACAAATACAGTATGATCTCATATGTGGAATCTTCACACACACACACACACACACACACACACACACACACACACACACACACATACACACACACAACATACCTACAGAGAACATATTGGTGGTTATCAGAGGCAGGGGATAGGGCATGGGAGAAGTACAAATTTTTTAAAATGCTTTCTAGTTTTGATCCATCTGTGTATGTGTGTGTCTACTGGGTTAGCAAAAAAGTTCATTTGGGTTTTATTAGCATGCATCTTCATAGCCCCAAACTGTAAAACTGTAAAATTCAGCCATGTTTATTCTCCTTCAGTACTGTATGATGCTTAGTTCACTGTTGGAAAACTCGTAGGAAGATCTTCAAAAACTTACATGAATATGTAAAGGAATGAATCCAGGGTTTATATCGATATATTGGGTTGGTCAAAAAGTTCATCGTCTTATGGAGAAACCCAAATGAACTTTTTGGCTAACCCAATGCTGCTAAGCTAAGTCACTTCAGTCGTGTCCGACTGTGTGCGACCCCATAGATGGTAGCTCACCAGGCTCCCCCATCCCTGGGATTCTCCAGGCAAGAACACTGGAGCGGGTTGCCATTTCCTTCTCCAATACATGAAAGTGAAAAGTGAAAGTGAAGTCGCTCAGTCGTGTCTGACTCTTCGCAACCCCATGGACTGCAGCCTACCAGGCTCCTCCACGCATGGGATTTCCCAGGCAAGAGTACTGGAGTGGGGTGCCACTATACATCTATATAAATCCTGGATTCAGTCTTTTACATATTCATGTTAGTTTTTGAAGATCTTCCTAAGAGTTTTCCAGCAGTGAACTAAGCATCATACAGTATTGAAGAAGAATGAACATGGCTGAATCTTAGTAGTTTTTGGCTAGGGAGGATGCATGCTAATAAAAATTGAAAATTAAAAAAAAGGGAAATGCAACCATAGGTGGCTAAGGATATAGAAGTTAGGGAAAACACAAAAGTATATTCTGAAAATCAACTGACTATATGAAATCTACAATAAAAAATATATATTATTACTTATAAAATATGTGCTATACATTCTTATAGCATTGTGACACTACACACATATACTCACATACCCCTTCTACCTGGAGAGTCCACTGTTAAAACATATACAACCGTATCACTGCTTGTATGAACATATAAAATATAACAAAGCAATATATAAGCTAAAAGTATGTGCTCGATAAAACAGGCATACAAATGTCATCAGAAATGAGATTTGTGACAAGAACAAGAATTTGACAAAAATTATCAAAGCCTACCTAGTTTCTGTGAATAGCCTAAATTTGCTCTAAACTTCCTAGTAGTGAGTGTGAAAAGCAAGACCCCAATGGATTACTAATTCATAATTGTTTATTAGATGAAAGCATGTCAGTTACTTAGTAGAAACTATTTTTTGATCCTTCCTGTGTTTGTAGGGAACTTGGGTAAAAAAATTTTACAATTTTAAGAAGCATTCAGAATAACTTGACCATAAGTATAATGAGTAATTCAAATTATTCCTGCCCTAAAGGTGGGGCCTTAAAGACATGTTTCATATCACTAGTCTGTTTCGATCTTTGCCTATCCTGTTTCATCTTGTGTCATCATATCTGTCATGAACCTAAAGCAGGAGAATAAAGTTGATGTGGAAGAGAAATTAATTTCTAATGATTATTTGAATTATCCAGGAAGGATGGATGATGAGTCTCTTGAACATGTGCTTGATCCACTGGGATTTAAAGCAGTGCATTGGGGTTTGGATGAAACATTCTTCTCCAAAAAGCAAAAAGATATATCAACAAGATTATGCCCTTGGCAAATTCCATGAAATTGCTTTGACTCTGTGGGCTGAAAATGTCAATATTTATTAAATTACACATTGAAATTTATTAAGAATATAATGGCTGAATGTCCTGTAATCCTGTCTACCAATAGCAATATAGTGACAGTTGAGCATTCCCTTCTTTGGTGTAACAGAGCCACTATTGGTTATGAATTAAAACAAAAAACCAAAACCAACAGAACATGGAGAAACTGTCTTGAATCCTAGTAATACTGTCCAGGAATTTTAGTGCAGGTAAATTCCATCCATATGCTCACCTCTGACTTACAGAGACATGTTACTGAATTTTCAAGAATTTCAAAGTCCACTGGATATTTTTTTGGAGCAAAAAAAAAAAAAAAAAGGACTATATATTTAATTAGGGATTGCCTGTGAAATTTGGAGCTTCCACAAGAAAAGCATGAGTTAAGTATTTCACCACAAATATCTCTTTTCCATATGTTTAAAAATACCACAGCAAGAAGAAAATACTATGTGCCAGCAGATTTATACTCCTTATTATCATGATAATTATCATGCAGTTTGCAAGTAAGGGATTCCAGCCTTCCAATTTTTGATCAGAAATAACACACCCATTGTTGAACAAATGCTTTTTTTTTTTTACCAAGTCATAAAAGATAGCACTTCTGATAGACAAACCATTAAGGCCACAAATCAAATGGAATAATTCAATATCTAGCTAGATAAACAGGAGATGAAAAAAGCAACCTGAAGTTTCTGCTAGAAACTTCTCTTTTAAACAAAGAACAAGTGATGGTGTCCACCTGCTCATCTGAGCTTGGTGGGAGGGAAGTAGGGCAGAGGACAGTGGAGACATGATTTTGAGAGTAAGGGACACATAGCCTGGTTCCTAAAAGTTAATATTAAAAAAAGCAAAGACTCACTTTTCTAGAACACATGCTCTCCAGTACCATCTAGTATTTGCATGTTCTTTAACAATGTCTGCTTTAGATAGAGGAGACCTCCTGACCAGCTGACCTGATGTTTTACATCATAAAAAAAAAATTGATTTCATGCATATGATTCATACATCAACCAGAAAGGTTTCCTGTTTTGTGTAAATTTCTAAATAGATTAGTAATAACCTCCGAGCATTACTTTTTTGAATATATATATATTTTAAATTGGAGGGTAATTACTTTACAGTATTGTGATAGTTTTTGCCATACTTCAGCATAAATTGGCCATAGATACATGTGTCCCCTCCCTTTTGATTCCCTCTGCCACCTCCCTCCTCAGCCCATCCCTCTAGGTTGTCACAGAGAATCAGTTTTGGGTTCCCTGCATCATACATCGACAATCCAAGTATAATTTTTGACTTGAAAGAAGGCAGTAAATTGCTCCCCACCATACCTTTATGTGGAATGAAGCCTTAGAACTCCTCAAGAATCAAAGGTTTCAGTGAGGTGTGGTGGGTAATTAATTTTCCCCCCAACATTGTATATGGAGAACGTCAAACATACTAAAAAGCTGAAAGAACTTTATGTTGAACACCATGTACACATCAGCTAGATTCTACCGTTAACCTTTTACTGTTTAGTCACTAAGTCCTATCAGACTCTTGTGAACCCATGGACTGTAGCCCACCAGGCTCCCCTGTCCATGGGATTTCTCAGGAAGAATACTGGAGTGGCTTGCCATGTCCTTCTCCAGGGGATCTTCCTGACTCAGGGATTGAACCCATGTATCCTGCATTGGCAGGCAGATTCTTTACCTCTGAGCCACCAGTTCAGTTCAGTCACTCAGTCATGTCTGACTCTTTGCGACCCCATGAACCTCAGCATGCCAGGCCTCCCTGTCCATAACCAACTTCCGGACCCACACCCATGTTCATTGAGTCTGTGATGCCATCCAACCATCTCATCCTCTGTTGTCCCCTTATCCTCCTGCCCTCAATCTTTCCCAGCATCAGGGTCTTTTCAAATGAGTCAGCTCTTTGCATCAGCTGGCCTAAGTACTGGAGTTTCAGCTTCAACATCAGTCTTACCAGTGAACACCCAGGACTGATCTGCTTTAGGATGGGCTGGTTGGACCTCCTTTCAGTCCAAGGGATTCTCAAGAGTCTTCCCCAACACCACAGTTCAAAAGCGTCAATTCTTTGGTGCTCAGCTTTCTTTATAGTCCAACTCTCACATCCATACATAACCACTGGAAAAACCATAGCCTTGACCAGACGGGCCTTTGTTGACAAACTAATGTCTCTGCTTTTCAATATGCTGTCTAGGTTGGTCATAACTTTCCTTCCAAGGAGTAAGCGTCTTTTAATTTCATGGCTGCACTTACCATCTGCAGTGATCTTGGAGCCAAAAAAATAAAGTCTTCCACTCTTTCCCCATCTATTTGCCATGAAGTGGTGGGACTGTAAGCCATGATCTTTGTTTTCTGAATGTTGAGCTTTAAGCCAACTTTTTCACTCTCCTCTTTCACTGTCATCAAGAGGCTCTTTAGTTCTTCCCTTTCTGCCATAAGGGTGATCAGTTTTCATTCCAATCCCAAAGAAAGGCAATGCTAAAGAATGCTCAAACTACTGCACAATTGCACTCATCTCATAGGCTAGTAAAGTAATGCTTAAAATTCCCCAAGCCAGGCTTCCACAATATATGAACTGTGAAATTCCAAATGTTCAAGCTGGTTTTAGAAAAGGCAGAGAAACCAGAGATCAAATTGCCAACATCCGATGGATCATCGAAAAAGCAAGAGAGTTCCAGAAAAAACATTTATTTCTGCTTTATTGACTATGCCAAAGCCTTTGACTGTATGGATCACAATAAACTGTGGAAAATTCTTCAAGAGATGGGAATACCAGACCACTTGACCTGTCTCTTGAGAAATCTGTATGCAGATCAGGAAGCAAGAGTTAGAACTGGACATGGAACAACAGACTGGTTCCAAATAGGAAAAGGAGTACGTCAAGGCTATGTATTGTCACCCTGCTTATTTAACTTCTATGCAGAGTACATCATGAGAAATGCTGGGCTGGAGGAAGCACAAGCTGGAATCAAGATTGCCAGGAGAAATATCAATAACCTCAGATATGCAGATGACACCACCCTTATGGCATAAAGTGAACATTTTATAATGCTTACTTATGCACATACCATAATATCTCTCCAGTCCTTTATCTGTGCACTAATGTCTCTACATTTTTTGATGCATTTCAATGTAAGTTGCAGATATGGACATACTTCCTTGAAGTAATAATGCATATTACTGAATAGAATTCAGTATTATGTGTTTCCAACTAGGTATCTTTTAAGATTGCTAGTCGAGAGATGGTTGGCTGAATAAAGTAGTTGTAGAGGGAAAAAGGTGCCAAAAATACAAATGGTTGAGATTAGACTAAAAAAGAACAGTTTTATTAAATTAATCATTGCTTTCAGTTATTCTTATCATGCTAAGCACTAATATTTACTATTTGATTTGACCCATACAACAGCCTCATAAATTCATTTTATTACCTTCACATTCTTTGTGAGAAAATGGAGGTTTATAGAGGTTAATCACTTGTCCATAGTATACAGCAAGGCTGGGATTTACATACATGTGTTGGACTTTGACTTGCATTTCTTTTTTCTAAACCAGCATCTTGATATTAGAAAACAAATTGAGGTATTCCCCTGTTTATTTAAAAATATACCTAAAATATATATCATGCTTTCAAAATTACCTGAGAAGAACATTTGTTTTTTTCCAGTTGTTGATATGACACATAGACAAGGTTTTCTACACACTCCTCCTTCATCTTGGAGTGTGTGTGTGTGTGCTAAGTTGCTTTAGTCGTGTCTGTCTCTGCGTGACCCTATGGACTGTAGCCCATCAGACTCCTCTGTCCATGGGGATTCTCCATGCAAGAATACTGGAGTGGGTTGCCATTTCCTCCTCCAGGGAATCCTTCTGACCTAGGGATAGAACTCGTATCTGTTACATCTCCTGCATTGGTAGGTAGGATTTTTACAACTAGCGCCACCTGGGTAGCTTAGGTAAAAAATAATACCACTCTCAATTTGTGCAACCTGTTTTCTTCTGTTCTTTATAGACTGATACCAAAGTATTTGATATTAAATAAAAGCTAATATCTTCTTTCACTGGAATATAGTTGATTTCTGGTATACAGCAGAGTGATTTGAATATATATATATATATATATATATATATATATATATATATACACATACATATTCCTTCCCTCTTTTTTTCCATTATGGTTTATTATAGGATATTGAATATAGTTCATGTGCTGTACCTTGTTGCTGTACCTTTTTGGACCTTGTTGTTTAGAAACCTAGTTCCTACTATTAGTATTGAAACCTGACAGTTGTCTCTTAAAGGGATTATTTCTAGTATAAAATCTATTGTTCAAAATATCTTAATTTTTCTCTCAATTTGTAATATCTTAATTTTTCTTTCAATTATGTGTGCATGCACAAACACAGTAGTTATATCTGCTTTATTTCTTTTTAAAAAATTTTAAATGAATTTATTTATTTTAATTGGAGGTTAATTACTTTATAATAAAGCTGTTTAAACCTGAGGTTGGAATTGAAGAGTTAAATTATTATTATAAACATTACCATCCCTTTTTAGCTATAAATGTTCCTAAGAGAAACACTGCTTATATTAACCTTGGAAAAGTACTTTTTCTTTAGATCATTAAATTTTGTTACCAACATTTCCTTTAGTTGATTCTGAGATTCAAGAGGAGGAGAAACAATGTAATTTCCACTGAGGGAATTCATTTCAGACGTAAGCTTTCTTTCATTGAATTCTAGCAAAGAGATTTCTACCACAGCTTGAAATCTTTTTTTTGTTTTTTTGTTTTTTTAGCCTGGGCAGGAAACTAACCCTTAACATACAAATATATAATTATGATTATTGAGCTAATGTCCTTGAATATGTTATGAATTAAGTTGCCACATAGAGTTATGTCAGTTAAATCTTACCTGAAGAGATGCCATATACAGTTGAATAATCCAAGAACAGCATTTTAAAAATATTTTGGAAAGAATAAATGAGCATGTGTTTTCTGTTGTGTGTTTAGAGAATGTACATTCCTTCGTTCTCAGGTTTGTGCTGTGTTATAACTTATGCCCATGATTTACATACCCTTGCAGATTTATGTGTAATTCTGTAAGTAACTCAGTAGGCTATGGAGTCCTAAGAGAAAGAGTTGCATGTTTTGAAGTAATTAAGATATTCTTGATTTAAAGAAGCGCTCAAGTGTAAGGGGAAGAAACCCAGAAAGATTCCCTTTTCTCTGTCGTTGAGTATGTTAGCCTTGAGAAGAAGACCCTTAAACAACAACAGAATCAGTTTTGAAAAACTTCTTAGTCCTCCCCACCTACCCCCACCCTTCCTTTATAACAACCAAAAATGGAACTTTAAAAGGCTTTTCATGATTCATCTCTCCAACAGCTTGCCTTTCTCCTTTGTCACCAATGTAAGCAGTTCTTTCCAGATCTAATCTTCTGCCAGAAGCCACAAAGTTGGCTTCTTGAAATCTCGGAAGTGCTCGATTCTCAAATAATTAATTGAAAACAAATAAATAAAATGTGTAAGCCTTTAAGGTTCTGTCGATGAGTCATGTTCTTCCAAAATAGTCTGTCAACAGTTGCAGTGTTCCTAATGATAATTGTGAGAGGAATAAATTAACTTCAGGAATTATGCTTCATGTAAATTTTTATTTTAAAGTGCTCTTAGGAATAGGGATGGTTTATTACTTTTGACAGCTTGGTCCGTATGAATAAACAGGGGAGCCATGTTTAGAGGCAGTCTGCTAAATTGGAAGGAGCAATGATTCCGAAGAGGATACTGAGAAAACAAATATAGTGATAGTTATAATGAGACCTAAACACCCTAGGTAGCTATTTTCATTTTATGCACCTCCATCAGATCAAGCTTCTGGAAACACTTAGGTTGTGTCATAAATATTGGATTCAGAGCCCATAATTCTACCCAGTACAATTACCGCCTCCAGTGAGCCCCTGATTACTTATTTTTCCTTTCTTCTCTTTCTTTCTTTTTCTCTCCCCCCTTCCTCCCTGCTGTCCTTCCTTCTTTTCTTTCTCTCTGTATATTTCTTTCTCTCTCCCCTCTTCCTTTCTTCCTTTCCTTCTTTCATGCTTTTTTAATATTTTTAGTACACATCATAGTTCTTGACACTTAATAGTTCAGTTCAACTCAGTCATGTCTGACTCTTTGCGACCCCATAGACCACAGCATGCCAGGCCTCCCTGTCCATCACCAACTTCCAGAGTTTACTCAAACTCATGCCCATTGAATCAGTGATGCCATCCAACCATCTCATCCTCTGTTGTCCCCTTTTCTCCTCCCACCTTCAATCTTTCCCAGCATCAGGGTCTTTTCAAATGAGTCAGCTCTTCACATCAGGTAGCCAAAGTACTGGAGTTTCAGCTTCAACATCATTCCCTCCAATGAACACCCAGGACTGATCTCCTTTAGGTTGGATTGGTTGGATCTCCTTGCAGTCCAAGGGACTCTCAAGAGTCTTCTCCAGCACCACAGTTCAAAAGCATCAATTCTTCGGCACTCAGCTTTCTTTATGGTCCAACTCTCACATCCATACATGACCACTGGAAAAACCATAGCCTTGACTAGACAGACCTTTGTTGGCAAAGTAATGTCTCTGCTTTTGAATATGCTGTCTAGTGTCTTATTGACACTCAATAAGAGCTCAATAAATGTTGGATGTAGTTCTCAATATTAAAAATTGCCTGCAAATGTACTATGTAAATATTGATTGTAACTGTAAAAATTTCCAGGAAAGAACACTTTACATCTAAATATACTACTTATTTTGAAGTATAATTTAAGTGACATTTCTCCTTCTTGGTTATCAGAGCAAATTTTAATGGAATAATTATATATTATAAACACCAGGAAAATATCAATATTTGGAGGGGCTGTGTTTTAGTATTAATATGAATATAAAAAGTTCCTCTTTTTATGATCCTCAAATCATTTCCAGGTCCATATTTTGGCATATGAATTTTTGCCTAGGCCTTTGGTTAGTTGAAAAGTCAGCCTTTTGAGTTTTCTCATATATTTTCTTCACTATCTTCATAAAAGAGCTGGAACTAATTACACTCCTTTGAAAATGTTTGCTTGTGAATTTTCAGCATTTACTAAAACTCGTAGTTTCTCATGGCCAGTTTTTTTTTTTTTACCTATACTCTTATTTGGAAAAATGACAGTTAGCCGAGTTTGACCTCTGATTTTTCAGGTGATATGGCAGTACATCTTTGGAAAAATAGTTGAATCGTTGTTTCTGTTCCTTCTAAGTATTCGTCTTAAAAAGTTTTAAGTCTTCTCTTAAGGTAACTGACACCGTTAACAGAAGTTGTAAAACACTGAAAATGGCACTTCTGCTTTGTTAGAAGTATATCAAATACTGTGTGCTGTAGGTTCATTGCAGTGATTCCTAATGGATGCCTCTGTTTTTATGGGCAGAATGTGATTGTATTGCCATCATCCTCCTCCTTGACCCATGCCAAAGTTCATATATGTATTTCTACTTAAATTCCTTTCCATTTGTTCTCCTGTGATATACCACGACACACCTCATGTCTTTGTGGTTGAGGGTCAGAATTGAAAAATCACCCCAGTTTAGGCGTCAAAAGGAAGGAAAAGGAATCTCATCACATAAAAATATTTTGGTTGCTCAGGATATCATCCAAATCATGGTCCTTTGAACTTATGACCAAACATGAGTACATATAGGAAATGCTTTCCTGGGGCTAGCATGGCAAAAACTGTGGGTGGAAAGTGATTCAGTTTACACTGAGGACTCTTGGATAAGAGACTTCTGCAGCTGGGATTGCTTAGAAGATTTTTGCCATTACTTGAAATCTTTTTTCTCTCTTAATAGTTGGACTTGGTATAATAAAACCTTCAAATGATTTTTAGTTTACTAGTGTTAGTGCAGCAAAGAGGCTGGGAATTATACAAGAGTGCAAAATCAAGAAGGCGGGCTCTAAACCTGAAGTCCCTGGATGATTAAAGGGCTTGGTTTGTCAAGATTTCATCATCATGTTCTGAGTCCTTTTCATCAATGTTGACAAGAGCAAATATCTGAGGAAATTTTTTCTTTTGGCGACAGGGCTGGCAATAAAGATGAATTCATTTGTCCATGAAGTTCTTTCTCTTGCTTTCTGGCCTCATTTTAATAGCTGTTAGGCTAAATACCCTACTATCTTTGAAGAGAAAACATGCATTTTGGGTCTTCTTGGAGATGTGTTGGTTGCCAACCAATAAGATGAATTTGGCAATTAGTGTTTCTGCTGTAAAAGGACACAGTTAAATGTAGAAAACTACAGGGTAGAAAGCCAAGTCAAAGCAATTGAACATCTTGCTTGAATGGTATTTGTTAGCTATGTAACAAAAGCCCTATGACTTCAAGTCTTTTAAAGTTATTTACTCAACTTCTTTATCAGTCACATAATAGAGCATCCAGGATTGAAAAGCATTCCACTTATGGATGAACTGCTGTTTATATTAGGTCTGGTGTAATTTGATATGACCAATTATGTCTTCTAAAAGTTATTTCTCAAAGAACTATGAGTATTTGCAAAGTTAACAGAATTTATTATTAAAGAAATAACTTGATTAATTGCAAGGCTATTAGGAGTTAATTTCTGTAACTTGGTCTATTGACCATTTTTGCCTCATGGAAAATTTTCCTCTAAATATTTGTTTTAGATTGCATAACTTCTCTCTTTTTTTTTAAAGCATTGATTTACCCAGAAGCTATTCCAGTCAGCTTTAAAACCATAGGAGGAAAGAAAAGAGAGGACTATTTGTGAATAACATTTCCCACCATATTCTTACAAAGATAAGTTTTAGGGGGAGAAAATAACCGAAGGAAACTATTGAAAGAAAACTAGTACCGACAGTGAAGACAGAACACCATTCAAGCTATGAAATGAAACCATACGGGAAATTTTCTTCAGACCTCTCCCTAATCAGCTTACATAACTAGTCTGTGCTCTCCAGTCTCTGTTGAAAATAAAACCTGATGCTCATAAGCTGTTCCCAAACCTATGCTTGCTGCTCCAGCAGGTGTGTTTGTTCCCACCTATACTTACTACTGTAATCACATAATTTAATTAAAAGTATATTAACTATTGAAATATAGACCAAAAAATGGTTGCTATTTTTATTAAAAACGTTAAATACTTTTTTTGAAAAACTTGATGAAGGCCAAATGGATTTAGCTTGTATATTGAATTAGATGTCATCATCATCCTAGTGGTGTTCAGTCATATCTGATTCTTTGTGATGCCACAGACTGTAGCCCACCAGGCTCCTGTGTCCATGGGATTCTCTAGGTGAGAATGCTTGAATGGGTTGCCACTTTCCACTCCAGGGGAACTTCCCAACCCAGGGATTGAATGCACCATCTCTTGTGTCTCCTGCATTGGCAGGTGGATTCTTTACCACTGAGCCAGCAGGGAATTCCAAATTAGGTGTAGGTGATATAATTGTGAAATACTTGGAGAACTGTAAAGATCAAATAACCTTGTTGCATTATAGATGTTTAGGTTATCTTCTTTTTAAAGATGACTTGGGATACCAAATAGGAGGCCTATACCTTGTAGTCCTGTCCTTTATAAAAGATTAGTAAATAAGTGTATGAATAAAGAATATTTCAAGTTAAAACCAAATATATATTATATGTACATTGAATTTGGTTAAATGATTTCCTGCTCTACATAACTCAACTGCATTAACTGATTTTGTTGTTGTTGTTAACCAGCTACCAGTCCTGGTCACTTGCATAACAAGATATTTGCTGTATTAAATCCATGGGATCCCCATGGACTGTATAGCCCACCAGGTTCCTCTGTCCATGGGAGTCTCCGAGCAAGAATACTGGAGTGGGTTGCCATGCCCTCCTCCAGTGGATCTTCCCGACTCAGGGATTGAACCTGAGTCTGATGCTTTGCAAGCAGGTTATTTACCATCCAAGCCACCAGGGAAACCTGTAATAAATCTAAGCCTAACCAAATCTAACTCTGAGATTAGTCTTTTCCAGTTATGTATAAAGTGGCACAATGAAGCAGCTTGCAAAAAATAAATACATATAGTGTATCTTTATTTGTATCTTTTTAAAACATTAAGATGCATCCCTTTTATTACTCATAGCATCTCTTCTCAAATTCCCCAAACTCTACCCACATTATTGGCTTAATCAGTTGACTAAGAAACTCAAGAGAAGTGACCTGGTAAATATATACTTTTAACAAGCTCTCCAAATGACTTTTTTTTTTTTTCTGCAAAGTATGGAAAGCACAACATTATTACTCCTTGTTGCTCTGAGTGTTATGACTACATAACTGATCATTTAGCTGGAAAACAAAAAATATTTTGTTAAAGTCCAATAAATTGTCCAACTGATGCAAAGAGCTGACTCATTGGAAAAGACCCTGATGCTGGGAAAGATTGAGGGCAGGAATAGAAGGGGATGACGACAGAGGATGAGATGGTTGGATGGCATTACTGACTCAATGGACATGGGTTTGGGTGGACTCTGTGAGTTGGTGATGGACAGGGAGGCCTGGCGTGCTGCGGTTCATGGGGTCTCAAAGAGTCAGACAGGACTGAGCGACTGAACTGAATGACTAAATTTATACATTGCACGTGTGTTATTTTTTCCTGTGTGTTAATTGCTTAGTCATGTCTGATTCTTTGTGATCCCATGGACTGTAGCCTGCCAGACTCCTCTGTCCATTCAATTTTCCAGGCAAGAATACTGGAGTGAGTAGCCATTCCCTTCTCCAGAGGCTCTTCCCGAGTGAGGGATCAAACCCAGGTCTCTGACATTGCAGGCAGTTATTTACTGTCTGAGCCACGAGGGAAGCTCTAAAATATCCTGATATAGAAGAGTATTTCTAACCCATACAGAAGCACAAATCCTTTTGTTTCAAGATGACAGGACAACCATGCCATAGAGAAATTCCCTCTTCTTATAGGTCTATATTTTCTGAAACGAGCAGATCATGCTTTACTTTGGAGAATATGGGAAAGAAAAAAGCAAGTACAAGTTAAGGATGAGAAAACTGAGTTTTAGATTTTAGTTTTAGAAGCAGATTCTGACACTCAGAGTTGAAAAATGCAAAATATTAGAACTCAATTATACATACTCAAGCTGGCCTGGATATTACTCACATTAAAATAAAATAATTGTTTATCAGAGAACAAAATGGGAGCTAAGTGAGTATTTCAGAGATAAGCACTTTTCAACTTTCTTTGTAAAAGAAGAAGCTGGTCTTTACATTGAAGAATCTATATAAAAGCCATATGGAGCTGTATCTAATAAATATCCATTTAATCAAATGTCACTTTTTTTTTTTAATGTTTTGTCATTTGATGCAGAGAACGTACTTTTATTTCTTCAACAGCTGCTCTTTTTAAATGGGTGCAGCTGTACTACAGTTTAATTGGCAACAATTGCTTAATTTT
The DNA here is from genome assembly GCF_023091745.1 of Budorcas taxicolor. Lineage (NCBI taxonomy): Eukaryota > Metazoa > Chordata > Mammalia > Artiodactyla > Bovidae > Budorcas > Budorcas taxicolor. The sequence goes on along the minus strand of NC_068914.1, from coordinate 132,953,236 downwards.
TAGTCGGTTGCTTCCAGTCTTTCAAAAGCGATATTTCTGTGGAAGGGAAAGGCTTGATTTCTTTTTCCTAGAAAGTGCAAAGTATGATATGAAGTAGAAATTAGGCAAACAAAAGTTTTTGCTTGATTTTTTTTTTTTTAAAGCATGAGTGATATGTCCTATCTTTCTGGCCTAACCATCCTTTTCATATTACATTGATGAAAAGATTTGATGCCCAGACAAGAGTCTGTTATCTCAAATCTCCCAAAACACTGAAAGCGAGAGCAGATTCTGACAAATGACTTGAAAATGAGAAAAAATGATACCCATTCATTTTAAAATAGTATTTGCTTTGAGTGTTAACCAGCATCATATATTTATGGTTTAAATTAAAACTTGGACTTTTCAATACATAGGAATACTTTTATCTTAATGTGTTCAATTAAATTAAAATGTAAAAATTTGTGTTGTCCTCTTCTATCTCTGTGTATTTTATTCTGTTTCTCCTATATCATTTAAAAATCTACTTTCTGGCTTAGTTGCTATGGATAATTTATCCTTTTCCATGCTTTAAAATTCAATCTCCTTTAAACTAAAAACAAACAAACAAACAAACAAACAAAAACTAGAGGAATGATAAACATCTAAGATTTATCTCAGTTTTGGGGGAATTCACTGGCCCAGTGGTTAAGACTTCTTCCAATGCAGGGGGTGCAAGTTCAATCTCTGGTTGGGGAGCTATGATCCTACATACCTCCTGGCACCAAAATGCAAAAATATAAAACAGAAGCAATGATGTAACAAATTCAGTAAAGACTTAAAAACACAAAACAAAAAAAAATAACTCAAATTTTTTTTCTTAGCTTCAACATCTTTTATTTCTCAGAGCTTTTCATCCTGTGAATAGAACTGTGAATGCATAGGTGTAGCGGTAGCCTTAATTTCTTAAACCTTGATCGAAAAAGGATGTAACACTCTTAATCTTTCATGTACGTCTTGTCTAGAGAGCTCTGAATGTTGAGGTTTGTTGAATAAAACCTCCTAGACTGTTTCTTTACTATTCACATACCCATTTGACTCACTGTTTAGCTATGAGGTGTTCTTTATTAAAGTTATGCTTTCTATATGACGTATTTTCAAAGATCTTCTTGTGTGTGTTGCTGCTGCTGCTGCTAAGTCACTTCAGTTGTGTCCAACTCTGTGCGACCCCATGGACAGCAGCCCACTAGGCTCCTCTGTCTATGGGATTCTCCAGGCAAGAATACTGAAGTGGCTTGCCATTTCCTTCTCCAGTGTGTGTGTGTTAGAATCTTGTTAAATGTTACCTAGGTAATTCTTAATTTCTTTGTGTAGTTGATAATGCAGACAGAATACTATAATAGATGTGAATTTATATTTCCCCATTTCCTTTTAGTTATTGAGTTACTACCCAGATTTAAAGCTAGCAAAGAGCTAGTTACTGTGATTCCCTTGAAACTTCTCATTTCTCAAAGGTATTTTATGCTTAATAGTTATACTGTGCTGTATTGACATAATATCTAACTCAGTAGCGAAGTCTCTTCTTATTTTTATTAATATATAATATCTTCTTTAATATTTTAATTTTTGTTTATAAAACACTAAGTTAGTTATAGTAAACTGAAGTAGATACAGATGTGTGTGTGTGTGTGTGTGTGTTCTTTCACATCTGACTCTTTGCGACCCCGTGGACTGTAGCCCATGAGTCTCCTCTGTCCATTGGATTTCCCAGGCAAGAGTACTGGAGCAGATTGCCATTTCCCTCTTCAGGGAATCTTTCCTATCTAGGGATCAAACCCAGTCTCTGTCTCTTGCATTGGCAGGGGGATTCTTTACCACCACACCACTTGGGAAGCCCAGCTATGACTCTATATGTTTTCCCCAAATCAATGACACTTTTATTTATAGTTTCCAGTCTTTGTGGGTAAGGGAAAATGTGATTTTTTGTTTATTTCTGATCTTTGCAAGAAAGGGGTTTCTCAATAGAAATCACCATACTTGTTCTTTCTCATTTTAATGTTGATATCTGTTAATGGATAATGAGCACCATTAAATTTAATAAACATTTCAGAAAACTTTTAATTTACTTTTGTTTTAACTCTCTGCCTTGTCTTTAACCATTCTTTATTTCATTGTCCCAATTTTGTTTTCTTATGATACCTAAGCTAAAATATAAATTTTGAAATGTTCTTAATATTTAAAAGTGTGGTAGTAAATGTGAAACAATTGGCATTAATGAACATCATTAATAATAATAATTGATGGTACCAACTTACAACCAGTCAGTTGTAAGTTGTGTTTAAAAAAAGTACTGTTTATTCAAAGATATTTGCTCTCTTTTCCGTGTGTGTGTGTGTGTGTGTGTGTGTGTGTGTGTGTGTGTGTGTTGGTAGAGGTTGATCTGGGAAGAAAGGCCTGAATCTTCAGAAAATCTCTTGCTCAGTCATTATTAGTGTGCTTAAGCAATAGCAAGTGAAAGTGTTAGTCACTCAGTAGTGTCTGACTCTTTGTGACCCCATGGACTGTAGCCCATCAAGCTCCTCTGTCCATAGAATTCTCCAGACAGGAGTACTGGAATGGGTTGCCATTCCCTTCTTCAGGGGATCTTCTCAACCCAGGGACCAAACCCGGGACTCCTGCACCGTAGACAGATTCTTTACCGTCTGAACTATTAGGGAAGCCCTTCAAGCAATAGCAAAAAATCATCATATTCTATTGAGATCATACTTACTCTTTAGTGGCTCAGATGGCAAAGAATCAGCCCACAATGCAGGAAACACAGGTTCAATTCCTGGGTCGGAAAGATGGCCTGGAGAAGGGAATATCGACCTACTCCACTATTCTTGCCAGGGAAATTCCATGGCCAGAGGAGCCTGGCGGGCTACGGACAGGCTGACAAGGAGGGCCTGGCATGCTGCAGTCCATGGGGTCGCCAAGAGTTGGACACCACTTGGTGAATGAACAAACAAATTGAGATCATAAGAAGCATGTGAAATTAGACAAATGTCAGTTCTTGTATTCGTTTCCTGGGACTCTGTAACAAAGTACCACAGATTGAATGGCTTAAACAGCAGAAAGCTATCGTCTCTCAGTTCTGCAAGATAGAATATTTTTAATTAATATTTTTAATTGAAAGATGATTGCTTTAAAATATTGTCTTGGTCTCTGCCATACATTAGGGGCTTCCCTGGTGGCTCAGACGGTAAAGTGTCTGCCTGCAATGCGGGAGACCTGAGTTCAATCCCTGGATCGGGAAGATCCTCTGGAGAAGGAAATAGGAACCCACTCCAGTATTCTTGCCTGGAAAATCCCATGGATAGGGCCTGGTAGGCTACAGTCCATGGGGTTGCAAAGAGCCGGACATGGCTGAGTGACTTCATTTCACTTCTGTCATACATTAACATGAGTCAGCCATAGGTATATATATGTCCCTTCCCTCTTGAACCTCCCACCCTTCTAGGTTGTCACAGAGCACCTGATTTGAGCTCCCTGCATCATACAACAAATTTCCACTGGCTGTCTATTTTACATATGGTAATGTATATGTTTCCACGCTGCTCTCTCAATTCATCCCACCCTCTCCTTCCACCACTAGTGTCTGCAGGACTGGTCCCTTGGAAGAATTTTGAAGGCAGAGACTGTTCTATGTCTGCCTCCTAGGTTTTTGTGGTCTCAGGCATCCCTTGAATTGTAGGCAGTGGTCTGCTTATGTTTTCACATCACCTTCAATCTGTGTGTCTGTTCCTGAGTCCAGATTTTTTCTATGTGTAAGGATGCAGTCACATTGGATTCTGCATGATGTGTGTTCAGTTGCTCAGTTGTGTCTGACTCTTTGTGACCCCATGGATTGCAGCCTGCCAGGCTCCTCTGTCCATGGAATTTTCCAGGCAAGAATCCTGAAGTGGGTAGCCATTTCCTTCTCCAGGGAATCTTCCCAACCCAAGGATCAAACCCACGTATCCTGGCTCTCCTTCTTTGGCAGACATGTTCTTTACCACTGAGTCACCTAGGGCCCACCATAATGATCTCATCTTGACTTTATCATCTGCAAAGACCCTATTTCCAAATAAGATCACATTCACACTGCTGGGATTAGGACTTCAGTATCTTTTAGGGGGACAGGATGGGCCCAATTTAAGCCATAATAGTTTTTGAATTCGGAGAAGGCAATAGCACCCCACTCCAGTACTATTGCCTGGAAAATCCCATGGACGGAGGAGTCTGGTAGGCTGCAGTCTATGGGGTTGCTGAGAGTTGAACACGACTCAGTGACTTCACTTTCACTTCTCACTTTCATACATTGGAGAAGAAAATGGCAACCCACTCCAATTTTCTTGCCTGGAGAATCCCAGGGACGGCAGAGCCTGGTGGGCTGCCGTCTATGGGGTCGCACAGAGTCGGACACGACTGAAGCGACTTAGCAGTAGCAGCAGCAGTTCTTGAATTATTACTTTGCTCCTTTGTGATAAAGTTTTAATATTCTGAATGCATTCTACTTCTGTTATGAGTGCTCAGAGTGAGACGAAAATCCACTCGAATGTATTGACTTATTTAGTGAAAAAACGGGTTGAAGTTTCATGATGATTAAAAAATGAAGTTTCCTATTTGTTCATGCATGTGCTGATATTGATATTTTATGAAAACTACTGAACTATAAGGATTTGCTTTTCTGCCTTTGCTATGAAATCTGTGTCTTCAGAATCTATTATATTTATTTTCCTTGGTAGGCTTTTTTTTAAAAAAAATTTTACCATTAAGAATTATTGCTCATTACTATACTCATTTCAGGGCTTCCCGGGTGGCTTAGTGGTAAAGAATCTGCCTGCAGTGCAAGAGATTCAGGTTCGATCCCTGGGTGGGGAAGATCCCCTGGAGGAGGAAATGGCAACCCACTCCAGTATTCTTGCCTGGAAAATCCCATAAACAGAGGAGCTTGGCAGGCTACAGTCCATAGTGTCACAAAGGGTCAGACATGACTGAGGCGACTTAGCGTGCATGCATCCTAATTTCAGTACATTTGTCTCTTTCATAATATGGCAGGCTATGGAGTGCAAAGATTTCTTTTTTTTCTGGGTTAGCAAGAAATAAATTTTGATGAGCACTCTGAAACAACTGAAGCAGCTGTGGCCTGAACAACCAGATGAAGGACTTCATCCCACTAATACCTAGATACTCCTGGTTGTGGTTCTTATTGGTATTTCATCATTTCTCTAAATAAAATCCAAGGTATATTTGTTTTTTTTTTTTAAATATCACAACTCTAAATTCTAATTTTACCCAGTTTCTGTCAAGCCTTTAAAGTACATTTTCCCTGATATTTATATTGATATAATGATATGTATTTACTGGGATTAGCAATTCTAGGTTCCTGGTACATATGTATCTCCTATTTTTAAAAGTGAAAATATGATCATATAGTGTTTTAGGAACTGGCTGCTTTTGAGGGGTCACCTAATCACAGATATTAAAAGCATGTTTGTTTGAGATCAAGCTGTAGGTGTAGAAACTCTCAGAGGATTATTTTAGGTTTTAGGATGTTTATGTTTTTTTTTTAATAATATCTTTTCTGATTGTTGAAGTCATCCATGCTTATTAAACAAATTTTGGAAAATGCAGAAAAGTATATTGGGGAAAGTACTTGCAATTCAGCCATCATGTAGTTGCTCTTAAATATTACTGGTGATGTACATGTCTGTTAATGTGAGCACACATGCCTATGTATAGATTTAAAGGATTTTTTTTATAAAAAATATGTCATGACTCACACAAATATAAAATGAATACCTGCCAAATATTTCATTTATCTGATTAAGGAGGGAACAGATAAGATATGGCAACTGATTTGTAGGAGAAGTCAAAGTGTCCCACATTCATTGTCAGATAAAGTATGATGGAATCAATTTTTTCAAAATGGAAAACTGATCACTGTCTATAGGGCAAGAATCATTCCAATGGGCAGAGCATGCATTTCTTTTAGGATCAGTGTTCGGACAGTAACTTGCACGGTTATCAGTTTTCTATTACTTAGGATTTTATAATGTGGCTTCAAGACAATGAAAGCCAGAGGTATCCAGATGTGTGAGCTGAGCTGGTCACGAACCACTCATTTATTTTGTTTTGCTTGGTTTTCCCCCCTCCATTTCATAGTGTTTCACAATTTTTCCATGCAGCTTGTGTTAGTATTTATTTTCATCAATTGGAATGACTGTTTTTGCATTTTTCCATTTTTTCAGCTGATGTAATTGACAGTCAACCATGTGTATTTTTCTTCCTATTGACATCACAATTGTCCACATAGTTACCAATGAGCATTATGAAATGCATAAACACAAAAACAAGGAAACAAAAGGAAATCAAAACCAGTCTTCCCCTTCCATCCCTTTCTTTACTCTGGGAGAGGACACTATATCCCTTCTTCACTGTCTTGTATCCCAGGCACCCTTAGTTTCTGTATGCACTTTTCCTCCACTCTCCAAACACACAGCCATCCTGATTAGTCCAATCCTGACTCTGAAGTTTGCAGTTTTTCTTGCTTCGATTGATGAGACTAGCCATACCATCTGAGCAATGCATGCAACAATGTTCATTGTCTGTGAACAAGAATTCTTAGCATTTACCTTTATAGCTTATATTTCACTGCAGTTATAGAGCTTTGCCAAAGTAGCGTAATCTTCAAAAAATTTTCAGAATTCATCTCTGTTTTTATTCCCATGAGACAATTCTCTCTTTTTAGAGGAACTGGCTATTCAATGCCAGAAGTAACATTCTCAGTATTTAATCATATTATTTTGTCTGAAGTGTCCAGGGTCAAACTGATATTTTATATTTTAGTAGCCACTTTTAGCTAAAAATTCTTCAGGAGCTAATCAACTCTTTGGGAATTTCTGATGAATACAGTATTCCAAATTCATTTACACATTCTAAATTTTTTTTACACATTCTGAATTTAATCATGGCTATCTAAAAGTGAACTCATTTTTAGGAGAGAGCGCTCATTTAGGGGAGGGAGAGGGATGGACTGGTAGTTTGGGGTTAGTAGATGCAGCCTGGGGCTTCCAGTTCAGTTCAGTTCAGTTCAGTAGCTCAGTTGTGTCTGACTCTTTGCGACCCCATGAATCGCAGCACGCCAGGCCTCCCTGTTCATCACCATCTCCCGGAGTTAGGTGATGCTAATTTCGAAGAATCTGTCTGCCAATGCAAGAGACTCAGAAAACAAGGGATTGATCCTGAGTCGGGAAGAGTCCTTGGAGGAGGAAATGGCAACCCACTCCAGTAATCTTGCCTGGAGAATTCCATGGACTCGGGAGCCTGGTGGGCTACAGTCCATAGGGTTTCAAAGAGTCGGATACAATTGAGCACATCCTACAAATGCAAGCTATTACATTTGGAATAGATAAACAGCTAGGTCCTACTGTATATAGAACTGTGAACTATATCCAGTCTCCTGGGATAAATGAAAAAGAATATATAAAGTGAATGTATGTATATATATATATAACTGAGTTACTTTGTTACAAGCAGAAATTAGCACAACATTGTAAATCAACTATGATTTAATAAAAAATGAACTCACTGCCTGTTTCCTTTTAAGTGTAATTTTTTATTAACAATTATTTTCTTGGTCGTTTTTTCCTTCATTAATGCCTTTTGTATTTTATTTTCATTTTAGTGCATAGGCAAGAGAAGAGAAAAACAGATTCCTTTTTGTCTTTTCTAGCAGTTAATACTAAATTATTAATGGGAATCCCCTACTTAACTTTTCGTTTGGCTGTGATCTATAGTCAGAGTAACATAGCTACTGAGCTTAGCAATCAGCCCCTGAAAATATGAGCAGACCTTGAGGTGGACATGAAAAAGATGGTTGTCCCTGTGCCAGGACATTATTACCATTTTTTTTTTCCTGACAGCAGGTTTTATCTTTATTAGTTTTTTTGGGTACATATATAGAAATACATGAGAGTTAAAGGAGCAGTGTGGACAAAGAATGTTGCCTGCCATCAGCCACTGCAGCATCCAGGACAGTGTACCCTAAAGGGAATTCAGGATGGAAAAAAATAGGATACTGACCCTAGACAGTTAAGATATATATCAAAGGAATAATTTCAGTAAACCCAGACTCTTGAATTTTCCTACACATTGAAAAGCACTAAAATCATCAACTTGAGATGTCTGCTGTGATAAGCAATAACTTTTTGATTTTTTTTTTTTTACAGCAAAAACTCCTATAAATGCTGGCTGCTCCCTTACCTCTTTTGAATAGTTCCTCAGAGCAATCTGAGATGCAGTCTCTCACTTATTGTCATTTTTGATTGAAAAAAAATGTATTAAGTATAAGTAAATGTCTATAGCCATGAAAATAAGACAAATGAACCATTTGCTATAACTAACATATATTGCATATAATTGTAAGAATGTAAAGTTAATGTGTAGCTCTCTATCAGTCTCTACAGAGAAGGGGAAATAATTCATGCCTAGGTATATTAATGTTTAACTGAATTGTTTTATACACAATTGTATGTGATCTTGAGTTACAGCATTTATGTAAGATTTATAGTTTAATTCCAAGTTACCTATAGCCAGCACAGCTTTTATTCTAGTGAGAAAAAGTCTGAGAGTAATGTTCACTGATTTAGATTTTGATGACAGATGGGTCTTAGGGCAGAATAACGTCCACAGCTTGGAGACATTGATTGTTAACATTTACGCTCTAATAATGAATGACCTGGATTTTTTCCAAGTTTGAGGTCTTGACGTCATGGAGGCTAAAGGATTAGGGGCTGTGGCATATTTCCCGCTGCAGTCATTCATTACTAAATCCCTGGTAGGAGAGTTGGATTTGAATGACATCTGGAGGTTTCATGTACCTAGATGTGGGGGGCTTCTGGATTTACATTTTTTCTGTTAAGCTAAATTTGCCTTTTAGGAATTATCACAAGTGCAACTGATGGATTTCACATTTCACATTAAGAAGGGCTGAAAGATGGGAAGAATTGAAGGAGAAATATTGGTCTTTTATGATGTCTTTAATTGAATAGAATTAGTTAATTTGATGTTAGGTGATATCAAGCATTGCTTGAGCTCCATAGATTTCAGGAAGACATATTTGTTATTATGATTTAAACATGAAGATTGAATTTTTTTAATGTATCAGAATATAGCAGTTATCTTTTAACGTTCAGAAAGGAAGTATTCCGAAGTGTCTAGCAATGGGGCAAAACTGTTAATAATTGAATCCCATTTTCTTTCTAAAGCCCTTTGTTCTGCAGGAAACTCTCCATGAGCTTTGAAAAAGTGATGTGAGAATGTTGCATTTGTAGCATGTAAGAGGGACATAGAAGACTTCTCTGCATTGTGACTAAGTAGAGAGGTGCGTGTGTACATTGAGCTTGAAATGTGACTTTAGACTCCAGTTCTCTATAAAATATTGTTTATATAGTCTGATCATACAGGTGTGATGAAATCTGAAGCATGCTTACTCTATTATACATTAATAATGCCCCAAAGGAAGCTATAAGATTCCATCATTATTAAATTCTGGAGTATTAAAAGTGTAATATTAAATGTTTCTCTTTTTTGCTTCTCATCTCATCAGAAAAGCCAGTTATCAGCATCTCTTTGACACATTACCAAATGTGAGAAATAATAATGTTCTATTTTCCTATTCAAGAATTTTTTTTTTGCAACCCTAGAGTAACAGTGCATAGCGTATTGTCCAGACCTCTACGCTAGAGAACGATTTTCCATAATATTATAAAAAAGCCTGTAGTCAAAATTTTAACTTTGAAGTGGGTATCCATCCTTGGAGGGTTACTCTACAGGTATACCAGATTTCTTTAAGTAATAGTCAGTAGGCAGACGCTTTACCGTCTGAGCCACCAGGGAAGACTAGTCAGTAGTAATAAGCGGTATTAAATCCTTTTGTCATCTCATTAGTGGTTATTATATAACACTCTATTGCATATTTATTGGAAAAATATAAAGTAAAATTTAAATATTGTAGAACTATGAAGTAGAGAAGTTTATGCTCCCCTGTAATCCTACTTCCCAGATAAAACTCCTGTCAATATTTTAGTGCGCAATCTTTTAATACTACAAAAGACACACATACTGCCTTACTGAGGACGCAGGATTGCACGGTGGATAGAGGTGGAGCACAGATTCTGGAATAAAATTGCCTGAATTTGAATCCTGTCTGACCCCCTGGAAAATAAAATGGTAACCCAGTCTGATATTCTTGCCTGGGAAATCCTGTGGACAGAGGAGTCTGGCGGGCTACAGTCCATGGGGTTGCAAAGAATCAGACACAACTGAGTGACTAACACTCACTTCTCCTACTCTGTGAGCCAGGGGTCCGGCAGGAAAGACCCAGTCAAAGTGACTGAAGACTGTGAGGAAGCGACTAGTTATAGAGATGTGAAGGGAAACAAGGAATGGTGAGGCAGCCTGGGTCAGTGGAAGGGGAATGCCCTACCGCACCCCCTACCCTACCTCCACTCCCCTGGGCCAGAAAGTGCAGGGAGAGAGGAAGCTCTTATTGTAATTCAGTGACAGTAGTAGCTGTAGGAAAGGAGTTACAGAGCAGAAACTGTGGTCTCAAGGAGAGGAGAGCAGACCCTGTTGGATCACGACATGGCAGTGAGTGGAAGAAGGGAAGGCACTGGAGGTGGGTGTGAAGCTCCCGCTTCTACCACCTTTCTCCACCTCACCTTTGAGGGTCACTCTCATCGGCTAAATCCATAGACTCAGGAGTCGAAGCATAGCCATGGGTAGAAATCAGCTTCTTTTTTTTCTTCTTTTAAATCTTTGTTGCATTTGTTACAATATTGCCTTTGTTTTATGTGTTTTGATTTTTTGCCTGCAAGGTATGTGGGATCTCAGCTCCCTGGCTAGGGATCCAACCTACACCCCCTTCACTGGAAGGTAAAGTCTTAACCGCTGGACTGCCAGGGAAGTCCCTAAAATCAGAGGAGGAAGATGAGATGGGAATGAGGGGCAGATGGAGTATTACAGACAGAAGTACTTACTAACTGTATGACTTGAGAAGAAGTATTTGCAGGATACTTTGCTTCAGTTTCCTTATCAGTTCAATGGGGAAAATAATAGAACCAATAATTCAGGGTTATTATGAGAGATAAATGAGTTATTATGAATGAAATGTATTGATGAGTACTCCCTGGGTAGACATGGGTTAAGCAAGAATTATTAATTGTACCATCATTACTTTATGAATTCATTTTACATGGACTATTCAGAAAAATTGATTTTTTGCTTTAGCAGTATGTCTTGATCATCTCTCTCTGTATGTGTATATAAATATACATACATGAAGACAATACATATACATTATACATGCATATACATAAATGACCATACATAAAATACAGCCACTTCTCTCTCTATACACACATACACTCACTTTCACTCACACACTCCTGAACTCTACTTATGGTTTGCTTCAGAGTATTCCGTGGTATGACCATACACCATTTGTTGCTGTTGTTTAGTCACACAGCCGTGTCTGATTCTCTGCAACCCCGTGGACTGCAGCACACCAGGCTTCCCTGTCCTTCATCATCTCCCGAAGTTGGCTCAAACTCATGTCCATTGAGTCGGTGCCATCCAACCATCTCATCTGTCGCCCTCTTCTTCTGACTATACCATGATATGTATCAATTGTGCTGTTTTGATGGAGATTTGGACAATTTTGTTATTTCACTATTATGCGTATAATACTATAGGAGCATTTCACCTTTTAACTGCTAATTTTAGATTCAAAAGAAGCAAGTGTGTTTTGTGCAATTGGACCATCTACATAAAATCATCTTCAGGCCACTCTGATGAGAAGGAATGTGAATGAGTGACATGAGTACAGCTGTTCCGGAAGTGGCTGAAGCCTTTCATTTTCCTAGGTCCTCACCACATTCAGCTCTATAGAGAAAGAAAAGCCTTATAGCTTTTCATGACCTGTAACTTTTCTGAAGAATGACTTTTTAAATATTATTTTCTTGATAGTATAATACACTATAGTGCACTCAGGCCTCATATATTTTATCAAAATGTTGATAATTGTGTACACAAATTCAAAGGCAAATTTTAAATTTTGTTGATTTCACTGGATTTAGGTCAGAGAAACACAATTGTGGGTGGCAGCCTGGAATTTAATGCTGTGTATATCCATTTTCAATGCAATAATATGTCTTATGACCGTGATATACACACACACACTCTCTATATATGTATATATACATGCACACACACACTATATATATATATATATATATATATATATATATATATTTAGAGAGAGAGAGTTTTGACCTAGAACTTTTTTATCCTTACATCATAAATAAACGTTCCCTTTACAATGGAGTACATTTTCTAAAATTTAGTTAACCAAGTATGAAGAAAAAGTGACATTTATTTACTTTTCTGCTTCTAAGTGGATAGCAGTACATATCATTCTGCATCACAGTCCTCAAGAATATTTTGCCCTGTAGTGGAAAATTTAAAATGAGAAAAAATCTTTTCCACTCAGTGTTTATTAAGGATGAACTGAAGATAATTAGAACAAATGAGATTATAAACAGCTCTGCATAAAATGTGTGTTTTAGTGGCTCTGGTGCCAAGCTGTCTTCAATACAGTCCCACTCAGTTTCATCACGTAAGTGATTTAGGATGCATGAGATTGTTGTAAATAAACAAATTGTACAGTATGTATTTATTCAGATACATCTTTGGTCTAAAATATTCAACGTGAGAAAAATGGACAGAGGAGAATGTTTGATGAATTTCCAGGCTGTATCTTTTGCCCTAACTCTGCCTGATAGAAAATGTTTGCATGCTCAGTTGTTCAGTCATGCCTGATTCTTTTTGACCCCATGGACTGTAGCCTGACAGGCTCCTCTGTTCATGGGATCCTCCAAGCAAGAATATTGGAGTGGGTTGCCATGCCCTCCCCCATGGGATCTTCATGACCCAGGGATTGAACCGGCATCTCTGGCATCTCCTGTATTAGCAGGCAGAATTTTTACTGACTGTGCCACCTACTCCACGCTTACATGAGATTCTGCTCTCCTCTCCCTGCCTTCCTGCCCGTTTGCAGCTCTTCTGTGGTCTTTAACACATACTCTGATAGTCTGTGTCTCTGGATTCAGATTTGAACCTTTACTTTCCTTTTTAAAATTGTTTTTTAATTTTGGTAAAAGTCACATAAAACATACTATTCTAACCATTTTTAACTCTATACTTCAGTGGCACTATACATCCACACTGTGTAACTCTCACCATCATCCATCTCCTTGAAAGGAGATGGCACGATCTGTTTGTAGGATATATATTAAGTTAACCTTAAAAATGCATTCCAATATACATTGCTTTGATTTCACTTATATGAGGTACTTAGAATAGTCAAATTCATACAGTCAGAAAGTACATTGGTAGATGCTTGGACCAGGAGATGCAGTGGTAGGGAGTGTGGATAAAGAGTCAGACTTGAACCTTTATCCCTAGAATCTAGCATAATATCCAGCCAAACTTTAAATACTTTTGGATTTTAGATTACTTCCCTTTGTAACCACAAGCCCAGTGATTAGAAAGTTAGGGTAATACAGAGATGTAAAAGAAAAAAATCATTATAATCTTATGACTCTGAGATAATTAATGTTTTATGTACCTTCAATCATTTGTTGTATTTAGCATGGAGGTGCAACAGTACAGAATGTTTAATTTTGAATATTCCTTTTAAGTCTATTTCACAAGCTCTTTTTTCAGGCATTAAGTGTTCAAAAGCATCTTTGATGGCCATGTGCCAGTTTACTCTACGGCTGTGATATAACTTACTCTTTTAGACATTTTGTGTTGTTACCTAATTTTCCCTATTACAAATAATAGTAAGATTTTTTTTTAACAATCTTAAGTTGTAGATCTTTTTATAAAAATATTCCTAGAAGTGAAATTATTAAGCCAAATGGTATGAACATTTTAAAACTTTCCATACATATTGCCAGATTGCTTTTCAAGAATGTTGTACCAATTTACACTCCCACGAGAAGTGTAGGAGAGTGCCTGCTAAGTTTTTAATTGGATTTCTTGGCTAAGAAACCAAATGGACAACATTTATCTGATCATTAAAACAAAAATGAGAGCATAACTCTTTAGGCATTTCACTGTCAAGATGAAAATGTTGGTCTGTTGGGTTTCTGTTATGCATTGAAGGAATTCTGCATGTTAAACTATATTGCTTTTATCCTCATTCATCAGACTACAAGAATAGCTTGAATTTGATTAATATTTTGCTGCTGTTTGTCACTCTTGATGTCTGTAAAAATCAACAGAGGTTAAAAAATACTGTGCCAGGGTTCTGACCCCTTTCCTTGGGATTGGAGTTGGTGGTGAGAAGTGGGAACTGATTAAGCTACAGAAAACAGCTGTGCTGGACTGGCTCACGGTGCCTGCCTTGTCTGTGGGGAAGGAAGCAGGAACTATCTGACACTGGGTACTTGATATTCTTAACTGGTGGATGGATGCATAATGGAAGAATAAATGAAGCGATGAAGTGATAAACACACAAACCTGCTGATATACAAAGTCGTCCATTCACAGTTCTAGTATAGAGGGGCAGCCCTCTTTACCATGGATGAAGGCTTGTTTGGCTTATCAGAATGATACTTGTTAAAATGTCTTGGCCTTCTAGGTCACTATAATGGAACCGACCCCTTCCCCTTGTGTGAGCATGTGGGCATGTGTGTGCATGTGCGTGTGCACACACACACACACAAAGCTAATCCTCAGAAATCTGACATGGTGGCTGTGATTCCTATTGTCCTTAGGTCACGTGGTGCCCTCCAGATTACCTCTGTCATCTCATGGGCCAAGTCCTTTTAGAGCCATACAGATACTTTACTTTGATTCTTTCTTTTCAGTCAGGTATCTGTATTCAGTTGTTGGAATTCATCCAAAATTGTGTACCTGACTTTAGGAATTAAGAAGTATACTTTGTTTCAAAAAACACAATTTTTGATTTGCTTTGCTGTATTGACAAAAGAAATATTGCTTCTGAACTTAAATTTCTGTCTTTCATTGAGTTGGTCTATATACTCAAGGAAAGCATTCTTCAACCACAGCTGCCAGACTTTGTATATAGGATATGTGTGTGTGTGTATGCATAAGTATGAATGTGACATATATATATATTAATGTGACATATGTATATATGTGTGTGTGTGTGTGTGTGTGAATGTGACATAGGAGGTCAGAGGTTTCCAGACGATAATCATTTATCTTACTGTCTATATCCTTAATACCATCCTTGCCACATATGAGGGGATTGGCCCAGGAAATGTAAGAGAAGTTCCATGAAGAAGAATTATCCTTGGATTTTGTTCTCCATGTTATCTGAAAGTTTCAGTGTTATCATAGTTGTTTATTTTATGTGTTGAGACAGCATCTGTTATATAATGGAAACTATAGTGTTAGATCCTTCTTCACAGGAGGCCAACCAGGCTGCTGCAGTGAAAGCTGCCAGTGATAGTTCCCTAAAGAAAATACTTATTTAGAAAACATCTTGATAAGATTAAAAACATACCTTAATGTGATTTTAGCATAATTGATAAAGTACTTTATACCTTCCAATCCTAGAAACATAACTTGTCTTGATTTAAATCTATACATCTATATGTGTGTCTATATGTATATGATTATTTGAAATGTAATGAATTCTTTATAGTCTCTTAAATGGATGTATTTTAAGAGGTGTCTATACTTTAGTGTTCCTCGTTGCCAAGTTAAAATCTTGCGCAGGTATTTCTACTATCATGTTATATATGAAATCTAGGTTTTGCAAACTGTGCCCTAGAAACTAAACAGATAACAAAACAAAACCCAAAAAAAAACCAACAATAAACAACAACAAAAAATATGACCATGAGAAAAAGAGGTGGAACAGACCACTTAGAACTTGGGCAACTTTGTAACAAGAAAGCTAACAGAAAAATAGTAAATCTAAACAAACCCCTAGTTGCATTAGAACCACAAGTTAGTACAAATAAAGAAAGAAATAGTATATTAAGTGTAAAACTTTACCTTAATAAAAAAAAAAAAGGTAAGCGTAGATTGTTGGACAGAAATGAAAAGTTGTACCTTCTTAGAAGTGGAGGCAAGGGCAAAATACATCAAGATCAGGGAAACACACATTGCTAAATTCCAAGAGAGATTCATGAATCAAAGTGAACAAAGAATGGAGTGGGAGTAAATGGGTGAGAATGTGTCTTGTTCTGCTCATTGTGCTGATAAACTTTGTGTTCTGCCCCTGTAAATTGGTGGCTAAACTTTAACCAGCTGGAGAAAACTTCACATAAGTCATATATCTGCTACCCCACTACTTACTAATTCATTGAATATGAGTCAATGAAGCATACAGAACCGTGTGATGTAGCAGAAAAGACTTACTAGGGTTGTATGCTAAACTAAAAGAAACTGAACATAAGAAATATAACTTATGTCCTATAGTTTTCCCATTAATCCATAGTAAGCATTTTCCACAATCTCCATTACATAGAGTGATAACTTTGCCTGTTCTATTAAAAGTTACCCTAACATCAAATAATAAAAAATCCCAAGTCTCCTAGGTTGGTGGGCACCATGGAGTTTGTGAATTAAAATATGAGGTATTCCTGATGGAAAGATATACTCTGGGACATCTAAATTTATTTCAAAATCAAGTTATAAGGCTTTTACTTGATTTCATCAAGTTTTATTTTTCTTTGTCTGTTGGACTTTGAACCAATAGGACAAAACTTTGTTATTTGTATATCTGATACAGAATATCATCATGGAAAACAATGTCTCTTTCCCTTTCTCCCTCTCTTCCTTTTAAATACAGATATGTAAAAGCAACAGCAGTAAAAAGCAAGAATTAAAAGTAAATGGTTGCCCCCTTGCATTTACACATTGAAAAGATGGATCAAAACTCACACTTCTATTAGATGTCTCGGTAGAAAATTGGCACACAGTTGTGTTTTGCACTTCTGGACCATTGGAAAGTAGTAATTAAAATCCAGCTGATGGAGTTGGACATGTGTTCCAATCTATGCTCTGATACCAGGAAACCTTGGACATTGTCCTCAGTCTAACTGTTCCACAGACCATATTTGTTGATAAGTTGCAGAATCTACTTCTGTAGAATTTCTGGTAAGATTATAATAAGAAAATGTATATCAGATGCTTGGCACTATGCTTGATGTACAGTAGCTTCTCACTGGCTGCCATGCATTTGTTTGAGATTATTCTGTCATCTTTGTTACTATACTGTTCAATGAACCCTTACAAAATTGTTGTAGGTAAGCAATAAAAGTAAAGACTTTCATAGGCAATTACAAATTGACTATGGAAAATTCCTGAAATTGTTCCTATGACTATTTCAGAATTTATAATTTTGAAAAATGAGATTAACTGATTTTTGAATAAATAAGACAGATATGAGTCAATGGTAGTATTTGTATAGCTAGACTAATGCAAAAATGTACAGTTTCATGCAAATGACTTTTGTTAAACTTGTTCAGTTTAATAGAATCAAGTGGTCTGTATCTTTTCTCTCTCCCTGTTTTCCTACCTTTATGTGTGTTCTTTTGCTTTAGTTGTTTTATTGAGATATGATCTATCTGCAGTAAAGAACACAGATCCTAAGTGTACTTTTCAATGCGTGTGACAAATGCATACAGCCTGCATATCTTCTTTCTGTTCATATCATTGTTTCCTTTACCATCATTATTTTGGCACCCCACTCCAGTACTCTTGCCTGGAAAATCCCATGGACAGGAGAGCCTGGTGGGCTGCCGTCTATGGAGTCACACAGAGTCGGACACGACTGAGCGCCTTCACCATCATTATTAACACATAACATTTACTGAGTAATAACCAGTGTCAAGTATCTATGGAACATTTTATCCACGTATTCATCAATCCTCCCAACAATCCTACCTGTTTCAAACTATTGTTCTTCCCATTTCACAGATAAGAACTGAGTTTAACAGGAAGTCACTAAGGTCACTTGCTTTGCCTAAGTCACAGAGAGCTACCTTAGAACCTAAGCTTTGCCCCTGACTAGCATCTCTCTGTCACTTCTGTAGAAGCCAGACGACAATTTCTTTTCACTCTAATGAAACTGCATGCACAGGCTTCTCATTGTGGTGACTTCCCTTGTTGCAGAGCATGGGCTCAAGGGTGGGTGGGCTCAGTAGTTACGGCTGCCAAGTTCTAAAGCACAGGCTCAGCAGTTGTGGTACACAGTCTTAGTAGCTCTCGGTCATGTGGGATCTTCCCAGACCAGAGACTGAACTGCTGTCCCTTACGTTGCAAGGCAGATTCTTTACCACTGAGCCCCCTGGGAAGCCCTGGCACAAATTCTTTTAGTCAAACATTTCTCAGTCATTCTGTTTTGTGAGTATATTTTAATCAAAATGAAATCCAGTATATAGAGAGACATTGAAGTGTTTTCCTGTAAGTCAAAGGACCTGTTGAAAACAGTAAGTATGTGTTTGTATATGTTATATACTGGAATGCAGCATGAACAGAATAATTAAAGTTTAGTCCAATTTACTTCACTTGGAATATATATCGTCTGTTATTTTTGACTGAAGGCAAATTGCCATTGACTAGTGACAATGTATTTTGATACTCAATAATAAGGAGCAATCTTTAACATATTGTTTAAAAGAAGAAAATTATTAATCTATTATATTTTGAAATTTAAAATGTTTGCCCATATTGTTAAAAAAAATGGCCCACAATCTAAAATTGATCTAAAATTGGTCCCCTCACCAGTTTTCACTCAGACTTTGAATATTTTTCTATTTGATATGATCTAAAATTCTTTTTACCTTTCTTCTTTCAGAATTATTTTCTATATTTGTAATTTGGACTGTTCTTCAGCCAGTTTGCTAAGCAGAAGACTATAACAAAATATTCATTCAAATGGATTTCCTCAAAGTCTTTAAAAGTACACATATTGTATCTTACTTGGAGGGCTTCTCTAATTTTTAAAAGTAAGATAGAATAATTAAGTGAGAAATGAGAAAATATTCATTGAGTCAAACATAATATTTTCTTTATCCATTGGATGCCTGTAGTACTATAATCTATGTAAACTCAGTGCCAAGCCAGTGGTTTATTGTTTGGAAAGTGTTAAGTAAATTTCTGTGAAACTACCTTAATGAAGGAATACGTGATTTAGTATTTTAACCAGCTATGAACAATATCACTCCTCTAATTATGTATAAAGTTATCTCCTCAGCATTTTTATATCAACTTTGGGGTTTTTAAATGGAATAAAATTTTCTATTTAGTTCAGTCAGTGGAAGTGGTTGGAAGTTATTCATAGAATTAAGAAATTAAATTTTACTATTCTTATTTTCCTAGAAAAGTATACCAAAGGAGCATTTATAAAAATGAAACTATTTTGCAGTGATCTTAAATATTCTAAATGATTATTCCAGACTGTTTTTCAATATCTATGTTAGTTCGATGCAATGGTAATAAAATTGAAAATGTTGTTAGATTTTTGAGAACATAATGATAATGGAAATGATGGTATTATTGCTTTTGACGTAACAGATTTAGCACATTAAGCTGACATTATTCCAGTCTTATACTAAGTAATTTGCCTAACTTTAAGCGGCTCATCTTCTTACAGTATTAGAGCCTCCATTATGACTTCAGTAACCTCTGTATTTGTTAAACTTTGCAATTTGTATGGAATGAACTTTAAAAAATTAGGGAATACAAATCATTGTTCATCTGTTTGTAAATGAGACTTTACAAAATAAATTAACCTAAGCGTATGCTCATCTATATGAGTGTGTGTGTGTGTGTGTATATATATATATGTGTGTGTGTGTGTGTGTGTATATACATGGACTTCCCAGTGGTTCAGATGGTAAAGAATCTGCCTGCAGTGCAGGAGACCTGGGTTCCATCCCTGGGTCGAAAAGATCCACTGGAGGAGGTCATGGCAACCCACTCCAGTATTCTTGCCTGGATAATCCATGAACAGAGGAGCTTGGTGAGCTACAGTCCATAGGGTCCTAAAGACTTGGACACGACTGAAGGGACTTAGCATGCACGCATGTATGTGTGTATATACACTTATATATATTCATATACATATAGCTTCTGTGCATATACACATACATGTATGTGTGTATACATATAGTGTGTGTATATGCATGTGTGTATATGTGTATATATATGCTTGCATGCTCGGTTCCTTTAATCATGTCCAACTCTTTGCAACCCTGTGGACTGTGCCCCACTAGGCTCCTCTGTCCATGGAATTCTTCAGGCAAGAATACTGGAGTGGGTTGCCATGACCTCCTCCAGGGGATCTTCCCAACCCAGGGATCAAACCCACATCTCCTGTACCTCGTACATTGCAGGTGGATTCTTTAACATTGAGCTACCAGAAAAGCCCATGTATATATATACATACATGTATATGTGTGTATATATATATATATAATATCTATCTCATGTATTTTTGTAGGAATTATTATTAGGGGTTTGGCACTTGGTACTGACTAACATGACTTGCTCCATCCCCTGTGTGTTTTCAGTCTATAAATGGAAGTGTCTAGGAAACAGTAAGGATCAGCTAAATTCTAATAATCACTTATACGTTTTTTTAACAATCATTTTAAAGTTTTTAGTTAAGATTGAGAGTCCAGAAATCACACAGAACACATACCTAGTTGAAAGGATGACCTAGCTAGTGAAGTTTTGAAGGGGCCATTAGAATGGGTCCTCCTGCCTAGAAAGCCATTACCATGGATGGGGCTATGGCTTAATTTCTCATTTTATTCTGGTGTCAATTCAAAGATCCCTTATGAACAGCACCTCCTCTGAAGCAGCATGCCCCAAAGTGTTTGTCTATTTTCTGTCTTCCTTATCCGAGTCAGATCAGTCAGGGCCTTTTTCTGCTGTGTTCACTGAAATGTTTTCCATGCCTAGAGGAGGTCTGACCAAAAGAAGGCCATAGAATGTGTCTATGGAGTGCATGAATGAATGAATTACAGAACTATAAAAGAACTTTTGACATCATCTTCTCTAATCTTTCTAACTTCTATAAAGAAACTAAGCCTGAGATTGATTGCTTAGTTGATTTCCTCTGTATTCTTTATTCTTCCTCAGGGATTGAGGAAACACCAGAATCCCAACTCATTACTTCATTCTGTGACATTCCCTTCTGCCTATAAGAGGCAAGGTAACAAAGGATAAAAAACTGATGTTTAAGAGAAGGCATGCATAATGTTCTAGACATAGAGAAGTTAAATAGATACATTTGGATCATTCTCTATCTTAATGTGTCATCTAGTTTGAATTTGTATTTTTGAACCTCAAGTCATATGGAATAATTGATATTATTAAGAAACTAAGTTTTTCAGATGCATGTTTTTGAAGTGTCATAATTTTTATATCAATACATTTCCATGAGTGGTAGCTTATTTTGGATTCTAATTTTATAATAGACATATTTTTTTTTACCATTCTTTAGAATTTATAGACCATTGTGAGGTTCATTATCTTTAAATTGCAGTTTTTCAAATGTAATAGAGTCTATAATAATTTATAGTTACTATTAGGAAAGATAAAATGGTTCCTTGGCTTGAAAATTTTGGGTTAAGAAAAAAATGCTAAGACAGCTGATTGTCTTCAGAAGGCTCCTTGATTGATTCACAGTTGAAATTTAGGGATTGTTCATATCAGAATCTTAAGAGAAAGTCTTTAACTTCCACATTATTAGCTAAGCAAAAGAAGTGCTAGTTAGAAATGAGAAAGTATTAATAGATGCCAAACTTTATAGCCCAACTGAACTATGGTTTCCTTGTTGGCTTATATAACTGGCTTATGGTGGTTTCTAAAATCTCCTCTTTTTCTTAGTTACTCTGTTGCCATACACATACGTATAAACATTTGTGTACCCACAGTAACATGTGCATATACAAGCCAATTCATATACATGCAAAAACTATTCACTTCCAACTGTATAGAGTACATCTCAGTCTTTTAATCCCTGGTTCCTCAGCCTGGCACATCTTAGACTTCCAGTAAATGCTTCGAAAATGAATTTTAAAATATCTCTTTACTTATAAAGAAAACATATCCTTTAAGCTAATTGTATACATTTTCTATTGCTGCAAATTACTACAAACTTGAAAGCCATTAATATCCATTTATTATTTTACAATTCAGTAGGTCAAAATCTACTGCTGATCACACTGGGCTAAAATCCTGGTGTTTCCCAGAACTCCATACCTTTCTCTGGGTTCTGGGTAGAATCCATGCCCTTATTTTCTAATTGCTAGAATCTGCCCAGTTTTATTGGCCAATGACCCTCTTTCTCCACTTTCAAAGCTAACAAAGATAAATCGAGTCCTTCTTACATCACATCGCTCTGACCTCTTCCACCTTACAACTCCTACTAGCAACTGATCCTTCTGCCTCCCTTTTTTAAGGACCCTGGTGATGACATTGGGTCTTTCATATAATCTTTCTTTCCCAAGTTCCTTCATCACATCTTCAAAGTTGCTTTTCTAAAAGGTAACACTTTCACTGTGAAGTATGTATTTTATATACTTAAAAAATACAAGGGAAGGAATGTACTAAACTTTTAAAGCCAAGTGATTAAGATAGAATTTTACAGGTAAAAATATGATATCAAATGAATAAGCCATTCTTTTTATAGTCTGTTTTGAAAAAAGAGATTACTTTTGTTTCATACATATGTACACAATTTGGGCTCATGGTGGCATATTAAAATAGAGTGACTTGTGAGAAACTGATGACTTTTCAAGAAGACAATTTACTTATTTAAGAAACAAAACTGTAAAATGTTTTAAACATTTTGATTCAAATCCTGAAATAATTTGTGTATTTTTATTCTTTCTTTACAAAGGATTATTAAACTTAATTTTAAACTGAATTCACATTATTAAGGGCATTTATTATGATACTGGTGGTGGTTTTCTTGCTAAGTCATATCTGACTCTTTGCAACCCCATGGACTTTTTAGCCTGCCAGGCTCCTCTGTCCATGGGATTTTCCAAACAATACTGGAGTGCATTGCCAAAGATCCGCTGGAGAAGGGATTGGATGCCCACTCCAGTATTCTTGGGCTTCCCTTGTGGCTCAGCTAGTAAAGAGCCGCCTGTAATGCGGGAGACCTGGCTTCAATCCCTGGGTTGGGAAGGTCCCCTGGAGAAGGAAAAGGCTACCCACTCCAGTATTCTGGCCTGGAGAATCCCATGGACAAAGGAGCCTGGTGGGCCACAGTCCATGGGGTCACAAAGAGTCTGAAATGACTGAGTGACTTTTGGGGCTTCCGTGGTAGCTCAGTTGGTAAAGAATCTGTCTGCACTACAGGAGATCCAGGTTCAGTTCCTGGTAGGGAAGACCCCCTGGAGAAGGAAATGGCAACCCACTCTCGTATTCTTGTCTGGAAAATCCCATGGACAGAGGAGCCTGGCAGGCTACAGTCCATGGAAACCACCACATTATGATACTAGAGTGTATTTGTTCACAGTTCTGCATCTCCGTTTTGTATTCCTTTTTTCCTTTACTACAGCTAGAATGTAAAATACATTTCTGTCCATATTGGGCCTTTAAGAGATTATATAGCTAATGGAAATGCATTTATATGAATTCAAGTTCTGCCTCTTCCAAAATTAATTGCCGTAAGGAAAGTTGGTTAGTCTCGTAGAGTTTACTTAGACTTTTTCAATTTAATTTACTAGCCTGTAAAATGGTCTAGTCTGAAGGCCAAGGGAGTTACAAGAATTCAATGGCATAAGGAATGTGAAAGTTTATGGTATAGGGTCTGGTCTATGTTAAGTGACCAATGAGTGCTTTGCTTTTCTTGTTCTGTTAACTAGAAATTAAGTTTCAGACTTAGAGCTTCTAAATTTATATTTCCAGCTTGGATGCCTCTGTTGAATCCCAGACTTATACTTCCCACAGCAATAAATGACCTCTTGACTTAGATATCTAAACAAACCTCAAATTCCATGTGTCCCAAATAAAACTCCTAATAGTCTCCTGTAAATCTGCCCCATCTTCAGCCTTCCTGATCCCAGCCTTCCAGGGCTTCCCAGGTGGCACTAGTGGTAAAGAACCTGCCTGCCAATGCAGGACACATAAGAGACCTAGGTTAAATCCCTGGGTTAGGAAGATCCCCTGGGGGAGGGCATGGCAACCCACTCCTGTATTCTTGCCTGGAGAATTTCATGGACAGAGGAGCCTGGAGGGCTATAGTCTATTGGGTCACAAAGAGTCAGGCATGACTGAAGCTATTTGCTTGCACACATGCATGCCAGTCTTCCAGGTGCTCTGTCAAAGATCCTGGGGACGTGGGGAGGGGCTCTTTGACTCATCTTACTCTCTTCCACATCAGTCCCAATCTACTACCAAGTCCAGTTGCTGAAGAATCCAGAATCTGACTACTTGTCACCACCTTTTCTGCTGCAGTGATTGTGTAGCCAATATCATTCCTACGACTACAGAAGCCTCTCAGCACCGCTGTCTGCTTCTTTACTTATTGTGGACTCACGGTAGAGTATCAATCAGTCAGTCAATGTGCTCCTCTATGTGAAGCCCTTCAACAATAATTCCTCATGTCAGAGTAAAAGTTTTAGATCTTACAACCACACTCAAAGTCCTAGGCAGTTGATCTTCTTTATCTTTGTCATTACATCATCTCTTATTATCACAGTTTCCCTGGTGGCTCAGATGGTAAAGCATCTCCCTGGAATGCAGGAGACTCAGGTTCGATCCCTGGATTGGGAAGATCCCCTGGAGAAGGAAATGGCAACCCAGTCCAGTACTCTTGCCTGGAAAATTCCATGGATGGAAGAGCCTGGTAGGCTACAGTCCACGTAGTCGCAAAGAGTCAGACACGACTGAGCAACTTCACTTTCACTTTCTTTTCACTTTCATCTCTTATTACCTTTCTCCCCACTTACTCTGCTTGAGCTACACTTGTTCTTACTATTCTTTATGCATCCGCACTGAGGGTATTTGCATGAACTCTTTTCTCAGCGTGCAACACTTGCTTTTTATTTTATATTGCAGTATAGCCAGTTAACAATGTTGTGATAGTTTCACGTGGACAGCAAAAGGACTCAAGGGATACATACCCATGTATCCACTCTTTCCCAAACTCCTCTTTCATCCAGTGTCACATTACACTAAGCAAACTTCCCTGTGCTGTACACTGGGACCTTGCTTTTTGAGATATCCTCAAAGCTCATTTCCGCCATGCCTGTGTCTTCAAGTCATGAATCCAGTGTTGCCTTTCCAACAAACAGTTTAGCCCGACCAGTCCCTCCATTTCAAATTGAAGCCTTCACCACTTGTACTGCCAATCCTCTTCATCCTATTCTCTCTTTCTCCAAGAGCACTTATCATCTTTACTTACATGGTAGAATTTATTTATTACATTCATTCTTTACTCTCTGTCCCTTTGACTGGAAAGCATGATTGTGGAGCTGCTTTTTTTAAAATTTTGTTCACTGGTATTTCTCAAGTTTCTAGAATGGCGTCTGACACATAATAGATGCTCAATAAATACAGGTGGAATGAATTGGGTAAACAATAATTAGATCAGAAAAATGCAGAGATGTTTACATTTTATTCCATACTGTTTATTTTAAAAGAACCCATTTAGACTGAAGAGCAGTGTGAGTATTCTATTTGCAGTTTGGAAAACACTTGGAAAGCCGCATAGATTAAGTAATTAAGATAATGGTGGTGCTTTTGAAATTGCACTGCCTTGGACTGATTGCTGCTACTGCCACATAAAAAGCTCACTGGGATCATCAGCTTTCTGATTCTTCTATCAATCTCAGTTCAGTTCAGTTGCTCAGTCATGTCCGACTCTTTGCGACCCCATGGACTGAAGGATGCCAGGCCTCCCTGTCCATCACCAACTCCCAGAGTTTACTCAGACTCATGTCCTTGGAGCCAGTGATGCCATCCAACCATCTCATCCTCTGTCATCCCCTTCTCCTCCCACCCTCAATCTTTCCCATCATCAGAGTCTTTTCAAATGAGTCAGTTCTTTGCATCAGGTGGCCAAAGTATTGCAGTTTCAGCTTCAGCATCAGTCCTTCCAGTGAATATTCAGGACTGATTTCCTTTAGGATGGGCTGGTTGGATCTCCTTGCAGTCCAAGGGACTCTCAAGAGTCTTCTCCAGCACCACAGTTCAAAAGCATCAATTCTCCAGCTTTCAGCTTTCTTTATAGTCCAACTCTCACATCCATACATGACTACTGGAAAAATCATAACTGATTATATGGATCTTTGTTGGCAAAGTAATGTCTCTGCTTTTTAATATGCTGTTTATGTTGGTCATAACTTTTCTTCCAAGGAGCAAGCATCTTTTAATTTCATGGCTGCAGTCACCAACTGCAGTGATTTTGGAGCCCCCCCAAAAAAGTCTGTCACTGTTTCCATTGTTTCCCCATCTATTTGCCATGAAGTGATGGGACCAGTTGCCATGATTTTAGTTTTCTGAATGTTGAATTTTTAACGCTTTTTCATTCTCCTCTTTAACTTTAATCAAGAGGCTCTTTAGTTCTTCACTTTCTGCTATAAGGGTGGTGTAATCTGCATGTCTGAGGTTATTGATATTTCTCCTCCAATCTTGATTCCAACTTGTGCTTTCTCCAGCTCAGCGTTTCTCATGATGTACTCTGCATATAAGTTAAATAAGCAGGGTGATGATATACAGCCTTGATGTACTCCTTTCCCAATTTGGAACCAGTCTGTTGTTCCATGTCCATTTCTAACTGTTGCTTCCTGATCTGCATACAGATTTCTCAAGAGGCAGATCAGGTGGTCTGATATTCCCATCTCTTGAAGAATTTTCCAGCTTTTGTTGTGGTCCACACAGTAAAAGGCTTCGGCATAGTCAATAAAGCAGAAGAAGATATTTTTCTGAAACTCTCTTGCTGTTTTGATGATCCAACTGATGTTGACAATTTGACCTCTGAAATCTGTATCAACCTGAATAACTTCAAATACTTAGCCAGGTAGTTGATGCTGTTAAGTCACTTCAGTCGTGTCCAACTCTGTGCGGCCCTATAGACATCAGCCCACCAGACTCCCCCATCCCTGGGATTCTCCAGGCAACAACACTGGAGTAGGTTGCCATTTCCTTCTCCAATGCATGAAAGTGAAAAGTGAAAGTGAAGTTGGTCAGCTGTGTCCAACCCTCAGCGACCCCATGGACTGCTGCCTTCCAGGCTCCTCCATCCATGGGATCCCCCCCCCCCCCCCGCACCAAAAAAAAACCTTGATTTAAAAAATATTTTTGCCCTGTACTTTTTTTTTCTAAGCATCCCCAATTCATAAATGTAGACATTCAGTTGAAGCCATCTTTTCAAGATAAGGAAATATAGCTCCAACTGAAAATATAAAGTTCCATCATAATTTATCTCCATATGTCTTTCTCCTGTATACCCAGCATTTTTTATTCATTTCATGTTAGTACATATGTATTCTGTCACCAGATCTTGAATTGCCCATCTTATGTTGGATTTGTGACATTGTGCGTCATCAAGAGCTGTTCTCAAAAACACAGATTCAATTACGTCTAACAAACAAGCCAAATATCTAATCTGCCACCATTAAAGCTATATTAACCTGCTTTTATCCAGTGGGGGTTGACTAACAGAGTAAAGCCACATCTGTGTCCACAGCTGCTTCCTTTTAGGCAAGAACCATAGCATAATATTCGGGACAAGGGCCTTTGAAAGAGTCTGTATGTAAAGCATAATTTTAGGTATCAGGCAAAGCCTGTGTTTACTGTTCTGGGCCTCGAGTTAACCATCTGTTTCCCCACTCACAGAGAGTCCACTTTGTCTTTTTTGGGTTCCTGCTGCATTCCCTTCTGTTTCAGTCATTAAAAACCTATTTTCCAGAGGTTTTCATTTATGTCTTAGTGTGAAGTATTTATCCCGGAAGTAATTGCTGTTTTAGCTTAATTTTCAACTAAATGAATAGTTTTTTTTTCCATTAAAAAGTTGGATATGAGTAAGTTGGTAGAACTATTATAAGAGGGAATTGTGATAATTTCAGGAGGTATTTCAGCCTAATCCTTTGTTTTATAGTGTCTGATCCTGAACTTACAATTTTGTATCTTCTGGTTATTTTGTTACTAGATGGCACTTAATGTTTTCCTTGGTTGTAAAATGTCTTGATTTTTTTTGGTGCAGCTTCAAAAATCTAGAAATGAATGAAATGATCAAATTTATATATAACAATGGCTTTTCTAGCAGCCACTAGTATAACGCTGTTCTTAAGTCATAGTTACTAGAGTTGGAAGCTGTATTTGAATTACTTACAAATTTGATAGGTAAAGAAAGAATAGTTCATTTATTTAATTCATATTTATTTTATGACTTTTATAGCTTAACATTTTATGTTTAAACAGCCATTTCTTGTTTCTTTCTTGTGAAATATGTTCTCATTAACATTTTAAATATTAATAATATTTACTTATTCTGTGTGATTGTAGAGTAGTGCTTGCCTTATACATTTATTTAATGTATTTTTGAAATATAAATGTTTTACCATTTTATATTTAGACATTATCCTCTATTTTAAAAATTCTTAAAGAGCCTCTCTTCATTCAGACAACAATGAATCAATTATCATTTTCTTCTAAATTTTTGGGTTTGATTTGAAATAGGGGTTTAGAACATTTTTGGAATTCAGTTGTGTGAATGGTAATTTCCAGTTAAATAAGCTAATTGTGGGTTTTTTCTAAGTCATAATACAGAATTTTCAGCAAATTTAGTTGAATAATGTATGTGCCTTTTCTGTTGGTTTATTATGATATTAGACGAGAAGGCAATGGCACCCCACTCCAGTACTCTTGCCTGGAAAATCCCATGGACGGAGGAGCCTGGTAGGCTGCAGTCCATGGGGTCACTAGGAGTCGGACACGACTAAGCGACTTCACTTTCCCTTTTCACTTTCATGCATTGGAGAAGAAAACGGCAACCCACTCCAGTGTTCTTGCCTGGAGAATCCCAGGGACGGGGGAGCCTGGTGGGCTGCCATCTCTGGGGTCGCACAGAGTCAGACACGACTGAAGTGACTTAGCAGCAGCAGCAGATTAATTAAATGATGATCAGTTAATATAAAGAACATATTGGAATTAGAAGACTAGGTAGAAATTATACTGTATGAGTGATAGAACCAGATAATAGTGGAGAGAGAAGTAGATTGGAAGTGAGGACATGGAGAAATACAATTTAGATTGCTTTTTTCCAAGGTGCTGGATAATGAGAAATACAAAATGAAAAATAGCTAAGGAACGTGATTTGGAGAGAAAAATCTAAATTTATGAATAGAAGGGAGAGACTTGAGCATATTTGCCAAAAGGAAAGTTGAGCTGGAATGATTTATAGCATAGGATGGTTCAGTCAAAGCACTGGCAGAATTAGACCTGAAGAAGCAGGAATAGGGAATCTAACCCCTAGATGGATCTGTTAACAGTGGCTGAAAACAGGCACTGTTTCCATTGAGTTAGGAAATAGACAATAGAGATGGATATGGTGCGTGTATATTGGTAGGAAGGAGGATCTGAAATTGAGGCAGTTTCTATAATATGACTTTTATATATGTTCCATAAAATAAGAAGGAAAGCATGCTCAGAGTATGAAGAAGAGGGTGATAGATGTTATTTATGTCTGAATTTTTTCATGCATTTATTTAGTGAATACTTATTCAATGTTGCCACATGTAAAGCCCTGGACTAGGACCAAGAAATCCTTTAAAGAGTCTAATTATGGAATATAGTATCTGGGAGATTAGAGCATATTTTAAGCTAAGCAAAATGACTGTCCAGAAATTTCTGAGTCCATTAAGCCCACATCTACCATTATCAGTGCTTAGTAAATGAGGGTGCTGCTGCTAAGTTGCTTCAGTCATGTCCAACTCTGTGCAATCCTATAGACAGAAGCCCACCAGGCTCCCCCATCCCTGGGATTCTCCAGGCAAGAACACTGGAGTGGGTTGCCATTTTCTTCTCCAATGCATGAAAGTGAAAAGTGAAAGTGAAGTTGCTCAGTCGTGTCCGACTCTCAGTGACCCCATGGACTGCAGCCCACCAGGCTCCTCCATCCATGGGATTTTTCCAGGCAAGAATACTGGAGTGGGATGCCATTGCCTTTTCCGAGTAAATGAGGATATTGCTTTGTAAATTTCAATTCCATCACATTAGGTAGTGATCTGCTTCTCTAAGAGAGAGTAACGGAAAATTCAGAAGTGCCAGATTCCAAATAAATTGTTTAGGAGAGAAAAAATATTCTTTATCATTATTTAGGAAACATCTATCATGACATAAAAATATCCATTCAATAATACAGCATTATTCATAGTAAGGGTCACCAGATTCTTATTCATTTTTAGTTTTTAAAGTTTTTTGGAATCAATACGGTGTGTTTTTTCCCCAGAATTAATATAGGGTCATTTCCATCCTACCAAAGGATATTTTTGAAGGTCTGTTCATCTCCTACTTATTAATTTCTCTTTTCACATGTATGCCTTTGAGCAGTGATTTTTTAATCTTCCATGTTTTACATTTTACAATGTAATATATTGAAAAATCTGGGCCCCACTATCATAAAATCAAACAATTTTTATAGCCCTCTGGTGAAAACATATTTATATTTGGAACATAAATCTATGCAATTTTAGGAATAAAGTATGTTAACATACTATGTTAGAAATATTTGAGGGAGCTAAGACCAGATAAAATAGGGGATTTAGTGAAATGTTTAATGTCTACCAACCAATATGAATAAAACTCACAGTTTGATATGTGATGGAAAGGACAGGCAGAAGAAAGTATAAGACATGGAAAGGATTGAGAAAAATAGCCTGAGTAATATTTATGACAATCTCTTTTATGTCACTTTCACTACCTCTGTGTCACTCTGATGATGATAATGTTTTGGGGGAAGATTTAGGATAATATCTCTTCCACTTATCGATTTACTAGTTGTTTGGGGGGTGTTACTTGATAATGCTCATGAGAAGAGTTGACTCATTGGAAAAGACTCTGATGCTGGGAGGGGTTGGGGGCAGGAGGAGAAGGGGACGACAGAGGATGAGATGGCTGGATGGCATCACTGACTCAGTGGACGTGAATCTGAGTGAAGTCTGGGAATTGGTGATGGACAAGGAGGCCTGGTGTGCTGCGATTCATGAGGTCGCAAAGAGTCGGACACGACTGAGCGACTGAACTGAACTGAACAGAACTGAACTTGATAATGACAACAGAAGAGCCTTTACACTAAGAATATTGGCATTGTTAAGTGATAAATACTTATATAATTTTTCTTTCTGATTTTTGTTATAAACTGTCAAGGCAGGAATGGAACTCATGTACACCCGTGGTGGATTCATGTCTATGTATGGCAAAACCAACACAGTATTGTAAAGTAAAATAAAGTAAAAATAAAAATTTTTTAAAAATTAAAAAATGAAAGAGATGCAAGCTTATATAGTGTTTGCACTATTGAAATGTATTTTCTGGTCTTAAATATTTAGTTGAGGTGAACTCAAATATGTGTAACAGATTTTAAAAATTTGTAGTAGGTTTTGAATTTTGTCTTCAAGGAGTTCATAGTTCCATAAGTCACTGGAAACCCATTCAGGTTAATTACAATGGATTTTTTTTAGTGTGATAATAAAAGTAAGTTTGAATAGTTGCATGAATAGTTGTTTGAATAGTTGCATCCCTGAAATAGGCAAGGGCCTAGAAAACTGTTTAAGGAAGTATAAGGAATAATGCTTTGAACTGTATTTTTAAGAAGATAGCCAGAAAGGTGGAAATTAGGGATCGAGGAAAGGCAGCAGAAAATATTCAAGGCAGAAAGAACCAAGAATATTTGATCCTACCCTGCTGTTTGTTGCTGGAGCATCCGTTTCGAAGGCTCATGTGATCAGAAGTGAGGCTGCAGAGGAAACAAGGCCAGATGGTGGAGGGTCATTATTTCATGTTCAGGATCCTTTATCCTGTCAGGGAAAGCCAACCCACATAGCCAGAGTCAAAGCTATATTTCTGATCTAAGAAATCTTTCCTTCTCAATGATCCATGTGGACCACAAAATTGAGATGGAGAGACTGGCTATGGAGAAATCTTTTGGAACATAATTGACATAAACCATGGAACTGGTGATGAGTCCTTGACTACTGGAGTGGGAATGGGAGTAGGGTTCTAACTCTCAATAAGGTGGCTGACAGTGGAGCTGCAGAAAGTTTTTAGCTTGTTATTTAGAGACTGGATGGCTAGAGGGAAATACAAGAAATAATGTAGAGAAGAGACAAGTTTGACAGGAGTGACTAGAGGGTTTGATGAGATGAATTCATTTGACTTTTAGCTTGCAGTTATGAGGGACATTTGGGTAGAGAATCCCAACAGAAAGTATGAAGTTCAGAGTAAAGGCTTTTTAGCTTTAGAAAATAAGTATAAATATGGAGGACAACATCAACCTTATCAGTAGAGTTCCGGATTCTATTTTAACCCATCATTGTGTGATTTGTTCTAATAAATTACCAGGTACTGATATTAAGTTAACAAGTGAAAATCTAACAGGGTTCTTACTGTTTGCTAAAAAAAAACAAAACAATAACAAAAAAAAACTGAATCACAAAATGTGGTTGAAGAGTTAGTGTTTGTAGTTTAATTTTTATCAACTTGAAATTCAAAAGGAAAATCTGGAATAATACTTGACTTTTTTTTATAGTAATCTCACACCAAAAAGAAATAATCAAATATTCATGATAGAATGAATTTTATTATTCCCATTGAAACATAACTATGGACTCTAGAGACCATTTTTCCTATGTTAAGGTCTAATTTTCACAGTAATAAAATCATGAAACATAAAATGAACATAAGTCAAAGATTATATTTAACTCATTAATTAATGAGGCAATCAGGAAGGTATTAAACCCAGTTCAAATGAGGATTTAACTTTCAGGAATTTATGTTCTCAACCAGACAAAATTAATTTTCATTGTTATGAACAGGATCCTTTACGTTGCTATGGACAGAAAGCTTCCGCATTGCTATCGATTTCCTCGGACTTAGACTTCCCTGGTGACTCAGACGTTATAGAATTCTCCTGCAATGCAGAAGACCCAGGTTCCATCCCTGGGTTGGGAAGATCCCCTGGAGAAAGGAAAGGCTACCCACTCCAGTATTCTGGCCTGGAGAATCCCATGGACAAAGGAGCCTGGCAGGCCACAGTCCATGGGGTCACAGAGTCTGAAATGACTGAGTGACTGACACTTCCTCTAACTTCAGGTCTATTCCTAGAGCTGTCAAATAGTCTGATCTGAAGCAGTCAGAGATGCATATGCAGACTTTAATATTTATTAAGTTAGTAATATCCCCTAGTCTTGCTCAATGTGAGGTCCCTTAGTGAGATATTGGTGAAATTAATTTGTTTCCTGTTTAGTAGAGTAGCACTAAAAATAAGTGGAAGTGTAAAAGTAAACTGGGATTCACTTAACTGTAGTTTTCAGAGTGCTAGTGAAGTAATCACGTAATGTACATGGCCAGTTCTGCTTCCAGTAGAGTGGTAAAGAATCCACCGGCCAATGCAGGAGACACAGGAAGACGCAAGTTCAATCCCTGGTTGGGAAGATCCCCTGGAGGAGGAAATGACAACCCACTCCAGTATTCTTGCCTGGAGAATCCCATGGACAGAAGAGCCTGGTGGGCTATAGTCTATGGAGTTGCAAGGAGTCAGACACAACTGAACAACTGAGCATGCCTACTAAAACATCAACATAGTTATTACCCAGAGGGAACACAGGATTTGCCTGGTGTCTCAGAGGCAGTTAGTCAGTGGCAAGGCTGTAAGTTTGTCTACATCAACAACATGAGTTCTTTCTTCTGTTTCATACATCACAATGCAGGACTAGGAATAGCGAGTAGTTTTGAAAATTGTTTGAGCTCTTTCAGAACATTGGGTGCCATTTATTATCCCTGTTTATCATTGAGACATTCATCCATCCATCCAACAAGTTCACTCTAATCATTAAAATGATCCAGGAATAAAACAGAACTAACAAAATAAGATTTAGCCCTGGTTCCTGACCAGTAGATATGAAGGTGGTATTGGAGGCTGGAGATTACAGTAGCTCTTTTAACAGTGGGGAAAGGAGGGTAAACTTGCCCTTGGGATGTGTCTGGATTGCTTGGTTATACAAATGTGTGACTATAAGAACTCACATGTGTGGTGCTTTTCTTGATTGCATAATAGGTACCATGATGACATAAATAAACTTCTTTACTGATTTTCTGTTCTTTTTTTTATTAGCTCCTCACTGCAGAAAACTATTGATTATGCCCTAATTCTACTGGATATCCTTGGAGAAAAAAAAAATGTATATATATATATATATAGTACTTGTTTCCGTATATGGTAATTGGGATGTGATCCCACAGGTCTGCTGTTGCAAACCTCTGCAACTACCTTAAGTATCAGATTCTTCATTCTTCAAGCTCAGTAAGTTGGGGACATATAGTACAGAGTCCTTTTCTATGGCAATGGTTGTCATGCTGGAATGTGTACACAAGTCTCCTGACAACTTGTCAAATGCAGAGTCCCAGGCCCCAAACTTTGTGTTATGACTTAATAAACCTGGGATCCTAGGTAGTGGTGCACAAGGTGTCTGTATTTAGTTACACCCTCCTGATCAGAGGACCCCTAACATGATTGGTCCAAGACCACACTTTAAGAAACATCAGCTCTGGTTTTCTGAAGATAGATGAGAGCTCTCTCTCCTTGGCATGGGCGATTCCTGTACATTATTTGAATAGCTAAAGGCTGAGTTGGCCCAAAGAGTTATCAGAGTAAATGGAAAACCCAAATGAACTTCTTGGCCAACTTGATATTTACATCTCCCTAAGAATTGAGAGATACAGTAAATTTGCTCCACAAGGGTAAATTTTAGGCAAAATCTTCCAGTGTTTCAGCTCTCAGAAAAGACTGATTGTTTATTCATCCGAAGACTGCTTACAAAGAGAGATCTATCTTGAGAATATTCAGATATATTACAGGCACAGAAATTTTTAATGGGTGAAGATTAAGTATAAATTGATCTTTACAGGACACTTTTTAAAAGTTCTTTAATCCTTGCAATGATAATGACTGAACTTTTAGAGCTGAAACTTAAAACTTCCATGGATATTCAACAGTGACAAAAATGGGGATCTATTTGGGAGAAGATTTTGAAATATTCAATATAACCACCTTCAGCCTTTTCCTTAATCCTATGAAAATATTCCCTGGTGGCTCAGACAGTGAAGAATCTGTCTGTAATGCAGGAGATCCAGGTTCAGTCCCTGGGTTAGGGAACCCGGGTTCAGATCCCCTGGAGAAGGTAATGGCAACCCACTCCAGTATTCTTGTCTGGAGAATCCCTTGGAGAGAGGAGCTTGACGCACTACAGTCAAGGGGGTTGCAAGTCCATGAGGTTGCAAAGAGTCGGATACAACTGAGCGACTAACATGAAAATATTAGCTTTAAAAAAAAAAGGGGAAAGCAACAGAGATCATGTGAAGAGGACTCTCTTTAAAATCCAACAAACTGCTACCATAAAGAAAAAAATCTAATAGTGTATTGGAGTGTTTCTATGTTTGTAAATAAAAACTACCAGATGTTTCAGATCTGAATTTTTTTTCATTTTCCATGTAAAAGATAATAGTTATCAGTTGCTTTAAAACCAATTAATAAGGGATTAAGAGAACAGAAGGGCATAATCAGATTTTTAAGAAACAGATTTCCATTTTAATTCTCTAGGTGCGACACAGTTCTGTTGAACTTTTCTCTGATAATAAAAGTGTTTTATAACTATGTTCAGTCTGGAAAATACTAGTTTTATGTGGTTATTGAAGACAGGAAATGTAGCTAATGCAACTGAGAAGTTAAATTTGAAACTTTGTTTTATTTATTTTAATATAAATTACCACATTTGGCAAATAGCTATTGTATTGGACTGTATTGCTCTAGAAGAAAATGCAATATGCACTTTCATAACTGAAGGAGTGCTCACTGACTTCATGAGCACAGAAAGCTTTATAAATATTTAGCATTGGAATTTATAAAAGTAGCTTCTTAGGGAGCAGTTCTTAGACTTTCTCATACTTGGTTTGTCTGTTATTTAGTCACTAAGTCAATGTCTGACTATTTTGCGATCCCATGGACTGTAGCCCACCAGACTTCTCTGTCCTTGGGATTTTCCAGGCAAGAATACTGGAGTGGGTTGCCAAGCCCTCCTCCAGGGGTTATTCCTGGCCCAGGGATCGAGCCTGCATCTCCTGCATCGGCAGGTGGATTCTTTACCATCTGAGCCACCAGGGAAGCCTGAGAGATAGTTATTATTTCTCTCCCTGCTTTTATTTTGAAAGTCCCTTTCTTAAAGCAAGTAAATATTAGAGAGTGAATCAGGAGGTTTGTGTTACACAACACTTGGAGTAACCAAATTCTGAGTGCTGCCCCTGGAATTTTGAGCACAGTATCCCTAGCCATCCTGTAAGCTTTGTCACTGTCTGAAAAAATGTCTTATTGTTTCTGATATCTACAATGCCTAGCATGCATTTGGTTCCTGATAAATCTTTATGCAAGTAAATCAGGAACATATATTTCAATTTTAAGTATGTCCAGCAATGATAAGACAGTGATATACTATATAAAACTCATCTTTTACTATGTACTAATGGGACCCATTGTATGAATTTGCCCTTTGATCTCTACAGCTATTGATTTGCTCTGCATGTACTGAGAACTTACTTTGTAGCTACAGTCCATGGGGTCACAAAGAATTGGACATGACTGAGTGACTAACACTACTTTGTAGCAAGTATTAATTTTAAGTATTTGGAGCACAAATATTATGTGGACATATGTGTCTTTTTAAATCTACTGTTAATGAATAAAGATGAGAATAAAATAAATGTGCTGCATTGTCGAAAAGAAATAGTGCAGTGATTGAGGGTAATACAGTGTGGCTTTGAAGAGCAGAGGAAGAAGCGACTTTTTTTCTGGCTGAGGCCAAGGTGGAGAGGCTACATGCAGAGAAGGCTGCATGAGAGAAATGACAGTTGAGGCAGACTTTGAAGGATGAGCAGAAGCAGGCCTGGTGGTGAGTCAGGAAGATGAGTCCTGATGTGCTCCAGACTTTGTTAAGAACTGTAGAGACTTCATCCTCACTTCAGTTCTCCCAGTGTGCCATGAGGTAGGTGTCCTTAAACTCGTTTGAGTGACAACATAGCTAAGACTCAAAATTTAAGAATCCTGCTCAAGATGATTTCATTATTCAGTGAGGGAGCCAAGCTTTGAACCCAAGTTTGTTTAGCACCAGATCCCATGCATTGCACCATAAGTCATTAGTATCAGCAATGAACAGCACAGCACATATGTTTGGAGAACTCACTAAAGTAGTGAGATATCACTGAAGCACAGAATATAAGAAGTGACTAAAGAGGTAGAGACAGGAAATCTGAAAATCCCTCAGTGTCCTGACAAAAACATTGGAATTTTTTTTTCCCTGTAAGTTATGTGGAGGCTTTTGAAAGCATTAGTTTTGACTAGGCAATGACATCATTTTGTCATTATTTAGTCCTTAAGTCATGTCCAACTCTTGAGACCCTATGGACTGTAGCCCATCAGTGTCCTCTGTCCATGGGATTTCCCAGGCACGAATACTGAAGTGGGTTCCCATTTCCTGTGGTTCTTGTTGTTCAGTCTCTCAGTCATGTCTAACTCTGCGACCCCATGGAATACAGCACTCCAGGCTTCCCTGTCCTTCACCATCACCCAGAGTTTGCTCAAACTCATGTCCATTGAGTCAGTGATGCCATCCTACCATCTCATCCTCTGTGTCCCCTTCTCCTCCTGCCTTCAGTCTTTCCTAGCATCAGGGCCTTTTCCAATGAGTTGGCTCTTCTCATCACGTGGCCAAAGTATTGCACCTTCAGCTTCAGCATCAGTCCTTCCAGTGAATTTTTCAGGGTTGATTTCCTTTAGGATTGACTGGTTTGATCTTCTTGCAGCCCAAGGGACTCTCAAGAGTTCTCCAGCACCACAGTTCGAAGGCATCAATTTTTTGGTGCTCAGCATTTTTTATTGTCCAGCTCTCACATCTGTACATGTCATATCCTACTCCAGGGGAACTTCCCAACCCTGCATTGGCAAAAAGGTTCTTTACCACTAGTGCTACCAGAGAAGCCCAGTGACATCCTGTGTGTGTGGCATGTCCAACTCTTTGCAACACTATGTACCATAGACCACGAAGCTCCTCTGTCCACAGAATTCTCCAATCAGGAATACTGGAATGGGTTACCATGCCCTCCTCCAGGGAGTCTTCCTGACCCAGGGATTGAACTCATATCTCTTACATCTCCTACATTGGCAAGCAGGTTTGTTTGTTTGTTTGTTTTTTTTTTTTTTTTTTTTTTTACCACTGGTGCTACCTGGCAAGCCCGCAAGACATCATAGTTTGTCCCCAAATTCAGAAGCTATAGTCAACATTAGATCTCTAGAACCAATTAGTTTGATTGGTTTTTATTGTTTCCTGAATGGACAGTTGCTGGGAAGTAGTTGAATTCTACTCTGGCGTGTGCTGGCTATCAGCCTACATAGAAGTCAAAGTTCACCATAAACAGTCAGCCAAGAGACACACCTGCATGTCTAGGAAATAATTTTGATTGCTTTTCATATGTATGCCAATAGGATGGAAAGATTTTTCTATGTTGTGTTTTTGATTGTTGGTTTGTTTTAATGTATGTTTGTGAAAACCTAAGGTAACAGGACAATAGTCATTGAGTCATTTTTTCAAGGTTTGATGATCTCTCTGCTGCTTCCTGGGCTTCCCTGGTGTCTTAATGGTAAAGGATTTGCCTGCCATTGCAGGAGATGTGGGTTTGATCCCTGGGTCAGGAAGATTCCCCGGAGAAAGAAATGGCAGCCCACTCTAGTATTCTTGCCTGGGAAATACCATGTGCAGAGGAGTTGGTGGACTGCAGCCCATGGGGTTGCAAAAGAGTCAGATACAACTCAGTGACTGCACAGCAGTAACTGCTGCTTCCTAGCTTCGCATGCTCAGGAGCACCTACTTCACCTCACAGCCCTGTGGCAAAATGAACAACGTCATCGGAATCAGGCAAGCAGAAACCAGAGCCAAGTGTTGTTCTGATAAGTCCTAGAATGTGTTTTGTGGGGTGAGGGTGAGGAGTTCTCTGCTTTGTTCTTGGCAACCATGAAACTCATGCCACATTGAGACTGATGGAGAGCAGCCAGGAAGGGGATCTTGACTCATGATACATCTCTTTCCCCATCTCTCTGATGGAACATTCTTCATGTGTTCCCATGGCTGGGACTCAAGCAAGGCCCCTGCTTCTTGTGCACATGAGAATATACTTTGTCCCAAGCATAGAGGTATGTTTTTCCTTCTTTTTTTGTTTGGCATATTTGGTATATTTCTTACCCTTCTGCTTCAAATCCATTCCTTGACCCACTCCTGGCTGTCACTCTAGGACCCTTCATTATTGAATGTGTATCACTGTCTTTATTATCAGTGTGTTTCATAATGTTTGGTAATGCCTAGATTTCCAATTTGATGAACAGATTATTTTGAAAAGATATACATGTGTATTTATACTACATTTTGTTTTAGGAATGTTTTGATATAAATTATTTAGGATTGTTTGTCCATGAAGTGTCTGTTGCCTTGAAACAGGTTTATTCTAGAATTAATCATTCATTGGTTCAAAAAGTGCTATTGAGCATCACCCATACGTGTATACATACTAGGTCAGATGCTCTCCCATGTGCTGGGAATAAGTGTTGATCCCTTCTATAAAATGTCATGGCACTATTCAGAATTTTGGTTTGTGATAAATGCAACTTTCACAATTCTTACAGAAGATTGGAAGGACCCAGACCTTGAAAGTATAATGTCTTATTTTCACTGCTTTTTTTTTTTTGCTTTGTCTTATTTTATCTTAATAATCTATATAAAGTTTGTAAATTAAATAGAATAAATTTCTTAAACAACAACAACAGCAACAAAAACCCACTAAAACATAATGGCTCTGCTTTCAAGGAGCTCACATTGTGCAAGGCAGTGTTTTTCAAAAGGTGATCCATGGACCAGTAGTATCAGCATTACCTGGGAATGGTTAGAAATGGAGATTCT
Organism: Budorcas taxicolor; assembly: GCF_023091745.1. Classification (NCBI taxonomy): domain Eukaryota; kingdom Metazoa; phylum Chordata; class Mammalia; order Artiodactyla; family Bovidae; genus Budorcas; species Budorcas taxicolor. Next base: position 132,912,965 of record NC_068914.1, on the reverse strand, counting down.
CAGGCCCCACCTAGAACTACTGAATCTGAAACTCTTTGCAGGAGGGTGGGGCCAAGTTATCTGCCTTTTCATAAACCTTCCTGGTGATTGTGAGAGTTTGAGAAATGCAGCAAAATACAGATAAGAAACATGATTAAGTACACAAGAAAGTGTTGAGTTCTTTGAAGGGAAGAAAGCTGGGAAAGAGGACAGAGTATAAATGGGTACAGTTTTACCTGCTGTGGTCAGGGGCTGTATAAGCACTGGAAGGATGAGAGAAAGCAAACTGTGAGAATATCTGAGCACAGGCTTTGCAGTAATCCAAGTAGAGGATTTGGTGAGTTGTGTGGTTGAAACTGTGATGTGTTGAATGTAGAGATTCCAGAATTTACTGTTGAATTCATTGGAGATGAGTGTGAGTTTGCAGGATGACATGAAGGTGGTTGGCCTAAGCAACTGATGATTCGTTGGCAGTGCCTCATGGTAAAATGGGAGACAAGGCAATGGGGAGGGGCAGGGAAAAGCAGATTTGGGGGAGGAATAACACATTTGACTTCAGAAATGTTGAGTTTCAATGGCACATTGGTGATCCTTGAAGCTGTAGATGAGCCTATTATTCCAGGAGCTGGAAAAATCAACATCATAGGAATGGTATTTAAAGAAATCAGCTACCATGAGATCTGCAAGAGAGCGAATGTACATGGAGAAGGAAAGTGGTCTGAAGAGCAAGTCCTGGGGTACAGCTAACACTGGGAAAAAGCAAAGATTTGATGAATGAAAAGTAAAAATTTGTCAGAACTTGTTATTTATCCATTCTCTATATGAAAGCTTACATCTGGTAACCCCAACCTCCTATCCCTCCCCCAAGCTCATGTCCCTGGTTCTGTTTCTGTTTCATAGATAGTTTCATTTGTGTCATATTTTAGATTCCACATGTAAGCGTTATCATATGGCATTTTGTCTTTCTGTTTCTGACTTACTTCGCTTAGTATGGTAATCTCTAGTTACATCCATGTTGTGGCCAGTGGAATGATTTTGCTCTTTCTTACGGCTGAACAGTATTCTTTGTGTGCATGTTTTTATATGCTTGCCACATCTTCTTTATCCATTCGGCTGTCGATGGACATTCAGGTTGTTTTGATGTCTTGGCTATTGTGAATAATGCTGCTATAAACATAGGGGTATATGTATCTTTTTGAATTATAAGTTTGTCCAGATATATGCCCAGAAATGAGACTGCTGGGTCAAGTTTAATTTTATGTTTTAGTGTTGCCAACCAGATGGAGTTTGAAGCACTATAAATTGGTTTTTAGAGTAATAATTTTATTATTCCTTTTTCAACTCATTCAGAGTGGAAGTATCCTGATTTCTCTGGGGTATTTTTGATATTATCTCTTTCACTTTGTCACTGAGAACTTTCAAAATACCTTCCTAAGATTTTTCTATTGAAGCACCATGGAACTTTAAAAAAAAAAAAAAAAAAAGATTTTTCAGTGTCAGGGTCACTATTTCAAAACATAACACTGTCACTGGCCTATAAGATTTAGTCTTAGCAGAATGTTCTTCAATTAAGTAATATTAGTGCTTACTGGTTACATTTGAATACAGTGAAGGGTGATATTTAAACTTGACAGACTTTGCAAAATATAACTTTGGTCTATTTTGGAGGGGCTGGGGCCTCTGTTAAGTTCACTAAAGGGTACTTCTCACACTCAGAGAGAATAAATGAGTGGAAGAGAGACAAGAAGAGACTTGGCAACTGTAAAAGAAGAAAATGAATTACTAAAAATTGCTACCTTGTTAGTATAAAGAGCCCAAGAACAACTTCCCACTTGGAGATTTTTGCTTTTGTTCTGAGTATTAATAAATAATAAAAAGAAAATTCCCAAGTAAAAGAAAACAGCCTTCTGCTTTAATAGTTGATTTCAAAATTCATGAGTCTGTGAATGCTAATGTAAAATTCACTGGTATGATATTAGTAACTCTTGATACCACTTTTCCTTGAACAATTGTTTCCGGAACAATTGTTTCCAGAACAATCTCTGATACCTGCAGAGATTGCTGTTCGAGGTGTTTGTTGTGAAATGAACATCACACTTGATACTTGATTCACACCTTAACTGCCATGACACATTGCTTACGCACCTTGTGGAAATTTCTTACCTTCTATTTAGTTGATGCTATTTTTCCCCAGTAAGATTACTTTTCTCCCTAAGGTGCTTATTATTCTCAAGTTGACTTTTAGTCAGCAACACTGTAGGCACCTGTCTTTTGGCTTTCAGATTCTGTATTTTAATAAGCCAGTAGTATTTCCTTTTTATTAAGACTGCATTGTGTTTGATTTCAAAGAATTCATTTCTTTTTGATTAAGTTTAAAAACTGTATCCCATATCTAAAAGTTCACTCAAAATGTGCTTTCCTATCAAACTTGCTAAGGAAAAGTATTACCTTTAAATTGAGTCAACATAAGAAAGTAATATGAGCATGTGTCATGTCTTTCTAAACCTCAGAGCATCTGGCAAAGAGATCTCTGTTTTATGAATGATCCCACACATCTACTTAATGAGTTCACAGCAAGGCACTTGGTACTTAAGGCAGTGAACTCTCGGAAAAAGCTATCATCCATTTACTTTCTGAAAACATTAAGTGCCAGTCTCAAACTGATTTTTTTTCACTTGTTGCATCTCATTTCATGTCAACATGAGTTTATTAGATAATGTAGCATTTTTAATTAATGATGTATCCAGGTCCCCCAGTGAAGTAAATTATGAACCTAATAAGATCTTCATGTTTTAAGGCCATTAAGAAACATCTTTTTCTTTGTATTTTTTAACATGATGAATGCAACAGCAGGAGCATAATTAAATAGCCACCCAACATCTGAAACAGCTAATGTATCCCCCCTTTCTAAATTAGATAGTCAGGAGGGAGATCATTAAACATTTCTAATCTTATATTTGATGATAATGTTTATCCAACCTAATAGTTGCCCCCTTTTTCTCTCTTTTTTCTTCCTTAATAATGAAAACATTGCTTCTGGCATTAAATGAGGGCAAGATAAATAGAAAGGCTGTGAGCTTGATGCGCTATTTCCTTTCTATTTTCTGGGTCCTCCCTCCTCCCAACCTACATTTCTTGGAACCTTTCCCCTCTCTGTTTGTTAGAGAGCTCCGACTCTGACGTAAAGAACTCACAGCGAGTGACCCCCGTGGCAAACCTGTAAAACATTATACAACATGAATAAGAACTTTCTTATTAGATCTGCAGCTGGCTGGGTGCAGACATATGGCAGCGAGGATGTTTTGGAAGAAAGGCATTGCTTGACAAAGAAGCCAGTCTTTTGAATAAAGGTTTACACTGGCACTCCTTGATGTTTATAATACCTGATGCCAGGGGCAAGACTGCCCCCCTTCATTACATTGTTATTTTACTGTTTAAACCCCATCGTTTCATATGTTTAGGTGGCTAAAATGTCAAAGCAGATATTTTATGTGTGTCTGTGTAACTTTAAAAGCAAAAAAAAGAAAAAAAACCAACCTTGGAAAACTTTCTCAGGCTCTGTCTGCGCAGCTGGAAGCACTCTATTCTCCAAGGCCCAGGCTCTGATGGAAAGTAGGGGAATTTGTGAGAAAGGACCAGTAAGTCCTTCTGAGCAGGGTGAAACCCAACCATCAAAGGGTCTGTAGGCTTTGGAATGCCCTGACAACTGCAATAGTTTCCTTTGGTTACTGCTGTTATTCTTTTCACTGGGACTAGCAACTCTCAGTTGCTGAAAATTGAGGTTGGGAATCGTTGGCAACCCAGGAGGTTGTCACACTGATTTTCATTGGATTTGCTCTGTCTCTGTCTTTTCATTAGCTGTCTTGCTTTCATTTCATTCCCTCTCTCAACCACTAGCTACTAGCATGAAGAACATGCTCATGTTTTGTGATCTGCATGTGCACACACACACACACACACACACACACACACACACACACACACTGGTGTTGAATAATATATTGTGAGATTTTCTCATAGTGGCAGTTGTACAGTTGCCCCAGAAGGCATGATGACAGTTTGAATTACATGCACTGGAACAGATAAGTTCTAGCTAGTGGCTTACCAAGGTAAATAAATGAAGCTGGAAAAGGAAATGGCAGCCCACTCTGGTGTTCTTGCCTGGAGAATCCCAGGGATGGGGGAGCCTGGTGGGCTGCCATCTATGGGGTCGCACAGAGTCAGACACGACTGAAGTGACTTAGCAGCAGCTGCTGCTTCTTCCAGGGTGGACTGTCTCCTTTGCAACCTTGATGCTATTGATCATGTTCAAAATCTTCACTGTGGTTATTATCTTCCTAGTCCTTATTGTATCTGTAATAACTTAGTAATTACTGGTGGCTACAGTTCATGGGGTCACAAAGAGTCAGACATGACTGAGTGACTCACACTTTCACTTCAAACCAATATGGTTTCCTTGGTAGTTCAGTGGTAAATAACCGCCTGCCAAGAAGGAGACATGGGTTCGATCCTTGGGTTGGGAAGATCCCCTGGAGAAGGAAATGGCAACCCACTCCAGTATTCTTGCCTGGAGAATCCCATGGACAGAGGAGCCTGGTAGGCTACAGTCCAGGGATCACAAAAGATTTGGACACACTTAGTGACTAAACTACAACAAAGAATCCAGTATGACAGGTGTCCTTATAAAAAAATAGGAATTTGGACACAGAGACAGACACGCAAAGAGGGAAGACAGCCATATGAAAACAGAGGACTGAAATGAGGCACCTACAAGCCAAGGAATATAAGCTAGTAAACTGCCAGAACTAGGAAGAGGCAAGGAAGAATTCTTTCAATATAGATTTCAGAGAGTGTTGCCCCTCTGACACCTTGATTTCATACTTTCAGCTTTCAGATCTCTGAGATAATAAGTTTCTGTTATCCTAAGCCACTCAAATTGTGACACTTTGTTTACAGTGACCCTAGGAAAGCAATACATCCTATGTATTACTGGGTATGGTCTTATAGGGTATCGGTTAGTAAGGTAGTCCAGTCAGGAACCCATTCTCTCTGTATCCCAGGTTGAGTGTCTAGTGCCTGCCTTTAGAAATAATCCATTTCATTTATTTTCCTGTAAAATTAAATGCATCATATTTAACAAATTGTTGGGAGGGACTATCATTTTATTATTGCCCATTTTTAGTTACTTTTGTGCAGAAATGATTTTATTTATAACAGGTTCCTAAAATCTAATAATTTCAGTCTCAGCCTACATCTAAGAAAATTGAAAAATTAAACTTGAGGTACAAGGTTTTCAGCCATTCCTTTCATTTCTCACAATGATCAGTGAAATCTAGAGAATGCTCTTATTATCACATCTTTTCCTTAGTGTGAACACTGAAGCCATAGTTTCTAAAATATATCAAAGTCCATAGTAGTTAAGAAATTAGAGAATCAGAGAAACTTGACTTACTATATCTCGTGGGCATACCCTTCTCCAGAAAGTGAACGTAAGACTCAGAGTATACATTTTGTGAGATTATGAATCTAATGTGAGTGCCAAATAGTAGCTTTGAATATAATTTTTCAAAGATTGAATGAGTCTACCAATCAATATGAATAACTAAAAATACATTCTATTAAGAATCAGTATTATGGAAAAATCCCATTTAGCCTCCCCCCTTCTTTTCAAGTTAAAATTAATTAGTAGATTAAAAAGAGAAATGTCCATGCCTCACTGAGCTTAACAAATTGAAAAACAGAACGTGAATCAATCAAGTTCTCCCCCAGGCCTTTTCATCTTGTGTATATTAATTAGAATAAGGCTCTGTTCATTTTGTAGAAAGTGACCATGTTTTTAAACACCTCCATTCAGTGTAGGTTCTGATTGGGTTTAATTAAAACCTTATAGTATCAGAATCGAGATCCAGAGAAAGAGATTTATTGTTGTCTCATTCAGATTTCAGCCAAGAAAAGCACTCTCTCTTGTGATAATCCAGAGGTCTGATCCTTGGAAATGTCACTCATACTAGGCCATTTGAAGTTCCCAAAGGCTAACAGAGTTTTTCCTTATCAGGACATATTTCTGATGCCCATACACAATTCTCCTCTTAGCTTCATCCTATTAGACCTGTTTCTGTTTATTCTAACATTCCAAAACAGAAGTGCTCCAATATTCATTCTACCAATCTCAGCAAAAGGGCTTCCCTGATGGCTCAACAGTAAAGATTCTGCCTGCAATGCAGGAAATGTGTGTTCAATCCCTGGGTCAGGAAGATACCCTGGAGGAGGAAATGGCAACCCACTCCAGTATTCTTACATGAGAAATTCCATAGACAGAGGAGCTTGCAGGCTACAGTCCATGGGGTCGCAGAGAGTCAGACACCACTGAGCGACTAAACAACAACAAAGAAAAAAAATTCAGCAAAATCACTGTCCCTCATGTTCAAAAACATCATCTATGTGAACATATTTCTCATTTATTTGTTCCTACAGGATAATTTATAATGTTATAAACAATTATCTCTGTATTCCATTATTAGAGGGCAAAATAATGTTTATTTGGTTTGAAGAGGAGTAATTTTAAAGATCACCTTATATTTCTGATGCTAGACCACATATTAAATTTACAAACCATGTAATCAATTGTTTTAGGAATTGCTTCACAATTTTATGTAGATTTTTTTTTGACTCACAGCCATTACATTGGATAATAAAGCACTTTTGTGTTTATTCTCTCCTTTACTCTGTCATAGAATCCCTTTGAGATGAGTAAGTAGTGCCCCCCATTTACTTAGGAATTGAAGTTACGAGAAATTGAATGGATTTCGGAAGGCCACTCATATCGTAAAGCTTAGTTGTTGTTTAGTCACTCAGTCACGTCAACCTCTTTGCAACCCCATGGACTGTAGCCCACCAGGCTCCCCTGTCCATGGAATTTTCCAGAGAAGAATACTGGAGTGGGTTGCTATTTCCTCTTCCACGGAATCTTCCCGACCCAGGTACTGAACCCATCTCCCTCAAGTCTCCTGCATTGTCTTCAGATTCTTTACGTCTAAGCCATCAGGGAAGCCCCATGGTAAGTCTTAAAGGATAATGTGAAGTTTGTCCTGTTGAAAAAAATCCACCATAACAATTTATTTGACCCTTAAATTGTATAGCTTTATTAGGGAATTATTGACAGTTGCAATATTAGGCCATTATTAAATAAACGATGCCACAATTTTGACAGGAATAGGAATTTCTAAAACACCTAAGAAGTTAATTGAATATTCAGAGAGACTATTTTTAGAGGATTTCTTTTATATCAAAAATTTTGAATAATCATTAAATTGTTTATTCTCTGTCTTAGAGTTCTATTTTTATTCAGTTTTTGAAACTATGGAATAAGAGCTTGTTTAAAAAATTTATGTCCCATGCCTGATAGATTTGTATTCTGTGATTGCTAAATGGATAAATTTATACCTTAAAGTTCTAGGCTCTGCTCTCAGAGATACAAGTAGCAAACAACAAAATATGAAGGAAATCCACTGAACACCTTAACTAACTTTGTTTTTAACTAGTTTTTGTTTATTTGCTAATATACTTTCTGAACAACAACATAGTTATATATCTAGAGTCAGAAAAAGCTTTATGAAGTACTATAAATGAAAGTAATAATAGATGCTTTGGCCAAGAAGGCAAATCCTGACAGAATCTGTGATAAGGACTATGTAGTTTAGGATGCCAGGCCTTAGTCACATTCTCACTTAACACTGAGTAGTTAGTAGGTGTGCTGTATAGATATTTGAAAATTTTTGACTTTTATTTTGGAAAGTATTTTAAATAGCTATAATTACCAACATTCAATAAGAGCTAGCTGTGCTGTTTTATGTATAAAATGAGTCACACAATGTCTCTGATCTCTTGAGTTTACAAATTTGAATTGACAGCACTGATGTGGTTAGAAATGACAGGCAAATAACTAATGTTTCCTGTGAATATGAGCAGTCCTGACATGTGAGACAAACAGTGGGGTTGAACAGGCACATTGAGGTCACATTTCTGTGTATCAGTTTCTTCTTTATAGAAGCTTCCTGAAATCAACCTGTAAAACTGAATTAGGTGTCCCATGCTGTATTGAGAAAACTTCCAAACACAATACAATTAGGGTATTCACTTGATATTAGAACTCAGACTATACCACTGAATTATTATTGCCCTTTTGTCTATGTTGTATTGTTAATAGATATTTCAGCATTTAAGTAAAGATATAATTTATTAGTTCTGGAACATATCCTAAGTGCCAAGCACAGTGTTAGGCTCAGTGGATAACATATAGACTTGCCACCACGGAGTCTGCATTTTTTAAGATGGATGTTTTGAACACAGTGTAGAAAGTACATAGAATATGAGTAATATATTCCCTTTTCTATCGCTGTCTTTATTTGCATTTTTTAAAATTAGGATATAGTTGCTTTACAATGTTGTGTGGTTTCTGTTGCAAAGCAAAGTGAATCAGCTATATGCTGATTGAACCCTCCATTCTACCCATCAAGGTTGCCACAGAGCACCAAGCTGAGCTAGCTATCTATGCTAGTTTACACATGGTAGTGTATATGAAAAAAAAAAAAAAGTGTGTTAGTTGCACAGTTGTGTTTAACTCTTAGTGACCTCATGGATTGTAGCCCACCAGGCTCCTCCACCCATGGAATTCTCCAGGCAAGAATACTAGATTGGGTAGCCATTCCCTTCTCCAGGGGATCTTCCTAACCCAGGAATTGAGCCTGCGTCTCCTGCATTGCAGGCTGATTATTTCCCATCTGAGCCACCAGGGAAGTATATAAATGTTAACCAAATTCCACCTCACAAATCTCTCTCCCTCTACCCCATCTCCTCCATTTCTGTGGCTCAGTTCCTCCTTATCTCTTGCCTAGATTATAGACTTATTTCTTAACTGGGTCTTCATGTAGGTTCCCACCTTCACCTGACCCCAAATCTGTATACACTTTCTTAGATGAACTCTGTCTCAAGACAAACCCATGGTATAAATATTCCAAGTTCTTAGCCTGCCATATTAGGCCCTTCAAAATTTGGTGCCCACCCGACTACATGCACCTCTTTTGTGTGTGTGCTTAGTCATTTCAGTTGTCTTTGCGACCCCGTGGACTGTATATAGCCTACCAGGTTACCCTGTCCATGGGAATTCTCCAGACAAGAATACTGGAGTGGGTTGCCATGCCCTCCTCCAGGGGATCTTCCCAACCCAAGGATTGAACCCAGGTCTCCCTCATTGCAGGCGGATTCTTTACCACATGAGCCACCAGGGAAGCCCCAGATCTTTTGTAGTGCATCCTAAATACAGGCCATCAGTGGACTAGACCCCTTTTCCTGAACATGTAATCCATGCAGTTTCACATTCTGTTCACTTGGGATGATCCTTCGAACACCTTGATCGCCCACCATTTCTTCTTTTTATCAAAATCCTCTTAAACCTTCAAAACACATATGAAATGGTTTAATATAGTATTTCTTTGAGGAACAGAGAGTTTAAGGGTTATAATATTACATTTAATTCTTTCTTTACATGTTTCTTTCCCCTCAGTGAATGAGAATTCCTTTGAGGTAGACAATCATCTAGTTTTTTGTTTCTCTTATATAACTCAGCATCTGGTAGTAAGTGCTTCATAATTGTGGAATTAGTAAATACTACATTGGTAATATAGGTCTCTTCACTGAAGCATGTGTATCCTTGACTCTAAAAAGTCTTGATCCTTTGTTTGAGCTACTCAATTGATAAGAAGAGTATGATCTACCTCTAATGGGTAATGCATATCATGAGATTAACTTTTTTATTGTCTCATCCATATTCACATTCATAATTAAAGTGCAGTGGTTTGAGTGGAAAGAGCCCTTACACTAACTTGTGTAATCAAAAACGTGGAATTCTGGGTGCTTGTCAACCATACTAGATCTTGGGTATAATTTATGGGTCAAGGATGCTTTAAAAGTGTTCAAAGTGCAGTGGAGGTGCAGTTGAGATTTAAATTAACTATTTAAACGGATAAAAGAGCAAGATGGTCCTTTTTCTCTTTGTTCTCTCTTTCCTTTTTTTGGGTTTCTAATTTATTAGGCTTTGATTTTCTTTGGTTAATTGTAGCTGTTGAAACAGCTGCAACCTCAGGTGAAAATAAATGATGTGACATTTATGGTCTTCTTCACTGAATGTGAAAGAGTCAGATACTTGTATCCCATTTCAAATGCATGTTGAATTGAATAGAGTTCCTGTGGGGGATAAGACTGAAATTTGGGAATGGACTTTAAGTTGAAAATATTATTTTAATTCTTTGTTTAGTAGGGGTCTTCTAAGTCAAGAGTCCCCAACCCTCAGGTCATGAATTGGTACTGCTCTGTGGCCATTAGGAACCAGGCAGCACAGCAGGAGGTGAGCAGCAGGCAAGGGAGCAAAGCTTCATCTGTATTTATAGCCACTCCCCATTGCTCACATTACTGCCCTAGCTCCTCCTCCTATACAGTCAGCGGAGCATTAGAGTCTCATAAGAGCACAAACCCTCCTGTGAGCTGAGACGTGAGGGACCTACTTTCAGGGCTCCTTATGAGAATCATCCTAAAACCACACCCCTACCCTGGATATGAGAGTTGGACTGTGAAGAAAGCTGAGCGCTGAAGAATTGATGCTTTTGAACTGTGGTGTTGGAGAAGACTCTTGAGAGTCCCTTGGACTGCATGGAGCTCCAACCAGTCCATTCTGAAGATCAGCCCTGGGATTTCTTTGGAAGGAATGATGCTGAAGCTGAAGCTCCAGTACTTTGGCCACTTCATGCGAAGAGTCAAGTCATTGGAAAGGACTCTGATGCTGGGAGGGTTGGGGGCAGGAGGAGAAGGGGATGACAGAGGATGAGATGGCTGGATGGCATCACTGACTCGATGGACGTGAGTCTGAGTGAACTCCGGGAGTTGGTGATGGACAGGGAGGCCTGGCGTGCTGCGATTCATGGGGTCGCAAAGAGTTGGACAGGACTGAGCGACTGAACTGAACTCCCAAGTGATCTTGCCATTTATCTGCTTCCCACAAATTACTCCATCACACAAATAATTTGCAACTATGTTTATAGACTTTTCTTTTTCTAAAGCACAGGGATGATCATAAAATTGCTACTTTAATGTGTTCGATGCCTTCTTTTGCCTTTAAAATGTACTCTGAACCCTTTAACTTCATGTACAAGCATCTGTATGTCTTGACCCTAACCTGTCTAGAATCCTTGGTAACTGCCTGTTTGTATCAAAAAACCCACAGATTTTGCATTCTGTCTTTAGCTCTCATCTTAGCATCTTAGCTCAGCTCTCACTACTGCTTTTGCCTCTCAAGGAAGAATTTATTGCTTCCACATTTGTGATTCCATTAGCAACTTATTCCTTTGTGATATGTGGGGAGTATAACATAGAGGATTAGAGCTAGTGCTTGACTGGTAGACCTTGCTTTATGCGTTCTTGCTGTGGGATCTTTGGCAGATTCCACATAGTAAGGCACTTTCTCTGTATGTCACAGTTCCATCATTTAAACAAGAGGGGAAATTATATGACTCCAGGGGTATTGCTTCAAGGACTTTACAAAATAATGCATCAGTTCGGTTCAGTTGCACAGTCATGTCCGACTCTTTGCGACCCGTGCATAGCAGCATGCCAGGCTTCCCTGGAGCCTACTCAAATTCATGTCCATCGAGTCAGTGATGCCATCCAACCATCTCACCCTCTGTCAGCCCCTTCTCCTCCTGCCTTCAGTCTTTCCCACCATCAAGGACTTTTCCATTGAGTAGGTTCTTCGCATCAGATGGCCAAAGTATTGGAGTTTCAGCTTCAGCATCAGTCCTTCCAATGAACATTCAGGACTGATTTCCTGTAGGATGGACTAGTTGAATCTCCTTGTGGTCCAAGGGACTCTCAAGAGTCTTCGCCAAGACTGCATTTCAAAAGCGCCAGTTCTTCAGCACTCAGCTTTCCTTATAGTCCAACTCTTACATCCATATATGACTACTGGAAAAACCATAGCCTTGACTAGATGGACCTTTGTTGGTAAAGTAAAGCCTCTGCTTTTCAATATGCTATCTAGGTTGTTCATAGCTTTTCTTTCAAGGAACAAACGTCTTTTAATTTCATGGCTGCAGTTACCATCTGCAGTAATTTTGGTGCCCCCCAAAATAAAGTCTGTCACTGTTTCCATTGTTTCCCCATCTATTTGCCATGAAATGATGGGAGCAGAGGCCATGATTTTAGCTTTTTGAATGTTGAGTTTTCAGCCAACTTTTTCACTCTCCTCTCCTCTTTCATTTTCTTTTTTTTGAGGGGGTGGTATTTTTTTTTTAATTTAAATGTATTTATTTTAATTGGAAGCTAATTACTTTACAATGTTGTATTGTTTTTGCCATACATCAACAAGAATCCACCACGGGTGTACATGTCTTCCCCATCCTGAACCCCCCTCCCACCTCCCTCCCTGTACCATCCCTCTGGGTAATCCCAGTGCACCAGCCCCAGGCATCCTATATCCTGCCTCAAACCTGGACTGGTGATTCATTTCTTATATGATATTATACATGTTTCAATGCCATTCTCCCAAATCATCCTACCCTCTCCCTCTCCCACAGAGTCCAAAAACTGTTTTATACATTTGTGTCTCTTTTGCTGTCTCACATACAGGGTTATCATTGCCATCTTTCTAAATTCCATATATATGCATTTGTATACTGTATTGGTGTTTTTCTTTCTGGCTTACTTCACTCGGTATAATAGGCTCCAGTTTCATCCACCTCATTAGAACTGATTCAAATGTATTCTTTTTAATGGCTGAGTAATACTCCATTGTGTATATGTACCACAGCTTTCTTATCCATTCATCTGCTGATGGACATCTAGGTTGCTTCCATGTCCTGGCTATTATAAACAGTGCTGCGATGAACATTGGGGTACATGTGTCTCTTTCAATTCTTGTTTCCTCAGTGTGTATGCCCAGGAGTGGGATTGCTGGGTCATAAGGCAGTCCTATTTCCAGTTTTTTAAGGAATCTACACATTGTTCTCCATAGTGGCTGTACTAGTTTGCATTCCCACCAACAGTGTAAGAGGGTTCCTTTTTCTCCACACCCTCTCCAGCATTTATATAGAAAACTATAAAACACTGGTGAAAGAAATCAAAAAGGACACTAATAGATGGAGAAATATACCATGTTCATGGATCAGAAGAATCAATATAGTGAAAATGAGTACACTATCCAAAGCAATTTATAGATTCAATGCAATCCCTATCAAGCTACCAACGGTATTTTTCACAGAGCTAGAACAAATAATTTCACAATTTGTATGGAAATACAAAAAACCTCTAATAGCCAAAGCAATCTTGAGAAAGAAGAATGGAACTGGAGGAATCAACCTGCCTGACTTCAGGCTCTACTACAAAGCCACAGTCATCAAGACAGTATGGTACTGGCACAAAGACAGAAATATAGATCAATGGAACAAAATAGAAAGCCCAGAGATAAATCCACACACCTATGGACACCTTATCTTTGACAAAGGAGGCAAGAATATACAATGGATTAAAGACAATCTCTTTAACAAGTGGTGCTGGGAAAACTGGTCAACCACTTGTAAAAGAATGAAACTAGAACACTTTCTAATACCATACACAAAAATAAACTCAAAATGGATTAAAGATCTAAACATAAGACCAGAAACTATAAAACTCCTAGAGGAGAACATAAGCAAAACACTCTCTGACATACATCACAGCAGGATCCTCTATGACCCACCTCCCAGAATATTGGAAATAAAAGCAAAAATAAATGCGACCTAATTAAAATTAAAAGCTTGTGCACAACAAAGGAAACTATAAGCAAGGTGAAAAGACAGCCTTCAGAATGGGAGAAAATAATAGCAAATGAAGCAACTGATAAAGAACTAATCTCAAAAATATGCAAGCAACTCCTGCAGCTCAATTCCAGAAAAATAAATAACCCAATCAAAAAATGGGCCAAAGAACTAAACAGACATTTCTCCAGAGAAGACATACAGATGGCTAACAAACACATGAAAAGATGCTCAACATCACTCGTTATCAGAAAAATGCACATCAAAACCACAATGAGGTACCATTTCACCCCAGTCAGAATGGCTGTGATCCAAAATTCCTCTTTCACTTTCATCAAGAGGCTCTTTAGTTCTTCTTCACTTTCTGCCATAAAGGTGGGTTTATGTGCATATTTCTCCCTGCAATCTAGATTCCAGCTTGTGCTTCATCCAGCCCAGTGTTTATTATGATGTAACCTGCATATATGTTAAATAAGCGGGGTGACAATATACAGCCTTCATATACTCCTTTTCCTATTTGGAACCAGTCTGTTGTTCCATGTCCATTTCTAACTGTTGCTTTCTGACCTGCATACAGATTTCTCAATAGGTAGGTCAAGTGGTCTGGTATTCCCGTCTCTTGAAGAATTTTCCACAGTTTGTTGTTATCCACACAATCAAAGGCTTTTCCTTAGTCAATAAAGCAGAAATAGATGCTCTTCTGGAACTCTCTAGCTTTTTTGATGATCCAACAGATGTTGGCAATTTGATCTCTGGTTCCTCTGCCTTTTCTTAATCTAGCTTGAACACCTGGAATTTCACAATTCATGTACTATTGAAGCCTGGCTTGGAGAATTTTGAGCATTACTTGACTAGCGTGTGAGATGAGTGCAGTTGTGTGGTAGATTGAGCATTTTTTGGCATTGCCTTTCTTTGGGATTGAAATGAAAACTGACCTTTTCCAGTCCTGTGGTCACTGCTGAGTTTTTCAGATTTGCTGGCATATTGAGTGCATCACTTTAACAGCATCATCTTTAAGGATTTGAAACAGCTCAACTGGAATTCCATTACCTCCACTAGCTTTGTTCATAGTGATGCTTCCTAAGGCCCACTTGACTTCACATTCCAGGATGTGTGGCTCTAGGTGAGTGACCACACCATCATGGTTATCTCAATCATGAAGATCTTTTTTTTTTTAATAGTTCTTCTGTGTATTCTTGCCACCTCTTCTTAATATTTTCTGCTTCTGTTAGGTCCATACCATTTCTGTCCTTTATCATGCTCATCTTTGCATGAAATGTCTCCTTGGTATCTCTAATGTTCTTGAAGCGATCTCTAGTCTTTCCCATTCTATCGTTTTCCTCTATTTCTTTGCATTGATCTCTGAGGAAGGATTTCTTATCTCTCCTTGGTTTTTTTTGGAACTCTGCATTTGAATGAGTATATCTTTCCTTTTCGTCTTTGCCTTTAGTGTCTCTACTTTTCTCAGCTATTTTTAAGGCCTCCTCAGACAACCATTTTGCCTCTTTGCATTTCTTTTTCTTGGGTATGGTCTTGATCAGTGTCTCCTGTACAATGTCACAAACCTCCGTCCATAGTTCTCAGGTACTCTGTCTATCAGATCTCATCCCTTGAATCTATTTGTCACTTCTATATAATCGTAAGGGATTTGATTTAGGTCATACCTGAATGGTGTAGTGGTTTTCCCTACTTTCTTCAATTTAAGTCTGAATTTGGTGATAAGGAGTTCATGAGCTGAACCACAGTCAGCTCCCAGTCTTCTTTTTGTTGACTGTATAGAGTTTCTCCATCTTTGATTGCAAAGAATATAATCAGTCTGATTTTGGTATTGACCATCTGATGATGTCCATGTGTATAGAGTCTTCTCTTGTGTTGTTGGAAGAGGGTGTTTGCTATTACCAATACATTCTCTTGGCAAAACTGTTAGCCTTTCACCTGCTTAGAAAATACTTGTTGCATACCTGGAAACACAGTAAAGAGTCAGCCAGTAGTAGGAGAAACAAATATGTGCTTATGTTTTATCTTGCTTTGCTTATATATCTTTCTCCTATGTTAAAATGAGATGATAAGAATTCCATCTCTGTCTTCATTGTACACAAAGCATCCAACAGCTCTTGACATGTAATATTGGCTTATATGTTTATTGACGTTAGTATGTGTAGAATATCACGTGTTGGGCCAAACATTAAATATCTGAAGAATTATTATTACAAGAAGATTACTAAAATAAGTTTTAAATACCCTTGCTAATGGTGTCATGCATGCGAAGTGGTTTCAGTTGTACCCTACTCTTTTCAACCCCATGGGTTGTAGTCCACCGGGCTCCTCTGCCTTCATTAGAATACTGGTGAGGGATGCCATGCCCTACTCCAGGGGATCTTCCCAACTCAGGGATTGAGCCAAGGTATCTTATGTCTCCTGCATTGGTAGGTGGGTTCTTTATCACTAGCACCACCTGGGAAGCTCCATTAATGTTGTCATTGATACTCAAATATTTTGAGAGGCATTTTGCTCACAGAAAAAAGGAAAATGAAAGTAACTGCATAAATCACAGTTTAAAAAAGCAAATCCCCAAATGTCAGATATTGTATCCCTTTAGTGGATAATTACCCTGGAGCTAATTTAGAGACAAAAACAATGTTGGTACCTATAAAATCTCCCTTTGGTTCAGATTCTGTAGATAGAACCAGTCTAAGTGGAAGGTTTCCTAGGTAATTGCAGAGTGACTAGTAGTAGGAATAGCAGTCACAAAGCATATGCTTATCACTTGCTGCTAGAAACAAGTCGTGCTTAAATTTATTGTTTAATACAGTTAAAATATCTTACAAATGAAAAAGTCATTTTAGTTTTCTGTTCTGCAGTGTTTTCAATAATACAGTTCAGTTCAGTCACTCAGTCGTGTCCGACTCTTTGTGACCCCTTGAATCGCAGCACACCAGGCCTCCCTGTCCATCACCAACTCCCGGAGTTCACTCAGAGTCGTGTCCATCGAGTCAGTGATGCCATCCAGCCATCTCCTCCTCGGTCGTCCCCTTCTCCTCCTGCCCCCAATCCCTCCCAGCATCAGAGTCTTTTCCAATGAGTCAACTCTTCGCATACTGGAGCTTCAGCTTTGGCATCATTCCTTCCAAAGAAATCCCAGGGCTGATCTCCTTTAGAATGGACTGGTTGGAGCTCCATGCAGTCCAAGGGACTCTCAAGAGTCTTCTCCAACACCACAGTTCAAAAGCATCAATTCTTTGCCGCTCAGCCTTCTTCACAGTCCAACTCTCACATCCATACCTGACCACAGGAAAAACCATAGCCTTGACTAGATGGACCTTAGTCAGCAAAGTAATGTCTCTGCTTTTGAATATGCTCTCTAGGTTGCTCATAACTTTTCTTCCTAGGAGTAAGCGTCTTTTAATTTCATGGCTGCAATCACCATCTGCAGTGATTTTGGAGCCCCCAAAAATAAAATCTGACACTGTTTCCACTGTTTCTCCATCTATTTCCCATGGAGTGATGGGACCGGATGCCAAGGTCTTCGTTTTCTGAATGTTGAGCTTTAGGCCAACTTTTTCATTCTCCTCTTACTTTTCATCAAGAGGCTTTTTAGTTCTTCCCTCAAATTTAAATAGAGATGAATCCAATACATATAATTTTTCCTTAATTAGTTCCTTAATGTGGAATATGTGTGTACATAGAGGTGTGTTTGCTTATTTTTTAAAAAGAAAGAAAGAAACAGTTTTATAGAGATATTTTTCAAATACCATAAATTTATCCAGTTGAAGTATAAAATTCATTGGTTTTTCATAGTTCACGGAGTTGTGCAATCCTTAGGACTATCTAATTCCAGAACATTTTCAGCATCTCCAAAAGAAACCCTTTCCACATCCACAATCACCTCCCTCTCCTGTCTGCTTCCCTACAATGTCCAACCTAAGTCAACTATTAATCTATTTTGTCTATCAGTTTTCCTATCCTGGACTTTTCTTACAGGACTATTTGTGGCCCTTTGTGATTAATCTCTTTCACTTACAATAATGCTGTGAAGATTCTTCCATGTTGCAGCTTATATCAACACTTCATTCCTTTTTATTGCCAAATTGAATTGCATGGTATGAGTAGATCACATTTTGGTTCTCCATTTATTAATGAGTGGGCATTTGAGTTGTTTTCATTTTTCAGCTATTATGAATAATGTTTGCATGGACATTCATGTTCAAATTTTTGTGTTGACATAGGTTTTCATTTCTCTCAGATATATACCTTGTAGTGAAAAGACTGGAGATTGGCTGCACCACTTTACTATAAGGGCTCCCTTGTTTCTCCACATCCTCACCAGTAGTTGTTTTCTGTGTGTATGTGTGTTTTACATACCATTATACCTATCCTAGGAGGTGTAAAGTGGTATTTCAATGTGGTTCTGATTTGCTTTTCCCCAGTAGTTCACATTGTTAACTATCTTTTCATGTATACCTGTTGGGCATTCATTTATCTTCTTTGAAGAAATGTCTGTTCAGACTTTTGCCCACTTTTTTAGTGGGTTAAATTCTTTTTGTTATATCAGGATTCTATATCCTTTGCAGAATTATTTTACATACAAGCCCTCTATCAGATTTGTGATTTGTAAATATTTTATGCCACCCTCTGGATTATCTTTTTACTTTCTTGATGTGATTATTTTAAAAACAAAAATCAGACAAATGACTCTAAATGCTAGATTTTGTGGTTAATCTTCCTTGCCATGACTTATCTACAAGTATGTGTGTATGTGTGTGTGTGTGTATATATATATATATATATATATATTCATATTTTGTATTGTTCTTCTCTGAAATTCTAAGTTTTGAATTGAAGCATTTTGAAAAAAATATTCTTCATTTCATTATTTCCCAAACTCTGCTCTGTGGTACATAGGTGCTCCATGAGAAATGAGTTCAGTTTCTGAGATAAACTATATTTGATAAATTGAGACTATTGAGAAATTCATTTGCTTTATTGCTGACACTGAGGTCAAATTATTAAAGATGTGAAATTCTGTCTTAAAAATAGCAATATTTCTAAAGTCCTTTAAGGGGATTTTTCCACAAACAACTATTAACAACTAATGATTGTTTTACATAAAACAACTCAACTAGGCTCAGAAACATTGGTGTTGGTGTTTTTGTTGTTGTTGTTGTTTTTGTATTTTTTTTTCAGAATCACTGTTTTAAACTGTCTTCCAGACTGGTTGTACCTGATTCTTATGATTCCAGGCATTTGTCCTTAAAGAAAAAATAGTGATTGTCATTTTTTATTCAAGAACTAGATATATGGCAACAAAGGGAACTGATATATCAATAAATCATTTCTGCCATCTTTGTTGAATTCAAATTCACAAGGTTGAATTTGATATAAGTATCATATACATAATGAGAATCAAACAAATGATTCCTCTGTATACCGGTCATATAGTTAGAATGTTAAAATTTTGCTTTGGAATGAATCCAGATTCAGTTAATGAGTAGGTCTGTTTCTCTTACAAGGTCTTTCCTATTCTTTGTCTGGCATTACTGCTCCTATCCCATAATTGTATATGCACACATGTCTCTGTGTGTGTGTGTGTGTGTGTGTGTGTGTGTGTGTGTGTGTGTGTGTGTTTGCATTTGTATATGTCTCATCAAATTGATTTCAGTGATGGCATTTTCATGGCTTCAAGATGTTGGGTCAGAAGCAATTATATTTTCTTCCTGGTCACTTTGGGTCAGATGATTATTGCTTCATCTCCAGAATCCTAAAATGCTTCCAGGCAGGAAGAGTAGAAAGGGAGAAGGCAAAAGAGATACACTAGCCAAACCTTTCCCCTTTTAAAGTATTTTCTTGGACATTTCTCATGATGACTTCTGTTTATATCTGATTGGCCAACACTGTGTCCCAAGGCTTCCTGATCTTGGTAAGGGGAGGTCATGGAATGTTTTTAAGCAAGGCACATTGTCATCTCTGCAGAAATCGTGCAGAGAAAAATAGTTTCCCATATATACACATCGTTCTTTTCTGTGAAGAAGAAAATTTTATATGTATGGGAAACTAGCAGTCTTTGACCACATGAGGCAAAGGATGAAAGAAAAATCTTAAGTTAGAAAGGGAAAGGACAAATCATCATCACTACTTGTGTTCTCATCCTGAGTTCAGAGCAACTCAAAATGTCTCCATTTCCATCAAGAGGTACCCCAGAATCTTAAAACTAAAATAGATGGTATTTTATTCATTATAACTTAACAAACATTTCACAAGATTTTTTTTTTAATAGCAAGAGGACTCTAGAGAGAATGAAATTGAAGACAGAGATATTTTCCCAGCTATAGTATTTTTTAATCAACTCATCATTTAAATTCCTAACTAGTTAACTTCCCTTATGCATTTACTTCTGGGTAAACTAATCAGTCATTCTTTAAACAAATATTTATTGATATTTGCCTTAACTGATGCCAGGCACAGTGCATCTAGCAAATAAGACCAGAAGATTTTTGGGGTCCTCGAACTCTCTTTCTAGAATTGGAGACAGACAGCAAACAGTGAAATAAAGACAAGATAATTTCAGACTGCCATAAGTATAGGAATCAGAGGGTCCTGCTGAAGAGTAATGGGGTAAGATGAAGGTAAGGCTGGCCTCTTGTTTATACCCTAACTCCAGTGAAAGTGAACTTGTTCAGTTGTTCCTGACTCTTTGCAACTGCATGGATAGTAGCCTGCACCAAGCTCCTCTATCCATGGGATATTCAAGGCAAGAGTACTGGAGTGGGTTGCCATTTCCTTCTCCAGGGAATCTTCCCAACCCAGTGATCGAACCCAGGTCTCTCACATTGTAGACAGATGCTTTACCGTCTGAGCCACCAGGGAAGTCTAACTCCAGTACCTAGTATCAAACCTGGCTGAGAGTAGCTGCTCAGTATATACTTGTTGATATTGGATGGATGGAGGCATGAATGGAAAGATGGCTTATTGGTTAGTCTTGGAAAATACCTCTGAAGCAGTACTGTTTGAAATTATACCTGAAGGATGAGAATGAGCTAACAGTGCTAAGAAATGAAAAAATTCATTCCAGGAACAATAAACAGTACTCAAGCCTTGTAGATTATAGCAGTAAGTTAAAATTTAATTCTAAGCAAAATGAGAAGCCATTGAATTGTTTTACATTGATGACCTCATCTTCATAAAATTATGAATTGGTAATTTATTATTGTCTCCATTTTACTATGTGAGAACTGGACCTAGAAAGGATAAAATAACTTACCCAGATTGATGGAGCTAGTAAGAGTGAAATTGGGATTTGATTTCAAGAAATTTGACTCCAGAGTCTACCCTTGACCACAATGTACTGTTATAAAGACTCAACAAATACGCTGTAATATGTACAGTAACTTGAATAACAGGACCTGTATTGTTAAATCAGCAAAAAGGAGAGAGACTGAAAATAAAATCTCTGCCAACTTAATGGATTTCATTTTTAAGTGTTTTTAAAACATTTCTTAGACTGACTTACAAATTGAAGACATAGCCTAATCTCTCAGAGCCTCCTCTAATTGACTTTGTTTTTCAGTCAGAATTGTGTTCTTGTGATATTTTAGAAATTATATTATTCTAAGGGGTCTATTTTGTAGTTCTAATGAGCTCTTTTGAGTATATAGAACTTGCAAAAATAAATTTTTCTCGAAGTTTAGAATAACAGCTTGAAAGAGGAAAAACATTACAAGCTCAGGCTAGAAGGTTCACTTTGGCTTCACTTTTTATTGTTTTTGTTTTTTGAAGCAAACCATGTACCAGGTTTTTGGTCCCAATTGTGTAGGATAAGTTAAATTGCATTCTATTAACCCATATGAGTGTATTTCTGTAAGCATAGTAATGTTGAAATAAAGTTTTAAAAAGCAAAAAAAAAAAAAAAAAAAAAGGGAAAAAAAAAAAGTAAAGCTGTGACTGTACCTTGTGTAACTTATCGATTCTGAAAAATTGAATTTGCCATCTTCTAAGAATACTATCTTGGGCATTTTGTACCTACCCTGAAGCCAGAAACCATATTGCAGCAGTCATTCCTTCGTGACCACTTCCAAAAAAGAAGAAATGTAGCCTAACAGGAAAATCGCCAAGTTACTTCCATCAGTGACAATGCTTTTCAATTTTCACATGTACCTCCTCATCATTTTTAAATCCCACAATTCTAAGTTTTAAATTCTTCAACAAATGATGAGAAATTAAAGTGTTTACTGTGGTAACTTCATTAAAAACTTTGGCTGTGACCCAGCAATTATGATTATATACAGATATTTTGTTTGTCAAAATTCATCCTTTTCTCTATTTCCAGCTCATAGTTTATATTGAAACACAAACCTTGGTGAAATATTTAATAGTTCTGATCATGGCTGGAAGCAAATAAAATGTTTACTAGAAAATATTTTATTTTAAACTTCCTTTAAGATGCCTCTTTCCCACAAAAGGAAAAACAAAACAAAACACAGGGGAGTTTTCAATTTAGATAAATTTAAAAAAAAAATACAAGAATCCCATGCACTGTATGTTATTCATTCAAATTGACAAAGTCAGTGGTAAATTGATACATTAATCAAGCTTCCTCTTCTGCAGCCCAGAATGTTGTTGTTTTTGTGGGTTTTTTTTGGTGTGTGTGTGTGGGGGTTTTTTTTTTTTTTTTTTTGGCCACATGGTATGGGTCACAGAATCTGAGTTCCCCAACCAGATTTCAAACCGAGGCTCCTGGCAATAAGAGCTCTGAGTCCTAACCATTAGACTGCCAGGGAATTCCCCAGAATCGTGATTTTCAAAAAAAGCCATTGTTAGGTAACTGTTTATCTATTTCCTCATGTTTTGTTGGTTTGTTTGTATTTTTCTCTCCAGATTCACTTTTAAGTTCTTATTTTCTGTGTTTGCCTTTAATACAGGCTCTAGTACATAGTAGTTTCTTTAAAAAAGAAAACAGTAGAAACAATGAATGAGTTCATTCTAGTACTTGAGGTGAGAATAAAATAGAGAAGAAAATAGTAATCCCTTTTGACCTTGTGATTCTACCCACGTTGGTTCATAAAATAATATTTTATGTCATACTCTGATCTTTTTTCTCCCCCTTCCCTTTTTCTTGCCACACCATCTTATATTCCAGTTTCCTTCCCTTCATCCCTAGGGACACATGTTATGTGTCCTAAAAGAGAATATATTTCCAGGGAAACTTCTGTCTGCAAAAGAACATTGATTGTGGTATAAACAAACCTATGAAATTAATTTCAACATATCTGATGAGTCTTGGAGTCATGAAGAATTGAGAGGCTTTATCACATTCGGGGATGTGGATATACTCTTCCTTAAAACTGAGTTTAGAGACTGTCTTCAGGCTTTATTGTAAATTATTTCCAGCAGCATTTAAAGAACTAAAGACAAGATGCACATGTTTTATTAAAACTTACATATTACAGATGTGGAAATAAAGTCATTTTGGCAATATTAAGTTAAACGGAAAAGGAAGAAACCCAAGGGACATATAATGGGGTTGGCATATATTGCCCACGTAATCTCTCCTTTTTGCCACAATCCCTCTAAGTGAGGCTGTTTGAGAAAGACAAGAAGCATGTAAAATGTTTGGAATTTTGTCATTTTGCTGATGTTTTCTTGGCACTGATGAAAAACATAGCTAAAGCATTGACTAAAATAAGACTTAAAGTTTTTAACAACAACAACAAAAAAAAACACTTCTGGAAAAAAGTAATTTTCACATTGAGGAAATTGTATGAAAATGAAGTCAGTACTTTATGTCATTTATCAGACTTAAAATGAGTTTCATGTTTTAAGTCATGTGAATTTTTGAGATTTTTTTAAAAAGTCAGACTATTGATTTTTAAGACCATTTTTAAGGAAGATGGTTAAGTGGAAATTTTCCCCTAATTTCATTAGTTTTAATGCTTTAAAACCACAATGAGGTACCACTTCACACCAGGCAGAATGTCTGCGATCCAAAAATCTGCAAGCAATAAATGCTGGAGAGGGTGTGGAGAAAAGGGAACCCTCCTACACTGTTGGTGGGAATGCAAACTAGTACAGCCACTATGGAGAACAGACTGGAGATTCCTTAAAAAATTGCAAATAGAACTGCCTTATGACCCAGCAATCCCACTGCTGGGCATACACACCGAGGAAACCAGAATAGAAAGAGACACGTGTACTCCGATGTTCATTGCAGCACTGTTTATAATAGCCAGGACATGGAAACAACCTAGATGTCCATCAGCAGATGAATGGATAAGAAAGCTGTGGTACATATACACAATGAAGTATTACTCAGCCGTTAAAAAGAATACATTTGAATCAGTTCTGATGAGATGGATGAAACTGGAGCCAATTATACAGAGTGAAGTAAGCCAGAAAGAAAAACACCAATACAGTATACTAACACATATATATGGAATTTAGAAAGATGGCAATGATGACCCTGTATGCAAGACAGCAAAAAAGACACAGATGTGTATAGCAGACTTCTGGACTCAGAGGGAGAGGGAGAGGGTGGGATGATTTGGGAGAATGCCATCGAAACATGTATACTATCATGTAAGAATTGAATCGCCAGTCTATGTCCGATGCAGGATACAGCATGCTTGGGGCTGGTGCACGGGGATGACCCAGAGAGATGTTATGGGGAGGGAGGTGGCAGGGGGGTTCATGTTTGAAATTACATGTTGTTTACACCACAAGCAATATGAGAATGCTTGATTAAGAAAACAGAAAAAAGAAAGCCTTAAACCCATCCGAATATGAGACCTTTTGAGTTAATGTTTTTGCCACAACTAAGGTGTAATATCTAGGTTTCATTATTTTCTCTAGGATTTCCAATTTTTTCTTTTAAGGAAAGATCAAGTTTGTATTAATAGATTAATCTCATTAAGTTGCCCTCATGTCATGAGGTTTGACTGAGTTTTAATAATTTTCTGGGGAAAATAGCCTTGAATGTGACATTATATAAATGGAACCTGAATATATAGGGTAACAGAAATACTAGCAAGATCCATTCTAAAGACCACAGGTGAAGAGCTAGAAATAATGGGTGAAATTGTTTTTGGTATGATTTCTGATCAATTACCCAAATTGGCAGAGGTAGTACAAGTGGTAGTTGAACAAACTCTAAAATGCAGATTTATAATTACATTCAATGCTGCTCAGAGATTTGGGTTTCACCTCAAGTTGATAGAGTTAATAAATTAAAGCCTTAATGCCTTGTTTAATATTTCATAACAAAACTACATTTTGTTTTGCTGCTCAGTACTTAAAAGCAGTTTATTGTGGTAATTTTAGAACTATTTACATGGATTTTATGTATTTGTTTGTTTAATTTTATTTGCTTATTGTTTTTAGGCTTATCACTTGCATTGGAAATTTGTTTTCCAATTAATAAATGACCCACTTGAAGGTACTATGCTGTGCTTAGTCTCAGTCGTGTCCGACTCTTGTGACCCCATGGACTGTAGCCCACCAGGCTCTTCTGTCCATGGGATTCTCAAAGTAACCATATGCATGGCTTCCCAGGTGGCTCAGTGGTAAAGAATCCACTTGCAAAACAGGAGATGAGATTTCGATCTCTAGGTCAGGAAGAAGATCCCCTGGAGAAATAAATGGCAACCCAGTCCAGTATTCTTGCTTGGGAAATCCCATGGAGAGAGGAGCCTAGCGGGCTATACCGCATGGGGTTGCAAAAGAGTAGGACGTGACTTAGCGACCAAACAACCACCACATGTATATTATTTGAACTATAGTTTTCTTAAATAATTAGAATATGATAACATCTCAATAAAATTATGTAATTCATAAAAATAAATTAATAGGTAACATTAGACATTATGTATTTACTACATACTAGATACTATACTAAGCCTTTTTTGGGCAGTCATTTTTTCAAGCTTTCTTTAAATTTTTAATTAGAGAATAACTGCTTTATAACGTTTTGTTGTTTTCTTCTGTATAGCAATGCAAATCAGCTACAAGTATACATACACTCCTCTCTCTTGAGCCTCCCTCCCACTCACCCCATCTCGCCCCTCTATGTCATCACAGAGCACCAAGCTGAGTTCCCTATGCTATACAGCTATTTCCCACTAGCTGTCTGTTTTACACATGGCAGTGTATATATGGCAACTTATGTAATAACAGAGCTAGATGCCATAGATGGCACTAGTGGTAAAGAACCTGCCTGCCAATGCAGAAGACAGAAGAGACTCAGGTTCGATCCCTGGGTTGGGAAGATCCCCTGGAGAAGGGCATGTCAACCCACTCCAGTTGGTTGAATAATTTCTTGCCTAAAGAATCTCATGCACAGAGGAGCCTAGCAGGCTACAGTCCATAGGGTCACACAGAGTCAGACATGACTGAAGTGACTTTGCATGCACACACTCCATATCTAAATATTAGAGATATGGAAACTGAGGGACAGAAACATTAAATAAACTAAGATCATGTATCCAGTAAAACTGACCATAGTATCAGATACAGAATTTGAATCAGTAAATCAAGCCTCTAGAGCCCACATGCCTGACCACTGTACTAGAGTTTATTAATGATTCTAAAGGTACGTCAAGATCCTGTGATGCCATGGGGTGTGCAGTAGCCACACTTATTATGTGTATGTAGAACACAGGGCTAGATATTGTGGGTACCCAATAAACATTTGTTGAAAGGATATATGAATGAAAGAGTGAATAGGTGAATTCAGGAATGAATATGTACTAATAAGATTTACTAGTGGAGAATTTGGCATAACAAACTCTGGCATATAATTTACTATACATTTTAAGGTAATTCCATAGCCAAAGTTGAAATATATGATTGATTTTTAACATTTACATAGCCTTTTCCAAGAAATTAAATTTTTCTTTTATTCCCCAGTTTTCAAAGATGTTGAAACTCAGTTTAGTCTCTCAGTCATGTCTGACTCTTTGCAACTTCATGGACTGAAGCATGCCAGGCTTCCCTATCCATCACCAACTCTCGGAGCTTTTTCAAACTTATGTCCGTCGCATTAGTGATGCCATTCAACCATCTCATCCTCTGTCTTCCCCTTCTCTTTCTTCAATCTTTCCAAGCATCAAGGTCTTTTCCAGTGAGTCAGTTATCTGCATCAGGTGGCCAAAGTATTGGAGTTTTAGCTTCAGCATCAGTCCTTCCAGTGAATATATATTCAGGACTGATTTCCTTTAGGATTGACTGGCTTCATCTCCTTGCAGTCCAAAGGATGCTCAAAAGTCTTCTCCAACACCACAATTCAAAAGCATCAATTCTTCAGCACTCAGCTTTCTTTATAGTCCAACTCTCACATCCGTACATGACTACTGGAAAAATCATAGCTTTGACTAGACGGACCTTTGTTGGCAAAGTAATGTCTCTGCTTTTTAGTATGCTGTCTAGGTTGGTCATAGCTTTTCTTCCAAGGAGCAAACGTCTTTTAATTTCATGGCTGTAATCACCATCTGCAGTGATTTTTGAGCCCCCCCAAAATAAACTCTGTCACTGTTTCTATTGTTTCCCCACCTATTTGCCATGAAGTGATGGGACCAGATGCCATGATCTTAGTGTTTTGAATGTTGAGCTTTAAGCCAAATTTTTCACTCTCCTCTTTCACTTTCTTTTTTTTTTTTTCATTTTTATTTTTACTTTATTTTACTCTACGATACTGTATTGGTTTTGGCATACATTGACATGCATCCTCAAGAGGCTTTTTAGTTCTTCTTCGCTTTCTGCCATAACGGTGGTGTCAACTGCGTGCCTGAGGTTATTGATATATCTCCTGGCAATCTTGAAAAATGGATTTTGGAGAAATAAATCTACTGCATTAACTACCACCATGAGTCCCATGAAGACAAATCAAATCCTATGAGATTTTTTTTTTTTCCTTACCAGTGTACTAGTTGTGGCCCCCAGGTGTCTCAGTGGTGAAGAATCTTCCTTCAATCCAGGAGACACAGTTTTGATCCCTGAACTGGGGAGATCTCCTGGAGTAGGAAATGGCAACCCATTCCAGTATTCTTGCCTGGAAAATTCTATGGACAGCGGATCCTGGTGAGCTGCAGTCCATGGGTGACAAAGAATCAGTCATGACCGAGCTTGCATGAACACACACGTACTTAGTTGACTAAGTTGACCAAGACTGACACTTGGTTTGAACATAATAATTATTCATTGTTAAACATTTTAAGAGTAAAAGTGTATGATTCATAGTCAGCAGACCTAAATTTTGATCCATATTTAGCCACTAGCCTGGTGGTTGTGTTTTAATTTTACCTCTGTTGACTCATAGCTATAAAAGAGGAGTCATATGCATCCATTTTTTTATAATGATATAAAATAATTATTAGAAAAACATTTAGAAAACTATAAGCAATTTTTAAAAGTTTCTCAGAATGTGTTCAATGGAAAGTTGTTAATTTATTTTGAAACAAGTGTTCTGTGATCAAGTATATTTAAAACGTTAGTTGAATTGAGTTCCTTTGTTTAATACTTCACCAAACTTTAATAATGTTAATATGTCTTTGGATTATCCAAGTACTTATTATATTATGCAAAATTTCACAAGTTTATTTTACACTGTTGCCATTTCTTTATAAAATATTTCATAAGGAAACACTGTGTGTGTGTTAGTCACTCAGTCGTGTCCGACTCTTTGCTACCCCATGGACTGTAGCTCACCAGGCTCTTCTGTCCCATGGCGACTCTCCAGAGGAGAATACTAGAATGGTTGCTATTCCCTGTTCCAGGGTATCTTTCCAACCCAGGCCTCCCACATTGCAGGCAGATTCTTTACTGTCTGAGCCACCAGGGAAGCCCATGAATACTGAGAGGGTAGCCTATCCCTTCTCCAGGGGATCTTCCTGACTCAGAATGGAACCAGGGTCTGCTGCCTTGCAGGTGGGTTCTTTACCAGCTGAGCTACCAGAGAAGCCCTACTGGTTAAGCCCAAAACTGATGAGATTGCATTATTAGTAGTTTAGTACCCCAAATGCAAATTAGTAAAAAATTCCATGTAATCAAGATATTCTGGATATATTAAATAAAAATAAAGGAAGCTTTGTAGCATTAATAGCTACACATAGCTTTAGAGTAGTGATTGTAATTTTGATAACAGAAACATAAATAGAATTATGGAAACATTCCCAAAGTGTGGGAACATCGTTATCATCCTTATCAGAAAGAGATACAGGACTGACAGTCAGTAGAGAGGCTGGGATTTCAAACTCTAGAATATGTCTTTCTATTTGAAGTTTTCTCATTCCCCTGTTTATGAAATTTATACTGGCTGCTGAGTTGGAAAGCTGAGTTATGTTCAGGGGTTTATTCTCTGCCAAGTGAATGGAATTTAGGTAGTTATCACCAACTGGGAAAGGAAAACATATCCCTTGATTTCAGTCATGTGTAGTGTTTTACTGTTTTCAGCCTCTCAGATCATTCTAAGGAGGGTAAATGCTAAAGAATTATCTTTTTCTGCTAAATTGTCTGAAGAGTCAAGATGGGGAGAATAGGAGAAAGCTAAATTATTTGGGGAATAATAAAAAAGGAGATTTAGATCTTGGGAAAGATCTCTGAAGAATGAACGTTAAGACTTTTAAGCCTGAAAAAAAAAGATTCATTTCTGCTCCCCAACCCAGTGAATAAAAGGCAAGACATAGTAACAGCCACCAAAATAAAAAAGGCTTATGACAGCCGCTGAGATACCTGATGGATATTTTAGTGATGTAACCACATCCTGTCTCCACCTTAGACCTTCAGCAGTGTCCCCATCACTTGCTGATTCCTTGTAGAGTGGACTGGATTGGCTGTGGATGGATGTGATAAAGTGGTAGTGGGTGAAGCTAGCCTGTGGTTGAGAACAGAGGTTGCTGATGGTATCTTGTTTACCCAGTGGAGGCTGGTGGAGTCTCCCAGGAGGCCCATGGAAGTCTGGATTTGACTTGGGCCTTGGGCCAAAGTTGTTAAGAAAGTCCCTGAGGCTCCCACACATTGTCACCCAGCCCTCCAGGGCCCTTCGCTGGGGTTTAGGGCCTCAAAAAACCTCATGCAAATGATATTGAAAAATATTTACCCTCCTTTATAATTAAATTTACATATTTCCAGTTCCCTTACAGTAGAGCACAGCATAGCCTTGACCTTCTTACTCCACTGATGACAAGAGGCCAAGTAAAGAAACATCAAGGACTAGATAGGAATTGCTCTGCTCCACAGTATCCGTCACCCATCCTCCCATGCCTGGGATTGCCCTCCAGTGGGCCCTGCACTCAGGGGAATGAGTAGTCCAGGCCCATCTTCCCACATGGAATCCTAGAGAGCAAAAATGACTAAGGAGATTATAAAACAAATATGTCAAGGGAAGTATCCAAAGGGGACATGCCAAGGGTAAAGAAGAGCTTTAATTTCCTTATAAAATGGAAAGTCCTGGGCTTCTCATAGTAACTGCAGTTAAAAAACAACCCCTGCTCTTATGCATTTTATGACTCTTGAAAAACAAAACCCATGTGTAAAGGGACAACACAATTATACTATGTACTATGACTAACACAAGGGTGCCTTTGTGGCCTACGGTATCAGTTCAGTTCAATCGCTCAGTCGTGTCCGACTCTTTGCGACATGAATCACAGCACGCCAGGCCTCTCTGTCAATCACCAACTCCCAGAGTTCACTCAGACTCACGTCCATCGAGTCCGTGATGCCATCCAGCCATCTCCTCCTCGGTCGTCCCCTTCTCCTCCTGCCCCCAATCCCTCCCAGCATCAAAGTCTTTTCCAATGAGTCAACTCTGCATGAGGTGGCCAAAGTACTGGAATTTCAGCTTTAGCATCATTCCTTCCAAAGAAATCCCTGGGTTGATCTCCTTTAGAATGGACTGGTTGGATCTCCTTGCAGTCCAAGGGACTCTCAACAGTCTTCTCCAACACCGCAGTTCAAAAGCATCAATTCTTCAGTGCTCAGCCTTCTTCACAGTCCAACTCTCACATCCATACATGACCACAGGAAAAACCATAGCCTTGACTAGACGAACCTTAGTCGGCAAAGTAATGCTTTTGAATATGCTCTCTAGGTTGCTCATAACTTTTTTTCCAAGGAGTAAGCATCTTCTAATTTCATGGCTGCAATCACCATCTGCAGTGATTTTGGAGCCCCCCAAAAATAAAGTCTGACACTGATTCCACTGTTTCCCCATCTATTTCCCATGGAGTGATGGGACTGGATGCCATGATCTTCATTTTCTGAATGTTGAGCTTTAAGCCAACTTTTTCACTCTCCTCTTTTACTTTCATCAAGAGGCTTTTTAGTTCCTCTTCACTTTCTGCCATAATGGTGGTATCATCTGCATATCTGAGGTTATTGATATTTCTTCCGGCAATCTTGATTCCAGCTTGTGTTTCTTCCAGTCCAGCGTTTCTCGTGATGTACTCTGCATATAAGTTAAATAAGCAGGGTGACAATATATGACCTATGGTATATGCTTCATAAATCCTGTTATAGTGAATAAAATTGAACTAGAGATTGGGGAAGGAAGAATCTCTGGTCCTTGAGTATTTCTCTAGACAGTGTACTTTGTTATTTTTAATTAATGGAGCTAATGATTAACATTTTTGGACAATTTCATACCAGAGGAAGGCAGTAGCTTCCAAATAGAGACCTATGATTTCGAAGATGCTCTGTGGTGACCAAAATGGGAAGGAAATCCAAAAAGAGGGGATATATGTATATATAGGGCTGATTCACTTTGCTGTACAGTAGAAACTAACACAATGTGGTAAAGCAACTAGACTTCTATAAATTAAAAAAAAAAAATTCAATGAAATTTTAGCTGCAAGATGCGCTGCTGCTCTTCAGCTATCCCACTTCTGCTCCTGTCTCACGGTCTTGCACCTTCTGTGTCTTCTGTCTTGCTTGCCCTGCTCCTGGATATCTGTATGTCACCTCTCCCACTTTATACAGATCTCTGATAAGTGTCACTTTTCCAGAAAGGATTTCCCTGATCTTTGTTGTTGTTCAGTTGCTCAGTCATGCCTGACTCTTTGTGAACCCATGAACTGAAGCACACCAGGCTTCCTTTCCTTCACCATCTCCCAGAGCTTGCTGAAACTCATGTCCATTGAATCAGTGATGCCATCCAACCGTCTCATCCTCTGTCAACCCCTTCTCCCCTTCAATCTTTCCCAGCATCAGGGTTTCTTCTTTTTTTTTACAAGTAGGGTGGAGGGTGTGGGGCAGTTGGTGGGTCTCTTCTAATGAGTCAGCTCTTCATATCAGATGGTCAAAATACTGGAGCTGGAGCTTCAGCTTTAGCATCAGTCCTTCCGATGGATATATAGGACTGATTTTCTTTAGGATTGACTGGTTTGGTCTCCTTGCAGTCCAAAGGACTCTCAAGAGTCATCTTCAACACCACAGTTCAAAAGCATCATTTCTTCAGTGCTCAGCCTTCTTTATGGTCCAACTCTCACGTTCCTACTACCAGAAAAACCATAGCTTTGACTGTATGGGCCTTTGTTGGGAAAGTAATGTCTCTGCTTTTTAATATGCTGTCTAGGTTTGTCATAGCTTTTCTTTCAAGGGGCAAGCGTCTTTTAATTTCATGGCACGCATCTTAAATGTCACTTTTTCAGAAAGGACTTCCCTGATCTACTTACATAAAATTAGCTCCATTGTCAGCCCCGACCTGCAGTTTCCCACCCATTCTCTATCCATTATGTTACTGTAGGCATCTTTATAGCTTTATCATCTCCTGGTTTATGTTTATTTATGTTCTATTTCTTTTCATTAAAATTGTAAGAGCCAAGAGAATACAGATGCATCTTGGTCAGTTCACTGATGATAGATTATGCCTAGAATAATTTCTTGCATATAATAGGCATGTAAGAAATATTTTTTTAGTGAATAGTGTTAAATAAAAGGAGTTTTATGTTATACTTCCCTGTATGTACTATACAGAATATATATATATAAATAATAAATATATATTATCCTATATAAATAATCTTATATAAATCATAGTGCATATATATTATTTTTATGTTTTCAAAAATAGTAAGCTTTTAAAATGCATTTTTTTTTTACTGAAGTATAGTTGATTTAAAATGTATTAGCTTCAGGTGTACAGCAAAGTGATTCTGATATATATATATATATTTATTTATATGAATAGTGCTGCAGTGAACATTGGGATGCATGTATCTTTTTGAATTATGGTTTTCTCTGGATATATTTCTTTGAGCCCCATTTTTTTGGGGGGAGGGAAGGCAAGAATACTGGAGTGGGTTGCCTTTCCCTTCTCCAGGAGACCTTCCTGACCCAGGGCTTGAACCCAAGTCTCCCGCATTGTAGGCAGATGCTTTACCGTCTGAGCCACCAGGGAAGTCTGGATTTCTGCCCAGGAGTGGGGTTGTTGGATCATATGGTGTGTGCTCAGTCGTGTCCAGCTCTGCAACCCCATGGACTGCAGCCCACCAGGGTCCCCTGTCCATAGTCTTTTACAAGCAGGAACACTAGCGAAGGTGATATGGTAGCTCTATGTTAGTTTTTTAAGGACCCTCCGTACTGTTCTCCATGCTGTATTACCTTCCCACCCACAGTGAAGAGAAAGGTTCCATTTTCTCCACACTCTCTTCAGCATTAGTTATTTGTAGACTTTTTGATGAGGGCCATTTTGACCTGTGTAACATGATACCTCATTTTAGTTTTAATTTCCATTTTGCTAATACTTACTGATGTTGAGCATCTCTTTTTGTGCCTTTTGTCCATCTGTGTGTCTTCTTTGCAGAAATGTATGTTTAGGTCTTCTGCCCATTTTTTGAGTTGTAGGAGCTGTTTGTATATTTTAGATATTAATCCATTGTTGGTTGAATCATTTGCAAATATTTTCTCCCATTCTGTGGGTTTTCAACAAATGACGTAGAAGAATGGTTTACTTGAGAGTAATGTGAGGATAACCGTGTGACTGTGACTGTTCACCTCCATCATTATAATTTTTCATACTTGAAACCTCTTGCCTCTTTAAGACATGCAAAGAATATATATATGTGTGTGTGTTTTAAATTTTGCATTCAGTTGTGGTTTCCTACAGCTTTCATCCCTTTAGTAATAGCTCTGGTGATGCTTTTTCACCCAAGAAGTCCTTAAAAGGACATTCATGATTATAGTAACACACAAAAAACAATAGGAGAACATAGCACAGGGAAAAATATAAACGAGAAAGGAAATTATTTTGCCTACAGAAACACACATTCAGCTATCTGCATTTCTCATATTATTAAAAATATCTTTGCTTGGTTGAAACCATTTTGTTTCCATGCTAACTTCTCATTTGCTTCCCCTGTGAACTTTTTAAATTCCAAGTTTGGCAGCAGTTTTGTTTTCCTTGGAACTGAGTACTGTGCAACATTCTGTTAGCTAAAGGCAGTGATGTAGAAATTGATTATTAAAAATAAAAGAGGAATTTATTTCATAAGGATGAAAATTAGTGTCAAGGAAGTTAGGATTTTCAAAATGCTTTACATAACAAATTATGTTTCTTGCAAGGAAGTATATTTTGTTTCCTGGGAATAAATTTAAGCATCTTCTTTTTACCCATCCTGATTAATGGGAACTGAGAATGAAGGAAAGGTATACAGTTTTAAAGAGAATTCCTTCTGTTTGCCATGTGTAGTCATAAACTTGGTGACCTGTATGTCCTCAAACATCCTGGTTAGATGTTTATTAAAATATTATTACCCAGAGAATTAAGAAGCCCTATATTCTTTATCAAACAGAATATATTTGAATTTCCCATTTATTATTTATGTTTTAGTCTTACTTTCTCTCTCTCTCTCCTGTAGTTTTAGAACTTTTGTATAACAGATTATAAAATCAGAATTCCTCCTCCAAAAAGAGTATCATATCATATTAATCAACTTTCTTTCTCTTTTCCCAGAGTGGCCTAGGTATCATACTGCTGTTCACTTATCTTGAACATTTAGTCCATATAAATTCAATTGCAAAAAGAAAGAAAAAATGATTCCACAAATTCTACTTCTGTTCCTCATTGTCAGTGCATGACCCATTTCTATCTTTCATCTAATCACGTGATAATATCAAATGACTACGTTGGACGTCTGCACCTTAACACTGATTTCTACCTATAGATTCAAAGGATGTTTTGACTTTCTCACTGGTGTGACATCAACATCAATTTGCGTGGAATTCTGTAATTAATTGACTTATGATGCAAGTTCTCTTCTTCAGTATTTATTATAACTAATTTTTTTTTCATTTGTCTGATCATTAATAAAGAGAGTGGGGCTAGGGAGGTATCGCTGTGCTTTCTAAAACTTATAGTCTACGGTTCTGCTTTAATGGGAATACTGATGAGCGGTCAAATGCTTCATTTTAATTTAAATAATCTGTAGTATTAAATAAGTCAGGCAGTTTTTCATACTATGAATAGCTTTTTAAAAAATAATACTGAAAGAATGGTGTTCATTTTAGTCTTGGATCCATGATCTGAGGGCAGTGCTGTAAAATAAATAAAGTAAACATTTCAGATGCTATCATCTACGAATATGAAGCTGATCCTCACTCAACCCTCACCTGTGCTGGGTATTCAATGATCTTGGGAAGGAATAGAGCCCTGATACCCTAACCAGTACCCCCACCCCCGGCCAACCTCTTTCTCAGCATTTAATAAACAAATGCGAGAAAATACTATAGTAAACCTCATACATTCAACACTGAAATAATGTTAAATTTTGGCTCAAATTACTTTAATGAAAAATAGGTGTTTAATGATAAAGCCCCTTGTATGATTTCCTCAAGTCCAAAGGGACAAAAATCTTTGTTACTTTCCTTTCCCTCTCTTATTGCATGTCTTATTGAATAGAGGATATTCCAGCATCTCATTTACTACTTCAGAATTTATTATTTTTAAAAAATTTTGCATAGCATATAGATTACTGTAACTTTTAATTACCTTTAAAAAAGTAGTAGCAGTATCATTTGGAAATACTACCACATGCGTGGTCAACTCAGATTTTTAAAAAATATTATAATAATTGTATTAATTGGAATTCCCTGGTGGCTCAGATGGTAAAGAATCTGCCTGTTATACAGGAGACCTGGGTTTAATCCCTGGGTTGGGAAGGTCTCCTGGAGAAGGGAATGACAACCCACTCCAATATTCTTGCCTGGAGAATTCAATGGACAAAGGAGCCTGGTGGGCTACAGTCCATGGGGTCACAAAGAGTCAGACATGACTGAGCAACTAACAAACACAAACACACACACACAATGATAAGTATATAATGATACAATGAAATAGAATTCCTTTGGCCTAAATCTTTCTCATTAGTCTATAGTATACTGCAAGGAAATAACTCTGTCTGATACATAACACATTTAGTATAATTACTATTTTATAGTTTATTTTTAAAAGTCAGAGAGTGAAACTATTGGAAGTTTATAAGTTTTAGTTTATAAATTATCAAATTCTCTTCTGTTGTAAGTGAAGACCCAAATGAGTCACATTTGGAATGTTTTTATTGTTTGACCAAAAGTTGTCTTTAAGAGAGTTAATGGCAGAGGGCAGTGAATCCCAAGTTTTTCTTTAGTTCTGATCTTGGAGAAATGTTATGTTCTTGACTTAGCACCTGTCATCATTAAATATTCTCCCTTAAATTAGTATAAGTGGATTACAAATTATGTTTGTTATTTATTTATTTATTTTTATTTTTATACTCATGCATAGGCACCCCACTCCAGTACTCTTGCCTGGAAAATCCTATGGATGGAGGAGCCTGGTAGGCTACAGTCCATGGGGTTGCTAAGAGTCGGACATGACTGAGCAACTTCACTTTCACTTTTCACTTTCATGCATTGGAGAAGGAAAAGGCAACCCACTCCAGTGTTGTTGCCTGGAGAATCCCAGGGACGGGGGAGCCTGGTGGGCTGCCGTCTATGGGGTCGCACAGAGTTGGACACGACTGAAGCGACTTAGCAGCAGCAGCAGCAGCATAGTAGAATTTACCGTTACCCTGCTAGTTTAAATTCACTAGCAAGAAGATGATGGTCATAACAACGTTTTATAAACTGTTTTCTTGTGAAGACCTCGACAAAATAGTGAGAGAAGAGAAATTAAGCCTTCTGCTTAAAAATCATTTTTCTCTTATCAGTCTGGTACCCAAGTTTATCATCTCTTTATAGTTGCCAAAACAAGCATCTCATTTCCCTATTATAAATCAAAGTCTCCCAAAATTTCAGTAAGATGACTGAAATGTGTCAATTATTTTGATAGTTCTAGTGAGTAATTGATTAAATATTCTTACTTTATGTTCTGAATCAGACTGTTTCATTGATTGATTAATATTTAATCTTATAATTAACTTTAAATTAGCATTAATGAATATTTACTGGCAGATGTATGCCAATAAATCTACAAATTGAAAAATTAAAGCATTAAGGACAGATCACCTAGGCAAGCATTCAATTTTACGTGATGACTATCTTTGTCTAATTCACCCAGGATTGTGTGCTAGCCAAACTATACTTAAATCATTACAGTAATTTCAAGGCTTATAATAATTGACTATCTTATTAAAAATGAATAATTATACCATGAGCATTTCTCATGTAACTTTTAAAGCTTCTAAAAGTCAAATTTTAATTGCTATATTCTTTTCTTTTATATACTATAATGTTTTGAATAGCTCCCCTTATGTTGGACAGCACGGTGTAACTACCAGATTTTTACAATTTTATTTACTGATCAAAGGGTGTGGATATTTAATACTATATAGTATGTATTAAAATTAACATATATGTTGTGTGTCTGTATAAGTGTGTTGTATATATATGCATATATATCTCAGTATGTATGTTTTCTATATAATAACAATATGTGTATATTTATCTCCCTAAATCCTCACCTAATATTCAACATAAGCAATTTTCAAATAAAGTAGGCAACAGTAGTTTTTTTGTTATTGTTTATCCTGAGTTTCTTTCACTTCTAATAAAATTAGTTGTTTCCCATAAACCTCTTGACTTGATATTTATTGTGTAAATTGTCCTTATCCTTTCTTCCAGTTATCTACTAGGGTTGTATTT
The DNA here is from genome assembly GCF_023091745.1 of Budorcas taxicolor. Classification (NCBI taxonomy): domain Eukaryota; kingdom Metazoa; phylum Chordata; class Mammalia; order Artiodactyla; family Bovidae; genus Budorcas; species Budorcas taxicolor. The sequence continues at coordinate 132,875,043 of NC_068914.1, read as the reverse complement.
CTTTAAAATGTGTAGAGTTTTTAGTGGACTGAAGATGTTATTCTTTACCTACCATTTGAATGGTGAAGTCGCTCAGTCGTGTCCAACTCTTTGCGACCCCGTGGACTGTAGCCTACCAGGCTCCTCCGTCCATGGGATTCTCCAGGCAAGCATACTGGAGTGGGTTGCCATTTCCTTCTCTAGGGGATCTTCCCGACCCAGGGATCGAACCCAGGTCTCCCACATTGGAGGCAGACACTTTAACCTCTGAGCCACCAGGTCGATATTTTACCAGTATGACATTTGTGAAGGCACTTGAAGATTTCAGGTATCCTGATCAGTTGATCTGACCTTTTTCTAAATTTGGAAATTCTTTTTTTTTATTCTAAGATAGTTTAAGTATTTGTTTTCATTTTGTTCTAATACTTACAGTTTAATCTTTTTAAAATAACTCTTTTTATCTACTGCTTTTAATATAGGTTCAGCTCTATATTTTTTCTTTTTTCCATTGATTGAATAATTCATCAAGAACTCATTAATTTTTGTATTTTCTTTTTCATGTTTTGTTACTACATGTACTTGAATTGAACTGTCCACTACATTTCATTCATTTATATTTTGAGTTATGAAGCATTATCCTATAATTTGAATTAAATTTTAATATTTTAATATGCTTTAATAACCACTAGGGCATATTTATCCCTTCTGATATTTTGATTCTTAGTTTATTCTCTCAGATAAAATTTGGGTTCTTTTTTTTCAATATCTTTTAAAAATGCAAGCAACTTTTTATTGAAATTGAGTTAAACCTATATATTTATTTTGGTAGAAATGAACATAATTTTATTGAATTAACTTCTCAAACAGGAGCATTTTATGTTCATCAGTGAAGTTTTACCATTTTCTGTGTATGATTATCAAACATTTCTTGATAATGTTCAAAAGCATATTACTTTTTGTTGCTATTGTGAACAGTTTCTTTGTCTTTTGTTGTCAAAGTCAATGCAATTGAATAGAAAAACTAATATATATAAACATGCTTTACAATATGTCTTGTTAGCATGACAGCTTCTTATTGGTAAGGAGTTCTTTCATGTGGTACACATGACTAGTGAGTGACTAGACAGAGAAATGGAATTTTATTCCTCTTGGTTGATGCTTGCATTTTCTTAATATTCTTCATGGTAAATGTTATTTTCAGCAAATAAATATCATGATCTGAAGCAAAGTAGCTCAGTGCTGTTACAACTCTGGAAATAACTTGATAATGTCTTACAGTCTGTGTTTTTATAAAAATCTATATTTGTAACTTTGGGGGTGTATTTCAGATTAAATAATTTTTTCTCCTTAGAACTCTCATATTTTTGTGATTTATAAACACAGAATTTAAAATTATTGAAATATTTTGGCCTTCTGGTTCTTATCATTTCTGACAGTAGGCTAGGCTACACTAGTAGATTTCTGCAGGATGTTTTGTTAATAAACTACAAGCTTAATGCCATGTAAATAAAGCTTAACATGGTTTAACATCTCTCTAGAATGTTCCTGACACAGACTAGGAAAGCTGTATATTAGCAGACTTATTTAGTCACACAGTAATATTAAAATATCTTCAAAACAACGAGTAATTGAAATACTAGGTATCAAGCCAGAAGTTGATTTTTTTTTCAATCTGTTTGCAGGACACAAGTTAACCTTAAAAATGCATTCTAATATACAGTAGGTACAGACAAATAATTTTTGATTCCACTATACAAGGTACTTAGAATAGTTAAATTCATACAGTCAGAAAGTGCATTGTTAGATGCAGGGGGTAGGGGTTAGGCTGGGGAGGACTTAGTGTTTAATAGGGACAGTTTCAGTTGAGGAAAGTGAAAGATTAGGCTGATGGTGAGAGTTGCAAAACAATGTGAATATACTTAGTGTCATATAAATATACAGTGAAATATGTATAAATAGCTAAAATAGTATGTTATGTGACCTTTACCATAATAAAAAAGAATTTTTAAAAAGAGCTGTATTACTTTAGATATGTTAATTTATATTCGTGAGGGCTATTTAATACCTTACTGTTAAAACATAGGTTTCAAAAAGCCTGCTGCTGCTGCTAAGTTAGACACTTCAGTTGTGTCCAACTCTGTGCGACCCTATAGATGGAAGCCCACCAGGCTCCCCTGTCCCCGGGATTCTCCAGGAAAGTACACTGGAGTGGGTTGTCATTTCCTTCTCCAAGGCATGAAAGTGAAAACTGAAAGTGAAGTCACTCAGGCATGTCTGACTCTTAGTGACCCCATGGACTGCAGCCTACCAGGCTCCTATGTCCATGAAAGAGTAGAAACTGTTGCCATGTAAATAGGTATAATTTAATTTACTGTCAAGAATTTGCTGGCAAGATTTTAATTTACTGGCAAGAATACGCAGAAGAACTATACAAAAAAGATCTTCATGACCCAAATAATCACGATGGTGTGATCACTCACCTAGAGCCAGACATCCTGGAAAGCGAAGTCAAGTGGGTTTTAGGAAGCATCACTATGAACAAAGCTAGTGGAGGTGATGGAATTCCAGCTGACCTATTTCAAATCCTGAAAGAGGATGCTGTGAAAGTGCTGCACTCAATATGTCAGCAAATTTGGAGAACTCAGCAGTGGCCACAGAACTGGAAAAGGTCAGTTTTCATTCCAATCCCAAAAGCAATACCAAAGAATGTTCAAACTACTGAACAATTGCACTCATCTCACACTCTAGCAAAGTAATGCTCAAAATTCTCCAAGCCAGGCTTCAACAGTACATGAACCGTGAACTTCCATATGTTCAAGCTGGATTTAGAAAAGGCAGAGGAACAGAGATCAAATTGCCAACATCCATTAGATCACTGAAAAAGCAAGAGAGTTCCAGAAAAACATCTACTTCGGCTTTATTAACTATACCAAAGCCTTTGACTGTGTAATCACAACAAACTGTGAAAAATTGTCCAAGAGATGGGAATACCAGACCACCTGACCTGACTCTTGAGAAATCTGTATGCAGGTCAGGAAGCAACAGTTAGAACTGGACTTGGAACAACAGACTAGTTCCAAATCGGGAAAGGAGTACATCAAGGCTGTATATTGTCATCCTGCTAATTTAACATATATGAAGAGTACATCATGAGAAATGCTGGGCTGGAGGAAGCACAAGCTGGAATCAAGATTGCCAGGAGAAATATCAATAACCTCAGATATGCAGATGACACCACCCTCATGACAGAAAGCAAAGAACTAAAGAGCTTCTTGATGAAAGTGAAAGAGGAGAGTGAAAAAGTTGGCTTAAAACTCAACATTCAGAAAACTAAGATCATGGCATCTGGTCCCATCACTTCATTTCAAATAGATGGGGAAACCGTGGAAACAGTGTCAGACTTTATTTTGGGTGGCTCTAAAATCACTGCAGATGGTGACTGCAGCCATGAAATTAAAAGATGCTTGCTCTTAGAAGAAAAATTATAAACAACCTAGACAGCATATTAAAAAGCAGAGACATTACTTTGCCAACAAGGGTCCATCTAGTCAAAGTTATGGTTTTTCCAATAGTCATGTATGGATGTGAGGGTTGGACTAAAAAGAAAGCTGAGTTCCAAAGAACTGATGCTTTTGAACTGTGATGTTGAAGACTCTTTAGAGTCCCTTGGAGTGCAATGAGAGCAAGCCCGTCCATCTTAAAGGAAATCAATCTTGAATATTCATTGGAAGAACTGATGCTGAAGCTGAAACTCCAATAGTTTGGTCACCTGATGCAAAGAACTGACTCATTTGAAAAGACCCTGATGCTGGAAAAGATTGAAGGCAGACGGAGAAGGAGATGACGGAGGATAAGATGGTTGAATGGCGTCACCGACTCGATGGAAATGAGTTTGAGTAAGCTCCGGGAGTTGGTGATGAATACGGAAACCTGGTCTGCTGCAATCCATGGGGTCACAAAGAGTCAGACGTGACTGACTGAACTGAACTGAATTTGCTGTCATTACTATATTGTCTTGACCTTTGGGGCTTTCAAGGGGACACTAGTGGTAAAGAACCCTCCTACGTAGGAGTCATAAGAGAAGCAGGTTTAATCTCCGGGTTGGGAGGATTCCCTGGAGGAGGGCGTGGCAACTCACTCTAGTACTCTTATCTGGAGAATCCCATGGACAGAGGAGTCTGGCAGGCTAAAGCTATTTAATACTTTACTATTAAAACATAGGTTTCAAAAGTCTATTATTCTATAAAAGAAAGACTATACATTGTTGACATATAAAATAGGGATCATTTAATTACTATCATTATTATATTGTCTTACAGCTCATGGGGCATTCAGAATGGGACCACAAACGAGGGCCACGAGGATCACAGGTAAGTTTCTTTTCCTTTTTTGCATTTTGTTGCTTAACATGTGGAGCCATGACTTTTCTGAAACTCAAGAAATAAGGACAGAGAAGAGGCACAGCAGTCATGCCATTTGTTTTTATTTTACTTAGCTGTAATTAAAGTCTGGTTTCAGATCCCAAGGGCAGATATCAGTATATTCCTCTGAAGAGCTTTCTAGTATCCCAGATTTGTTATGTTCATGTTCCTCTCAATAGAGATTTTATATTCATCTCGTCTCTACAGAATTTATTTTTATCAGCAACCTACTCTCTTGATTTTATTCACTTCATTTGCTAATTTTTCTATGTATTTCTTCTTGTCTCTATCTTCCTGGTTTTGGTTAAATATTTTGAAATATAATCACATTAAACCCTGAACTAATTACAGATTTTATCTCTAAATGAACTGTCTTCATCTTAGGGAAATAGAAAGATGAAAGGACCTATTATTTAGGAAAAGAAACAAATTATAAACCTTTCTATATTACCAGACTGTTCTCATTGTCTTACTTTATGTCTTAGGCAAGAAGAAATCTTCCATGACGCATTTATGCTTTCTAATGACCTAATTAGACAATGTGGATTTGTTTTGCTTTCATAATTACTTTGCCTGACAGAATAAAGGCTGAATTTTACACTGAGAAAATTATCTTTCCTCCTAGGGTACTTTGTGAAGAAATAGAAAAATCAGTTTTCTCTTAGTTGTCTGCACTTACCTGACTGTAAACATGCCAAATAAAAGATAACACTAAAAATATGGTTAAGAGAAAGAGAATTGGATATGCAGTACTGCATATTAAAAATCATTTTGAAATATGAAATTCTCCCCAGAGTTTTACCAAGTTGACATGACCTGTGCTGTCATTAAGTTTTCATGGATAACAGCTTAATTTAGGTCACTGAGAAAGTACAACCAAGTCAGTCAGTTGTTTTTAGTGGCAAGGTTAATAGCTGTGTTTGCATTTTTGTCTGATGTCAATTTGATGAGTAGATAATATAAATCAGTCCAATTAAATCAGCATTATCCAAAAGAATTTATGCCTCACTTTACCTTACTTGTACTTCTCTATTTTCTCCAACAACTCGCCCTCTGTACCCATTTAATATTTTAAATCAGAATTTGCTGCCAGATTGGTAATGAATACATGGTAAATTATTTGTAATTCTAGATCTATCAAAGGTAAAGATGAGCACCAGCAAGAAACCCCAGGTTCCTGGGATAAGGGGGCTTCCCAGGCAACATAGTGGTAGAGAATCCATCTGTCAATGCAGGAGATACAAGAGACATGGGTTTGATCCCCTGGCTCAGGAAAATCTCCTGAAGGAGAAAATGGCAACCCATTCCAGTATTCTTGCCTGAGATAGTCCATGGACAGAGGAGCCTGGCGGGCTACAGTCCATGGGATCACAAACAGTCGGACATGATTTAGCAACTAAACAACAACAATAGAGTATACCTTTATCTCACCTTGATTCTCAACTCAGATAACAATTCTCAAAGTCAAAAGCAAAAACAGTACGTATACATATAACTGATTCAGACTGTTGTACGGCAAAAACCTACACAACATTGTAAAGCAATTATACTCCAATTTAAAAACAAACAAGTGTTTTAAAAAGCAAGAACACATACCCAAACATTAAAAAGATACCAATTACAACAGAATAGTTTATTTGGAAATTCAAGGTAAATTAAGCACAGAGTAAAATCTCTAATTCTAATTCCCCACCAGAGGGGGGAAATAAGACACTGTATTTATGTTTTAGATCATTGATCTCTTCTTATCTTGCTATTACTTCCTTGAACAATATGTCTAAAGCCTTTCAGCCATTTGAAGGGAATTGCTGACTGCATTTGAATACAGACCTCTAAGTATTTTAAAATACCACAAGGCCTCATTCAAATACCATCTCTTTAGGAAAAGATTTAGTTTAATTGAAGACAGATTTTTGACCACTTACTATGTGGACGGCACTGTGGTAGGTCTCAGTCTGAGGGAAAACCGAGTGACAAGTTTATTGTGTTCTGAGAGCTTACAAGGTATAGTTGGAAACAGAGCAATACTTGAGTAGATAATGTGCCTATAAGGCAGAGTGGTAGGTGTAAAATTAATTATATAAACAAAGTATGATTAGAGTTTAGGTGGGACAGATTGTTGATTTATGCCTAGTAGAAATGGGAAAAATGGTGTCTGAGGTGAGCCTTCAAGATTGTGTTACAAGATTTTAGAAGTGTAAAGAAGGAAAGGAAAAAGCCTGAGGAAAATGTCTGAACTGGCAAAGTGTGGGGTTGTTTGGATATGTGTGAACTTTCTTTATCACTGCTTTATAAAACCTGACTGGCTAGGGAGCGTTGCAGGAACCCCTGTGAAGGAATGATCCAGAGAATGTCATTTTTTATTGATTAGATGAGGAAGAAGTAAGGAGGGTCAGGAGTTTGAAATCCTGTACTTCACAGATGAGTGCCAGTAACCCAGGCCTGTTCACAGGGAAAATAATGAGGTTAGTGTTCACAATGCTGAGTGAGAAGCAAAGATGACAACCCCCAAAGGGAATTTCAGATGGATACTTGAGATGCTGTTCTGGGCTCTGTAGTCAGATGAAAGGGCTTCTCTGGTGGCTCAGCAGTAAAACATTTGCCTGAGATGCAGAAATCCGTCTACAATGCAGGAGACACAGGTTTGATCCCTGGGTCAGGAAGATCCCTGGGAGAAGGAAATGGCAACCCACTCCAGTATTCTTGTCTGGGAAATTCCATGGACAGAGGAGCTTGGAGAGCTCCAGTCCATGGGGTCACAAGAGTTGGATATGACTTAGTAACTGAACCACCACCACAGCCAGATGAGAGCAGATGTCAACTAAAGAGTACCAGACAGACATATGATAATAGAGTTACATCAGGCAACAGATCCCAGAAGAAGAACATGAAAAGAGAAAAACAGAAGAAAGGCTGATTCTTGAGAGAGGCTCAGCATACGGGCTGAGAGGAGCCTGGGGAGGGAGTTAAAACATACACACAGGCTCAGTGGAGACAGAGGAAGGAGAACTAATGCAGAATCGAAAGCAGTGAGCATGCTGACAAGCTACACTCAAAAGAGGGCTGAGGCCACGAACACAGGTTCAGGAAAATTTAAAAAAAAAAAAAAAAAAAAAACATGGGAAATGCAATTGAATGTAGTGATGAGCAGGGCATTAGTGGGCTCTGAGAATGCACTTTCAGTCAAGCAGTGGTGGAAAGCAGAATACAGAAATTAAGAAAAGAATTAGTGTGAGGTGGGGCTTCCCTGGTGGCTCAATTGGTAAAGAATCTGCCTGCAATGCAAGAGATCTAGGTTGGGTTCCTGGGTCAGGAAGATCCCCTGGGTCAGGAAGATCCCTTGGAGAAGGGAATGGCTGCCCACTCCAGTATTCTCTCCTGGAGAATTCTAGGGACAGAGGGACCCTAGCAGACTACATACAGTCCATGGGGTCACAAAGAGTCAGACATGACTGAATGACTAACACATTCACTTAACTTTCACTTTTCGGTGTGAGATATTGGAAAGATCTCTTGGAGGAGTTTAGTTTTAAAAGAAAAGTAGAATTAAGAAAGAGGTGAAAAATGACAAGGTCCCAGTGTATGGCAGTGAACTATATTCGATATCGTTTGATTAACCATAATGGTAAAGAATATAAAAAAGAATGTTGATGGTTTAGTTGCTAAGTCATGTCACACTCTTGAGACCCCATGGACCATTCAATATCCTGTGATTAACCATAATTGTAAAGAATATAAAAAAGAATGTATGTGTGTATAACCGAATCACTTTGCTGTAGAGCAGAGATTAATACAACATTGTAAATCAGCTATACTTCAGTAAAAAAAGAAATAGCAATAGAAGTGAGGAAATTTTTTTTTGTGCCAAGGTGAGATATATGTCTTAATAACTGTTAATGGCAAAGAGAATCAGTGTAGAGGAGAAAACACTGGAAGTTCTCAATAGTGACCTATTTCAGGACTGAGAAAACAGTGTAGTTCAGGGCAGGGAATGCACTTTCTCTCTAAGTGGTCCTCTGACACCCATTTATGTGTTTTTCTTACACTCCACCAGTCCCTACCCTGAACTCTTCCATTTACTCTAGTTCAGAAAAACTGACCATGTTCTTAAATGAATTATCAGACAGATCCACCAATAAGCACTAATGAAGAAGCTTTGGAAAGAAAGTAGAGAAATTTATACCAGAACAGGAGACAATAAATGGGGACAGGTAGCACAAAAATGAAATGTTGCTTACTCACTAAGTCATGTCTAAGTCTTGCAACCTCTGGGACTGTAACCCACCAGGTTCCTCTGTGCATGGAGTTTCCCGGGCAAGAATACTGGAGTGGGTTGCCAATTCCTTCTCTAGGGAACCTTCTGACCCAGGGATCAAACTCACATCTCCTGCATTGCATGCAGTTTCTTTTACCCCTGGGGCTTCCCTGGTGGCTCAGCTAATAAAGAAACTGCCTGCAGTGTGGGAGACCTGGGTTCAACCCCTGGTTTGGGAAGATTCCCTGGAGAAGGGAATGGCTACCCACTCCAGTACTCTTGCCTGGAGAATTCCATGGACAGAGAAGCCTAGTAAGCTACCGTCCATGGGGTCACAAAGATTCAGAAGTGACTGAGTGACTTTCACTTTCTTTTACCACTGAGCCACCAGGGAAATAATGTGAGCCTGATGACTTCAGTTTTCTTGATAGAGAAAGAGCATATAAACGTAGGGATATTACAGTGGAAAACCTTGAATGGCAGAAAATATATGAAGTACATTTGTTTTAGATTTCCAAAAATGGGGACTGACTTGATATGTGAGCATCAATAAATACCTGGTAGATAGCAGTGCGCTGTCACACATGTGAGGGGCAGCCTGCAAAACATATATTGGTGTTTTTCATGTAAAAACACCAATATATGTCTTGCACTGTTTTTAACCTTCAAGAAGTCAAAAACAAACTAAACAATTTTGGCCTTCAGGAAGGAAGTATATAGTTTTATCTAAAGTCGGTATTAGCTAGGAGGAAAAAAAATGATCAGCTCGTATTGAGAACATTCATCATGACCAGGATAAAGTTAAACTTCTGACTTTCCTCCTATATGCTTTCTAGACAGAAGTTCCCCTCAAATTTAATGTCGTCTTTCAAAATTATATATGTATTATCACAAATAATAAAGTGTACCTTTCATATAAAATTCCTATAGAACAGTGAATATCTTACTTCAAGTTAAATTCAGCTCTTAATTGTATATGACTCTTCAAACTCAGCAAGAATTTAATTAACATTTATTTATTTATTCTCAATAATTCTGTGACATAATTTGTCAGCTCGCTCACACATTCAGGCTGATGGTTTCTTCTTCCTTTTTTTGTTTTTCCTTTTAGTATAAGCTCTCAAATACTAGATCATCCAAATTAGGGAAGATGCTAAATGATATATAAACTTCGGCAGCAGGCAGAACTCTTTTTCTGGCAGCATTCCCAGTAATACCAAATGAAGTCAGAGGATAAAATTCTCAGAAGGCAATTAAGTGTTTTTCTTGTTTTGTTTTCTCTTTGCTATAAATTCTTGAAGAAAAGCTTTTCAGTGGAAAGTTAAGAGAGAGAATAGAAAATTGTTCTCCTTTGAAAAGCTTACGAAAGGTAAGAGGGCATTGAAGGGACCAATAGTTTCCTTGTAACTTAGCTAAGAGTCTTTGTGGGAAAAGATCACTTTGATTTGTGAATTGTACTAGGAATTTTAATGTACTGGGAATGTACTAGGAACATTTTAACATACTAAAAACCAGTGGGCCTGTATTTATCAATAGTTAGAGACTAGCAGGTTCTTTCGTCATTTAGTGCATTTTTGATACCTTAAACTATCAGTAGAGACAAACAGATTCTGTAGTCATTTAGTGTGTATGTCTGTGTGTAGTATATATACACTAATAATATATATATTAGCAACCAAGCTTTATCAATTACACTTAAGACCACTTTTTGAAGACACAACTTATGTGTGATACGTTTAATCTTCAAATAATTGAGGTATATTTTTAGACATGAAATTCTGGTTTGTCTTTCTAAGTGATTGAATTATAGTATATACAACACAAGAAAATATTTGAATATTCTGGTGGGAAAAAAGGTAATAGGTAGCAATAGACTTTTAGTATACTTACAAAGAAATGGAAATATAATACACTACAATTTATGGGATATATTAGGTTGGCCAAAAAGTTTATTCAGGTTTTCTGTAACATCATACAGTAAAACCCAAATGAATTTTTTTGGCCAACCCAATAGCAAAAGCAGTTCTAAGAAAGCAGTTCCTGGAAGTAAATACCTACCTCTATGAATAATTATATGCCAACAAGCTGAGCAACTTAGAAGTAATGGCTGAATTCTTAGGAGCACACCGTGTACAAAGACTGAACCAGGAAGAAACAGAAAATCTGAACAGACCAATAATTTAAAACCTTCCAACAAAGAAAAACTGAGGCCAGAAAGTTTCACGGGTGAATTCTGCTAAACATCAGCACCAATTTCTGCCAATCCTTTTCAAAGTCTTCCAAAGAATGGAAGAGGTGGGAATACTTCTGAACTCATTTTATGATGCTGGCATTATGTTGATACCAAAACCAGAAAAGGACATGAGAAGAGAAGTGTAAGTCATTACCCTTGTAAACATAGGTGCAGCAGTCCTTAATAAAATATTAGTAAACTGAATTCAACAATACATTAAAATGATCATACACCATGATCAAGTAGAATTTATTCCAGGGAAGTAAGGATAGTTCAACATCTGCAGATCAGTCAGAGTGACATACCACATTAACAGAATAGAGAATAAGATTCTTATGATCATCTCAATAAATGCAGAAAAGCAATTGACAAAATTCAACATCCGTTTATGATGTATACAAAAAACCCTCTCAACAGTGTGGTTATAGGGGTAACACACCTCAATATCCTAAAGGCCATATGTGACAAACAGTTGACATCTCACTGCATCAGCTTTTCCTCTAAGAACAGGAACATGACAAGGATCCCCACTCTCTCTTTTGTTCAACATAGTATGGAAAGTCCTAGCCAGAGCAATTAAGCAAGAAAATAAATAAAAGACATCCAAATTCGAAAGGAAGAAGTAAAATTGTCACTATATACCGATGACATGATATCGGATCTAGAAAACTGACGTGATATCAGATCTAAAAATGAAGTGAAGTCGCTCAGTCGTGTCCGACTCTTTGCTACCGCATGGACTGTAGCCCACCAGGCTCCTCCATCCATGGAATTTTCTAGGCAAGAGTACTGGAGTGGGTTGTGATTTCCTTTTCCAGGGGATCTTCCTGACCCAGGGATCGAATCCAGGTCTCCCAGATTGTGGGCAGACACTTTACCATCTGAGCCACCAGGGAATCAACCAGAAAACCCTAAAGACCTCATCAAAAAGCTGTTAGGACTAACAAACAAATTCATTGATGTTTCAAAATATAAAATGAATACCAAAAATTCTGTTGTTTCTTTACAATAATAACAAAGTATCAGAAATAAAAATAAAGAAAGCAGTTCCACTGACAATGCATCAAAAATTACAAAATACCTAAAATAAGTTTAACCAAGGAGGTGAAAGAACTGTGTATAGATAATTATAAGATATTAATTAAAGCAATTGAAGAAGACACAAAGAAATGGAAAGATATTCTGTGCTCGTGAATTAGAAGAATTAGTATTGTTAAAATGTCCATAATATCCAAATCAATCTACGTATTCAAAGCTGCTGCTAAGTCACTTCAGTCGTGTCCGACTCTGTGTGACCCCATAGATGGCAGCCCGTCAGGCTCCCTGTCCCTGGTATTCTTCAGGCAAGAACTCTGGAGTGGGTTGCCATTTCTTTCTTCAATGCATGAAAGTGAAAAGTGAAAGTGAAGTTGCTCAGTCATGCCCAACTCTTAGCAACCCCATGGACTGCAGCCTACCAGGCTCCTCTGTCCATGGGATTTTCCAGGCAAGAGTACTGGAGTGGGGTGCATTGCCTTGTCCCATATTCATGCAATCCCTATCAAAATTCCAGTGGTATTTTTCAGAGAATATAATAGATATTCCTAAAATTTGTATGTAACTTAAATATTTCAAATAGCCAAGCAATCTTGAGGAAGAAGAATAAAGCTTAGTATATCACACTCCCTTATTTCAAACTATATTATGGAGATGTAATCAAAGGGCTTCTCTGATGGCTCAGAGGTAAGGAATCTGCCTGCAATGCAGGAGCCATATGAGACACAGATTCAATCACGTGTTGGGATGATTCCCTGGAGGAGAGCATGGCAACCCTCTCCAGTATTCCTGCCTGGAGAATCCTGTGGACAGAGGAGCCTAGCAGACTACAGTTCATGGGGTCGCAAAGAGTCAGACACTACTGAAGTGACTTAGCAGGCATAGTAATCAAAACACTGTATTACATTAAAACAGACACACAAATCAATGGAACAGCGTAGAGAGCCCAGAAATATAAACCCTCACATATATTTATGACAAAGTAGGCCAGAATATACAAAGAGGATAGAACAGTCTCCTTAATAAATGGTATTGAGAAAATTGAAGAACCGCACACAAACAAATAAAACTGGACCACTGTTTTACACAACATACACACGTTGATTCAAAATGGATTAAAGACTTGAAGGTAAGACCAGAAGCCATAAAACTGTAGAAGATAAGTAGCAACCTCCTTGATTTAGATTGTGGTAATGATTTTTTTAACACCCAAAGCAAAAGCAATAAAAGCAGAAATAAACAAGAAGTACTATATCAAGCTAAAAATTTTCCTCACAGCAAAAGAAATCATAAACAAAATGAAAAGGCAGCCTACTGAATAGGGGAAAATATTTACAAATCATGTATCTAATAAATGGCTAGTATCCAAAATATATAAAGAGCTTATACAACACAATAGCAAGACAAAAACAATTTGATTTCAAAATGTGTAGAATATTTGGATCGTCATTTTTTCCAAAGAAGTTATACATATGCCCAATAGGTACATGAAAAGATGCTCAACATCACGAATCCTCAGGGAAATGTAAATCAAAACCACACTGAATTATCACCTGTTAGAATTACGTGTCAAAAAAAGACAACAAGCAAATGCTGGCAAGATGTAGAGTAAAGAAAACCTTTGTACACTGTTGATGGAAATGTAAATGAGTGCAACCACTACGGAAGACAATGGGTTTTCCACAAATTAAAAACATAACCACCAAATTCCACTTCTAGGTGTTTATTCAAAGAGAATGAAAACACTTATTGAAAAAGATATATGCACCCCCGTGTTCACTGCAGCATTATTTTCCATAGCCAGGAAGTGTCTTTTAGTGGATGAACGGATAAAGATGTAGTATATGTACACAATGGAACATGACTCAGTCATAACAAAGAGTGAAATCTTGTCATTTGTGACACATGAATGGACCCTGAAGGCACTAAACTAAGTGAAATAAGTCAAACATAACAAATACCATAGGAGCTCTCTTATATGAGGAATTAAAAAAAAAATTTCATAGATACGAGGGACAGACTGATGACTGCAAGGAATGGGAAGTGTGAGACATGAGTGAACTCTTTTTTCTAAATTTTTTTAGTTTCAATAAATTGATATCAATTTTTTTTAATAAAAAATTATCTGTATCCTCTTTGGTAGCATGACTTTAATTATCTGTCACATACTAGAAGCTCCAAACTATAAAGCTTCTAAATTAAGAAACTTCTAGGAGTATTTTTGGAGGAGGCACTGGTGACCCACTCCAGTACTCTTGCCTGGAAAATTCCATGGACGGAGGAGCCTGGTGGGCTGCAGTCCATGGGGTCGCGAAGAGTCAGACACAACTGAGCGACTTCACTTTAACTTTTCACTTTCATGCATCAGAGAAGGAAATGGCAACCCACTCCAGTGTTCTTGACTGCAGAATCCCAGGGACGGGAGCCTGGTGGGCTGCCATCTATGGGGTCGCTCAAAGTCGGACACGACTGACGTGACTTAGCAGCACCAGCAGCAGGAGTATTTTACATCTCAAGGATGAATTTTGATTGAAAGTTATTATTATTCAGTATCTTGTCTACTTGGGTATTCAGGAGAATGGATCTGTTAATAATAGCTACTAAAGATGGTGAACATAAGTATTTGCATTTTCGTGAATCTAATTTGGTAATAGACCATTTCTTTCTCAGTTAAATCATTTTTTTTTTAAATAGGAGAGTATAAAGAGTAATTTAAATGCCTTCTAGGCATACCTGGAATAATGTTATATAAATTTATTACTATTAATTCCATATAACACATTTTAGAAAGACTGCCTTCCAGATTTCCCTATAATTTATTCCAGGAGATTAGTATGAGCAGACTGGGAGTTCATTATTACATCACCCAAATGCCTGATGTGTTACCAAGGATAATTCATGCCCTGATCAAGCTGGCTGCCCATGTTAGTTTTTTGTGTTTTTTTTTTCTTCCAAACATAGTGTTTTTTTAATTTGCATTTCCTTCTCCTTTTTTTCACTTTTCCATTTATTAATCTAATAACTATTGCCACTGGTTTAGAAATTGTTCCAATAATAATTTTATTTTTTGGTTACCCTTCAAGAAAAGTTTTTGCTTTTATTGTTGTGTTGTGAAATTCGTTTGAATTTTGTTTATATAGACAGAATCACACGCCAAATATTTGTCTAGGCCCTATGCATGTTAGGACTGGCCTTGTCATCGTGCCCATGAGTGGCAGGGGAGGACCTGCTTGTTTAATATTTGTTGAACGACCCTTGTATCTTGAAGACTGCACATCACGTGCATGTCACATGCATTGCCTTATGCTTGTTTTTGTTAAATCAAAACTTTCTGGTATATTATATGAGATAAAGATGAGTTTTTCACACTTATCCATTAAATCCTCCTCTAGATATTTTAAGTTTTACACCAGTAGATTATATTAACGCATATATACGGGATTTAGAAAGACGGGAGTGATGACCGTATATGCAAGACGGTGAAAGAGACCCAGATATAAAGAACAGACTTTTGTCTGGACTATGTGGAAGAAGACAAGGGTGGGACGATTTGAGAGAATAGCACTGAAGCATGTATATTACCATATATAAAATAGATGACCAATCCAAGTTCGATGAATGAAGCAGGTCACTCAAAGCTGGTGCTCTGGGACAACCCAGATGGATGGGATGGGGAGGAAGGTGGATGGGGGTTCAGGATGGGGAGACACACGTGCACCCGTGGCTGAATTCATGTCAATGTATGGCAAAAACCCCCACAATATTATAAAGTAATTAGCTAAGAGTCAGACAGGACTGAGCGACTTGACTTTCACTTTTCATTTTCATGCATTGCAGAAGGAAATGGCAACCTACTCCAGTGTTCTTGCCTGGAAAATCCCAGGGATGGGGGAGCCTGGTGGGCTGCTGTCTATGGGGCCGCACAGAGTCGGACACAACTGAAGTGACTTAGCAGCAGCAGCAGCCTCCAATTAAACTAAATTAATTTAAAAAATTTTACTCAAGAATAAGATTTACACTGTTGGATAGTTTTACCTCAACCCTCATTCTGTGAAATTGCTTTTATCTAGTTATTTAGTGTTATGTCTTTAAGTTGCATTGAGAAACTTTATAAGACAGTCTTAGAAAATCTGTCCTGCTTAGGGTATTTTTGGAAATGTCCACAATATCCTCGGTGTCAAAAGGATGTAGAGCCATTTTTGTTTAGAGAAGGGAAAGTGTTGTTTCTCTTTAACAACCAAATCCAGCAGTGGCAAACCCCCTACCCTCCAACTGATACAAGGAAAAATGCTTCCAGGCATTATCAGGTGTTCTTGGGAGGCAAAATTACTTCTGATTCAGAACTGTTGAGATAATGACATAATCTCTTTGCCATGTATATGGAAGAGAATATTAGTAAATAGATATTTACTGATTAGTTTCAACATGTCTTATAGAAAAATGAGAAGATGCTTCTTAATTATATATGCTTTCAAGCTTTCCAGCTTCTTTTTCTTTAATTGGAGTTGATTTACAGTGTTGTGTTAATTACTACTATATGGCAAAGTGATTCAGTTATACATACATATATATATACACATCTTTGTTATGTTCTCTTCCATTATGATTTATCATAGGATATTAAATATAGTTCTCTGTGCTACAGTAGCATTTTGTTGTTTATCCATTCTGTATATAAAAGCTTACATCTACTAACCCTAAACTTCCCAGGTTCCATATTTAAGTCTACTAAACATTAATTTTAAAGATCATAATCATTTCATAGTGAGGTATTACTCAGCAGAATCATGTCCTAGAAAATTAGGAGGAAAAATGCCTTCTTTCCACTTAAGCATTCAAGTGTCAGCGGAGCAGCCTGGGAGGGCATGACTGTCTAGGCAGTGGGTTGTGCAGAGCATGTGTTTCTGCTCAACAGATGGATGACCTTGAATAGGTCACTCTTTATTAAAGCACTGGTCTCTCTCAATGGACCTCAATGAACAGGAATCAAACAAGTCAAAAGAAATAAAAGGGAAAATTGCCACTGGCATTTATGCTTTTTCCTCCCATGTTTGTAGATCAGTGGACATGTTGTTTAATGCTTATCGAATGACCCTCTTATCTTGAGGACTGTGAACATCATTCACACGTCACTTGCACTGCCTTATGCTTGTTTTCGCCAAATCAGAAACTTCTGGTACATTATACGAAACAAAACAAATGAAGTAAGCAACTGTAGATGAGAGCTGTTTATCTGCTGGCGCTGTGAACAGCTTAATCAACAGACAAATTTACTGAATTATGAAAGCAAACTTTGAAAGAGATTAAATAGTACCTAACGCTGTAAGCCACAGTGTTTTCAGTTGTTGTTATATAGTGAATTTTTTAGATATCTTGGTGTAAACATTTAGAAAATTCATTAATTAATGCATGCATTTTTGCATGTGAGTTCATCCAAACTAAATATAGACATTTTGGAAACTAATCTTGGATCTCTCAAGTTTTGCCTTCCATTTGCTATACTCCTGGAAGAAAGATATGGAGATTTGAAAACTGTCCGTTTTATCTTTGAATTGTAGTACCTCAAAAAGGGAAATCATTTTATTTCATGATGGGGGATTTGATGCAACCTCTGACATAGACTAAGATCTTGTTCTTTACTGATTATGAAAACATACTCTAAAAGGAACGTTTAAGGGGAAGACTTTTAAATTTTTGTTCTACTTTTTACATAAAACCAGTGAAAAAAGACTGAATATCGTTAGATTTTTCATAGGAGACAGAAACCTAAGACTGGTATATATTGCCTAGAGCAAGCCAGGCAGAACAGGAAGTAAAGCTGAGTGAGGTGAGGAAGGTCAAATGACAGTTGGAAGGTCAGTTAACTAGGAAGGGTGAATTAAGGCAACCCAAATAGGAAATAGTTGTGGGAAATAGTGGGTCTTTTAAGGTGAATATGCACGTCTAGTATTTAGTATACAAATAAAAAGGAAAAGGTTCAGATTTTACAGTATCTTCTTGGTGCAATTTATAGAAACTTGAAGAAAATGAATGTCTTCACTTCATTTCTTAGGAGTAGCACATATCCAAGTTGTTTGTAAAAATGTGTATTTCTATACATAACAGTCTTAGTCATGGCATAGGAATTTTTCCTTGCTTTCATTCTAAGAACAAACTAAATGGTTATTCAATAACATTCCTCATCTGAATTTATAATGTCTATAATGTCATCAAAAAAACTTGTTTGTTTGTTTGTTTTTTTACAGAATTTTATACTGGAGAATGCAGATTACATGACTTTCCTCATTAGCCTTAAATGATTGTTGTACTTTGTATAAAATGCACCCATTAGACAAAATGAAGTAAATCCAAGGAACTGGTATTAATAGTTACAAAGCAAAGTCTTGAAATAACATGAGAGATGTTCATGAACTGCAGTTATCTCAAAAGTCACAAACATGAAGTTTTTTGTCATGTTTGACTTTCCAGATCATTGTGGGTATTTTTGTTTGTTTTTTGTTTTGATTTTTGTTTTGTTTTGTTTTTGCTTTTGTGGTACTGCTTTGTGCAATGACCAATTCCTGGAAAACTCTGAGTGCTACAAGTTCAAGTTTATTCTTATTGGAAATCTGCAGGTTATCAGATTTGAATCAAAATAGTTTGTTTGCTGAATTCTGTGGCCTGATGGTTAAATACTTCTGGTGACAATTCACACTTGGATTTCTACAACTGTTTCCATTTTAGAGTTCTATAATGATGTTCTTTTCTTTTCAAGTCGTTTTAACTGTAAGACTACAGAAAGCTGTTTATACTGTGTCTGTGATACATACTTTAAAAAGCAGTTAGAAAAAAAGTAGGGGATGGAAAAAATAAAGAGAAGGCAATTGTGGCTGAGACCAACAGATGGAGTAGAAATTTCTAAAGTAAACCAATGTGATCAGTCAGAAAGATAAAGAAGTGCAAACAGATGTAAAAGCTCTCATTTCCAAAGGATTGTACGCACAGAGAAATGGAAAGAAGTTGTATATCAAATATGATACAAAGAGACCCAAGGGAACCAGGATTAGTAAATAGAGAAAAGACCATTTCATAAAGCAAGATAAGAACGTGACTTTGCAACCATGTTGAGAAGGTTAGAAACATACATAAAGGTCCTTTGATTTTGATCATGATTTGGGAGTTTGACAGTTCTCTGGTTCTTAAAAAATGTGACAGTATGATGCATGTTTATTACATTTTTAGGCCTTTATATGACTTTTTATAAAAATATTCCAATGTACCAAGTATGCTTATGAAATCTAATCCTAGGACAATTTTGTTTTCTTCTTGATAAGTGCTTTATGGATATTATTAGCTGCTTTAAAACAATAACTATTTTTATCTAGAGTGAACTTCTGCCAAATACTAAGAAGGAAAAATGGGAATATAAGTAATACTTCTGACTTCCCAGTGCTTAACAGAAATTCTTTTTACCATTTTATGTTGATGATCATGAAAATTTTGATTGGTAGATGCAATATAGGAAGTGAACCATTTTCCCAGAATGAACAGTGTATCATTTAATTATGTGCATAACTAAAACATGTGAGATGCTGTGTTGCATTAAATATCAAAGTGGATTGCCATTTCCTTCTACAAAATATCAAATAGTTGAAGCCTTTCTTTTATATTATAAAATATTTCAAGCATGCAGCAAAGTACAGTGAACAATGTACAGAAACCATATTCCCATGCATTTAAATCTATAATGTTATCTAAAGAAGATATTATTATTTCTTTTTTCAATCCTGCTTTGGATTAGTAACAGTCTGTATTGTAATAATAAGAAATGAAAAAAAAAGCACAAATACTTTTTAAGGAAATTTCAGTTTGGTATGAATATTTATCATGTGAAGTTAAAATAATGCATTTTCCTCCCCTGTCTTTTTCCATAAACAAAAGCCACAGTGCCAAAACCAAAACATAAGAAATAGTAAAATTATATATTTTTATTCTTTTCGAACAGAAATAGCAATGCCAAGTTCAGTTTGTTCCACTGGATTTAAGCCAAAAAAATGGCAAAAAAATAGTGAAAAGCCTGGTCAGATCATGTGTCATAAGTTTCTATTAAAGGCCTTATATAAATTTCAGATCTCTGTGCTCCCTGAGACAAGATCACTATTGCATTTAAAAAGTCCATGTTATGAAAAAAAATGGAGAAGGGGGAGAGGAGGGAGGAGACACCCTGACTTTGAACACTATGTATGTATACACAGACAGACACGATTCTAAATATTTAATTGATAGATGATTTCTTAGAAATATTCTTATTATACCTTTTCATCATTTATATACTTTTTCTCATTACTAGATTTATATTTAGACAAATTTATTTCATAGTATTTGTGTGGGAATTTACAGAATATGGAAAGAATTAGGGTATGAGAAAGAGTTAAAGACTATGGGAAGAAATATGGCAAGATTAGTTTTTCAGGAAGACAAGATGCATTTTAGTTTTCAGAGTATATTGATAAAAATGTAATCAAGTATTATCTATTTTAATATCATTTGCTAGTATCTGACCACTGTATTGGACTTCCTGGTGGCTCAGACAGTAAAGAAATCTGCCTGCAATGTGGGAGACCTAGATTTGATCCCTGGGTTGGGAAAATCCCCTGGAGAATGGAATGGCTACCCACTCTAGTATTCTTGCCTAGAGAATTTCATGGGGCTGGAAAGAGTCAGACATGACTGAGAAACTAACACTACTTTTTTTTTTACTACCTTATTTAAATAAATATGTATCTAAAAATATGTTAACATATTAATAAATACCTAAGTATAGTCATAGGCATTCCCTGTATTAAAAATAAAATAATTATATATTTGGAGATATTAAGAAAAGAATATAAGAAATTTTATTAATATTAAATATTCTATTCCAGATAGATTCACTTTCTTGACCAGACTTAAGTTTCTTAAAATTATCACTGTATTGGGTCACCAGTTTAACTTCTTAAAATTAACCTCCTGTACAAAAACTATAAAATTGGAAACTGATGTTATTATCTGTTGACACAATGTATTCTAAAAGTGTTACTTTCAATACATTTCCATTAATATTTAATGGTTATTTTAGCAGCTTAAAAGATGAATATATCCTATACAGTTTTTTAAAATATAAATTTATTTATTTTAATTGGAGGCTAATTACTTTACAATATTGTATTGGTTTGCCATACATCAACATGTATCTACCACAGGTATACAAGTGTTCTCCATCCTGAACCCCTCTCCCTCTTCCCTCCCCTACCATCCCTCTGGGAAACATGTATGATATAATATATGAAATGAGTCGCCAGTCCAGCTTCAATGCATGATACTGGATGCTTGGGGCTGGTGCAGTGAGATGACCCTATACAATTTTATTTTAAAGCTTATTTAATCATTTATATGGAGTTAGGGTAACAGATTGTACTGAGTTTTTCTGTCTTACACCCAAATGAACTTTTTGGTCAATTTAGTGTATTCATCTTTTCTACATTTGATCACAGTAGAGTCAAAAATTAAAATAAGTATTGTAAAACATCCTAAAGCAACACTCGATTGTCAGATTTTTTTCAATGATTAATATAGACCAAAGGATACATTTACATTTTGGCATTAAAAAATGGGATATGTAGCTAATGTATGAATAACTTGATGAGGGTATAGAATATATTCTTATTAAGCTCCAAAACATTTTACCCATAAATTTTAATAAAATTCCAGTATGGAAAGTGCCTGCATATTTGTGTATAAACAAATGAAGCAAAAGGCTTAAAGATTTGGGTTGACTTCAAGCCCAATTTCATAAGGCTTTTCTAACAGCAATTGTAACCTTGGGCTTCATTACTGATGGTAGTTTTGGCAGACAGAGCAGAAGGATTAGTTCAATAAAATCTGTACTGGCCAGATGACACCTGCAGTGTTACATTCAGTTCTGAATGTCAAATTTCAATAGGGCTGTTGAAAACTGAGGCACTCACATGGAATGAAGTTCAGAATATCTAGAAACCATATGGGAGAAAAGATGTGTTTTCTCAAATCAGCAAAAGTGTTGGATCTAGAAGGAATTGTATTTTCTTTTTCTTTCTTTTTTTAAAATTAATTAATTAATTAATTAATTAATTTTACTTTACAACACTGTATTGGTTTTGCCATACATTGACATGAATCGCCACGGGTGTACATGAATTCCCAATCCTGAACCCCCCTCCCACCTCTCTACCCATATCATCTATCTGGGTCATCCCAGTGCACCAGCCCCAAGCATCCTGTATCCTGTATCAAACCTAGACTGGCGATTCATTTCTTACATGATAATGTATTAATGGATACAAGTATATGTATGACTGAGTTCCTTCACTATTTACTTAACCTGAAACTATCACAACATTATTAATATGCTATACCCCAATACAAAATTAAAAGTTAAAAATAGAATAAAAAATAAAAATTTAAATGATACTATTTGGATAAATAGAGCACAAGTGAGGCAAGGTTTTTATTGAATACAAGAAATACTTTTCAGGCAATTCAAATTGATTTAGAAATAAGGTAATGATTTTCCTGAATGTAAGTTTGGTTCAGAGATTGTTACACAGAGAATAGTTTCTATTACAGTAGATGGACTAACTTCATATGGTGTTTTTGTTTGTTTCAGTAGTGATGAATAGTCCAAGATACTAAAATCTCAGTCTTCTAAATTAGTGTGCCTCAGAAAATAATCCTATAATTATGCTCTTCATTTGGTGGAAATTTCCAAATCTAGGCATGCCCTCAGTTTTAAGCTCAGATCTGGACTGTATAGAATAGAGTAGAATGGTCACTTCCACTTGGGGGAGCAATTTTAAAGCATTTTGTCCCAAGGATTAGCAATATGCATTCAGCATAACGTGAGGAGTTTATGAGAGATTCTGTTAGACAAATTTTAGATGCATCTAGGAAGTCTTCCTTTTAGGAAATTTCCCATGTGTGATGAAGAGTGCCCCTATTTCTATACTGTTGACTTAAAGGAGTTAAAATGAATGGTGAGAGGATTTCAGTGCCTAAAATAACCTTTTTGTTTCATGCCTACCTGAAATTTGAGAATTAGAGCTAATTTTTTTGCTGTTGCTTGCCTGTTCATCTACAGATTATGGAAGCTTACCTTTTTTTTAAATTGATTTTGGTCATTTGTATGAATGAAGTATAGTGAGAGGAATATTTGATGAGATTATGTAAGGGCAAAGAAACAATGATACTTGAGTTGAAAGACAGGTAAATGACACTGAGGATTGACACTGGTTTCGAAATGAACTGAGGACTGATACCTGTTTCTCTTCTGGCATGAAGATAATAGTTTACAGAACTTCAAGGAGAGCCACTCATAGTGCAGTCTGCATGAGCAGCACCCCCTGGGGGTGTGCAGTGTACGACATGTACCTCTGCACACTTGACTCTGGTTAGCCCTTTAGGTCTACTTCTGCACTCATCACAGAATGATGATACTAAAACCTGAACTTGATCGTGTCACTTGATTAAGAAAGAGGCTACAAGGCCTGTTATTTTCTGACTTTTAGCTCTCTCCTAACATCTTCCTTCTCTTTCCAAAACAGATCACTTTTCCAGTACCTTGGATGGCATCATGTTATTCCACTCTTCTGTGCTTTTACAAGCGTGTTTTCTCTGCCTGTAATTTAAATACCTTTTTTTCTCTTTTATATTGTTAAAGCCTTCTTCAACACAGTTGAGATATTGAGCACCAACTCTTATTTAAGCATTATCTGTGCTCCCATAATACATTTTCATCCATCATGCATTTATCATAGAAAGCTATGCAGAATTTCCTGCCAGACTAAAACTTCTCATATTCAGGAACTATGTCTTGTTTGAATCCTCCGCAGTGATTGCCACTCAGAAGTTGTTCAAGAAATGTTGAGTCAGTGAATGAATGCATGAGGTGTGCAGTGCAAAATCAAAGCACACAGAACTTTCATTTAACCTAGTTCACAGTTTGGCTGTGATGAGGCCTTGCTTTAATTTGCAGATAACTGGAGTCCCAGTGATTATTCAGGAAAGCATATTTTGAAGAAATGCTAATTGTTGTAACAGAGGCTGCACTTTAAAAAATATATATCTTATTACTGATTATACATGGTGACAATATTTACCAAATTGTAGAGCTGCTACTGTTAACAAAGTCTGAATAACTTTTTGTTCTATCAGGATTTTCAACAGAAGTTATAATAAAGAAGGAGAACAGAGATGCTTTTAAAAACAAGAAACCCAGAAAGTAATGAAATCAAGCCTATGATAATCTTCTTTAACTTCTTAAGTATTTTTTAGGTTAATATTAATTTTCATTTTGAACAAAAATATGATCTGGGAGGAAAAAACTTTACAGCCAAAGTTCTAGAATGATGTCTGAGGCATTTTAAAACTATCGCAGAATATTAAACAGAATATTTTATTAGCTTAAAACATTTCACTAAACTCCCAAGTAAAAACCCAATCTTTTCACCCAAACATAAATGATTCAAGTGTTGTGAAACTTTATAATCTTTTTATTTGGTATTAAATCTACATTTATCTAAGATTAACAATGTCCTTCCTTCTGCATTTTCTGCTATTTTTCTTCTTCATTGATTACTTGGAGTTCTTAAGGTTCTGTGTTAAAATTTATGGAAGAATATAAAAATAAATAATACCCTATTACCCTTGCACAGAGTAATAAATATCTTTTGAAAGAATAACTACATGAGCAGACAAGTCTCTTAAACATAAGATACGCTAGTAATTTTAGTGTTTCAGACAAAACTATTTACCACCATGACTGCTAAACTCTAATTCTGTAGTTCAAGTGTGTAATTTGTTTTTTACGTAGAAGTTATCCTGCTAAGATGCATGAAATACAGAATCCAGAGATGTCAGTATTTTAATATCTCCCCTTCACCTCTCCCATGTTATAATGATTGTTATTAATAATTTGTTACCAGTTGAAATGGTGATCCTGCCTCTCTTTCCATACTTGGGTTTCAGTTCATCTTAGGCTCATGCGTTGAGCTGTAAATTCTTTGTGCCTTTTTTTTTTTTTTTTTCATTAATTTTGTTGGTGATTTTTTTTTTTTTCCCTATGTGGTAGGTAATTTCTCATTGCTTCCTGTTACAAAAGAGAAAAGATTTGAAATAAAATATTTAAAACATATCTTGAGTTAACCACAGGCCAAAAAAAAAAAAAAAAAAGCCTTAATAATCACTGAATGTATTTTTTGGCCACATCTTGTGCTAGATACTTTATTCACAAAATTTATTTTAATCTATAAAACAGTTCTGAAAGGTCAATCATTATTAAGCTCAGGTTTGGAGCTTCTCCTCTGTGTGGCTAGAGTGTTGCTGTTGAAGCTGTTCCATAGAAAGAGCACAAACGAATTTTGCCCCTCAGGAAGTCTGTAAGAGTTCTGGGAAACATTATACATTTATTGGGTTGACCAAAAGGTTTGTTAGTGTTTTTCCCTACCAACCAGAACAAACTTTTTGGCCAATACAATATAAATCAGGAGATAGACAAAACAGTTTATATGACTTGCCAAAAGTCAGAGCTAGAAAGAAATTAGGTTATATTTCATCTTACGTCTGTCTGACTCTAGAGGGCTGCTTTTGACTATACTGTGCTATACTTACTCTCACCAAGAAATATTTAAGGTCTGATTTGTCATGAGTCCATCAGAACACTACCAGATAAGGTAAAAAGTGAGTTCTTTTCATACCAATACAAGTTACCATCATTTAAAATAGGTAAGTTCATTTTTATTTAAGGAATTAAGAAACCTTAATTTTCATTCAAACCATAAGCCCAGTATTGTCATGGAGGTTATAAATTTAGAGCCTCAGAAATATTTAAATAACAGCAAGGTCAACCTTTGAGTGGTGGGTTTTCCAAACAGCCTTATAAATGTGCAAGAAAATAAACATCTCAGAATTGCTTTTCTGACAAAAAAATGGTGGTTCAGCCAACAGAAATATACCACTGCATTTTCTGCTGCCAAGTCTGCCTTCCATAAATTAGATTTATTATGTACAGTGCACGAAGAAGTAATACTCCAAACCTGAACAACTCTCTAACCTTTCCACTTCACCACGTAACCAGCAGGATTGTTAAGGAGGTTAGTTTATTTATGATGGGGTAGAAATTACTTCTGAATATGAACTCTGGAAGAACTCTAAAAGGGCCACAACCTCTCATTTAACCAACAGCAGCTCACAGAGGTGAAATTTAACTATATCTCATCTTTTTAAAGCTGCACATCTGTCAAAGCAAAAGGTTAGAATGAAATTTGCTTGGAATTTCACAGAACTACAACCTTTAAAGTGTAGTCCTGCAGAATTCCACCCACTCTGGAATGATGAACACGTTGGTGTCGTGGTTGAGAGAGTGACCTTTGACATAAAGATCCCAAGGCCACCATTAAACACATGTCACCATAATGTGATAGTTAAGCACTAGCAGTCATAATTTTCTCATCTGGGAAATGAGATAATATGTACTCTGTAGGGTTGTTCTATGGATATAATACCAGACCACCTGACCTGCCTTTTGAGAAACCTATATGCAGGTCAGGAAGCAACAGTTAGAACTGGACATGGAACAACAGACTGGTTCCAAATAGGAAAAGGAGTACGTCAAGACTGTATATTGTCACCCTGCTTATTTAACTTATATGCAGAATACATCATGAGAAATGCTGGGCTGGAAGAAGCACAAGCTGGAATCAAGATTGCCAGAAGAAATATCAATCACCTCAGATATGCAGATGACACCACCCTTATGGCAGAAAGTGAAGAGGAGCTAAAAAGCCTCTTGATGAAAGTGAAAGAGGAGAGTGAAAAAGTTGGCTTAAAGCTCAACATTCAGAAAACAAAGATCATGGCATCTGGTCCCATCACTTCATGGGAAATAGATGGGGAAACAGTGGAAACAGTGTCAGACTTTATTTCTGGGGGCTCCAAAATCACTGCAGATGGTGACTGCATCCATGAAATTGAAAGACACTTACTCCTTGAAAGGAAAGTTATGACCAACCTAGATAGCATACTGAAAAGCAGAGACATTACTTTGTCAACAAAGGTCCATCTAGTCAAGGCTATGGTTTTTCCAGTGGTCATGTATGGATGTGAGAGTTGGACTGTGAAGAAAGCTGAGCGGCAAAGAATTGATGCTTTTGAACTGTGGTGTTGGAGAAGACTCTTGAGAGTCCCTTGGACTGCGAGGAGATCCAACCAGTCAATTCTAAAAGAGATCAGTCCTGGGTGTTGTTTGGAGGGAATGATGCTAAAGCTGAAGCTCCAGTACTTTGGCCATTTCATGCGAAGAGTTGACTCATTGGCAAAGACTCTGATGCTGGGAGGGATTGGGGGCAGGAGGAAAAGGTGACGACAGAGGATGAGATGGCTGGATGGCATCACCGACTCGATGGACGTGAGTTTGAGTGAACTCTGGGAGATGGTGATGGACAGGGAGGCCTGGCGTGCTGTGATTCATGGGGTCGCAAAGAGTCGAACATGACTGAGCGACAGAACTGAAAGACATTGAATCAAAAATATTGTATGGAATAAATAAGTTTAATTAAATGGTAACTTGAAATGCCATATCATCATTTGCCATCTTCACCACCCACTGGAGAAGGAAATAGCAAACCACTTCAGTATTCTTGCCTTGAGAACCCCATGAACAGTATGAAAAGGCAAAAAGATAGGACACTGAAAGATGAACTCCCCAGGTCGGTAGATTCCCAGTATACCACTGGAGATCAGTGGAGAAATAACTCCAGAAAGAATGAAGGGATGGAGGCAAGGAAAAAACAACACCCAGTTGTGGATGGGACTGGTGATAGAAGCAAGGTTCGATGCTGTAAAGAGCAATATTGCATAGGTACCTGAATGTTAGGTTCATGAATCAAGGCAAATTGGTAGTGGTCAAACAGGAGATGGCAAGAGTGAATATTGACATTCTAGGAATCCGTGAACTAAGATGGTCTGGAATGGGTGAATTTAACTCAGATGACCACTATATCTACTACTGTGGGCAAGAATCCCTTAGATGAAATGGAGTAGCCATCATAGTCAACAAAAGAGTCCAAAATGCAGTACTTGGATGCAATCTCAAAAACAGAATGATCTCTGTTCATTTCCAAGGCAAACCATTCAATATCATGGTAATCCAAGTCTATGCCCCGACCCATAATGCTGAAGAAGGTGAAGTTGAACGGATCTATGAAGATCTAAAAGACCTTCTAGAACTAACACCCCAAATAGATGTCCTTTTCATATCAGGGGTCTGGAATGCAGATGGAGGAAGTCAAGAAATACCTGGAGTAACAGGCAAATTTGGCCTTGGAGTATAGAATGAAGCAGGGCAAAGGCTAATAGAGTTCTACCAACAGAACGCACTGGTCATAGCAAACACCCTCTTCCAGCAACACAAGAGAACTCTATACATGGACATCATCAGGTGGTCAACACCAAAACCAGATTGATTATATTCTTTGCAGCCAAAGATGGAGAAGCTCTATATAGTCAGCCAAAACAAGACCAGGAGCTGACTGTGGCTCAGATCATGAACTCTTGATTGCCAAATTCAGACTTAAATTGAAGAAAGTGGGGAAAACCACTAGACCATTCAGGTATGACCTAGATCAAATCCCTTATGATTATACAGTGGAAATGAGAAACAGATTTAAGGGACTAGATCTGATAGACAGAGTGCCTGATGAACAAGGGACGGGCATTCATGACATTGTACAGGACACAGGAATCAAGACCATCCTCAAGAAAAAGAAATGTAAAAAAGCAAAATGGCTGCCTGAGGAGGCCTTACAAATAGCTGTATAAAGAAGAGAGGCAAAAAACAAAGGAGGAAAGGAAAGATGTACCCATTTGAATGCAGAGTTCCAAAGAATAGCAAGGAGAGATAAGAAAGCCTTCCTTAGCGATTCAATGCAAAGAAATACAGGAAAACAATAGAATGGGAAAGAGTACAGATCACTTCAAGAAAATTAGAGATACTAAGGGAATATTTTGTGAAAAGATGGGCTCAATAAAGGACAGAAGTAGTATGGACCTAACAGAAGCAGAAGATATTAAGAAGAGATGGCAAGAACACAGAACTGTACAAAAAAGATCTTCACAATCCAGATAATCACAATGGTGTGATCACTCGCACTCTCCTAGAGCCAGACATCCTGGAAGACAAAGTCAAGTGGGCCTTAGGAAGCATCACTAGGAACAAAACTAGTGGAGGTGATGGAATTCCACTTGACCTATTTCAAATTCTGAAAGATAATGTTGTGAAAGTGCTGCACTCAATATGTCAGCAGATTTGGAAAACTCAGCAGTGGCCACAGGACTGGAAACAGTCAGTTTTCATTCCAATCCCAAAGAAAGGCAATGCCAAAGAATGCTCAAACTACTGCACAATTGCACTCATCTCACATACTAGTAAAGTAATGCTCAAAATTCTCCAAGCCAGGC
The DNA here is from genome assembly GCF_023091745.1 of Budorcas taxicolor. NCBI lineage: Eukaryota > Metazoa > Chordata > Mammalia > Artiodactyla > Bovidae > Budorcas > Budorcas taxicolor. The sequence goes on along the minus strand of NC_068914.1, from coordinate 132,845,612 downwards.
TTCAGCAATACATGAACCATGAACTTTCAGATGTTCAAGCTGGTTTTACAAAAGGCAGAGAAACTAGAGATCAAATTGCCAACATCCGCTGGATCATCAAAAAAGCAAGAGAGTTCCAGAAAAACATCTGAATCTGCTTTATTGACTATGCCAAAGCCTTTCACTGTGTGGATCACAATAAACTGAGGAAAATTTGAAAGAGATGGGAATACCAGACCATCTGACCTGCCTCTTGAGAAACCTATATCCAGGTCAGGAAGCAACAGTTAGAACTGGACATGGAACAACAGACTGGTTCCAAGTAGGAAAAGGAGTACATCAAGGCTGTGTATTGTCACCCCACTTATTTAACTTATATGCATAGTACAACATGAGAAATGCTGGACTGGAAGAAGCACAAGCTGGAATCAAGATTGCCGGGAGAAATATCAATAACCTCAGATATGCAGATGACACCATCCTTATGGCAGAAAGTGAAGAAGGACTAAAGAGCCTCTTGATGAAAGTGAAAGAAGACAGTGAAAAATTTGGCTTAAAGCTCAACATTCAGAAAACTAAGATCATGGCCTCTGGTCCCATCACTTCATGGGAAATAGATGGGGAAACAGTGGAAACAGTGGCTGATTTTATTTTGGGGAGCTACAAAATCACTGCAGGTGGTGACTGCAGTCATGAAATTAAAAGACGCTCGCTCCTTGGAGGAAAGTTGTGACCAACCTAGACAGCATATTAAAAAGCAGAGACATTACTTTGTCAACAAAGGTCCATCTAGTCAAGGCTATGGTTTTTCCAGTAGTCATGTATGGATGTGAGAGTTGGACTGTGAAGAAAGCTGAGTGCTGAAGTATTGATGGTTTGAACTATGGTGTTGGAGAAGACTTTTGAGAGTCCCTTGGACTACAAGGAGATCCAACCTGTCCATCCTAAAGGAGACCAGTCCTGGGTGTTCGTTGGAAGAACTGATGTTGAAGCTGAAACTCCAATAATTTGGCCACCTGATGGAAAGAGCTGACTCATTCAAAATGACCCTGATGCTGGGAAAGATTGAGGGCAGGAGGAGAAGGAGATGACAGAGGATGAGATGGTTGGATGGCATCACCAACTCAGTGGACATGGGTTTTGGTGGACTCTAGGAGTTGGTGATGAACAGGGAGGCCTGGCATGCTGCATTTCATGGCCTCGCAAAGAGTTGGACACAAATGAGCCACTGAACCAAACTGAACTGAACCACCTCCACCTCCACCACTTCTATCTTCAGCTCTTTAATCACTCAACATGACATGAATGTCCCAGTCCTCCTCTCTCACCTGACCACCTAGATTCTAGGCTCTAGAACATGTACTATCATTTTCCCTTAGGAAACAGCTTACATAATCACATATGTCAAAATATTCTCAATACATTGATTGGTAGCATGTTCTTTGTCCTTCTTTTCCAAAGAGAGAAAAACATCTCTCAATCATATTTTGACACAGAGAGATGATGCTACCTTATGAACTATTCCACTGAAAAGATCATTAGCTTCTGTTTACCATTTCACAGATTTCTTTGATATATTACAAATGGCATCATAACCCAGCTCCAAAATGGAAATCATGCATGCATGCTTAGTCACTCAGTCATGTCTGACTGTCTTGTGACCTCATAGACTATAGCCTGCCAGACTCCTCTTTCCATAGGATTTCTCAGACAAGAATACTAGACTGGTTAGCCATTTCCTTCTCCAGGGCATCTTCCTGACCCACAGATCAAACCTGGGTCTCCTGCATTGGCAGGCAAGTTCTTTACCACTGAGCCAGCAGCAAAGCTATCTTCCTTCTAAGCTTCTATAAATGTCATTTAACATATTATTTATTGAGTCACCTCTGATTGCATAGGTAAGATAATTATTTGTCTCATTTGGAATGCCTACTTCTCTAATAATTTATAAAGATGTATATGATATCATCCATAAATAGTTCTCAGATATTTTCAATGAGAATACTAAATTTGTATGTCCTATATTTTGCAAGACAAGTCAAAACTAAGTTGTCTTTGCTAAAATTGAATTTTAACTTTATAAATTGACATCCTTTTTACTTAGCAGCCAACAAAAGTGAACTTACATTAAATAAATTTCAGCCTCCTTAGTAGTTATCTGACCATTTCATTAGGGCTCAAATATTAAAAAATTAAGCTATAAAGTTAATTAAGATTAACTGTAAAGAAAACTTCCTGGTTAAAATCAAGAGAGGAAAATAAAACTCTGATTAAGTAGACAATTACAAAATAAAGAAAAACTTTAACCAAAAAAAAGGCAGCTTAAAAAGTTACCCAATACTGTTTACTGGTAATTGTGTGGCCTCACAGATGTGTTTGAGAATTCTTTGTATATATTTTAGATATATAATTTCTTACATAATTTAGCCTATAATATATATTAACCTCTAAGATTGTTTGGAGTGATTTATGGACTTCCATACTTATGAAAAGAGTTCTTGTTCTACTTTATTCTGTGTAACATCATGTTACAAGATTCTGTAAAAATTAGTAGTCTATACAATTTTTACGAAGAAGCTATTCCTTTCATTCACCCTCCTATCTTTTTCAAGCCCAAAGTACTGGATTTGACCTGACAAATGAGCTGTAATTACAAATTTATCAGACAATTTCATTTAGTTTCTGTATAAGATAGATTGGATAGAAGGTTATTTTAATGTACAGCTCAATTCAAATGTACAAAAATGGTAGAAATTAAGTCAGTGCTTGCATATATTCACAAATCTAAGAATTAACACCTAGAAACTACTGCCACATCTTAATTTGAGCATTTTAGTATACTAATATATTCAACAAATGTTACAGAGAGAATTGCTTAAACTTCAGCATTGCCAGTGTTTAAGTTTCTAAAACCTGGAGTTTGGAGTAAGATAGTGTCTGTCACTCTGAAGCAGGGATTTGAGAATAGAATGAGTCTATATAGTAATTGAATTGTGAGCACTATTTCATGTATTATAAATTTTACATTGTCTACCAAATGTTAGATTAACAGGAAATAGAAAAATTGACTAAAATTAAAAAGTGGACATCCGGAAATAAAGACGTATACAAACTAATTAAAACCAGAGGGATGAGAAGCTTGGCAGAAACCTTAAGATATCTGGAAAACAGGAAATAAGGATTGCCGTGGTCTTACATAATGTGAAATGACTAAATCCTCTAGTAGCAATAAACAGAAAAGAGGAACTGACTCTTTGAGCATTAAGTCATTTACCAGTGGAAATGAGATTAGACAGACAGTCTTCATTTTAAGTAGGCTCAATTTATGGAAATAAACAAAAATACAATTTGTCTAGCAAAAAACGGTTTTCTTGTCAGCTACATAAGGACAACAATAATGAAAATATTATATCTTCTTTTTAAGCCATGTGTTATTGTAAGAAGAGATGGACTTTCTCATATTCTCATATTTCAAATGGAATTCGTCCAGGTGTTAGAATACAAGATTCAGGAACCCAGAAGGAGTAACACGGAGTTATACAAAGGAATAAAGAAAGCATAAGTTGGTAAATACAAAGTGAATGGATGCTTTCTAGTTTCTACTTTTTCATCTCTGAGTTCACAATTAGTTATTTTTTATTTTTGTTAGGCTTGTCTTTACATTACCATTATAGCACACATCCATACAGTATTCTTGTGATTTTTCACTCAGAATATAGTCTTCAAGTATCTATTTTATGTTAAGTGCCATAAATGTAAGATTAAGCATGATGCTTGCACAGCTGAAAATAAAATCAGATGCTTATCATCATTCATCATTTCATGAAGTCATTCATTCAACACTGTGTCTCTTCTGCATGGCAGACACTGTGCACAGCATTAGAAATAGGGACACGAAAATGAAACTGTTCTGTTCTTACTCTAATGGATGAAACATATACAATGAATTGTTGATTGGGACTGTGCTGGCAGCATCCTCTGAGAATGGCAGAAGCTCATAAGAAAGATGTAACTATACCAGGCACCGCTGGTAGAAAGGAGGTTACATTTGTGTTGACTTGAAAGTTGATTAGGGGTCAAACTAGGAAAGGAGTGTGGAAGACTTTGCAGGCAAAGGTAAAATTTAGCAAAATCGTTATTCAGTAGAACAGAGCAAAGACTTCCAGGCAGGAAGGAGCTTGAGACTAAGGAAGTTCACATCTTACAGGCCCTTGTATTTTTAGCTGATACTTTTCTAAAGTTTTTGAAGGACCTTGGATTGGATACTAATATAATTAGATCCAGTTTCAGAAAATTATTCTAATACCAACATAGGTAAAAGGTTAACTGATCAGCAATTTTAAAAATCATTCTTTTTCATCCATGTTACAACAAATGTCATTATTTCATTCTTTTCATGACTTAATAATATTCCATTGTGTATATATACTACCTCTTCTTTTTATTTATTCCTCTGTCAGTAGATGTTTAAGTTGCTTCCATGTCTTGGCTATTGTAAAGAGTGCTGCAGTGAACATCAGGGTGCATGTATTTTTTTGGACTATGCCTTTTTCTGGATATATGCCCAGGAGTGGGACTGCTGGATCATATGGTAGTTCTACATTTGGTTTTGTCATATTGAGTGAAATAAGTGAGACAGAAATGACAGATATCATATGATATCACTTATAAGGAATCTGAGAAAATGACACAATTGAAATTATTTACAAAACAGTAATAGACTCACAAGGCTTCCCTCATAGCTCAGTCTGTAAAGAATCTGCCTTCAATACAGGAGACCTGGGTTCGATCCCTGGGTTGGGAAGATCCCCTAGAGAAGGAAATGGCAACTCACTCCAGTATTCTTTCCTGAAGAACCTCATGGACAGAGGAGCCTGGCAAGCTGTAGTCCATGAGGTCACAAAAGTCAGACTTCGTGACTTGACGACTTAGTGACTAAACCACCAGTATAGTCAGTCTCACAGACCTAGAAAACAAACTTATGATTAACAACAGGGAAAGGGATAAATTAGGATGTGGGAGATTCAAATGTATATAATACTATATATAAAATGAATAACTAACCTACTATATACCACAGGGAACTCTACTGAATATTCTGTAACGACTTTTATGGGAAAATAACCTTAAAAAACGGTTGATGGTGCTCACCTCGGCAGTACATATACTAAAATTGGAATGATACAGAAAAGATTAGCATGACTCCTGTGCAAGGATGACATGCAAATTCGGGAAGCGTTCCATATTTTTTCAGCAATTATATGCCAATAAAATGGACAATGTGGAAGAAATGGACAAATTCTTAGAAAAGTACAACTTTCCAAAACTGAACCAGAAAGAAATAGAAAATCTTAACAGACCCATCACAAGCACGGAAATTGAAACTGTAATCAGAAATCTTCCAGCAAACAAAAGCCCAAGTCCAGACGGCTTCACAGCTGAATTCTACCAAAAATTTAGATAAGAGCTAACACCTATCCTACTCGAACTCTTCCAGAAAATTGCAGAGGAAGGTAAACTTCCAAACTCATTGTATGAGGCCACCATCACCCTAATACCAAAACCTGACAAAGATACTACAGAAAAAGAAAACTACAGGCCAATATCACTGATGAACATAGATGCAAAAATTCTTAACAAAATTCTAGCAATCAGAATCCAACAACACATTAAAAAGGTCATACACCATGAGCAAGTGAGCTTTATCCCAGGGATGCAAGGATTCTTCAATATCCTCAAATCAATCAATGTAATACACCACATTAACAAATTGAAAAATAAAAGCTATATGATGATCTCAATAGATGCAGAGAAAGTTTTTGACAAAATTCAACATCCATTTATGATAAAAACCCTCCAGAAAGCAGGAATAGAAGGACCATACCTCAACATAATAAAAGCTATATATGACAAAGCCACAGCAAACATCCTCAATGGTGAAAAATTGAAAGCATTTCCCCTAAAGTCAGGAACAAGACAAGGGTGCCCACTTTCACCACTACTATTCAACATAGTTCTGGAAGTTTTGGCCACAGGAATTAGAGCAGAAAAAGAAATAAAAGGAATCCAAAATGGAAAAGAAGAAATAAAACTCTCACTGTTTGCAGATGACATGATCCTCTACATAGAAAACCCGAAAGACTCTACCAGAAAACTACTAGAGCTAATCAATGAATATAGTAAAGTTGCAGGATATAAAATCAACACACAGAAATCCCTTGCATTCCTATACACTAATAATGATAAAATAGAAAAAGAAATTAAGGCAACAATTCCATTCACCATTGCAACAAAAAGAATAAAATACTTAGGAATATATCTACCTAAAGAAACTAAAGACCTATATATAGAAAACTATAAAATACTGGTGAAAGAAATCAAAGAGGACACTAATAGATGGAGAAATATACCATGTTCATGGATTGGAAGAATCAATATAGTGAAAATGAGTATACTATCCAAAGCAATCTATAGATTCAATGCAATCCCTATCAAGCTATTAACAGTATTTTTCACCGAACTAGAACAAATAATTTCAAGATTTGTAAGGAAATACAAAAAACCTCGAATAGCCAAAGCAATCTTGAGAAAGAAGAATGGAACTGGAGGAATCAACCTGCCTGACTTCAGGCTCTACTACAAAGCCACAGTCATCAAGACAGTATGGTACTGGCACAAAGACAGAAATATAGATTAATGGAACAAAATAGAAAGCCCAGAGATAAATCCACATACCTATGGACAACTTATCTTTGACAAAGGAGGCAAGAATATACAATGGATTAAAGACAATCTCTTTAACAAGTGGTGCTGGGAAAACTGGTCAACCACTTGTAAAAGAATAAAACTAGATCACTTTCTAACACCATACACAAAAATAAAGATCTAAACATAAGACCAGAAACTATAAAACTCCTAGAGGAGAACATGGGCAAAACACTCTCTGACATAAATCACAGCAGGATCCTCTATGACCCACCTCCCAGAATACTGGAAATAAAAGCAAAAATAAACTAATGGGACCTAATTAAAATTAAAAGCTTGTGCACCACAAAGGAAACTATAAGCAAGGTGAAAGATAGCCTTCGGAATGGGAGAAAATAATAGCAAATGAAGCAACTGACAAACAACTAATCTCAAAAATATACAAGCAACTCCTGCAGCTCAATTCCAGAAAAATAAATAACCCAATCAAAAAATGGGCCAAAGAACTAAATAGACATTTCTCCAAAGAAGACATACAAATGGCTAACAAAGACAGGAAAAGATGCTCAACATCACTCATTATCAAATCAAAACCACAATGAGGTACCATTTCACGCCAGTCAGAATGGCTGTGATCCAAAAGTCTACAAGCAATAAATGCTGGAGAGGGTGTGGAGAAAAGGGAACCCTTTTACACTGTTGGTGGGAATGCAAACTAGTACAGCCACTATGGATAACAGTGTGGAGAGTCCTTAAAAAACTGGAAATTGAACTGCCTTATGACCCCACAATCCCACTGCTGGGCATACACACCGAGGAAACCAGAATTGAAAGAGACACGTGTACCCCAATGTTTATTGTAGCACTGTTTATAATAGCCAGGACATGGAAGCAACCTAGATGTCCATCAGCAGATGAATGGATAAGAAAGCTGTGGTACATATACACAATGGAGTATTACTCAGCCATTAGAAAGAATACATTTGAATCAGTTCTAGTGAGGTGGATGAAACTGGAGCCGATTATACAGACTGAAGTAAGCCAGAAAAAAAAAAAAAAAAAACACCAATACAGTATACTAATGCATATATATGGAATTTAGAAAGATGGTAATGATAACCCTGTATGTGAGACAGCCAAAGGGACACAGATGTATAGAACAGCCTTTTGGACTCTGTGGGAGAGGGAGAGAATGGGATGATTTGGGAGAACGGCATTGAAACATGTATAATATCATATAAGAAATGATTCGCCAGTCTATGTTCGATGCAGGGTGCAGGATGCTTAGGGCTGGGGCACTAGGATGACCCGGAGGGGTGATGTGGTGGGGGGGGGGGGGGGGGGGCGGCGGAGGTGGAAGGGGGGGGGGGTTCGGGATTGGGAACACGTGTACACCCGTGGCAGATTCATGTTGATGTGTGGCAAAACCAATACAACATTGTAAAGTAAACAAAATAATAATAAATTTTAAAAAATAAATAAAAATAAATAATGTAAAAAAAGAAAAGTTGAAACAGAAAAAAAAAAGTTGATGTAAATATATGTATACCTGATTCAAATTGCTGTACACCTGAAGCTGATACATTAAAAATCAGTTATACTCTGATAACACTTTCTTGGAAATGAAAAGTAAAATAAAAGTTTTTTTAAGTATTTAACAAGTCACTCTCATAGCACTCAGGTAATGGATGAGTTGAAAGTAGGAGACTGGAGGCAGGAGACAGTTTTGGACACTTTGACAGTAATACAAATAAAATATAGGCTAGACCAAGTGTAGAAATGCAGAGGAAGGTATGTCACGTCCTCAGTGAGGCCTTTCACAGTCTCTAAATTAGAAACTTTTATGCCCCCTTCCATACCTCACCATTATGTACTACCACAACCTTCTTTTTGTATAATATTTACCATAATTTGTAATAACTTTTGATTTACCCATTTATCTCACTTTTACCATCTGCGCCACCAAGGAAGCCCAAGAATACTGGAGTTGGTAGCCTATCCTTTCTCCAGGGGATCTTTCTGACCCAGGAATTGAACCAGGGTCTCCTGCATTGCAGGCAGATTCTTTACCAGCTGAGCTACCGGGGAAGACCCATTTCTCTCACTACTAGACTATAATCTAGTATAATTCAGATACTAGTATAATCTATAACCCAGATAATCACAATGGTATGATTACTCACCTAGAGCCCGACATCCTGGAATGCGAAGTCAAGTGGGCCTTAGGAAGCATCATTACGAACAAAGCTAGTGGAGGTGGTGGAATTCCTCTTGAGCTCTTTCAAATCCTAAAACATGATGCTGTGAGAGTGCTTCATTCAATATGCCAGCAAATTTGGAAAACTCAGCAGTGGCCACAGGACTGGAAAAGGTCAGTTTTCATTCCAAAGAAAGGCAATGCCAAATAATGCTCAAACTACCACACAGTTGCACTCATCTCACACACTAGTAAAGTAATGCTCAAAATTCTCCAAGTCAGGATTCAGCAAATCATGAACTGTGAAATTCCAGATGTTCAAACTGGATTTAGAAAAGGCAGAGGAACAAGAGAACAAGTTGGAAACATCCGTTGGGTTGTCAAAAAGCAAGAGAGTTCCAGAAAAACATCTACTTCTGTTTTATTGACTATGCCAAATCCTTTGACTGTGTGGATCACAACAAACTGTGAGAAATTCTGAAAGAGATGGGAATACCAGACCACCTGACCTGCCTCTTGAGAAATCTGTATGCAGGTCAGGAAGCAACAGTTAGAACTGGACATGGAACAACAGACTGGAAAAGGAGTACTTCAAGGCTGTATATTGTCACCCTGCTTATTTAACTTATATGCAGAGTACATCATGAGAAACGCTGGGCTGGAAGAAGCACAAGCTGGAATCAAGATTGCCGAGAGAAATATCAATCACCTCAGATATGCAGATGACACCACCCTTATGGCAGAAAGTGAAGAGGGATTAAAAAGCCTCTTGATGAAAGTGAAAGAGGAGAGTGAAAAAGTTGGCTTAAAGCTCAACACTAAGAAAACTAAGATCATGGCATCTGGTCCCATCACTTCATGGGAAATACATGGGGAAACAGTGGAAACAGTGACAGACTTTATTTTAGGGGGGCTCCAAAATCACTGCAGATGGTTACTGCAGCCGTGAAATTAAAATTTGCTTGCTCCTTGGAAGAAAAGCTATGCCCTACCTAGACAGCATATTAAAGAGCAGAGGCATCACTTTGCCGACGACAAAGGTCCATCTAGTCAAAGCTTGATTTTTCCAGTAGTCACGTATGAATGTTAGAGTTGGACTGTAAAGAAAGCTGAGCACCGAAGAATTGATGTTTTTGAACTATGGTGTTGGAGGAGACTCTTGAGAGTCCCTTGGACCAAGGAGATCCAGCCAGTCCATCCTAAAGAAAATCAGTCCTATATATATATATATTTATTGGAAAGACTGGTGCTGAAGCTGAAACTCCAATAACTTTGTCACCTAATGCAAAGAACTGACTCACTGGAAAAGACCCTGATGCTAGAAAAGATTGAAGGTGGGAGGAGAGGGGGATAGCAGAGAATGAGATGTTTGGATGGCATCACAGACTCAATGGACATGAGTTTGAGTAAACTCTGGGAGTTGGTGATGGACAGGGAGGCCTGGTGTGCTGCAATTCATCGGATCACAAAGAGTTGGACCCAACTGAGTGACTGAACTGAACTGAGACTATCATCTAGTCTTGAATGCACTGAACCCATATATGCTCTGTCACAATTGTGTTCTTGTGCTAAGTCACTTCAGTTGTATGTGACTCTTTGCGACACCATGGACTGTAGCCCAGCAATCTCCTCTGTCAATGGGATTTCCCAGGCAAAAATAGTAGAGTGGGTTGCCATGCCCTCCTCCAGGGGATCTTCCCAACCTAGGGATCGAATCCTTATCTCTTACATCTCCTGCAATAGCAGGCAGGTTCTTTGCAACTTGCACCACCTGGAAATGGACTGAACTCATACATGCTTTCTTCACAGTTGTGTTCTCATTTCTAGCAAAATATGTGACACCTAGTAATTTAGTAGCTGCTTGATAAATATTGATACATTTAAAGAACAGGCAAAGGATATCCTATTTTTTTCATTGAGACAACTGGGTGTATGACATCATTCAATCAGTCATTGAGATATGAAGTCTAGGAAGAAGAGCAATTCAGTGAGGGTTAGAGATATGAATTCAATTTATCACTATCTGAGAGGCAATTGCACATATGATTGTGAAATTCTTAAGAAAGGTCTATATTAGAGATACAGATTTGGAAATTTATGAACTTAACCAGATGAGTTTGCCCAAACAAAGTGAGAGATGGCACCCTGCAATAAGGCATAGCTGCAGTAAATACATTAACATTACATCAGAAGGGTTTTAGAGGAGGGAGGTATTAAATCTTCCCATCATATCAAGTAGAAACTGGAACAGGGACTCCCTAGATTACCCAAAAACTACCCAAGCAGGGAATCATAGATAAAGAGCTTGTTTGAGTGAAGCTATATGAGTAGGCATGAACCACAGTGCTTTGGGAGCCCAGGGAAAGGTCAGCGCGGAAGACAGAGTGGCCCTTTAGAGCAAGTAATCCTTGGGCAAGAGTGTTGGAAAGCAATGAACCAGTGTGTTAGGTAGAGACCTCTATGACACACTTTGTTTCTCCTGCTCAAGAGTTTGGAATTCCACGAGTAGGTAACAGAAATTGTTGGAGAATGCTATGGAAGGAAGGTTTCCTACACAAAGTCCCTCCACCTCCCACCAGGTCATTGAACTCTATTTTTGGATCAGTGCATATCCACGTTCAAGTGTGTTTTTGTATACCTTCCGTAAGACTGGGAATCACGATACTGCACTTAGATACTAATTGTCTTAGCTCTTAACAGCATGATTTTGGACCAGTCAAATAACTGATTTTTCCCCCTTTATCAATTTATTGAAGTATAGTTAATTTACAGTGGTGTAAATATATATATATAATCTTTTTCAGATTATTTTCCATTCAGTTCATTTCAGTTCAATCACTCAGTTGTGTCCTACTCTTTGCTACCCCATGAACCGCAGCATGTCAGGCCTCCTTGTCCTTCACCAACTCCAGAATTCACCTAACCCATGTCCATTGTGCTGGTGATGCCATCCAACTGTCTCATCCTCTGTCATCCCCTTCTCCTCCTGCCCTCAATCTTTCCCAGCATCAGGGTCTTTTCAAATCAGTCGGCTCTCCGCATCAGGTGGCCAAAGTATTGAAGTTTCAGCTTCAACATCAGTCCTTCCAGAGAACACTCAGGACTGATTTCCTTTAGGATGGACTGGTTGGATCTCCTTGCAGTCCAGGGGACTCTTAAGAGTCTTCTCCAACACCACAGTTCAAAAGTATACATTCTTGAGTGCTCAGCTTTCTTTATAGTCCAACTCTCACATCCATACATGACCACTGGAAAAACCATAGCCTTCACTAGATGGACCTTTGTTGACAAAGTAATGTCTCTGCTTTTTAATATGCTGTCTAGGTTGGTCACAACTTTCCTTCCAAAGAGCAAGTGTCTTTTAATTTCATGGCTGCAATCACTATCTGCAGTGATTTTGGAGCCCTCAGATATAGTCAGCTACTGTTTCCACTGTTTCCCCGTCTATTTCCCATAAAGTGATGGGACCAGAGGCTATGATCTTCATTATCTGAATGTTGAGTTTTAAGCCAACTTTTTCACTCTTCTCATTCACTTTCATTAAGAGGCTCTTTAGTTCTTCTTCACTTTCTGCCATAAGGTTGGTGTCATCTGCATATCTGAGGTTATTGATATTTCTCCTGGCAATCTTGATTCCAGCTTGTGCTTCTTCCAGCCCAGCGTTTCTCATGATGTACTCTGCATATAAGTTAAATAAGCAGGGTGACAATATACAGCCTTGATGTACTCCTTTTCCTATTTGGAACAAGTCTGTTGTTCCATGTCCAGTTCTAACTTCTGCTTCCTGACCTGCATACAGATTTCTCAAGAGGCAGGTCAGGTGGTCTGGTATTCCCATCTCTTTCAAATTTTCCACAGTTTATTGTGATCCACACAGTCAAAGTCTTTAGCATAGTCAATAAAGCAGAAATAGATGCTTTTCTGCAACTCTCTTGCTTTTTTGATGATCCAGCAGATGTTGGCAGTTTGATCTCTAGTTCCTCTGCCTTTTCTAAATCCAGTTTGAACATCTGGAAGTTTATGATTCATGATTTGCTGAAGCCTGACTTGGAGAATTTTGAGCACTACTTTACTAGCATGTGAGATGAATGCAATTGTGCAGTAGTTTGAGCATTCTTGGCATTGCCTTTCTTTGGGATTGGAATGAAAACTGACCTTTTCCTGTCCTGTAGCCACTGCTGAGTTTTCCAAATCTGCTGACATATTGAGTGCAGCACTTTCACAGCCTCGTCTTTTAGGATTTGAAATAGCTCGAGTGGAATTCCATCACCTCCACCAGCCTTGTTCATAGTGATACTTCCTAAGGCCCACCTGACCTCACATTCCAGGATGTCTGGCTCTAGGAGAGTGTGAGTGATCACACCATCATGATTATCTGGGTCGTGAAGATCTTTTCTGTGTATTCTTGCTACCTCTTCTTAATATCTTCTGCTTCTGTTAGGTCCATACCATTTTTGTCCTTTATAAGACACTGAATATAGTTCCCTGTGCTCTACAGTAAATCCTTGCTGTTTATCTGTTTTATCTATAGTAATGTGTATCTATTAATCCCAAACTCCTCATTTATCCCTCCTCTCTTTCCCCTTCAGGAATCATAAATTACTTTCTATGCCTGTGAGTCTTATTTCTTTCTTGTAAATAAGTTCATTTTTATCATATCTTTATAAATGATATCATATGGTATTTGTCTTTCACTGATTACTTCATTTAAATGATCATCTCCAATAGATGAGTTAAATAACTTTATGTTCCAGCTTCATTACTTTAAAAAAAAATAATGAATTTGGCTGCATTATCTCTAATGTCCCTCCTTACTTTGAAGTTTTGTGGCTATATTATATGCTATGGAAGTGGAATTTGACTTTCCGTTTCCACTATTAAAAGAAAGAAAGTGGAAATAGGCAATCTTTTTATTTACTAGAAACAGGTCGGGGGGTGGTCTTTGGTTCCTTTTATAACTAAGAAACAGCTAGTGAAAAATATAAAGATAACCAAGTCAGTTAATTTCAAAAGATGGGACAAAAGTATTGATTTGATATCAGAAACAAGCTAGTAACAAATGTAGGTTTAGAATATTTCTCAGGACAGGAGAGGAGCAGTTCTATGAGAATTGTACCCATTTCATTGCTTGTTTCTGGGAGAAACTGGAGAGCTGACAGTTCACAGAATGAGAGGAATCCTTACAGATTCCTTGTGCACTAGATTTCACTTCCTCTGGGAGTTTCACAGTCCTCCAGAGGAGCATGAGGCAGGTTATTCATCTAATTATATTCCCCAAGGATGGCACTGTAAATAAGCCATCTTCCTTACGATTTTTATTTTTAAGTCACGGACAGGATCAGTCACAACAGATAAGCTGGTACTGAAATAATAAGCAGACCTCAGCTCTCAAAATCATGAGGCTTATTTCTTGCTTGTCTGTCATGCAGCACCCAGCATGCTTTGATTAGGATCCCTGTTTCAACTTGCCCTCACTTTAGAATAGAGATGGTGGAACAGCTATGGTACAAGGCATTGTCCATCATAGAAGCAGACGGAAAGGGGGTCTCACTTTGGCACTTAAGAGCCACACCCTGAGAGTAGCACATATAGCACACACCAGTTCTTAAGCCTCATAACTTATTGAGGCTTGCCAGATGGCCCAGTGGTAAAGAATCCACCTGCCAATGCAGGAGACGTGGGTTCAATCCCTGGTTTGGGAAGATCCTTTGGAGGAGGAAATGGCAACCCACTCCAGGATTCTTGCCTAGAAAATTCCATGGACAGAGGAGCCTGGTGAGCTACAGTCTGTGGAGGGGTAGCAAAGAGTCAGACACAACTGAGCATGCATGCATGCATCACTCATTGGCCATAAGTAATGGCCTGGCCCCACATAATCACAGAGGAACGAGGAAATCATAATCCTTCCATGTATCCAGAAATGAAAGAAGGGTTAGAAACAGTTAACATACACCATCTTAGCTTACCTTCTAGTCCTCACTGGGTAAGGAAAACTATTCTCTCCAGGTCAAGAAAAACACACTGGGTCCTTCTCATGGAAGACAGCAAGAAAGTTCTGACTAGTCAGTGTGCATGTGGTGCATATTAGTTTCCTCAGTAGGGAATGTATTAATTTTCTAGCTACCACAACAAAGTACAACAAACTGTGTGGCTTAAATAACAAAAACTCCTTGTCTCACAGTTCTGGAAGCTATAACTCCAAGATCAAGGTATCCCCAAGGTTGGTTCCTCCCGAGGACTATGAGAGAGGATTGATGCCATACCTCTCACCTGGCTTCTGGTGGTTTCTTGGTGGCAGTCTTTGGCATTGTTTTGCATGTGTGTCACTCATCTCTGCCTGTATCTTCACTTGGCATTTTCCTTGTGTGCTTGTGGCTGTCCCCAAACTCCCCTGCTTGTAAGAACAGCAGTCATTTTGGATTGGGACCACCCAAAAGACCTTATCTCCAAATAATGTCACATTCTGGGATACTGGGGCGAGCACTTCAACACATGAGTTTTGTTGTTCAGTTGCTTAGTCGTGTCCAACTCTTTGCCACCCCATGGACTTCAGCACACCAGGCTTCTCTGTCCATCACTATCACCTGGAGTTTACCCAAACTCATGTCCATCGAGTCGGTGATGCTATCTGACTATCTCATCCTCTGTCGACCCCTTCTCCTCCTGCCTTCAATCTTTCCCAGCATCAGAGTCTTTTCCAGTGAGTCAGTTCTTCACATAAGGTGGCCAAAGTATTGGGGTTTCAGCTTCAGTGTCAGTCCTTCCAATGAATATTCAGGGTTGATTTCCTTTTGGATTGACTGGTTTGATCTCCTTGCTGTGCAAGGGATTCTCAAAAGTCTTTTCCAGCATCATAGTTCGAAAGCATCAATTCTTCAACACAGTCTTTTCCTGATCCAACTCTTACAGCTGTACATGACTACTGGAAAAACCATAGCTTTGACTACATGGACATTTGCAGGCAAAGTGATGCCTCTGCTTTTTAACACACTGCCTAGGTTTGACACTGTGTTGTTTTGGGGTGTTTTTTTTGGGGGGGTGTAGGACACAATTGAATCATGACAGTATTTTGCAGTCATTTCTGTATCAGATTTGCATGTAGTTCCTATGAATTCAGAGGTCTATGAATGTAAAAGACAGGTTATCAGCCTTCCCATGCTCCCCCAACTAGTACCCAGTCCCACACTCACATGTGGAAAGTGGACATGATTGGCACAATAAATGAGAACATTTTGAAAGGGAAGAAAGGAAGTCACACAGCATTCTTCATCTGAAGCTATTCCCAATCTCGTTGGGAAGCCATTTTGAGGTTCCATATTCTGGGATGAGTTGTATCTTTTATTAGACCTTGGTTCTGCTTCCTGGGAGAAGACCCCTGTCTATTGCTCTCTGGGCCCACCAGCTCCAACCTCAGAAGTTCTCCTAATCTGATTTTCCCCTGGGACCCCCTGTAAAGTGGATATCAGGAAGCATGCCCCTTTTTCTGTTGTTGTTTTCAGGTGTTTTTTTTTTTTTTTTCACTTGAGTTTAGTTGCTTCACACTGTTGGTGTTGCTGTTCTTGTTTAGTCACTAAGTCGTGTCCAACTCTCTGCAACCCCGTGGACTGAAGCACACCAGGCTTCCCTGTCCTTCACCATCTCCCAGAGTTTGCTCAAGTTCATGTCCACTGAGTCAGTGATGCCATCCAATCATCTCATCTTCTGTCATCCCCTTTCTCTTCCTGCCCTCAGTCTTTCCCTCTATCAGGGTCTTTTCCAGTGAGTTGCCTCTTTGCATCAAGTGGCCAGAGTATTGGAGGTTTAGCTTCAGCATCATTCCTTCCAATGAATATTCAGGGTTGATTTACTTTAGGAAATCATTGTTTTACAATGTTGTTAGTTTCTGCTATGCAGCAAAGTAAATCAGATTTATGTATACATATATCCTCTCTCTTTTGGGTTTCCTTCCCATTTAGGTCACCACAGAGCACTAAGTTGAAGTCCCTGTGCTATACAGTAAGTTCTCATTATCTATTTATAGTAGTATACACTATATACTATAGCACAGAGAACCTACTCAGTGCTCTGTAGTGACCTAAATGGGAAGCAAATTCAAAAATGAGAAGTTATATGTATACATATCAAGCCTGCCGTCTTTGGGGGCTCAGTACCTTATTTTATTACTTGCAGCCTGTCAAGCATTATAATTGAAAGGTTGTATTAAGAATTGAAAGGTGGTTCTTCTGGCAGGAGGACCCTCTCAAAAGCATAGCTCCTTTAAAAATAGATTCTGTTTGGCTTCATATACCCATCACTACACGTACAGGGTTTTTGTTTTGTTTTTTTTTTTTTTCTTTTCTTTTCTAAATATATGACTTAGGTTTGCTCTCTCTTTCTTTCTCTCCTCTCTGTCCTTCTCACTCCCAACTTAAATGCTAACAACGTGAGCCTCTCAGATTTTGTTAGGAGACCCTAGCAGATTTTTCATGAGAAAAGCATCTGTCTTCTCTTTTCTCTGAGTTATTTAATTCCACTGAAAGGATGGATTGAGTACTTCCTCCTTAGTTTTATTTTGCTCTCAGACAGCTTCATCCATTCAGAAGTTTGAACAATGGTGAGATGGCTTTATGCTTGATTGTGTATGCATGCATGTGTGATCAGTTCTATCCAATTCTTCGTGACCCCATGGACTGTAGCCCACCAGGCTCCTCTGTCCGTAGGATTTGCTAGGCAAGAATACTGGAGACGGTTGCCATTTCCTTCTCCAGGGGATCTCCCAGACCCAGGGATCAAAGCTGTGTCTCTTGTTTTCCTTGTTTTGGCAAGTGGGTTCTTTACCATTGAGCCACTTGGGAAGCCCCATATTCTTGGTTAATTCTTACCAGAGCTGAATCATAACAGGTAATTTTAGTTCAGTGCCCTCAGTTTGTCCTTCTGCCATCTGAGAATGGGAAGCAGTCGCCGCTTCTCTTTTCTTGCTCTATTCCTCTTTCTTCTCCTTTGCAAATGATTCCAGTTTTTTCTGAGGTCATCTGTACCTCTCCCTTGTCAAATACAGCTCACAGCCATCAGCTCGTACTATTTGCATCCCAATGTGCCATCAGGTCACTGACCCATTGCCTCATATACAGTGATTTTTTACAGCAGCATCCCACTTTTATGTCCTCCTTTCTAAATGGCTTTTATTATGTAGTCAGCAGTATATATGCAATGATTCTGCATTGCACCGTAGGTAATGCTTTATTAAAAACCAAAATCAGGCTTTTAGACTCAATCTGTAGTGCAGAGAAAGTAACTGAAGAGCTAAGTATTGGGTTGGCCGAAAAATTTGATCGGGTTCTTCCGAACGATGTTATGGAAGAACAAGAATGAACTTTTTGGATTGACCCAATAGAAAATGGAATGGGCAAAGTCATCTTTGACAGGAAGAAGAAGACCTACTTAAAAGGTTGCCTTAGAGTTTACTCATTCATAAAGGAAATTGTAAGAAGTTTAAGAAACATCTCACTATTTGGGATGAAGAAACTGTGTATATTAGATAAAAATTTAATAATATAAAAAATATGACCAATTAAAGTTCCACAGTTGGCACTGAAGAAGTATCTGTTCAATCAAATGAAAATCACTGCACCCATCATAATTATTTTTTAATAAGTCAACTCTTGGTTTCTGTGGCAGTTGTAATGAGCCCATCACTTGGAGATGAGAAGTGTTGGGGAGGTAGCAAAGATATGAGGAACTCCTTTTTTCAAAACTTAAAATTTGGATTAGAAAAAAAATAAGAAACAAATAAAAGTTAAGAAAGCAGATAGTTTTTATGGTTGACTATAGTGAGTGGAAGTCAGAAAAGAAAAATGTCAGTCTAGGATGGTCTTCAGGGCTAATTTCATAGAAGCTGGTGGCTTTGAAGGATGAGTAAATGATGGGGGTGGAAGAGAAGAAAGGGTCATTTCAAAATTCAACTCCATCACCACCCTGGCAATATTCAAAATATACTAAGGTCCAAAAGTACTTAGTCATTTTAACTCTATGATTATAGCAATCAAGGAACTACTGTGCATTTTGACAGGCGAGGGCTTTCTGATTCTTTTCTGTTTCTATTTCTATAGATCAAATAACTGCAAAGTCTGTTTTGCTATTTATTTTTTGTGACACCAAGAGCACCAGTGTATGCAAAGTCAGAGGAGTTAATGCACAGCCTGGTATTAAAGTAATATTCCTCCACCCCTCTCCACACACTCACACATGGCTTCCCTGACACACGTGCAAATTTGAAAGCATTTCCTAAAAGTGACAGCTAATGGTATAAATTAACCTCCTGAATCTGCTTCAGTCATTTTCAAAACTATGGTAGCACATAAAAGATGGTGGTGAATTATGAATAATAAATAGAAAGAAGAATGACATGCCCTTCTGCAGCTTTCAGAAGTAAATGGAGGGTTCCACTATCAAGAAAATTATAGCCTCTAGGTTTGTTTATTACAGAGATTGTCAAACAACCTTCCTTACAGTGAACTCATTTGAGCTTGGCAAAAAATAGCAGAAGACAGTTCTTTCTAAATTTCCTTTTAAAATTATGAAAGGCACTCAGAATATTGAACTTCATCACCAGCAAGATACAGGCAAATTAGAAATAGTTTATCACCATGACAAACATATTAAACTGAACTCCAAATTGCGGGTAAAAATTTCCTTCCAAATGGAATGCTTATGACCCAGTATTTTCAGACTCTTACTGTTTTGAGGTAATATTCTAGTTTGTGTTTCATTGTGCTGAAGGGTCATCAAGCAACAAATGACTCTTTAATATGATGGAATTATAAGGAACTAAGGGCAACATACTTCATAGCCTGGAGCCAGGTATATCTCCTAGCACCTCACCTGTTGCCTTTTCCCTCATATTAGAATTTGTTGCTGCTGCTGCTGCTAAGTCGCTTCAGTTGTATCCGACTCTGCGACCCCATAGACGGCAGCCCACCAGGCTCCCCTGTCCTGTGATTCTCCAGGCAAGAACATGGAGTGGGTTGCCATTTCCTTCTCCAATGCATGAAAGTGAAAAATGAAAGTGAATTCACTCAGTCATGTCTGACTCTTAGTGACCCCATGGACTGCAGCCCACCAGGCTCCTCCATCCATGGGATTTTCCAGGCACGAGTACTGGAGCGGGTTGCCATTGCCTTCTCCGAGAATTTGTTGCTAAACCAGTTAAATACACACTCTATAGACATTGCAAATAGAGCAACATTGTAGAGCTTGCAGTATTTTTTGTTCCTTTGGAATTAGGCATGTATGTACATTTGTCCATGCATGTTTTTAAAATGAAATCTATAGAGAAATTGGAGAACACCAGAATTTTAAAATTGAGCTCGGTTTCATTGACTAATACGATAAAGAAGATAATCTCCTTTCAAAGATTTAACTCTACATTCTGCAAATATGTATTTAGATTATTTAGTTTGGGGAATTAAAAAATTTTTTATCCTCTTATTCTTTGAGTCAGAGATATCTGAAGACACATTTTTACATAAAGGCTTTCCCCTCCAAATTAAGATGTAGTCAAAATAGCCTTCTGTGATCTTTTATTTTAAAAATGGATATAAAAGAAAATATTATTATAGAAAGAATTATAGTAATTTTGTAAAGAATACATTCTGGGATATTATTATCAATCTTTAACTTATGTTTTTAAATATTCCAGAATAATGTAGTAATAATATTATAGTAATATGAATATCTACACTTACCTAGTAAATTATTTAACTGAGAATGATTTGTCACCAGTGTTCCATAGTACAGACTAGAATTTGAAACGAGTCATTGCAAATGTGCATATTGGCATTTATGGCAATATTTGGGGGACTACAGCTTTTTTCATTTTTGTGCTTGCTCCTCTCTGTCTCTAAGTGGGAATATGTTTTCTACTATAATCCTTTACTGAGGTTGAAACCAAGTGCACTGAGTGAAATTCGTGGTGGAACATGGAGGTGAAAGAATAAAAGGAAGTACATTTAGAAATAATATTTTCCCACAATATTAATACAATGATAGGAACAAAAATAATTTTAGTAATCACTAAAACTAAACCATTCTTGAGAAACTACCCCCTAAGGAACTCTTGAGCTCTCCAGAACAGTTTCAAAATTTCAGACTTTTTCCTTGGTCCTTCCCTTTTTCCCTCTCCCCTCACTGTCCCAAAACTGGCTTTTACTTGTAATATATCCAGATTCTAAGCCCTGCCAGAAGGCTGGAGTTACCCTCTCAGCTTACCCCCCAAAAAAACTCAGGCTCTGAAATAATCCCCTTACTCCTGCCTTGCTTCATTCAGGGTATAAATTCTTGAATATAGAAACTATACATATATATATACACACACACACACACACACATATATATAATTAATATCCCACATTGTCAATGGTTTCATTAAATAGTTGTGAATTAGAAGGTCATGAAGTCTAAGTGGACAATTTTTCCAGTGATTAATAGACTATCCTCTAGAATAAAGGAGTTGCTTTATTTGTCCTTTAATTTCTGTGGGTGATTGCATTATGAATGGCAGTATTGATAAACTTTCTAAGTTGGGTTTCAGTAAGGAGACAGGACAAAGGTTATAATGGTTCACAGAGTGTGGAAGGTGAAGTCAGAGATCCCTGGTGTCTTGTCCATATGATAAGTAAGTAAGCCCCATCAGTTACTACATGTATGACCTTGGACAAAGTTATTTAAATTATGAGCTCATCTGTAAAATAAGTAGAATGTTAGTACCTTTCTTTGCCAGATTGATATGAGGACTAAAATGAATAATGTATAGAAAGTACTTAGACTAGCCCCTAACCTAAGATAGCTCCTCAATAAGTGCTCATTTTTATTCAGTTTCCTGCCATTATTTCTGTTTGCCATTTTAAGTTGATGAATGGAAATCATTTCAAGAAGCTTCGAATGTTCCTATAGAAAACAGATTTCATTTTTATGATCTACTAAGAGTAGAAAAAGCAAAAATGGTGTAAGATATGTATTCTAGTATAATATAGAAATGGTGTGAGTTATGCATTAATTAATTCTAGTATAATATAGAAGTGGAGAGTAGCTTCATATCTGTGAACAGCTGTGAAGTACAAGAGAGATTTGACTGATGACTGAAGAACTTACTAGTGAAGGTTGATCTCAGCTCAGAAAAGGCCCCAGTCTCATTTATATGAACAACTGTGAAGTATAAGAGAGATTTGACTTATAAGGACAGAAGAACTTACTGGTGAAGGTCAGTCTCAGGTTCAGAAAAGTCCCCTGAGGACCACAGGCTTCCCGTACAAAGGACTACTTTGAAGTCCTTGATGCTGTCAGCAGAGGAGGATCCAAAGAAAAACTGGTTACTCTTATCTAGTAGGGCCATACAGCTGGACAGTCTTATCTAAAGCATCACCCTCCATTTTGCAGTTCCAGAAACCCATTTCTGGGAGGTAGCTTAGAACTCATGAGAGGCCATGAGTGGGATAAAATGTTATCAACTCAAAATTGCATGATAGTTTTGTCAAGAAATTTTAGGTTTTTGGTCAGTTGCCCAGGAAATTCCACCAAGTAATATGTGACATGACACAGGATCCCAATTGTTCCTTGGAGGGAGTGGAGCATAAGGTTATTATAATGTGAATGTGATGGTCTTAAGTTTCTTATATGTCTGGAGTGTTTCCATCTATGTAAGGTTTAGCAGCATTATTCCTCCAAATCAGAACCCACTTCTGAACCTTAAAAAACTTTATATGTATTGATTCTTCCTTTGTTAGCAACTGATCTTCTTATCTTAATGTATTGTTAGAGTGCCAGACTCTGGGTTAAAATATTTTTTCTCTTTAGACTAGCTATCAGACCACTGTATAAATTCTGTTGTCCTTTCTTACATTATAGTCCTAGGAATAATCCCCCAGAGCTTTAATATGAATATGAGATGTTTTACATTGACTCGAACTAGTTCTTAGGCAAGACCTGTTCTGGCATTCAATTTTTGAGTATCTTCTTTTTCTGGTGATCTTCATCTTCTGTATCCTTGCTTTCCTTCCTCTAAGAACATGTTAACTGCATTCTGGACAGTTTTAGAGTCTATTCTCTTTATTTTTATGTTACCTTATGAGAAAAAATAGTGTTCACCACAAAGAAGCTATGATTAGGTAAGGCACTAACAGCGAGTCTTTGCTTCTATGTTTTATTTAATACTTTCTAGAAAGTATGTCAGACCTTTCTGCCCATTATTAAAAGCTTGAAAGTATACGTTTCCTAATGGTTCCTTGATCTCATTCTATTCCATTTGCTAAAACGACATTTTCCGTTGCCTGATTCTTCCAGAGCCTTCTAGATTTCTTATTTTCCACCCTTAAACCGATACACGCAGCTCATAAAAAACAGGAGTTACCAAGTGACAGGTGTTTTTGAAAAACTTGCTTAGTTTATATGTTCAGTGAAGACGTTGCCTCTAAATCAGCAGCTACTAATGACCTTTTGTTCCAGGAGCTGTTAGAAGTCCAGATGAAGTCTTGGAACTGAAATGTAGTTTAGGCTAAGCCTCAAGTTGGTATTTTCCAAATGTACCTTGTTGAGTTTTTATCTTACACCCTGATGGATTTCTTTAAATATCTTATATAGCTACAATGTCCCACATACCTCTGTTCCATTTTCCCACTACTATTTACCAACTGAAGGGCCTTTCAAAGTTCACAAATTTCTCTGAATCTGATTCCTCATATGTAGATGGTAATAACAATTCTCCATGTCTCAGGTTTTTGTTGACTGTTAAATGGAATTATGTGTGAAAAATGATTAGCATGCTGTTAGGCACATAATCAATATTCAGTAAGTCCTAGCTTTCCCTTCCACTGTAATAAGTTATCTTTCTTCTTTTTTTTTTTTTTTTTTCTTTCTGCTTTCTTTAGTAATGGCATTTCACTTTTGATTGGGGATCTTTCCTTTCCGTTTCTGGGCTTATTGACCTTTTCTTCTTTCTATTATTCCTTCTATTACATGTTTGTTGAACACATAATACCAGGCTAGGTACTAAAGACACAAGGGTAAAGAATTCTTTCCATCTCTTGATGGAATTCACAGTTTTATGGGAAATGGGCATGCACCATTGCATGGAGAAATTAAAATGAGGATTTGTGCACCAGGCATTTGCAAAGCAGAGCAGACATGGGTCAGCAAAGGCCTCCTGGAGGAGAGGAATTGCAGAATCTTCAAGGATGAGTAGGAGGCAAGCCACAGTCTGTTGAGAGGGAAGAACCACAAAGATTTCATAAAATAAGAAGAATTGTGGGAGTTGAGGTGAAATGGTGGAGAGAGGAGAATTCAGTTATACAAGACCTTGGTTTGGGGCTATGTTCCTCTTTAGAGTTAGTGAGAGCAAATTTTCAAACTATACAACCCTCCCATTACTTATTCCCTCCTAACCCCAAAGCCCGTGTGTCCATTACTAACATTGTGCTTTCTGCTAATGGGACTGTATCATATCCCTCAAGTCAGCTGGAGCAAGATAGAGTCTGATGGATAAGTGGGAGCTATTGAAAAAAAAAAAAATGTAGCCTAGAAGCAATATAGTCACATCTGTACTTTATAATCACTCACTTTGTGATGTATATATTTTCATGATAAATTATAACTTTTCAATATTAGAATGCTGAAGTTTTTTTAAGTGAAAAAACAAAACTTTTAGGAAAGACAAAGAATTTGGTCTATAGCAATGGATCTAAGCAATATCAAGATTGGTTCATCTTACTTCATAGACTTATCCTTAATTTACTACGTAAAATTGTTTTTTTCAAAAATCTTTTTCATCTGATAACAGTCTAACTAGGTAATAGGTACCAGTGATATGGATAAAATTATAGGGTCTCATTCAAGAAATATTTGTTTACTTTGAGAAATAAATCATTTGGAGCCTGAAAGGGGCTGATTAATTGACTTAGCTAATGAAGCCATTTCCTCTTTACTGTTAATAGTGACTGCTCATTTCTGTGGACAGACTAGGTATTGTGAGTATTGAACTTCTCCCCTGTAAGAAAAAAAAAAAAGTCGTAGTAGGCAATAGTAACTTAAAATTTCTGTGTCCTTCTACTCTGTGTGCAAATACTAGGGTGGGATTTCCTTTTTAATTAGGAGTTCTGGATAGGACTCATGTTTAATGGTGTTCCTTCTATAATTCTTTGTTTCTTTTACAGAGGGTACAAACATTCCATTGACCTATTTTCTTTATGTTAAACAAGTTAGAAAAGTCTTTTTTCCATGGAGCACATCTAAGGCAAAATAGTTTGATCATATGATTTGAACACTGAAAAATGTTCTCTCCATATAAGCTTCTAGTGAACTGTTGAAAGATGTATGTATGATGTGTGAGTTCTCAAGCCAGTGTCTGCACTTCTCGGCTGCAGACTTGTTCTTGGTATAACACTGGCTGTTTATTTATAATGATCAAAGAGGATCTGTGTTGAATCAGAAGTCAGATTAATAGTTTTCTCTAACACCTCTAGTCTTGGAAGAAAGGTCCTTCAAGTTCAAAAACATGAGCAGAAAAGGCTCTACAATTTCTTTTTAATGTAATGATCTATACATGCTCTAACTCACATTTGGAAACCAGGGGGCCAGATTCCAGTTCTGCTGTGATGCCGAAGCCGTTTCTGAAAACAGTCGACCAAAACTAGAGTAAATCTGTTTAAAAGGCTACTCTGCTCCTGTCCGTCTCCATAACTCAAAGTTGGAGCTTTTTGCCAGGGAGGAGGGGAGCGCAAAGATGGGGGTGGAAGGCAGTAATGAAGAAGGCAGTGGGGGCAGTTGTTTTTCTGTGCCTGCTGACGTCAACGAAATTGCCAGATGGCATTTGAATGTTTTGCAAAAAGACAGGAGCCTTTTATTACAGCTGTCACATGGGGTTTCATTCATTTGCATTCCCAGAAGTGGGCTAAAGCTTTTCCTAACTGTAGGAGTAGTGAGGGCTCTGTCCCTTCAGAGACCCAGAGGGCCTTTTGCAGGATGTTGTTACCTTAAGTGGCTCTGATAAGGGACACATGCTCTGAGAATGGCATGTTCCACTGTCAGCTTCAGAGGGCTGCGAGCTACTCAGCTTCAATTAGGACTATAATGTGATCATTCAAAAAAATCTTCTCTGTGGAAGGTCTTTCATGGATCCTGACAGCCTGGGAGAGAGGCTCAGTAGCACCTGAAGGGTCTAAAAGGGCAACAACCAGCCCTAGAACAAAAGCACAGCTTCTATGAAATATACCTAACATAGGCTGAAAAATACCTAACATATTGCCAAATAATTCATTCAGATTTTCCCATAGCATATTATAGGAACACTCAAACAATTTTTTTGGCCAACTCAGTACAACAGCCCTGAATACATATACACAGCTCTGTCCTCACCATCTTGCTCCATGATGTCATCCCACACCATTGGGAAGGACAGAGGGAAAAAATGAACTTGTAGAAAATCTGTGGGTTCATATGTAGAAGAAAGAAACAAAGGTAATTTTAAATGTTGGGATCTTCTCTCAGAAAGTGAGCCAGGGCCACTCCCTAGGGCCAGTCTGACCTATCCTCTTCACCATCAGCCCTTTCCACTGCCAGAAGTTTTCATGTTTTACTTTGTTTTAAAACCTGGCATCTCTCAAACTTTTCGGTCTCTGGGTTAGCAGGTATATGTTTTTATAATGAACCTCTTTCTGTAACAGTTAATTGGATTGATTGATCTCTATAGTTGACTTGAAAATGAATAAGAGGATG
This sequence comes from Budorcas taxicolor, assembly GCF_023091745.1. NCBI lineage: Eukaryota > Metazoa > Chordata > Mammalia > Artiodactyla > Bovidae > Budorcas > Budorcas taxicolor. The sequence continues at coordinate 132,818,989 of NC_068914.1, read as the reverse complement.
AGGTACTTAGACCAGAGGAAATTTTTGTAACTATTTTTAACTATGAGTGTCACTCATATTAATCGTGGTATATGATGTGATGTTTTACAATTGTTCTGAGATCAATTACCCAAGTCACTTTCTTCCTAACTGTTTCCTGACGTCAAGATATGATATTTCAAAAGTAGAAGTTTTGATGGTGGTAGGTCTGTGTTAGACTGAAATGAAAAGCATCTAGTATACCAAGGAAATTGGGAACTGGGGGCTAGAAAGGCTTAAAAGTTAGCTATATGTACCACCTAGTCTGTCTGACATCCACACTGGCAGTGATAACAGGGTACTTACAATGACACTGCTAATCTGAGTTTAGTGAAACATCTTTTGCCATCTTGTTAGTGGCAACAGAAGACATGGATGCCAGGACCACTGACTCAAGTGACGGAAGAACCTAGAGCAGTGTTCCATATGCTCCCTTATGCTGCAAATGAAGCAAATGCAGCCACTCTTACCACCCTTACCCTCCTCCAGACTCATGTCCATAGAGTATTTTCCAAATATAAACAGTACAAATGGAGTTACTGGGGAGTGTGTTCATCTCATGTTAATTTCATGCTTCAGGTTCTGCTTCAGGGTTTAGGGAGATTTGGGAGGTGATGGTGAAGATTAAGCAGCCTCTTTTAGCTTCCTCTGATCTACCTTCCCTTCCAATTTTAGGGGATGGGGACTTGTGGAGGAGCGTTATCAATATCTTGTATGTATCCATGACCGTATCAGGGTCTGAGAGATGACATTAGGTCAGAAGCAAGGAGTACAAAGCCAAAGTCAAAGAATAACTCCTAGAAAAAAAAGAAAGTGTCAAGAAATACAATCCACATGGGAAGGTTGTTAGAAATTAAAAAGGGAAGGGCTATAAATATAAGTCACCAGCTTCAACTCTAGGCAGCACCAAGGTGTTTTTCAGATAGACTTGAAATTAGAAATATATTCATAAAACACACGTTTCATATGGGGTGTATTTGGGCCTGAATCTCAAGGTTATGCAAATCATGTTAGAACTGTTAAACATCGTGTTCATGTTTCCCCAGGAATCAACACTGAGAAACCTATAGTGTTAATAGCAGTGTCCTACTTTGCATGTCCTGGCTCCCTGTCCACTCTGAAAGTACAGAGCACTTGTCCCAAGCATAAGTGCTGCCATTGTTGATAAAACAGTGGTTGTTATTCATCATCCCTTATCTAACATGTTCAGGTTTGCCCAAACATTGCCAGAATTAAAACAATATGTTCCTGAGTATAGCTCTAGGTGATAGTCATTTTTCCATATTATACTCGATCCCCCAGGGAAAGTTGCTCAGTTGTGTCCAACTCTTTGTGACCCCATGAACTCATCCATGGAATTCTCCAGGCCAGAATACTGGAGTGGGTAGCCTTTCCCTTCTCCAGAAGACCTTCCCAACCCAGGGGTTGACCCAGGTCTCCCACATTGCAGGTGGATTCTTTACCAGCTAAGCCACAAGGAAAGCCCAAGAATACTGGAGTGGGTAGCCTATCCCTTCCCCAGCGGATCTTCCCAACCCAGAAATTGAACTGGGGTCTCCTGCAGTGCAGGCAGATTCTTTACCAACTTATCTATCAGGGAAGCTGTTGTCCCCCCCAAGGGCTTCCTAAAACAGCAATCCCATGATTCATTTATGTCTCAGCTATCAACAAATAATACTATATTCATGTATATCTCTTAATCATGAAATTAAGTTTGGATAGTTCAGTTATATATATATATATATATCATACTTTGGACAGCACTACAGCTCAAAGACAGCAAAAGAAGCATACATTGATTGCATTCAACTTGTAGTGTCAGGACAAAGAACTGAATAATCCATTGTCAAGCTACTTTAGAATCAAACCACCATCCAATTTTACTTTGAGGACACCAACTCCATTTTTCAATGAGAAGTAGTGTATAACTTTTTAGCACCTGGTGTCTCAGTACTTATGCTGAGATCCTAAACACAATTACACTTGACAAGGGAGAAACTACAGGAGCATCTTCATCCTAACACACAGACGTAACCTTCCCACAATTCCAGCAAATGGCCAAGGTGTGCCTTGTTTAAGATCAGAGGGAGCCAGGAAGTCAAGTTGTTCTGGGCTGAGTCCCATGAGTCTAGCTGAGGGTCTGGTAAGGGTGTTATTTTTTCTCTCTGATTCAACAACTCTATACTAACATCACCCAGAGAGTTAGGTTTCAAAAAACTCAAGCATTTTAACATAAGAGAGAGGCTGATGAGTAAAGCACGATGTGCGTATACTCATTTTTCTTGAGAAAAATCACTACCAAACAGATGATAGCACTCATGTTGGTTGTCCAGTATTTTATTTTCAGAGTCAGAGAGTCTTCCTGAGCAGACATATCAGTGAATAAAGAAATGTGTTTATTCAGTAAACCTTTTTTGCACCTAGTAGGTACCATATATCATGATAAGCACTAGAGATAAAGTAAAACGCACAGTCTAGTAGTGAAGAAAGATATGGAAACAAATAATTTCTACTTTAATGCAGTGATTAATGTATGGAGTTGGCCAGTAAGTTCATTTGGATTCTTCCATAAGATGTAACAGAAAAATCCAAATGAACTTTTTGGCCAACTCAACATAATTAGGGTGTTATAGGAGTATAGATGATGAGTACCTACCCAGCTAGAGGGAGAGTGGGGAAACTGAAAAATTGTTTTGGGAAAAATTAAACAGTAATGGGGTTGTCAGTTCAGTTCAGTCACTCAGTCTTGTCCGACTCTTTGTCACCTCATGAACCGCAGCAAGCCAGGCCTCCCTGTCCATCACCAACTGCCGGAGTCTACCCAAACCCATGTCCATTGAGTCAGTGATGCCATCCAGCCATCTCATCCTCTGTCATCCCCTTCTCCTGCCCTCAATCTTTCGCAGCATCAGGGTCTTTTCAAATGAGTCAGCTCTTCGCATCAGGTAGCCAGAGTATTGGAGTTTCAGCCTCAACATCAGTTCTTTCAATGAACACCCAGGACTGATCTGCTTTAGCATGGACTGGTTGGATCTCCTTGCAGTCCAAGGGACTCTCAAGAGTCTTCTCCACCACCACAGTTCAAAAGCATCCATTCTTCAGTGCTCAGCTTTCTTTATAGTCCAACTCTCACATCCATACATGGGGTTGTATGAATAAACTAAATCAAGGTAGTGGTGAGGGATGGAAAGAAAGGAAAATAGCAGAAGCAACTGCATTTGCCAAGATGTGTATGATTTAAAAATAACATGTGAAAAACATAAGAACTAAGTATTCTTGGAGTAGTCGTTGTGAAAAAAAGAGTGGGAAGCTATAAAGAGGGTAAACATTGCAGGACTCTGATTAATGAAATGAAAGAAGTGAGGAAGGAGATAAGGATTTCTAGTGGGAATGATTTGGTAGATGTTGGAGGCACTGACTGAGATTCTAGAGCCTGATAAGCAGGTTGGGAGAGTCACATAAGGTGATATTTGGATGCTAGTCCCTGTGGACCCACGACACACATGGAGTCCATTAGAAAAGGAGACGCTAGACAGAGGTTTGGGGCAGGAGATGGTATGGCTCTCATGAAATTGTGTGAACACATTTAGAGAGAGTCTAGAGAATTAGAAGAGAGGTGCACTAAGAGGTGAAACCTGGCACAAAAATGTTGAGAGGGATGGGAAGTGATGGGGGAAATTCCAGAACAGGCAGAAGAAGAATGCTGAGAGAGATAGGAAAAGAGCTGGAAGGGCATGATTGCACAGGACCTGAAGGAAGAGAGATTTTCAAAAAATGAGAATCACTGGTTTTGTAAACTTCCGTGAAGAAGTCCAGCAGTGTAGAGACTGCAAAGTATCTTTTGAATTTGGCAGTTCAAATCTGCTGTAAATAGCAAGAGTAATGTCTGTCATAGACACATGGCTCAGTTGATTGACATATGAACAAAAGGTGAGAAAATAAAGACACTGAATACTAATTGTTCTTTTAATATATTTGGTAGAAAGATTGATTGGGTGGGAGTTGACTAGGGTGTGGATATTGGGGAAAGAATGTGGGATTAAGGAATAGAGGATGTTCTCACAAAGGAGAGACTGGAGTGTGTCTAAGTGATGGGACCTGGCTAGATTTTAGGCTGATAGAAGACACTGGTGTCAGAAGATTGCTGAGTAGTGTCATTCCAGGGTAAAGAGACATGAATGATCTTAATAATTATGGTCATCTTGCCCTTAGCTTAATGTGTCCTTCTTAGTGTCAGGGCTTTATCTGCCAGCTTCTTTTGAAAACTCACTCTGGCCTGTTATGAGCAGTTGAGTTGCAATTGCATTGAAACAAGCTCGTCTTTTCCAGCTGCTCCTTTCTAATATTCCTTATCATTACTAATATTTACAAGGTATTTAGTCTAATAAATGCTTTGCAACAAATATAATTCTCAGTATAACATCTTCAATTCATGCATAACATCTCACCACAAATATCTTTTTATCTCCTCCTCAAAAAAACACAATTATTACAGTCTTATCTGGGTTATATGTGGAAAGGGGATGGATCTTATCTACTTAAAGATTTTATTTAAAAGGCTTTAAAAAAAACTTATCAAAACCAAAGGAAGAAAGAATATTGTCTTTAAAGAACATCTGGGATGCTTATGTCCTAAATATAGTGAAAAGCTGAAAAGATAATATTTATTTTAAGGAAGCAGAGGGATTGACTATAGACCTCCTGAATTACCCTTCCTTAAAGGTGTAAATGATCAGAGTGGACTAAATAAAAGAAACTTAATCATGGTATGAAATCATATACGGTCTATAGTATCAAACTACTATTTTAGCAGTGAGTCAGAATCTGTTCACTCTTTTTTTTTTTTTTTCCTTCTATTTCCTAGTATTTCCCCATGATGTAAATGTGGCCTTACTACAAAGCAAGCTGTTTTCTGTCAAGCATGAAGCTATGCTTCAGTACTAATCATGAAAAGGAGCCCTGAAAATAAGCACTGGGCCATGTAGTCAAGGACTAATGGAAATCAGAGAGAACGTCAGAAGGAAATTAGTCCAGGGTGCCTCTCCTTTCTTCAACACTCCCTTTTTTTCATTGCTCATGGGACTCTATGTTGCCTGTCAGTCGGGTGTGTTTATTGCAGGCAGGCAGTTGCCTCAAGTAACAGGACACTCGGTAGGAGGTGGTGAGGACTTGAAGGGGGGCTTGTCTGACTCCAAGGGCCAGGTGTCTGCAAAAATCTTCAAAATGATTTGAATGATCTAGATTCTCCAAACTTTTAAGAACCATTTGTAAGGACAGCATATTGTGTTAGAAGGCAGAATTCACTTATTCAAGAATTCTGGGTTGTTGTTTTTTTTCAGCTCTTACAGTCTGTTGATTACTAAGATTCTATTTTTTAAAAATGAATTTAAAAAATCATTTTTGCCCTCAAATTCAGAGTCTGACAAGGAATTTGGTCACAAACAGCAATAGCAGATGATGATAATAGATGTTGGAACAAAGTATACAGAGGCTTTGAGGCACAAGTGATTAACATGGTATCAGTTTGAGAATGAAGTTAATATGTTTACATGTTTTGATCTTGATCACTAATATCAGTATACCAGAGAAATGAAGTGCTGGACAGAAATAACGCTATGAACACAGGCATGGGTTTATGAGCATATTTGAGAAAATTCAGAATTATTGGGGAGAAAAGATACTAGTCGCCTAGCAGTGCAGTGGCAAAAGAAGTTGCCAGCCAATACAGGAGATGAGAGTTCTATCTCTGAGTTGGGAAGATCCCCTGGAGGAGGAAATGGCAACTCACTCCAGTATTTTTGCCTGGGAAATTCTTGTATTGGGAAAAATAAGCCAATGGTAGGAAAAAAAAAAATGGAGGAGAAAAACTGCAGCCACCAGTGTATGGAATAAGAAGAAATAGATTAGGGCAAAGATGAAGGGATTTTATAGGAAGAAGTAGTTAACAGAGACTCTTTAGTAGAAATTGCCAGATGTAGTGATCAGTTTGATGCTGGAAGTGAGAAAGAGAAAAGTTTGTTAAAAAGAAAGTCAAGGCAGTCAGTTCTGGTGAGTGCTTTTGTTGATAATCAAGACAGGAAATAAAGAAGGGAAAGAAGAGTTTTGGAAGAAGGTGAGGACGTCTTCTCTTTGGAAAAACTGAGTCTGAAATAATCAGCAGATAGAAACACAGGCCTGAGGTCCAGAGAAATTGTTGGCGTTGGAGCTCCAGATTGATGAATATTCACTATAACACAGGGGAGAGCTGGAAAGGAAGGGCTTAGATTAGGATAAGGAAAAATAATAAAAAGAAACAAATATTAAGGAGGGGAGAAAAAAAGTGAAAGTGTTAGTTACTCAGTCGTGTCCAGTTCTTTGGGATTCCATGTAGCCCGCCAGGCTCCTCTATCCATGGAATTCTCCAGGAAGAAATACTGGAGTGATTTGCCATTTCCTTCTCCAAAGGATCTTCCCGACCTAGAGATCAGACTCAGGTCTCCTGCATTGCAGGCAGATTCTTTACTTTCTGAGCCACCAGGGTAGCTCCAAGGAGGGAAAAAGAGCCAGCAAAGCAGAATCCCTTCTCAGAGGGACTGCAGAAAGCCAGGCCAGGGCACAGCCAAGGCAGAAGGAAGAGACTGCAGCCCCAGATGAAGGAGGACAAAGCCAGGAATGTTGTCATGGGATATTGTAATTAACATATTTTTTGCATTGGATAGATAATTTTATTTTTCCTAGAAGAGACAGAAATCACTCTGCCACGAGTGGAAGGGTATTAAAGAAGTGGAAGGGTATTTAAAAGGGTATTAAGAGAGAAGAGAGCTCTCTTTCCAATAGTTTAATAGATTTAAATTAAAAAAATAAAATGAATTGCACCTTCAGTTCAGTTCAGTTCAGTTGCTCAGTCGTGTCCGACTCTTTGCGACCCCATGAATCGCAGTAGGCCAGGCCTCCCTGTCTATCACCAACTCCCGGAGTTCACTCAGACTCACGTCCATCGAGTCAGTGATGCCATCCAGCCATCTCATCCTCTGTTGTCCCCTTCTCCTCCTGCCCCCAATCCCTCCCAGCATCAGAGTCTTTTCCAATGAGTCAACTCTTCCAATGGGTGGCCAAAGTACTGGAGTTTCAACTTTAGCATCATTCCTTCCAAAGAAATCCCAGGGCTGATCTTCAGAATGGACTGGTTGGATCTCCTTGCAGTCCAAGGGACTCTCAAGAGTCTTCTCCAACACCACAGTTCAAAAGCATCAATTCTTCGGTGCTCAGCCTTCTTCACAGTCCAACTCTCACATCCATACATGACCACTGGAAAAACCATACCTTGACTAGACAGACCTTAGTTGGTAAAGTAATGTCTCTGCTTTTGAATATGCTATCTAGGTTGGTGGGGTCAAAGAACAAGTTCATTAGCAAGGGAAATGCTAACGATTCCTTATGCTGAAAAGAGGGAAAGAAGTAGGAAACAGAGATCAAATGAAAAAATCACAAATTAAAAGAAGAAAGGCTATCCATGGCAACAGGATGAAATTAGAAGTACACAGAAGTAGGAAACTGATATTAAAAAAAAAAAAGAATATTTCACTGAAACAATAGACAGAAAATTAAGAATTATGAAATCCTACCTTATTTAGAAATTTTTTTTCTTTTTTTTTTCTTATTTAGAAATTTATATAAAGGTAAATTAAAATTCCCAGTAAACAACTTGATAAATGTTATGTTTTCTGCAAGAAAGAACTAGAGCAAAACAGCTCATTTAATTTAATGTGGCACCTTTTGGCTGAGTCTGGTTAAAGTTGCTGTGGTAATAGAAAATAAATATAAAAGGGTTCTTATCTTCAAGAACCTCAGAGAGCCACACATGTGTGACAGAGTATGTTTGCACAGGAGGATTTTATGAATGGTGTTTTGATGAGTCACGTAAGGTCCATGGCATATGGCAGTTTGCAGTTACGGCACAAATGTGGATAGAGTACTGCATTCTGGTGTTAGATGGGGGCCCTGGGCTAGAGCAAAACTATCCATTGCCTCACGGCTCTCAGTCCTTACCAGGCTCTGTTGAATCCAGGATAATCAGATTTTTTATTATCTCATAGCATTCTGAACATAGTAACATTCTAAGTAAAACCAGTTTCTTAAACCAAAATGATTACGTCTGACTTGTCAGACAGGTACATTGTAAGATTTTATTTTCATTACTACCTACTTATCTACTAGTCAATACATATGTGGTAGAATTTTATGCTGTGTTAATTATTTTCAACCATAAGCAAAAGGACGCTTTATTCAGACTAGCTGTAGTAATTAAAAAAAAAAAAAAAAAGTTATTGTCTGTCGTGGATTCCCGGGGGACTCACTGGTAAAGAATCCGCCTGCCAATGCAGAAGCCACAAGTTCAATCCCTCGGTTAGGAAGATCTCCTGGAGTAGGAAATGGCAGCCCATTCCAGTATTGTTGCCTGGAGAATCCCATGGACAGAGGAGCCTGGTGGGCTACAGTCCATAGGGTCATGGAGAGTCAGGCACGACTGAGCACACTCACACATACATTGTCTGTTGCGATAGGAAGGCCAGAGCAGGAAAGTCCAGGATTAGTGAATTCAAGGCTCAGTAATGTTGTATGATGGACCTAGGTGTTTTAATTCTCTCCACTTTGCTATGTTATACTATTTTCTCTATCCTAAAGCTGGTTCCACTTACAATCCAAAGATGGCTGCTGGTAGCAACATCACTGGAGAAGGAAATGGCAACTCACTCCAGTATTCTTGCCTGGAGAATCCCATGGACAGAGGAGCCTGGTGGGCTGCTGTCCATGGGGTCGCACAGAGTCAGACACAACTGAAGGGACTTAGCATGCATGCATGCATTGGAGAAGGAAATGGTAACCCACTCCAGTATTCTTGCCTGGAGAATCCCAGGGACAGGGGAGCCATCTGTGGGGTTGCACAGAGTCGAACACGACTGAAGCGACTTAGTAGCAGCAGCAGCAGCAGCAATATCACTTCCTTCTTGGTAGAAGATTTCCTTTCCCAGAAGCAGTAAACAAAGCTTCTCTCCTGTCTCATTGACTCATGTTGACTAAGGGCTTGCCCATCCTGGACCAAATTCTTGCCCTTATGGCTGAAATCACCATGATTGGTATAGAGAGTTGTCACAATATCCACTTTTGTGGTTTGAAGAGAGCTCAGAATTGAGGCATTTCTCAATGTCTCTGGACATATCCTCCTTGATGTTAAATTGCTACCACAGTCCCTAGGGTCACAGTCACAGTCAATTCTGTCAGTTGATCCAGTAGCCACAGGACCTGTTTGATGGTCATCTGAGATCCTCTTACAATCTTCTCTAGAGTGTGGCTGATGATACACTGTATAATAAGTTGAAGTTATCTGTAGGTTAAAAGTCTTTGCTAGAAATATTAAAACCAGAAGAAAGATAGTTCAAAGCTATTTTAGTTAGACTTCAGTTTGTATTAACTTCTGTTTTTAGTTTGTCATCTGAATTAGTGTGTGAAAACGTTCACTGCTTCTGTGTTGTGTTTGCTTTAATAACACTTTGCATATACTTTTATATGGGATATTCTAATTGGGAAGCTCTTGTACCATACTTCTGTTCTAATCTCCTTGTTTTAAGATGAAATAAAATTAAAATGAACTGAAATTTTTGCTAAAGAGGAAGTATTTCACTAGCAGTCTCTTCCTGGGTCCTTCTTCTTGATCCCCAGGAAAAAAAGCTAGGCCCCATTTTTAACCAGCAGTTTTATTAGTCTTACAAGATTATGATCTTAAAGATCACTCCCGAAGTTATTCCATCTTCTTTACATAGATCTTTGTCTTAAAGGATCTGTGCTGAATTGCGACAAATCATTTGTACATCTTAAGTATGCTATTGTTGCTATACTTGGGGCATATGGGAGCATTGACTGAACTAGCAATTATGTCTGCAAGGAAGAAAACAAATCTATGACATAAGTGCTGAGTGACTCATCTTATGACCAAATGACTTATTTTCTTGCCTGATTTCCTCCTTTCCTCAGCAGCACATTGTTGCTAAACAGGAGGAGGAACGGGTATCATTTTGAAATGTTTCTCATAGAAAATTTTATAATTCTGTCCATCTGCCTATTGAATATCTTGGTGAGCTACCGGGGGTCTGCTGATCCAAAGATAATCATGTTTATTTTCTGAAATTCTCGTAACATTCTGAATATAATCAGATTGTAACTGAACCCAGTTTCTTAAACTGAAATAATTAACCCAGACTTTCAGACAGATGCATTATAAAATTTTTATTGCCACCTAAAAGGAAAATGAAGACAGATTTTTCTAGTAGCCACAGAAGTCTCCACCAAAGCCCACTAGTTTCTCCTTCCAGAAGCAAATATTATAAGAAATCTGGCTTGAGTGAGAGAAATAGGGAGAAGGGACAAATGGCATTTTTCCTGATGGAGAAATATCAATAGTGCGGGTCTTCCCTAAAACTTAGTTCTGGAAACAGTTTAATTTGATTTTCAGGAAAGATGTGAAGGAAGAAAGTATACCAGGAATTCTTAAAAGTTTACTGATGATGTTAATAAGTTCCCCTTGATAAGGGGGATGTAAGTTGATACTTAATTGAAGGAAGAATTTGCAAAACTAACAGTGGATCAAAAATCGGCAAAGATATTTCCATATCATCAAAAGTAGGTGACCAGATGTAGGAGCAGTTACCCAAGATATTTAGTGTTGTAATCAGTCATATAGACCCAGACTTCCTACATTGGAATTCCACTTCTGCCACTTACTATCTGTGTAACTTTGAGCAAGTTTACTTAACCTTAGCTTCAAAATTTGAAAGTCATTCCCTTTATCATGTGATTTCTAGTGTTGGGAGTTGCCTTCAGGAAAATCAAGAAGAGATATTACTAGGTTTTAGTAGTTTACACAAGTGTTTTCTGTATGCAAAGTCATTCACAGATAAGCTCACCCCATCTCTGAAAACTAGGTGTCAGGAAGCAGACTCTTGAGTCTAAGGGGCTTCAAGTTCTCTACATGTTATTGGGGTATGGGAAGCTGGGGAGGCCTGAAATCCATGTTTCCAAAATGAGACTTGGCTATTAGAGCTATGAGAGTTCCAAGGGCTGAAGATTTTGAGGGAAATGCCTGGAAAAAAAGAGGTTTTCATATCTCAGTGATGACTGGCTTCCCAGGTGGCACTAGTGGTAAAGCACCCCACTGCCAATGCAGGAGACAGAAGAGACTCAGGTTCGATCCCTGGGTCGGGAAGATCCCCTTGGAAAAGGAAATGGCAACTGACTCCAGTATTGTTGCCCAGAGAATCCCATGGACAGAGGAGCCTGGCGGCCTACAGTCCATAGGTCGCAGAGTCTGACACAACTGAAGCAACTTAGCATGCAGGCACAATCATCTTCTAAGTGTTTTATCCATCCATGTTATCTTTATACCCGTCTTCCCTCTCACACTTGTCTTCTCTGGAGAATTGCTTTTTATTATTATTTTTTAAAATCCTGCTTGGGGGAGAGATACAGGTGAGAATGGTGATACAGTTCAGAGCAGCCAATTCAGTTTGTATGGAAGAGAACCACATGACCAGAAGTTTTGAGACCATTTTAATTTTGAGAAACAGTTTCTTTCATTCTCCTAATAACCAGAGGCAGTGGTCATATATCCACAGGGTTCCTCCAGTTTCCTATTTTATCCTCTGATCCCTTTCATTTCCTTGAACATCTTCCACTAGACTGCAAGTTGCTTGAGAGCTGCAGTCCAAACCCATTCATCTCTGGAGCCTGAGGGTGTGGACAGTCCCAGGTACCCAGTAGATGTTCAAGTTAAAATATGTTGAATAAGTGAGGCAGAAATGACTGTTTCTCAGTGCCTCTATATTCCTCTTTTTGAATCACACCATTGAAAAAATATTTTGTCTCTAAAAATATTGCTGTGTGATTGAAAAAAGGATGCATTCACAATGAAAAATTTTTAAATGCTATCACATTTCTTAATAAGTGGTTTTATAAACTTTTGTGAGCTACCCTAGGATTAAACGATACCATGTATAGTAGTATTTCTCTAGAAAAATGCATTCCAAGGTCTCAAAAAATTTGATTTAAATGTGTTTGACATTTGATCTACTTATAAGTCTGGAAGCTTTGTTACTTAATTGATGATTTCTTTTATCAATTATAGAAACTGAAATGTATTGAGTTTTTAAATACATTTATAAAGGATTTTATATTGTATTAAAATAATTTGAGGCTCTTAAGAGTATCCATTCATCATCTTGGAAGTTTAACATTGTGGAGGGCTACTACCATGGTATATCCAAAGAAAACATGTTTTTTTACATAAGTGGTCAGACCCAGTATGGACTTACGGGCTTCTCAGATGGCTCAGTGGTAAAGAATCTGCTTGCAGGAGACACGGGGTTTGACCCCTGGGTCAGAAAGATCCCCTAGAGAAGGAAATGGCAACCCACTCTGTGATTCTTGCCTAGGGAATCCCATGGACAGAGGAGCCTGTCAGGCTATAGTCCATGGAGTCGCAAAGAGTCAGACACGGCTTAGTGACTAAACAGCAACAAGTATGGACTTACACATTCACAAGTGAACTACCCACAATTTGTTTTGTGAAGGCAGAAACTCTTGAAGAAATATCTGAAAGAAGGAACAGAGAGAATATTGCGGACAGAGTAAAGAAGACTCTACAGGGACAAATACATTGCAGCTTTTCATGTCCCAATATCCAGTCAGTTTACAAGTACAATTGATTCTTCTTAATTTTACTCTTACTCTTCCCTTCCTAGTCATTCATGATGCAGATGTCCTGGTTTCAAATACTGATTATTGTGGCAACCTTGGTCTAACCTATCTCCATCGATGCTGTACCTTCACCTTCCTCAAGCCCTGTGTCCTCTTAGATTACATCATTCTCCTTCTCAGACATCACTCATCACTGATAGAATTAGGAAACTTGCCTTTCATTCATGGGCATCTAAAATCTGGCCTCATATTTCCTTTTCAACCTTATTTTCTACTAATAAAAAGCAGAAAGCCTGCCTGAGAGATTAGTCTACTCATGGAATCCTGTATCCATCTTTCTGATGCAAACACTTGCCCACATTCTGAATCATGCTTTTCTGCTCTTGCCTACTCTGCACCTGTTCTTCCACCTCACCAGGATCTCCAGTCCAGTCCTCCAGTCTTGTTTCTTCCCCTTCTGGCAGACCCTTCCTGTTTTCAGTTCATTGCCTTTTCATGTAAATCTTCATGCTGTGCAACACTGGAAAGTATGTGGAAAACACATTGGAATTCATGTGCCCAAACTGAGCTAGACCTTCAGGATCGCTAGAGAATCTAGCCAGCTCTTCTCATTCCTCTTTCAAACATTCCTCATTCTCTTTTGCATCTCTAACCTCAACATCGTGTGATTCACTTTCTCAACCAGGGACTCAGGACTAATTTACAGAGTAAATAAAAGCCAAAGAGTAAGGACTCTAAAGTCTCACCTGCAAATCTACCAACATTCTTCTTTGTCACCATGAGAAAGATGTCTGGTTGTAAAAGGTTAATCCCCTCAACCTTTGCTTTCTTCTCTTATTCCTTGATCTATTTATCACCCACATTGTCTTTACTGTGTTTTAAACCCCTCACACTAGTGGGGACCCCCCCCTTCAACATTTTTGTTTGCTCACCAGCTCTTTGGAGCCCATTTTCCCTCTAGATGTAGACAGATCTCTATCTTCCATTATACAGCTAGTTTTCACAAAAGAGTTGTCTATGTTGTTCCCATTTTCATATCTTTCTTTCCTTGCTCAGTTGATTGCAGTGTGACTCACAACATCAGCACTTCACTGAGACTGTTCTCTCTAATGTCAGGAGTGACATTCCAGACACTAACATAATGGATAGTTATCCAGAATGTACTAATCTCTCAAATTCACTGCTCTCTGCTGACCATTCCACTCTGTTGACAAAAGCATTCTCTTGGCCCATTTGACCTGACACTCTTGGTTTTCTGTTGTCCCTTCTCATTTTTCTCTGTGAGTTTCTCTCCCCCTTTAAAAGCTGCTGTTGATTATGGCTCTTCCCTCTGTCCACTTCTCTCTTCTCCTTATATATTCCCATGGCAGCATTAGGGCCATGTCCATGTTGTCAATACCCAAATGCATGTTTTCAGTTCAGGGGTCTCTCCTGATGTGCAACTATAATCATCCTGTAAATATCACATATTTCCTAACAGTTGAGTATCTGAGCACCCACACCAAAGCTTCTGCCTTCTCCAATGGCTTAAGGAAAGATTCTTAGCTGCCCATTTCATGATCATGCTCAGTCGCTCAGTCATAGCTGACTCTTTGAGACCCAATTCACTGTAGTCCGCCAAGCTCCTCTATCCATGGGATTTTTTTCCAGGCAAGAATACTGGAGTAGGTGTCATTTCCTCCTCCAGGGGAACTTCCCAACCCAGGGATCAAATCTGAGTCTCCTGTGTCTCCTGCATTGCAGGTGGGTTCTTTATCTCTGAGCCATCAGGGAAGATCCAGCTGCCCATCTGCCCAAGCCTAAAGCCTGAAAGTCAGCGTGACTCCTTCCTTCACACCCAATAAACCACGACCCTGCAGGGGTTTCATGGCCTTTGGTAGCTCATGAAAGCTCTTGAATTTGGCTCATCTTCCTGACTTGATATGTTCCCTCAAACCTCTCCAGACATACCTTTCCTTCTTTAAAAAAAATAAACAAAAATTAGGTATAGTCAACACAAGACATTATACTAGTTTCAGATGTATAGCATAATTATTCAATATTTGTGTGTGTTACTAAGCAAGTACCACAGTCAGTTAACGTCAGTCACCCTGTGTAGTAACACATTTTTTTTTTCCCTTGTAATGGAAGGAAAAAGATCTACTGTCTTGCATGCTAAGTCGCTTCAGTTGTGTCTGACTGTTTACGACACTTTGGACTATAGCTGGCCAGGCTCCTCTGTCTATGGGATTCTCCAGGCAAGAATACAGGAGTGGGTTGCCATTTCCTCCTCCAGGGGATCTTCCCCACCCAGGGACTGAACCTGCTTCTCTTACATCTCCAGCATTGGCAGGCAGGTTCTTTACCACTAGGGCTACCCAAATATACAATTCAGTATTATTAGCTATAGTCAGCAAGCTATTCACAGATTCACCCTTTTCAACATGAACTGAACTGTGTCCCCCTAAAGGCCATTCTTTCTCTACCTCCATTCATTTTAAGATTTTTCTCTTTTCCAGAAAATATTCATCCTTATATCTCAATCCTATTACTTAATGACTCCTTTCATATATGTAACAGATTATAGAAAGATGTAAAGTTGCTTTCTTTTATCAGTACTTACTTCTCTTTGGCAGTTTTACTATTTTCTGTATAGTAGTTGTTCCAGAATCAGTTTGTTGAATATAATTTTTATTCATGATTTCAGTATTAGTGTAATAATTCTCAGTTTTTATCTGATATTATGATAAAAAGTTGCATGTTTTAGGATGGCTTCTAGAAATTTCAGTTACTTGTTTTAAGAAAATACCTTGGACAATTTAATTTGGTTTTTTTTTTACATTTCTTTAAAATAGAGAGCCAGAGAGAGGAAATTTACTTATTTTTAGATGTTTAGAGAATGCTGCTTATGACTTCACTCATGTCTAGTAACACTGAATGCCTGAAAAGTACCAGATACTAAAGGAGACTCTGGGGTTAAATTGGTGAGCAAAAATTAGCATTTCCATTGCCCTTCTCAAACTTCCAACCTAAAATCCAAAAAAAGAGGGGATATAGGTATACACATAGCTGATTCACTTTACTGCACAGCAGAAACTAGCACAACAGCATAAAGCAATTATATTCCAGTTTTTAAAAAAGAGGAAGACAAGCTTTCACCAAGTGATCACAACCAAAAGCTGAATGGAAAATTGTCACAAATGCAGTAAGAGAAGTTCTCTGAATATGTGTGAGAACTGGTCAGAAATGGAAGGTTTTTCAAAAGTTACAGCTCCAATGGTTTTTCAGCTGTTTGTTTTTGGTTTTGGTACTTCCAGTGGATGAAGTACAGGATGCCCCCAAAGGCATTCACATGGCAACCAATGTGGCTGCTACTGCAGCAGGCTTTGAAAATCTCCTGAATCAGCAGCATTTGTGTGTGTGTATGTGTGTGTTTGTTGCTCAGTTGTGTCTGACTCTTTTGATCCCATGGACTGTAGCCTGCCAGGCTGCTCTGTCCATGGGATTTCCCAGGCAAGAATACTGGAGTGGGTAGCCATTGCCTTCTCCAGAGGATCTTCCCAACCCAATCTTGGACTGAATCCAAGACTCCTGCATTGCAGGCAGATTCTTTACCATCTGAGCCACAATGGTGGAAGCAATTCAGTAGCATTGAGTAAGTGCCCATTGCACCAACGTGGGCAAGAATCTGAAGACAACACAAGGGCAATAAAGCAACTGCTAATACATGCCTGTGACTCTTTGCAACCCATGCAGGCACACAAAACCCTGTGCTATAATAAGTGTCTTGATGACTGTGTTTTATAACTATTTTAACTGCAATAGAAAACTACACATGAAAAACAATTTACATCAAATTGTGTATGAAAATGGTTTTTGTTGCTTGTAAAACCATGGGTTGCTTATAAAAATGGAGAAAGATGACAGAGATGAAATGTTTGTAATTGAGACAAATTCTTAAGGATCTAAATCTAATTCCATATTAACAATGATCCTGAGAGGTATAACACAATTTAGGATATTTTATTTACTCTCTACCAATAGTGTTATGTAAGGATTTTGTGTTTTGGTTTTGTTTTGTTTTGTTTTTCTTTTTTTTCTGTGAAAAAAAGAAACAAAACTCTTCCTGTTACTTAGGGAGCAGCACCCATTCAAAAAGATGTTCAGACTGACAATCGGAGTTCTTTTTAAAAGGCAGAAGACTGCCATCTGTTGTTCACTGAAATTGCTTCTAGGCTAAGCAAACGGAAATCTTCATGTTTAAGTTTAATAGCAATTCTTAAAATTCGACAAACAAAAAGCCATCAACATTTATGCTTATGTCGGGTTCATACCTATGTCAGAGACTGATTATTTTCTATAATATTTACAAGCTCATAGTCAATCGGAGAATCCAGATATAATCATGGATTTTATTTACATAGCAACTTATACTTAACCAAGCCTTCCCAGTTCATCTGCATGAGCAGTCACGGGAATGGTCCCTTACCTGAATTCCTCCTAGCTTTGACAGCCACCTCATCTTTCATAATTAGAAGAAACAGAGAGAACCAGCCTGCAAATCAATGGCAGCTAAGGTTATCTTCTTCGAGAAAACAGGTTCTTAACCGAGTAAGCAATGTCATTAACTATGTTTTATTTCCTAAATAATAAAACAGAATTCTGTGATCATTGTTGTTTTTGAGGGTATTGGGTGAATTTGCTAGTGTCTTGAAGATCTTAGAAAACATAAACGGAAGGACTGTTTTAACAGCTTTGGGCTTATTTGCAGACAGATTGCAGGGGAATATGTAAGAACATAAGGCCATGTACATGTACATCCTATTTGGTAACATGGAATGTTCTCTGAACATCAAAGGAGAAGGAAGTTAAGAATTCTGGCAACTGCTAGAGTTTTCTGCGACTCACATCTCAAATGAGCCTAACCAAGCAAGATGTTTTTAGAAAGCAGTTTGATGAAGGGCCCTATATGTTTTCCTCCTACTGTACATACATATTATCTTAAGGAGAAAATCCAAAGGTCAACTCGTATTCCCTGCCAGAAAATTAAAATAAGCAAACATCTGCTTCCTTAGGATGACATTTAGCCAAGGTTCAGCCTACAATGAGTTACTGCAAACTGTTCACATGATTTCATTTTTAAAAAATTTCCCAACCAACTTCAAGTCTAAAATTATAAATGGGTCCTATGAAAGTATAAACACATATGCAATTTTGCTGGCTCTGAGGTCAGAACCAGTAATACACCAAAGATCATTTATCGAACCCAGCTCATCTCCTAAGTGAATTTAGGACACTGAAGACTAAAAGACTGCTTACTGGTAACATAGAGAAAGATTTGAAGGGTGAGGGGTGGCAAACTGCTTTAGAGAAATAGAATGAGACAGCTCCCCAAAGCCCAACAGGCATCTTTTTCCCAGCATTAGGACCAAGGCTGGGTAAGAAAAGTCCCAGTGATTCCTTTATTTGTCATGCCTTATACTGTTTATTCCTCCCTTATCCCAACTCCCTTTTCACCCTGAGAATGTTCTTCCCATGCTGTGTTTGCCTCCCAGGGTGCCTCCCAAGATGACTAAATAGAAAGGAGAAAAAAAAACTTCCAACAATGGAGCTGAGATGCCTGCTTTCAGAATTCCTTTCTCAAAGTGCGTTATAAATCATACCAGGGCAGTCAACCATACTAAATGAAACCAGGACTTCTGTACAATCACTTTCTAAGAGCCTAAAATTCAGCTCCAAAATACTCGGAGTCTATGGGAGTATGGAGTACAATCTTTAGGACTATATTTACCTAGAATGAAAAGGGAAACTATTTAAGATTTTGTTTTGTTGTTTGCATTTCTTTACCTTGGTAGAGAAATGATATCTGTATGTTGCCTCCATTTATAAAGAAACTACAGACCTAGTATATGTAGAAGACAAGCACACACATGCAATATGCACCGTTTTGCACACAGTCTTTTTCAAGGCAAAATAATTATGATACAGTTCTATATAATATTTTTCAAACACGTCCTGGGGGCCAGGCAATCTCAGTTCAGTTCAGTCACTCAGTCGTGTCTGACTCTTTGCAACCCTAGGGACTGCGGCAGGCCAAGCCTCCTTGTCCATGACCAACTCCCAGAGTTTACTCAAACTCATGTTCATTGAGTCGGTGATGCCATCCAACCATCTCTTCCTCTATTGTCCCCTTCTCCTCCCACCTTCAATCTTTCCCAGCATCAGGGTCTTTTCCAGTGAGTCAGTTCTTCGTATCAGGTATTGGAGTTTCAGCTTCAGCATCAGTCCTTTCAATGAATATTCAGGACTGATTTCCCATAGGATGGACTGGTTGGATCTCCTTGTGGTCCAAGGGACTCTCAAGAGTCTTCTCCAACACCACGGTTCAAAAGCATCAATTCTTCAGTGCTCAGCTTTCTTTATGGTCCAATTCTCACATCCATACATGACTACTGGAAAAACCATAGCTTTGACTAGATGGACCTTTGTAGGCAAAGTAATGTCTCTGCTTTTTAATACGCTGTCGGTCATAGCTTTTTTTCAAGGAGCAAGTGTCTTTTAATTTCATGGCTGCAGTTGCCATCTGCATTGATTTGCAGTTCAGTTCAGTTCAGTTCAGTCGCTCAGTCATGTCCGACTCTTTGCGACCCCATGAATCGCAGCACACCAGGCCTCCCTGTCCATCACCAACTCCCGGAGTTCACTCAGACTCACGTCCATCAAGTCAGTGATGCATTGATTTTGGAGCCCGAGAAAATAGTCTGTCACTGTTTCTGTTGTTTCCCAATCTATTTGCTATGAAGTGATGGGACTGGATGCCATGATCTTCATTTTGTGAATGTTGAGTTTTAAGCCAGCTTTTCACTCTCCTCTTTCACTTTCATCAAGAGGCTTTTTAGTTCCTCTTTGCTTTCTGCCATAAGGGAGACGTCATCTGCATATCTGAGGTGATTGATATTTCTCCCTGAAATCTTGATTCCAGCTTGTGCTTCATCCAGCCAGCATTTCACGTGGTGTACTCTGCATACAAATTAAATAAACAAGATGACAATATACAGACTTGATATACTCCTTTCCCAATTTGGAACCAGTCTATTGTTCCAGGTCTGGTTCTAACTGTTGCTTCTTGACCTGTGTACAGATTTCTCAGGAGGCAGATAAGGTGGTCTGGTACTCCCATCTCCTGAAATTTTCCAGTCTGTTGTGATCCAGACAGTCAAAGGCTTTGGCGTAGTCATTAAAGCAAAAGTACACATTTTTCTAGAACTCTCTTGCTTTTTCAACGATCTAATGGATGTTGGAGATTTTATCTCTGGTTCCTCTGCCTTTTTTAAATCCAGCTTGAACATCTGTAAGTTCTCAGTTCACGTACTGTTAAAGCCTGGCTTGAAAAATTTTGAGCATTGCTTTGCTAGAGTGTGAGATGAGTGCAGTTGTGAGGTGGTTTGCACATTCTTTGGCATTGCCTTTCTTTGGAATTGGAATGAAAATTGACCTTTTCCAGTCCTATGGCCACTGCTGAGATTTGCAAATTTGCTGGCATATTGAATGCAGCACTTTTCACAGCATCATCTTTCAGGATTTGAAATAGCTCAGCTGGAATTCCATCACCTCCACTAGCTTTGTTCATAGTAATGCTTCCTAAGGCCCATTTGACTTCACATTCCAGGATGTCTGGCTCTAGGTGAGTGATCATGCCATCATGGTTATCTGGGTCATAAAGATCTTTTTTGTATAGTTCTTCTCTTTATTCTTGCCACCTCTTCTTAATATCTTCTGCTTCTCTTAGGTCCATACAATTTCTGTCCTTTATCGAGCCCATCTTTGCATGAAATGTTCCCTTGGTATTTCTAATTTTCTTGAGGAAATCTCCAGTCTTTGCCATTCAATTGTTTCCTCTATTTCCTTGTATTGGTCACTGAGGAAGGCTTTCTTATCTCTCCTTGCTATTCTTTGGAACTCTGCATTCACATGGGTGTATCTTTGCTTTTCTCCTTTCTCTTTAACGTCTCTTCTTTTCTCAGCTATTTGTAAGGCCTTCTCAGACAACCATTTTCCCTTTTCGTACTTCTTGGGGATGGTCTTGATCACTGCCTCCTGTACAATGTCACGAACCTCCATCCATAGTTCTTCAGGCACTCTGTCTATCCGATCTAATACCTTGAATCTATTTGTCCCTCTACTGAGGTCTTTGTGTGCCTGATCACACTGAATCATCAATAATACTATACAGTGGATATTATTTTTACCCTATTTCTAGAAATGAAAATACAAGAGCCAAGGAGATGAGTGACTTGCCCCAAATCACACCAGATCTGAAATTTAAACACAAGCTATCTGATTCTGATTCTAGATCCTGTGTTCTTAAAGGCACCATGTGTGTGTGTGTCTGTGTGTGTGTGTACACTCAAGTCGTATCCAACTCTTTGCGACCCTATGGACTGACTGTAGCCCACCTGGCTACTCTGTCCATGGGATTTTCCAGGCAAGAATACTGAAGTGGGTTTCCATTTCCTCTCCACAAAGACCCCATGTACTAACCAGATAAAATAAAAATTTGATATTGATAAATGAAGAAAACTTCCATTTATATCCCACTGTTTTATCTTTGTTCCACCTTCTTACATATAGCACCTTCCAAATTATATACATGATGAAAACATACATTTGTAACTTTTTGTATATCATGTGCTAATTCATAAAACAAACTTCACTTTCTTTCCCTTGTTCCAGGAATAGTGGTGAATAACTTTGACCTGACCATTATATTGTGTCTCATTTCAAGTGAAAGAAGCTGTTGGGTTCGAAATAGTATAGTGCCCTCTTAATTAGTAATTGGTCTGTTAATTTTAAAAGTTTTTAAAACAGAGAATCATAAACATATATTCTGTACCTCTGCTGCTCGCTTCAGTCGTGTCCGACTCTGTGCGACCCCATAGACGGCAGCCCACCAGGCTCCCCTATCCCTGGGATTCTCCAGGCAAGAACACTGGAATGGCTTGCCATTTCCTTCTCCAATGCAGGAAAGTGAAAAGTGAAAGGGAAGTCACTCAGTCGTGTCCGACTCTTAGCGACCCCATGGACTGCAGCCTACCAGGCTCCTCCGTCCATGGGATTTTCCAGGCAAGAGTACTGGAGTGGGGTACGATTGCCTTCTCTGTACCTCTAGTAATATATATTTAACTCTACATGTGACTATGGGGATTTCACACATTTTTGATGAAAAACCAAGAGTGTTTCTCTTTGTGTATGTTTTTATTATGTTAATTAGAGTCCCAATTTATCTTACATGCAGCATACCCATATGACTACCGGGTTCAGGTTTTTTATTATTATTTTTTTAACAGTAGGATTGACTTAGGCACTTAGACGCATTCTGAGTTGAGAATTTTTCAGGCATGTTATCATTTTCTTCTTGAATCTTTGCAGTTGTTTCACCCCTACTTAACAGAAATTGATGTCAGAGCTCTGTCTTTATGAATCTGTTTATGCGGTCTTAAAAATTATTCAATTTAAACCTCTGTCTTTATGAATCTGTTTATGCGGTCTTTAAAATTATTCAATTTAATTTTTAAAGAAACTATTCCATTATTTATTCAAATATCACTGGTTTATAGATATTTTATTAGCATATAACAGTGACAGTTGCAGTGACAGTTACAACTGGTCTGAACAGATTTAGGACCGAAACAAAACTGACCCTTGGCAAAGTGCAACTCAGCTCTTGGGAGTGGAAGTTCCAGAGTATAGTCTATTCCCCATAATTTGTTCCTGTTTAGTCAGTAAGTCATACCTGACACTTTGCAACCCCATGGACTGTAGCCTACCAGGCTCCTCTGTTTGTGGGATTTCCCAAGCAAGAATAGTGGAGGGAGTTGCCATTTCCTTCTCCAGGGGATCTTCCCTACCGAGGGATTGAACCCAAGTCTCCTGCATTGGCAGGTGAATTCTTCACCACTGAGCCCATTACCCAGAAGTATTCACTGTACTTTAGACGTTTCACTATAAGAAAGAAACAGCATCAGTGACTCAATTATAAGTTAGAAGTAAAGCTTGAATATGATTAGCAATCAGTGAAATAAATTTTCAAAGTCTACATAATATTTTAAAAAATTTATGTCTGTATAGCACAGTCACTATTCTGTGATAAACCTTCATGGAAAAAAATATGAAAAAGAATATACACACACACATATATATATATCAGAATCACTTTGCTATACAGCAGAAATTAACACAATGTTATAAATCAACCATACTTCAATAAAATAAATTTTAAAAATGAATTAAAATAATTTTAAACCCTTCATGAGCCAAGAAATAAGTTTTAAAATTATTTCCTTCTTTCTTCTCTGATATATGTGTATATGTATGTTATATAAAGAAATGCTTTCAACTTATACCATTAGAGGGCTTCACTGGTGGCTCAGACAGTAAAGAATCTGGGAGGGATCTTAGAAAGATCCAGGTTCGTTCTCTGATTTTTCGAGGGGAGACCCTGATTGCTCCAATGGATACAATATCTCCTAGAAGGAAAGCCATGGTTGGTTTTGGAAACCATCACAGAACGTAAAATATTGAATAAAAGAAAAAATGGTGTGATTTGAGGAATACAGCAACTTGACGTGGTTGTCTAGATAATCACCTCTATTGCCTGTACATTTGTAAGCTGTCTTTGCGTTTCGTGTAGAATTATGAAGAGTGGCTTTCGTGCTGCTTCCAGTTATGTTCCTCCAGTTAGAATAAATTAATGCCCAAGGCAAGTGACATATCAAATGATTCACTCAGTCAGAAGACTGGAGAATTACTACATCTTCTGCCTTTGAGCAGGGATGTATTTAGCCTATTGCATTGTTATCAATTCAAATTTGCTTCAAAATATATAGAAGAAGAGCTATAGCTTGACTATACTGATGCCATCCCAAAAAAATTTTGTCAAGAATCGGAGGCATTGTTTTTATCCTCTGCATCAAGTAATCATGTTGAATCACTAATTGATGTTGACATCAATTTTCTCAAACCCTTTCTGATTTTACTGTTGGGCACCTCCACTTTCTTGAAGTGAAATAATGCTTGTTTACTTTGTTTTTATTTATTTTTTTTAATTTTTTATTTTATTTTTTTTTTTTTTTATTTTTTATTTTTTTTAATTTTAAAATCTTTAATTCTTACATAATTTTTTAATTAATTAATTTATTTTTTTTTTAATTTAAAAATCTTTAATTCTTACATGTGTTCCCAAACATGAACCCCCCCTCCCACCGCCCTCCCCATATTTACCTTGTTCCTATAGTTATCTTTTAAGGCTTCTGAATTATTTTTTTCCTTGAAGAATTCTCTATTTCTATGACTTTTCACAGGTGCCTTTTATAATTTTGCTTTATACTGTGTTTATTCATTGATAAGCATTTACTACTGGTTAAAATTAAACTAATTTTTGAATGATATAATTATAATAAAATTTAACAATCTTTAACAAAAAGAAATTCTCCATTACTGAATAACATGTTAATAGAAACCCAAACACAGGACCTCAGTAAATAATCTGTCATGTTAATTAAATATACATAATTTTGTTTTACATTCTGTTAGTCATTTGATCAAATAGATTCATTTGTCAATTTTTTTATACTTTGCGGCTTACGGTAGTTTAGAAATTTAGATGCACTACCTAGAGTATAAGTTTTTTTCTGACCCCTACACACGTTCAAATCTTTCCCCTTTATCATACCAGTAGTGTAATTTCAACGTTTTACCACAGAAGTAGTGACCATAAAAACAAATTTTCTGTAATTGAATTGGTTGATACATGCCTAGCCTAGGAGTTAGATTTAATGTTATTTCTAAGTGTATTTGTTGTTGTTTCCTTAACTTATCTCTAACTCCAGCTTTTCTGGGCCTTTGGTTTATGATGAGTAAAGTAACTTGGAAGCAAACTAGATTGTTACCATAGCAACCAACATTGGGTAGACTTTCTGGAGATGGTGAAATAGACTGGAAGGAGATGAAGGGGTAAAGGAAGATGTTGAAAGAACCGGGTGCTTTGAAAAGTGGTGGATTTACCAAAAGAACTGGTTATTTTTGGTTTGATTTATAA
Organism: Budorcas taxicolor; assembly: GCF_023091745.1. Taxonomy (NCBI): domain Eukaryota; kingdom Metazoa; phylum Chordata; class Mammalia; order Artiodactyla; family Bovidae; genus Budorcas; species Budorcas taxicolor. The sequence continues at coordinate 132,794,166 of NC_068914.1, read as the reverse complement.
AACTGCACTTTACTCCACTGTTTATCAGACTGAAGATCCAGATTTTCTATTTAAAGGTGGCAATCCAAATTCGGTTGTCATTTAAATAGGGCCCAGAAAATTATACTTGCATTTTCTTAAATGTTAAATATAAATGTTTCCATTATAAGGATGGCATGCAAAGTAAAATGTTTTTTTTATTGCTTGGTCACTCTTTTTAAGAAAAGATTCGTTTGATCATGTGCACCATAAAAAGACTCAACTGTGGTTTTATGCTCAGTAGGGTTATTTATTCCACTCAAAGATGATTTCAGGCTGTTAGCTTAAGACTTTCCTTTAAAGTAGCTTTAATATAAACTTAACCTTTAGTGTTTATTATCACTATCTAAGATTTCACCAGTTAAATGAAAATTTTACTGAGCATTATTTGGTATACTTGGAAATTGAATTATTTTATTTTGAAAGTTGAATAGGTGTGGAAATAGCCGCTGTGTGAGTCACTGTGTGATGTTTCATATTTTGTGTTTTTGTTTGAAAAAACGCTACCAATCAGCCACAGCCCCACTCCCCTGAAATTTCTTTAAAATGACTCCCTGAATGTGCCTAGGTCAGTATAGTTTGCTTTCTGTTTATTGAAATAGTAGCCCATGTATCTTTCTGTGTTTCAGCAATTCATGTGTGGTTAGTCTTGGCGAGTTTGTGACAAACGAATGTGATGGTTGGGTTTAGATTTCATGCCTCATTGAAGCCTCTTGTTATTTGAGCCCAAAACTGATAACTTCTTTTGTGTGATAAACTTTTAACTGTTATATAATTTTAAAATCATAAAACTAAAAGAAAAGTCCTGAGTTTATAACAGTAGGGAGACTTTTTCAATAGTAAAAGTGTCTGGTTTCTTAGCCAATTCCACTCTGGATAATTTGCTTTTTATTAGCCTGAATATTGTTTTTGTTTTCACTTGAAGACGTTTGCTTTCACAAAGCAAAAGTATTGTAGCATTGAATTACATAATGTACTTGTTTTCTAAATTCTTATGTAATACTGACATTTGCTTGTAAGGATGAGTTTTCAGTTCTGTTTTTATTTGAAAATTGCATTTCAATTTTTTAGTCATTTGTTTTTTTCTGAGTATATATAAGAAATTCATCCATTACTTTTTAAAAAGTGTTTTAAAAAGACATAAAATTAGAGATTTATAAGATAGACTTGTTTTCTCACCAATAATTTATTTTAAAGTGTATTCATAATTTTCAGTGAATATATTCTGATTTTTCTTCAGATTTGTAAGTTTTATGCACTGAGACCATTTTGAGGAAATGTGTCAAATTATTAGCCATTAGAATATAAACTGTTAATTTTATTGTCAAAACATCTTAAAATTTTATGTCCTGAATACAAAGTTTGATTTAAACTTTCAATTTTCTAGGGTAACAGTACAGTGATTAAGTAGTAGGTTAAGTTTATTAGAACAACATGGGAAGAAATGTACATTACTGTTTAGGAAGATCATACCGGATGAGTTTTTCAGAAGGATAATAAATAGAGATGTATTTGAGAATACATTTCTGAAAGGGGAATGTTAAACTAATTCCGTGGCATTTCTCACAAACATTTTTGAAGTTAACAATGTAAGTAAATATGTGAAATAAACATAATCATATATCCTAAAACTATTAATGTTACACTAAAATTTTCATGTCAGTTCATGGAATATATTTAAACCTACAGAGAGAGAAAAACATGGCACAATGATTAAATAAAGCATTAAATAATTACAGATATATTTAGTAACGTACAATGAAAACGTTCGGTATTTATTTCGTCCTGCTAGCTCAGCTCTTGGGCTGTGGAAATAGAGTATGTGTTTGCAGCCTGACATTTTCATACTCCAGCTATCTGATTCAGAGTTATTTTTGACTCAGTTATTTGGCAAGTGATTTTTGACTAAGAAAAATAAAAAAATAATAGTCCTTACCTTGTGGAATTGTGCTGAATAAATATCAGCTGTCACCATTATTACCCACCAGTATTACTATCGCTACTCTTATTATTCTAGTATGAAAAGACATAGTTTCTATATGAGAGCTTTACAGAATAATTTATCCTTGCTATAAGACTAGATACCTTCATAGATGCTGGGTATTTTCATAATTATCATATTTTTCTGATTACAAAAAAAAAATACATGTTCACTTTTTCTGTGACATACATTTTTCCCCACAGAACAATATTTTATAAATATTTTTCCAAATAAACATTTACAGATCTACCCAAATATTTTAAAACAAGTACATGATATTTTATGTTTATATTGTAACA